>NC_136067.1:1593934330-1594534330 GCF_964261635.1 Lissotriton helveticus | reverse complement strand
GTAGATATGTGTAGGATCTGCTTATCAGACCCGGCCTGTAAACAAATGCACAGACCAATTAAAAAAACATGCAAATACTCATTTCACATTCACTTTTCAAAGTGTTGCCTTTCTTGTGTCACAACCACCTGCATGCACAGGGAACGTGGGTGCCTATTTTGTGAAGAGCATGTTTAGTTTATTAACTGATTTGTGTGACATCTATCTAACCTATGAAAGCTATAATTAATTGTTTTATATATGCACTAGGAGTATCCAACATAGGTCCTATGGGGTCTGATCTATACTATATATTTAGGATAACCATTGACTTTGTAAATTTTCTGCAAATAGATCAATTTCAAGCAAATTTGTTCTATTTAGCGGTTATAAAAAAATTGGTATAAATTCTGCATGCCTGTGTCAGACACTCTTGTTCGATCAACACTAGTTTTCACTAATTTTGTTCGCCATGTATTGTAAGCAAGTCAAAAACTGAATTGTGACTTCATTAATTGATGTCAGGCACAAGCATATATTTATTTTGTTTAATATCTATTTATTGAATACAAACAAATAGAAAGCACATGTCGCAATGAAGAAAAAACAGTGGCGGGAAGGCGTCATAGGCAGGGCCACGCAGTAGGTGATCAGTTCAGAGTCCGCCCATCAGAGCAGCCCCATCCCCACAAACCCTGTTAAACAGATGCAGTTTAAGGCATGAGACCCTCCCAAATCACAAGCGGCAGCGCCAAAAAAAACTCCTGGACCAAGGGAGGGATTATGGGAGAAACAAGAGGGCAGCAGCCAAACCAGAGTTCGATCGTTCAGTAGAAGAATGACATAACACCTCAGCTGGAGAGTCAAAAGGGCCTAAGTAAACATGGCCCCAGAAAACATGAAACCCCCACCCCGCAGGTGCGAGACACCTCACAATGCGACAGTATTAATAAACTTTGCCATACATCATATAAAAGGAATCATGCAACAAAGGAAAGAAGGGTAAAGACAGAGGGAAAGAGGAGAGATCAGCTAAGGGTGCTTCCCCCTAGGGTGGAGAGGGATGAGGAAGGGGGTCGAAGGTGGATGCGCCATGGGGAGGGGGGTACGGGGGGGCCAGGGCCTAGAGTGAGGGCCAGTGAAACTTTATTTTAAACCTGTGTGCAGTTAGCCTCGGCTTCCATGTATGTAACTATACACTTTTCACTTCTGGCAATTACATTCACTCTGCCAGAAGTCATTGTAGCTTAGTGTAAATGTACTGCCCCGTTCTCATGTGTATGCCTGTTGGTCATTCTGTCACCTGTGTGCACCTTGACTCATCTCACCAGTGTGTGCCTAGCTCTCTCTCACTTGTGTGTAATTACTTGTGTCACTTGCATCCATGTAACGCTTCTCTCCTGTATGCACATAGAATTCCCTCACCTGTACACACTTAGACCGTACCAATATTTATTAAAAACATTTGCTTTATTGAAAAGCAAACACAGAAATGGTGACCAGCTGTCCCCAGCAGGCCACCATCCCTGTATTTTTAGCGATTCCCACTGGGCCGCAAATTGCGAACTACTTCATGGATATTCAAGAGGTAGGTGAATTGCGAGCCTATCAGGAATCGCTAAATGTGTCTGAGATTTATTAGTACATTACTTGGTAAAGGCATACGAGTGGTAAAGATTTGCGTTGTAAAAGGCGTGTGGTGAAGGCACTGCATGGCTACAACTGCATTGTAAAGGATGTTTCCCCGTTGCAGGGTTCAGTATCGAAATATCGAGGGACAGAATATCAAATTACCAAAATATCGATGCCAAAATATCGAGGGACAGAATATAGAATGCCTATCTACAAACAGGTATGTAATAAAATATCGATTCCAAAATATAGAATGTTAAAATATAGTTAACTAAAATATCAAATTTTTAAATGTATAGAAAATACTAGAAATGTAATTAAATAATGAACACAATTAAATAAAACATAATTACAATAATGTAAAAAACCTTAAAATGTAAAAAATCAAAAATGAAATGTAATTTAAAAAAATATATAAATTAACGTAATAATATTATAAAATAATTATTAATCTTAATGATAAAATATTTAGAACATTAATACAAATATATTGACATAAATATATAAATAAAAATAATATTTAAATATAAAAATAAATAAAATATAATAATAAAAAAAATTAAATAATACTTTTTATGTTAATTAATAATGAGTGCAACAGTAGTGAAAACGTTGGATAGCGTAGGGGTAAAAATTACTATTCCAACTCCAGAAAGTGCAACAGTAGGGAAAACATTGGATAGCGTAGGGGTAAAAATTACTATTTCCACTCCAGAGAGTGCAACAGTAGGGAAAGCATTGGATAGCAGGAGGGTACAAATTACTATTCCCACTCCAGAGAGTGCAACAGTAGGGAAAGCGTCGGATACCGTAGTGGTAAAAATTACTATTCCCACTCCAGTGAGTGCAAAAGTAGGGAAAGTATGGATAGCGTAGCAGTAAAAATTACTATTCCCACTCCAGTGAGTGCAACAGTAGTGAAAATGTTGGATACCGTAGGGGTAAAAAATACTATTCCCACTCCAGCGAGTGCAACAGTAGGGAAAACATTGGACAGCGTAGGGGTAAAAATTACTATTTCCACTCCAGAGAGTGCAACAGTAGGGAAAGCATTGGATAGCAGGAGGGTAAAAATTACTATTCCCACTCCAGAGAGTGCAACAGTAGGGAAAGCGTTGGATACCGTAGGGGTAAAAATTACTATTCCCACTCCAGTGAGTGCAAAAGTAGGGAAAGCATTGGATAGCGTAGCAGTAAAAATTACTATTCCCACTCCAGTGAGTGCAACAGTAGGGAAAGCGTTGGATAGCGTAGGGGCAAAATGTACTATTCCCACTCCAGAGAGTGCAACAGTAGGGAAAGCATTCGATAGCGGGGGGGGGGGTAAAATTTACTATTCCCAATCCAGAGAGTGTAACAGTAGGGAAAGCGTTGGATAGCGTTGGGGTAAAAATTACTATCCCCATCCCAGAGAGTGCAACAGTATCGAAAGCGTTGGATAGCGTAGCGGTAAAAATTACTATTCCCACTCCAGAGAGTGCAACAGTAGGGAAAGAAATATTTTAATATTAAAATAAGATTACATTAATTATCAATACCAATAAAAAACTCATTAAAAATAATTACCAATTAATAAAAATTCATTACCAATAAATACATAATTATCAATTAATTATCAATACATATAAATAAAAATAAATATTAACTTTATTACAATTAAATAACTTCCCACTCAATTCCCCTATAAATCCACACCCTGCTCCTAATAATAACAAATACAATTAACATAATTATTAATTAATCAATTAATCAACATATATTACCAATTTATAAAAGTTAATCATCAATTAATAGAAATTAATTACCAATTAATAATTAATTATCAATTAATTAATTATCAATACATATAAATCAAATTTAATATTTAATTTACTATAATTAAATTACTTCTCACCCTATTCCCCTATAAACCCACAACCCGCTCCTAATAATAAAAAATACAATTAACAGAATGATCAAATAATTAATTAATAAAAACGAATTACCAATTAATAAAATGTAATTACCAATTAATAATTAATTATCACTCAATTAATTATCAATACATATAAAGACAAATTAATATTTAATTTAATATAATTAAATTATGTCCCATCCTATTCCCCTATAAACCCACAACCCACTACAGAATTAAATTATGCAAAAATTAAATTACATAACATTCATTACTTAAAAATTAAACATACATTAGAAAAATATTACATAATTTTAACACATATACTACCATAAATAACACTAAAAAAAATCGATATTAAGGGAATCTATATTATAAAATTTAAAATTGTGGAATTCGATATTTTGTCCCCCAATTTTGATATTCTGTCCTATCTATATTTTGATAATTCGATATTCTGTCTATTCTATCTTTTTGATTCGATATTCTGTCCATTCGATATTTTGGAATTTATATTTAGGGTGTTCACCCTGTTGCAGTTCTGTCAGAGGGTGAAATCAAAAATGGTTCAGTGAATAGATGAATGGATGCACACATTCAAAAATGAGTGGCAGAGTGCATGTATGATTATTTATTGAGTGCCCAAACCCATCAATGACACAAAAGGCCCCTTCGTTCATAAGCCAGACATATTGGCATTGCCAAGTTTCAACTTCACTGCCCTATACAGCCGATCAGGTGGCATATCATTTTTTTATGACTGCCGGTCTATAGAACACTCGTCCTGCCAATAAAAGAAACACTTACATTCACATGCATTTCCAGCAAAAACGAAGGACGTGGGTGTTTGCCTAATTTCACACATTTACCTGTTCTCCCTCTTCACCAGGATACCCGCCTGAGTATTTGTTGCACTTTATAAATTCTGATGATTCTTTCATTACATGGGCAAGGAGGGCACATGAATGTTGACGTTTTTCAGTACTTTCTTTGGAGCAGTGGTTTTGAAATTATAAGGTGGGCTTAGGGATGGCTTGGGTGTCAGGAGACTCTGACAAGGTGGAATGAGTTTGCCACAGCAACGTCTCTGAAACCCAACAGTGTTTTCCCATATACTTGACAGTGGTCTGTGAACTAGCCGGACAGAAGACTCTCCACCCTCCACCCCCGATGGAAACACACCCCAAAACAAACAAGACCTTGTGGTGAAAAATATTTTGACATATTTAATATTTATCTAACACTGAACTTTTAACATTGGCAAAACATTAAAGAAATTGAAAACTGAACAATGTAACATAAGCATTTACACTGCAAATACAAGAATCAATACAATCCAATAAATTACGTGATTACAGCAATATTTCTTTACAGTATTTGCATAGTATTCCTCAGCGTGGACATTGCTCAAGCCCAGAACTAAATATCCTAGTTGTCTTCCAAGAGTTTATGGCCACTAACTCATCACACTTAGGTGAAACCAAAATATTTGGTCCCTACGTTTGAAATATTATTAGAACATTAGAATGTTGGGAGCCCCTTTGAAGACCATGAAGTGGCTCAGGGTTTATAATAGCTGGTATAAGCCTTCTGCTCCAAAATTCCGATGATTGTCATTCTATTTCTCCCTTTTTAATTTATAACAATTTACCCTCAGTGGGTAGAATAATCTAATAGCCCTTCTGCCTCGGGCTATGCCGGTTGCTAGAGGCCCTCTCCCTTGATATAGGCCCTTGCTAGAGACTTGGGCCTATAACTCGGGTTCAGGGCTTTTAACAACTGATATAGCCCTCAGCAGTTGGCTATAAGGATATATTAACGTGGCCGAGTGGCTATACTTCCCTCAAACAACTATTCTCTTGAGTCAAATTCTGCTGACGGTTCTTAGCGCAATCCTAGACCTGAATCCTCTGTCAGTCATCCCTGTGGTGGGGATAGAGGGAGGCAGGAGCATGTGCTTCATCCAGTGTACCAACATACTATCTAGCCCTACCTGTGGCTGTGTTTACATTTATAAATATATATATCACTGATGTCATCAGTGATGTCATCAGTGATGTCATTTGAGATGCCATCAGTGATGTCATCAGTGATGTCACTGACCATGTCATGAATGATGTAATATGTGACATCATCAGCAGTGGATTGCGGGTGCACGAAATATAGTTAGTACAACTAACTATAAAGGAGCAATTTCAATGTTTTTTTAAATGCTAATTCCTAACTATATAAGGCCTGAAACCTATGGTTTTTTTAAGTGAATATATATATATATATATTACCAACTGGCGGTCGCCAGTAGGTATATATAGTTAGGACCTAGTTACCATAGGAAATTCCGAACATTCTATTGGGAATAACTTTGGCGCCGATTGAGGGATCTGCCTGTAATTTTCCTTAAATTTGCCTCGCTCCGCTCCGCTCCTTACCTGGAAGTTTCGGGGGGATTCGTCAAGCGGGGGCCGAGAAAAAAGGGGGGTCCCAAAACGTGTTTTTCCCATGTTAATTTCCATAGGGACATTCTCACAAGGCCACAGCTCGAACGGCTTAACGGATTTACACCAGATTTGGCAAAATGGTAGGGACTGGTATGCAGCAGTGCCTTTTGTATGTTTGGTGTAAATACCTCCAGTAGTTCTTGAGAAAATTGAATTTGAAATTTTTCAAATGGCATGTTCTATGGGACCTTTAGACACGGCTACAGCCCAATCGGCAAAACAGAATTACACCAAACTTGGCAAAATGGTAGGGACAGGTATGGAGTAGTGCCTTTTCTATATTTGGTGAAAATCCCTCCAGTAGTTGTTGAGAATTTGAATTTGAGCAAATTATATAGCTATATGCGCTCAACATTCTATTGGGAATAACTTTGGCGCCGATTGAGGAATCTATGTGTAATTTTCCAGAATTTTGGCCAGCTCCGCTCCCCTCCTTCCCTGGAAGTTTCGGGGGGATTTGTCAAGCGGGTGCCGAAAGGGGGGTCCCAAAACGTGTTTTCCCATGTTAATTTCCATAGGGACCTTTAGACACGGCTACAGCCCGAACGGCTGAATGGAATTACACCAAACTTGGCAAAATGGTAGGGCCTGGTATGCAGATGTGCCTTTGCTATGTTTGGTGAAAATAACTCCTGTAGTTCTTGAGAAAATTGAATTTGAAATTTTTCAAATGGCATTTTCTATGGGACCTTTAGACACGGCTACAGCCCGAACGGCTGAACGGAATTACACCAAACTTGGCAAAATGGTAGGGACAGGTATGCAGTAGGGCCTTTTCTATATTTGGTGAAAATCCCTCCAGTAGTTGTTGAGAAAATTGAATTTGAGCAAATTATATATCTATATGCGCTCACCGTACTCGCACCGTACGCGTACGGTACGCGTACCGTACGCGTACGTGCGCGAGCGAGTTTCTGATTGGCTGGCAGTCGACTGTCAACATTCCAAACTGTCCAAACCAGGAAGTGTTGGCCACCATCTTGGTTTTCAGGAGAAGCGAGGCACAAGAGAGCCCAAAACAAGAGTGGAAAACACGAAAAGGGGGCAGGGTAGAGACCCCCCAACCCTCTAGCCCTTCTCAGGGAGTCCCAAAAGGACCCCCAAGGGCAAAAAAAAAATAAAAAAAATCGCGGGGTACACGTACCCCACCATTTGATAAAAAAATAAAGAATTTTTTTGCACATGGTGGTCCTTCTGGGACCCCCTGAGAAGGGCTAGGGGGTCAGGGGGTCTCAACCCTGCCCCCTTTTCGCGTTTTTCACTCTTGTTTTGTGCTCTCTTGTGCCTCACTTCTCCTAAGAAACAAGATGACTGCTCAGGTGGTCCCAGAAGGATAATAACATATATAAACGTTATCCGCTAATAGAATTAGCATTTACAAAACCTTTGAAATTTATTGAAAAAAATATAGGTTTCACGCCTGATATAGTTAGGAATTAGCATTTAAAAAACCTTGCAAATTCACTTAAAAAACCATAGGTTTCAGGCCTTATATAGTTTGGAATTAGCATTTTAAAAACCTTGCAAATTCACTTAAAAAACCATAGGTTTCAGGCCTTATATAGTTAGGAATTAGCATTTAAAAAAACATTGAAATTGCTCCTATATAGTTAGTTGTACTAACTATATTTCGCGCACCCGCAATCAACTGCTGATGATGTCACATATTACATCATTCATGACATGGTCAGTGACATCACTGATGACATCACTGATGACATCTCAAATGACATCACTGATGACATCACTGATGACATCTCATTTGACATCACTGATCACATCACTGATGATATCATTCATGTGATAATACGATGCACCTCCTCACACTCTAATATAACCTTTGATACACCCAGTGTTAAATACAGACTACCATTCTTGAAACCATTGACACACCAATACCAGTTACTACATACGCACTCACTGATTCCTAGGTCTACACACACATTCACTCATTCACCCATAGAATCACTCATACATACAGTCACTCATCAATACAACACTATCATATGCACTCATACACCTATACAGACACTCACACACTGCCACTCATCCATGGAGTTACTCACACACCTAGTCAGTCATGCAAAGAATCAATCACACTTCCATTTCCTCAACTATACAGTTATACACACAACACCTTACTTATTCAAACATATACTAACACATACTTACTCTCTTATACAATCACTGATACAAGTACACAATGATCCATACAGCCACTCACACATTCACTGGCTCTCATGTATAGTTATTTATATATGCCAACTCTCACATGCACTGTGTTTTACATATGTACTTACTTGGACATGTAGCAATGAGATATCCATTCACTCACCAACACACCCATGCACACAGTCAACCGCCCATATAGCTGTTTCCACATGCACTCTTGAACTCATACACCTAGTGAATCAACTGCTCACACATCTATGCACAGAGTCACACACCTCCCAGCCACCCACACACACACTCAGTCTCCCATTCAAATACTTGGGCAACCAATCAATAACCCATATAGCCACTCATATAGCTACTGATCAACACATGCATCAGCTTACACAACAACAGACATACTGATGCACACATTCAGACAGTTTAGTCACTAACCCATGTATTTAGTAAGACACATTTAATCACTCACTCATACAGTCAGTCACGCACCTACTAAATGCTTCATCCAGACACTTATACATCCACTCATTCTTCAATATGTAAAACATATTTAAACTTTACAGAAACACACAGTCACTGGATGATGTCATCAGTGATGTCAAATGAGATGTCATCAGTGATGTCATCAGTGATGTCATTTGATATGTCATCAGTGATGCCATCAGTGATGTCACTGACCATGTCATGAATGACGTAATATGTGACATCATCAGCAGTGGATTGCGGGTGCGCGAAATATAGTTAGTACAACTAACTATATAGGAGCAATTTCAATGTGTTTTTTAAATGCTAATTCCTAACTATATAAGGCCTGAAACCTATGGTTTTTTAAGTGAATTTGCAAGGTTTTTAAAATGCTAATTCCTAACTATATAAGGCCTGAAACCTATGGTTTTTTAAGTGATATATATATATATATATATATATATATATATATATTATATATATATATATATATATATATATATATATATATATATATATATATATATATATATATATATATATATATATATATATTACCTACTGGCGGTCGCCAGTAGGTATATATAGTTAGGATTTTTTCTCTATGGGATTTTTGAAAATTCTATGTCTAATAACTTTGGCGTTTGTGGACGGAATTGGCTGAAATTTTCAGGAAAATGGCACATTTTGTTTCTGAGCAGCCCTTGAAAATTTGGGGGGGGTTCGTCAAGGGGGGGGCCGAGAAAAAAGGGGGGTCCCAAAACGTGTTTTTAACATTGAGTTTTCCATAGGGCGGTTGGCCTCACTTTTAGCCCGAACGGCTGAATGGATTTGCACGAAACTTGGCAAAATTGTAGGGACTGGTAGCCCAATGTGCCTTTTGTAGGTCTCAATATATGTGCTCCAGTGGATTTTGAGAAATTAACGTTTAAAAAAAGATATATATCTGTAACAGCGGACCTGGCAGCGTCCCAGGACGCGTACTTTTCGCGCAACGGAGCTTTGTGAAGCGAAGCTGATTGGTTCTCCGGCGTCTGTCAACATTCCAAAAAGTCCGTAGCGGCCGCCATCTTGTCTCTCGGTAGGATCGAGAGACAAGAGGAGGTCAAAACAAAGGGGGAAATAACTATAAGGGGGCATAGTAGATCCTCGCTGACCCCCTAGGTTTGATGTGGAGGTTTTAAAAGGGCCCCGCGGGGCAAAAAAAAATAATAATAATAATAATCGAACGGCTGAATGGATTTGCACGAAACTTGGCAAAATATTAGGGACTGGTAGCCCGATGTGCCTTTGCTAGGTCTCAATATATGTGCTCCAGTGGATTTTGAGAAATTAACGTTCAAAAAAAGATATATATCTGTAACAGCGCTCCGCTTCGCGTAACGGAGGTTTGCGAAGCTGATTGGTCATTCTGTCACTGGGCTATAGTTGGGCTACATCTGGCTGATATTTGGGCTACATTTGTTTTTTTGTGTGTCTGGCGGCCATCTTTGGGCTACATTGGGCTACATTGGGCTACATTGGGCTTCATTGGGCTACATTGGGCTACATTTGGGCTCCAACATATATATAGGCCAATGTAGCCCAATATATATTTTTCAAAGTTAATTTTCGTAAAAACCACTGGAGCATATATCTTGAGACATAGCAAAGGCACATCGGGCTACCAGTCCCTACAATTTTGCCAAGTTTCGTGGAAATCCATTCAGCCGTTCGAGCTAAAAGTGAGTCCAACCGCCCTATGGAAATGAAGGAAATGAATGGGTAATTTGTAATTAGCAAATAGCTAATCGCAAACTAGGAATGGTAAAGAATCGCTATTTATTCCTTAAAGTTCGCTATTTAGGAAATGCAAAAAACTTTGATGATACATATGGCGGTTCATCTCTAACAAGATAAGAAGCATAGGGATACATTTATGATGACTGGCGCATCACCAGGGATGTGTTAGTCATTCTGTGCCGCTGTTCCGTCACCTATGGTGTGCTGCATTTACAATGCGGCGCATCATGGGGCAAAAACAGCACAGATGCGTGATGTATCTGTGCCGTAAAGGTGGCGCATTGCTGGAGTTGTATCGCAAGTGTGATGAAGCTCCAGCAAGGGTCGGGGGTGCCCCTGTCGCAGGGTTTCTGTTCTCACACAGAACTGTGGACAGAGGATTGGAACCTCGGCGAATTAGGGTGTCCCAAAACTCACGTTAGTAATCAAAAACTCCTTAGTAAGCTAGGTACAGTGTCACATTGGATATAACAAACTCTCAATGTTTAGACAATCCAGAATATAAACTTATAGTACCTCAGGATACGTGGAACTCATGAACAGTCGGTCGTTATATATTTCTTAGAAACCAGAACATGGAGTTAAGAAGAACACATGTGTATTTGAAATGTTTATTTACTAATGCCGTCTTCTCAGGCGTAGTATCTTAGATAATACAAGTACACATATTATCAGTAGCAAAATTACCAGCATAGTTACTAGTACATAAAAAGCGAATGGTGATAGTATGTTAACATGCTGTAAATGAATAAGAGTTAGCAACACTTATAAGCAGCCGCGGGCCGTGGAGGGAGTTACGGTGAGGCAGGGAGGCGGGGAGGGGGAGAAGCAGGGTGGAGAATAGAAGTACACATATTATCAGTAGCAAAATTACCAGCATAGTTACTAGTACATAAAAAGCGAATGGTGACAGTATGTTAACATGCTGTAAATGAATAAGAGTTAGCAACACTTATAAGCAGCCGCGGGCCGTGGAGGGAGTTACGGTGGGGCAGGGAGGCGGGGAGGGGGAGGGGCAAGGTAGAGAGGGCTCCACCCTGCTTCTCCCCCTCCCCGCCTCCCTGCCTCACCGTAACTCCCTCCACGGCCCGCGGCTGCTTATATCTCACCCTCCCTAATACACATATTATATTATTTGCTAAGAAGGTCTCTTTGTGTTGGTTTAGGGCGTGCCCATACTTTAGTGTCTTAGATTTGAAGGAATCACATCAGCATACACCAGCTCTCTCTTCATGTGAACCGCATCAACTGTTGTGTATGTGTGTTCGGCAAAGCAATATAAAACCCGCCTCATGCCCAGAATTGGCAGAAGTTGCACTTATGTTATGAGTATGAAGTCGTGGAGATCAGACCTCATAACAATTCTGTATCGTGTTGTTCTTGAAACTTTAGCACTCGCTGTACAGATATAGTTTAACAAGCAAAGCAGATAGTAGAGCAATAACATATTATTCTCATGTAAACCACGATGAACTACTAGGTGGAAAGCTAAAGCAACAACTAAGTGTCGTGTGCAGAAGTTGCAAAAAAGGAAAAATGGCGTTTAAACCGGTAATGAGCCCATGCTAACTTAACACGGTGTAAAGATATCCAGGACCTAGATGACACCTCCCCATGATCCGGAAACGAACTGAATAAGATAACAGAAGTGCCATCTCATGAGAGCAGATTGCAAGTTTATATGTGGACGGTCCGCAAGGTAAAGCATTAAAAACTAGGAAAATTTAATGCTAAAGAAAAATAAAACAGCCAAGTACTTTATCGAGTCTTAAGCCAATAGGCAAGGTAAATAATAAAAACTTGACAAATAAGTCAATGAATTGTCAATGAAATGCTAGTACTCAGCATATCAAACATGAAAAAGGTCTATGACATAACTGTGTATGCAAAATAAGCTGCAACAGCCTCCAATAGGAAGTCACCGTCTTCATCCGAAAACAGTTCAGCCATCCAATTTAAAAGCGGAAAAGAACATACGTGCTCTCCCAGCACCGGATCCTCTATCACCATCAGAGGACAGCTCGGTGGGTTTTCAAGAAAGCTCTGTTCCAAGAAAGACTGTGCTGCCGCCAGTAAATTCCAGGGACCAAGTAGTCCATGCATCAATGCCACAGCCATAATCCTTTCGCCAGGACAAACCAACTCGTGAGTAATGATAGGAGTCATCAGCTGATTAAAGTCGACGTCAGGAGAAACCGGTCCGCAGAGACACAAATCAATGGCCCAATCGAAATCACAGGTCAGGCAGTGAAATACAGGCTGGACACAGGTGAAGTAGGAGAATCGAAAAGATAATCCATATGCCGTGCTTAATATCGCCAACGGCATTGTGCCATAATATTCTAGCATGCGATTGCGGAACAGTGTCAGCAGCTGCAGGGTGGGAGGTTGCATAGGAGGGACATCCATATTTAAAAATGTAAAAAAGCACAAGAGCGTCCGCTGGTAATGCAAGTAAAAATGCCAATCCACGAACCAGAGTGGAGAAAATAGAATGAAAGGAAGCAGGGATGACTCCAAAGATTTTCTCAAATGAAGTCACGAGACCACTGGTAACAACTTTAAAAAAGTGCGCCAGGGCCTTTGTGGAGGATGCGTTAAAGATAGTCGGAACCATCTTGCTGAAATTGAAAGGCAAATCTGAATTGAAAAGGGTCTGCACCTCTGTACGGGTGTTCGCTATGTGAAGCACGAAAGTTTCACGGGCCGAACTCAAGGCCACCTCTCTCTGAGACAAAAGAGCTCTTATTCTTGCCATGCCGTTGAAATCTGTCCCAAGGTTGGTATTTGTGGCCAGATTGAAAACTCCCTATGTTCATGTGTGGGAGGAAATAGAACATTTCTGCAGCAAATAACCCGTTCACTTACTGTTACGATAAAAGGAATACTTTTAATTAACTCAGAACAATCTTCATTATTGAGCATCAAATAACTACCATTTTCCAACAACTTGAACGTGGGGATGATAGCAGGAACTGGCGTGCCTTGCAACACGCAAGCCATATTTGGTCGGTGTTTGTTGCATGAACCGTGTAACTGTATGTGCCTACACATTAGTGAATGATCTGGCGTCTCAGTGCATTCCTCTCCATTCAGATAAACTTCTTGATCATCTTTGAAACATCTGTATGTGTATGGAAGCGACCAGACCTCATGAAGAAAAGCACTACCTAAAGGTTCATAACGACCTATTGGTATATATTTCATACAATTTGAAAACTTATATAAAGCAAAAGGCAGCGTTATTAAACCGTGGATAAGGCACGTTGCCAAAAAACCCGCAATCCTCTGCTGATGATGTCACTGAGCATGTCATGAATGATGTAATATGTGACATCATCAGCAGTGGATTACGGGTAATAGTATCTCTAGTTTACTCCCCTATAGCTGTCTTTCTTTTAACATAAGTGTCTGTTTCCTTCCCTTATACTTACTGTTTTTGGTTCGCTTCCGGTTCGCGTACCGGCGAGCGAACTGGGAAGCGAACTAAGAGAAATAGAGGTTGGCACAGTTCCAAATATTGTACCAATTTTTTAATAACGGGGAGGTAGTTCTGAAAAGAACTTTTTTTTTATTGTTTTTGTTGTTTTATATTTTTTTTATTATTTTTCGGAATTTTTTTTTACTTTTTTTGAATTTTTCTGAACAGTTTTATATTTTTTTGGGTTTTTCTTGGAGGGGGCAATGAAAACGATTCATTGTAGAGGGCTCAACAGGAGCAACAAAACAAAAAAAGAAGTATTTATTATTTTGGGCGTTTCGTACAAACTTGCATAGGATAGTCAATAGCTCTGTTGATCAGAGTGATGCTTCTTTCTCCGTAGGAAATGAATCCATCGCAAAATACGCAGATGTGTTTTACTTCACCAAATTTCATTTGTATATTTGGCACCATCTCCCTGCCCTCTGGTCCCGTTACTTCCGGTACAACAGATCTTCTGGCCATAATAGGGAGATTATCTAGGTCGTTCCGAAACTGTGCAGCACTGTAGTTGTTAGGATGCCACCTAGTCATATGGCGATGCATTGTGTAGTTTCCGAAACTGTATTTTTTCTCGGTTCCTCTGGACAGTCTATCTTGACATATAAGGCAAGTTACGTATCTTGCATTTACTTTTTTCTGACCTTTGGGAATTTTAAAAAATTGCCAAATTAAGTTTTCTTTCCGGTGAGACGTCCTGGGCTGCTCAGGCAAAAACTGCCTCTCTTCGTGCTCGTCGTCCTGTTCCTCTTCTTCCTCTTCTTGTTGAATTATAACTTGAGCAGGTGGTCCACTCTTCCTTGGATGTGGTGGAGGTGGTGGGGAAGCACCAGCTGAAGCTACTAAAGAAGCCATTGCTCAGTGATCACAAAGGGTCTTTCTCTCACAATGATGAAAGTCAGAGTGAGGAAAGAAGGAGGGATTTTCATCATTTGGGAAAAACAAGAGTTCTCAACCAATCAAAAGTGTTCATTTTAGATTATATGACCTAGTCTTACATCATTAGGAAACCAAAAGTGAAATGAACCAATGAAAAGTGTTATTACCAAGTCACATGACTTGCTGTGTTTACGTTAAGCGCTTTGCAGGGCCTCCCGGTTTGCTTCCAGAAACCTGCGCTTTGCGACTCGCTTCGCGTACCAGTTCGCTAACGTAGCACGTCATATGACGTATCACGCGACAACGTGAAACGTCATGCGGACGGGAGGCGTCACGATGTTGTTTTCTAACGCGGCACTTGCGGTAAAGAAACGTTTACCGGCTCTCGGTCTATTTCGCGGCATCAAGGTCAGCTAACGTGAAGCTTCCCGATTCGCAAAGCGGGAACGAAGAAAAAAAAATATTTTTAAAAAAAATTATTCATAAACATATAAAATATATTTTTGGATTTAAAGAAGAATACATTTTACAGCTACAGATATTAGCTGTTAAAAAACCAATGAAATTCACAGAAAAAACCATAGGTTATAGACCATATATAGTTAGTAATTAGCATTTACAAAACCTTGAAAATTCACTGAAAAAACCATAGGTTATAGACCATATATAGTTAGGAATTAGCATTTAGAAAACCTTATTTTACTCACACAAAACCATTGAAATTCCATATATAGTTAGTTGCACTAACTATATATCGCGCACCCGCAATCCACTGCTGATGATGTCACATATTACATCATTCATGACATGGTCAGTGACATCACTGATGACATCACTGATGACATCTCAAATGACATCACTGATGACATCATCTAGTGTCTGTGTGTTTTTGTAAAGTTTAAATACGTTTTACATATTGAAGAATGAGTGGATGTATGGAAGACTGAGTGTGTGTGTGGCTGGCTGGGAGGTGTGTGACTCTGTGCATATCAATGTGTACTTGTATCAGTGATTGTATAAGAGAGTAAGTATGTGTTAGTATATGTGTGAAAAGTATGGTGTTCTGTGTTTAACTATAGATGAGGAAATCGAAGTGTGATTGATTCTTCACAGGACTGACTAGGTGTATGAGTGCATATGATAGTGTTCTAATAATAACTGACTGTATGTATGAGTAATTGTATGGGTGAATGAGTGAATGTGTGTGTAGACGTACGAATCAGTGAGTGCGTATGTAGTAACTGGTATTGGTGTGTCATGATGTCATCAGTGATGTCATTTGAGATGTCATCAGTGATGTCATTTCAGATGTCATTAGTGATGTCATCAGTGATGTCACTGAAGTATGGTGTTCTGTGTTTAACTGTATAGATGAAGAAATGGAAGTGTGATTGATTCTTTACAGGACTGACTTGGTGTGTGAGTAACTCCATGGATGAGTGGCAGTGTGTGACTGTCTGCATAGGTGTAGGAGTGCATATGATAGTGTTGTAATAATGAGTGACTGTATGTATGAGTGATTGTATGGGTGAATGAGTGAATGTGTGTGTAGACGTAGGAATCAGTGAGTGCGTATGTAGTAACTGGTATTGGTGTGTCATGATGTCATCAGTGATGTCATTTGAGATGTCATCAGTGATGTCATCAGTTATGTCATTTGAGATGTCATCAGTGATGTCATCAGTGATGTCACTGACCATGTCATGAATGATGTAATATGTGACATCATCAGCAGTGGATTGCGGGTGCGCGATATATAGTTAGTGCAACTAACTATATATGGAATTTCAATGGTTTTGTGTGAGTAAAATAAGGTTTTCTAAATGCTAATTCCTAACTATATATGGTCTATAACCTATGGTTTTTTCAGTGAATTTTCAAGGTTTTGTAAATGCTAATTCCTAACTATATATGGTCTATAACCTATGGTTTTTTCTGTGAATATATATATATATATATATATATATATATACATACATACATACTGTAACAAAATGAATACAATGATTTATTTCACATTATATTTAAAATATATTACTAAAAAAGTTACAGGCACAATAATGCTAGAAACATAAACAATTCAATAACAAACATATTTTAATTAATTTAGAGAGTAAATTATTTATTATTTATTTATACGTTTGGTGGGAATCAAAAAACAGGTGGAGGAAACTCACAAGTGACGGGAACAAAGTACTTTTAAAACTGCCAGGACCGGACGACAAGAGCCTGTAGTCATTGCATTAGGGCCGCAATCAAGGTCTGCGGAATGACCACAACTTGGGTCTAGCCTACACTTGTCAAAATAAAATGATCACCTTAGGGGGGCACTATTTTTTATAACATCCATAAAAGTGAATATGAGATCACCCTAAAATTGATTAAACATCTTCTTGCAGCAGTAGGTTGCATTTACCCAGCAAAAGTAGACTCTAGTGTTTACTGTTTCTTTCTTTGTGAATGGTTATGACGTGCTTCATTCATTCACGTGCAATTTTTGGGACCCAAAATTACTATATCTCATAAAGTGATTTCAACGACGAGCGCCACCAATTCAAGGTCAATGCTGATCTTGGATCCTCAGGGTCTTATTCATGAAAAGTGACGCATCGCTGCATTAAAACAACGTTGCGTCACTTTTCAATGCGCCCTCCTTGCGACATGATGGATACGTCGGGTCTTATTCATGAGCCCTTGCGTTACTTTTGTGCCACCAGTGCGTCACTTTTCAGGACGCACCAGCGGCGTAAAAATGCACCATGTTGCGTCATATTCACAAAGTGACACATCTAGGCAGATGCGTCACTTTGTAAATCCCTGCGCCACATTATACCTGAGCCAGGTATGATGTATGCAGGGTGGGCGTTGCAACGCATGTAAGCCTCATAAAAGTGATGCATTGAAATCTATGAGATTTCACTGCGCCACTTCTAGGACGCAAATGCGTCAATATCTTATGCCTGACTCACAGCAGGCGTAGGACTGACACAGGCACATTTGAAATGGGACTTGCCCATGTGAAATGACTCATTGCTGAAGTTGCGTCACTTTTGCGAAACACTCCAGCAATGCGTCATTTTTGCGCCTACAGATATGTCAGTAATACTGATCTATCTGTAACTTCTTGCGACATGATGCGTCATACTGTAAATATGACGCATCCAGCATGTCGCAAGGAGGGCGCAATGAAAAGTGACACATCGCTGTTTTAACGCAGCGATGCTTCACTTTTCAGAAATGAGGCCCGTCGTATTTACAGTACGGCACATCTTGTCGCAAGGAGTTACAGATAGCTCAATGTTACTGACGTATTTGCAGGCACAGTAATGTCGCATTGCTGAACTGTGTCGCAAAAGACACGCAACTGCAACAGTGTGTCAATACACATGGGCAAGTCTAATGTCAAATGTGCTTGCGTCAGTCTTACGCCTGCTGTGAGGCAATCGTAAGATATTGATGCAATGGCTTCCTAGAAGTGGTACACTTAAATCTTATAGATTTCAAATTCGCCACGACTAAGAGGCATTTTGCGGGGTAACGCCCACCCTGCATACAATATACCTGGCGCATGTATAATGTGGCGGAGGTGTTTGCAAAGTGACGCGTCTGCCTAGATGCGTCACTTTGGAAATATGGCGCAACATGGCGCATTTTTTACGCTGCGGATGCATCACAAAAAGTGACGCACCAAGTGCGCAAAAGTGACGCAAGGGCTCATAAATAAGCTCCTCAGTGTCTCTAATTGTAATAATTTTTATGTTAATGAATGCTGCTGTCATCTCATTTCTTCTGTATACCACAGATGGTGACAAAGTGTAATCCTACTTCTATGTTTAGTGCATGTCCCGTGTTTGTCATTGAGTGAAAATACGGTTGTCACTGTCTTGGGTGTTAGCCAAAACAAGAGAAAAAAAGTATGTTGGAAACATGAGGAGAGACAGAGAGGGGGAGTGCAAAAGAGAGAAGGGTGAGGGAAAGGGAGCTTAGGATGTGCGAGAGAGGAAGGGAGAAGATGGCTCCGGCTTGGCACACTCACAGGGGTCTGTGATGCATCACTTACCACTATACCACGGAGCCCTCCACCGAGCTCTCACAGTGTTCCTTCATTGTCACTTCACCCATTAGCTAAATCATTTTCTACATTATCCAAGCTCTTGTTGTATATGCATATTGTGACCTGCAAAGCTCACGGCACACTACAAACGAGTGTCAGCACAGTGCATATAGTTCTCTCTCCTACTACACACAATCAATTGGTATATCATTCTTCCCATGCTGTCTTTAATACATGCAAGCAATAACACCACACTCAAGTTAAAACAAGACATGCCTTAAATTTGACAAAGTTCCAGTTCAGTTGAGCATGCTGTCAATTTAGACTTCGTATCAGAGCCTGCCTGCAGGTACTTACTTGGAGCTGATTAAAACTCTTTTGCAGTAACTTCCTACGGACATTCAGCAGAACTGGACATATGCATACCATTTCTAGGAGAGTCTCTTTTTTAAAGCCACAAAGTCTGCATCTTGAACCATGTTACTTTCCATTTGGGAACCGAAGGCCTCATTTCGCTGGCGATCGGACGAGCATCTGACTGGCATCACTGCGGGAAAGAGACTACCTGACATGTAATCAGCGGTTCCACCCGCCATATTATGATACGACTATAGTGTAGGCGGTTGGAAACATGCAGTTTTTTATTGCAGGATGCTGCGGCCCAGAAAACAACTACAGCACAAGCTGCAGTAGAGAAAGGCATGTTTGCAAGCCATGAGGTGCCTGCCACACGGTGCATGGATGTTTGGGAGGGGGCACCACATGTGCCTCCATGGCCACATTAGTGGTGGCCCATGGGGGCCCTGCTGTCGGTTTCTGACAGCCTTTCCATGGAGGTGGTACCGCCATGAAAAGGCTGTGGGAAATGGACATTGTAATCCCTATGGTTGTGCACAAGTGTGTAAACAATAACTTGTAAATCTCAGTGCTTTATTTTAGTTTTTATACATTGGCTTTGTCTTATTACTTCTCCAACCTGCTGATCTGGGTACCCAGGAGCCTATTAAAAGCATAAGACCTTATGATGGGAGGCCTGATCTGGAACAATGGAAAACGTAAACTCATTCTGACTAAGCCCAAGCTCCATACAGATCAAGGAGGCTTGGGTGCCCTGGTCTTTGAAAACCACTGTCTTGCAGCACAACTGCAGAGGCATGCCTGATGGTTGACTGGTGGGAAGTTGCATGAGGTGGGTAACTGTGGTAGATAGCTAAAGTTTGACATTGCCTCTAGAAATGTTCCACCTGGAGCCCCTTTGCTGGAGTTCGCAAACAGATTCATGCATATAGAACTCAACAGTTATCGTAGAACCTTGAACATTGCTTCTTTTGAAGAGCCATACACATCAGGGATTACCCTGAGGTGCCTCCGCTGTTTTGGTTTGAGGCCTAACATGCGGGCCTGCTGAGAAGTGAGAGAATTCTGGGATCAGCTGCTTGGGACACCTATTTCAGCATTGAGTTTTAGGCCTGTATGACACATTGACTGAACAATATGACGTACCGTGGACCAATTCGTGACACACCGGCACCTATTCACTGCGCTTAACACCATATGGGATATTATTGACAGTGAGCCATCCTCCCAACCATTGCTCCAAATCATATTCACCGCTGGATCTGGCAGCAGATTTCTTAGCTTATTGAAGCAATATCTGAGTGAAGTATAGCTCCTATACCAGAACTCCGTCCTAAGTGGGACACAGACATAGTCTGTTCCCTCATTCAGAAGAATGGGAAAAGCACTCCCCATCCACACAAGATTTCACAAAATGCTAGGTTCTAATACATACAGTACCATATATTTGACCAGGCGTACACCTGTACGGATCAAAGAAATCTGCGCTTCTGCCAACATGGATTGCCCCCACTACCTTGCTCCCAGTTCAGGCATGCAGCATATGTTTTGGGTCTGCTCCATTATGTTCTCTTACTGGGTTAAGATATGCACTGTATTGACTACTGTAACGGGTTACCCTTGAGAGCTGTATTCTGTACTTATATAAGCATCCCAAATCAGGCAAATGACATAGTCAGTTTGTAGACCTAGCTTGATTATTGGCAGGACACTGTATGATAATGAAGTGGAAATCCACCTTTCGGGTCAGTATTTACCACTGGTGCACACAGTCCTTCTGTAGGCGGAGACTGAGTCATTGTTGCTACACAGACAAGAGGCCAGAGGCTTACGTAAATGCCCATTCGAAGTCCTATGGAATGAACTGACCTTCTCCGTCCAAGAATATGTCAAATATGACATCAATCCACACTAGAGAGAGTAGATGGAAAATGACTCACCCTGACCTTACACACTTATAACTTTAAATCTACATAACACACATGGCTCTCTCATCTCTGTCCTTCTCCAACTATAGTTGAACACTACCAGCAGACAGTGGAGGTATTTGGACTTAGCACATTAAGTGGCACTCTCATTAGCTAAGCTTCTATCCTATCCCGTATATTAACTTTTACTAGGCTTGTTGCTATAGTGCCTTGTTTTTCTTATTTGTTTTATGTTTTTCCTCCTATTGGGTTGCTTGTTTATCATTTGTCTTCCTTGACACTTGTCCTGCTTCATTTTATGTCTCCACAATTAGCTAAATATCTAGTTTTAACATTTTAGAATATTTCTGATTGTGCACACATTGCAATTATATCTATGATTTATAAGGATAATGTCATATATGCCTTTTTAACTTATAAACAAGAAATCACAATAAAATCTTTTTTAAAGTTATCTATATCTCACTTTAACATTTAATTATAACATCACCTTACCTTTTGTT
Source organism: Lissotriton helveticus (assembly GCF_964261635.1). Lineage (NCBI taxonomy): Eukaryota > Metazoa > Chordata > Amphibia > Caudata > Salamandridae > Lissotriton > Lissotriton helveticus. Next base: position 1,594,512,706 of record NC_136067.1, on the reverse strand, counting down.
TTTTTGCAGAGAATTTCTAAGTATTTAAGTTATCTATATCTCACTTTAACATTTAATTATAACATCACCTTACCTTTTGTTTTTTTGCAGAGAATTTCTAAGTATTTAAACAAAGATAAGATCTTATCACCATAGAAACAAATAAACACTCTTGATCTTCAGACTACTCTCTGATCACAGAGCACTTCTCTGTACACTGATCCTGATCAAGCAGCAGTACATTTCAATCGCTGGATGGAACAGGCTGTGGTAAGCCTAGCACCTGAAACTAGTGTATGTGCCAAAAATAGATTGTCATCGGCCCCATGGTATAATATCAAGCTAAAAAACATTTTAAAAATCTGCAGAGCCAAAGAAAGACTTTGGAGAAAGGAATACTCAGAATCAGATAAAAAACAATACGGAGGTGCATTAGCAAAATACAAGGAAGCCATAAATGAGACAAAATCCACAAATTTTACCGAGAAAATTATGGCTTCCAAAAATACCTCTCGAGAACTTTTCAAGACAGTTTCTAAACTAGCCAATTTTGGCAACAGTAAACATTTTAAATCAACAAGTCAGTTCTGCAACAAACTTGCCAAATTCTTCCACGATAAAGTGGTAAAAGTATGTGACGAATTCTCTACTGATACAAACGAGACTAGACTAGCTGAATGCAAGTTGGACATATCAAACATACAAGTGTTGCTAAAAAAATTCAGGCCTCTCACACAGGATAGAGTAGAAAAACTCATCATGGCAATTAATTAAGGCTCTCCTTTGGACCCCTGTCCGGCTATGGTCTTTTAGATGGCCCCTGAAGTTATTGCTAACACCCTGCCACCCCTTCTGAACAACATCCTAGATCAAGGACGTCTTGAAAGAATTCTCTGATAAAACCTATTCTGAAAAAGCCGACCTTGGACCCCTCGGAAGTGGCTAACTATCGGCCTAATACTTCTCTACAATTACCCTCAAAAGTTCTTGAAAGAGCACTAAATGAAGAACTGCTGACTTTTATAGAGTCAAACGACATATTAGATCAAGCACAACATGGCTTCAGGCCACGACACAGCACCGAGTTTGCATTTATTGCAGCCACCGAAAGCCTACGTGCTCAACTAGATCAGGGCGGGAAGACAATATTAATATTGCTTGATTTATCCGCCACGTTCGATGCAGTGGACCATCGTATACTTCTTCAGCGGTTGGCAGAAATAGGTATCACTGATAAGGCCACAGATATTCTTCGGTCCTATCTAACTAACAGACAACAAACAGTGATGTTAGATGAGCATAAATCTCCCTCCTTCTTTATACGATGTGGGGTACCTCAGGGTTCGGCACTCTCACCTACCCTGTTTAACATATATGTAGCCCCACTGGCTAAACTTAACGGTTCCTTTGGCTTTACAGCCATTTGCTATGCTGACGACACTCAAATTGTTGTCTCATTGACTGCCAAATCAGAGTTCGTGGCAGTACGTTTTAACCTTTGCATGAGCCATATCATTAACTGGATGCAAAACAACTGTCTAAAATTGAACACCGGGAAGACGGAGATAGTTATGTTTCGTAGGGACTCTTCACTCTGGAACTTCGATTGGTGGCCTGGTACAGCGGGACCCTGCCCCCAACCTGTAAAGAAGGTAAAAAACCTTGGAGCTCTAATTGATGATCATCTTTCCCTATCAGACCAGGTCAACAGCATTACTTCTTCCTGTTTCTATACCTTGAAAATTCTCAGGAAAATCCCACCTTTTATTCCTATCCCCCTCAGGAAAGTGGTAGTTACAGCCCTGATTTTGTCAAAAATTGATTACTGTAACTCACTTGACCTTGGAGCCAAAAAAAGTGTGACACATAAACTGCAGACTCTGCAGGATGCTGTCGCACGACTACTACTGAACTTACCTAAATTCAGTTCCATCAGACGAGTAATTCAAGAACTGCTGCACTGGCTCCCTATTATGGCTAGGATCCAATTCAAGTCTATGTGCATTCTACATAAGACATTGCACGGAAATGGACCCGGACAGATTAGCCAATATGTTGAACGCTATGCCCCATAGAGATGTCTCCGACCCGCCTTGGAGTCCTTGCTTCTAGTTCCAAGGATAAAGACGCTGAAGTGGGGCGGTAGAAGATTCCGACATTTAGCTCCAAAGCTATGGAATTCCATGCCCTTGCATCTTAGAACCCAAAATAATCTACCTCAGTTTAGGAAGGATCTTAAAACCTGGCTGTTTACCTGTATATAACCGTCTGGATGTCTCTCTATTTTGTATTTTATGGCAGCAAGCGCTAAGACGCCACGGCATACACGCGCTCCATTAAAACCCATATTTCATATCATTTCATTTCATTTCATATCTAACTATAATGTTATGTGAACATCAAGGTTTTTTGATCAAATTTACTGAATGCCTGCATTGAGCATAGCCTTTTGGTCATGTGCAGTGGTGTGTTGGCCAGATGGCTTTGCCCCCAGCCAGGCCCTGAGCTTAAACCCTGATGGTGCACAACCCCCTACAGTGCAGGGGGTTTGGCTGTGTGCAATGGACGGCTGGCACAGAACCTGGCATATGGGCACACCCTGTGCTCAACTCCACCATGGTGTGCAGTGGGGCATTTGGTGCCGGGCCTGGTCTAAACAGTCAGGCCAGCGCCCAACCCATCTGGAGGCACCCATGCCCCCCATGATGCCTTCATAGGTGCAGTACGGGGTTGGCTGACGGGCCTAGCACTCCAGTCAGGCCTTGTACCCAACCGTCACCAGGAGTCAAACCTCCAGCTGTGCACAGCCTCAAGTTGCATACAAGAGATGTTTGGTCACCAGATGGGCTGGTGGGCAGGCTTGCCAATCATGTAGTGGCAGGCCAATAAACTGCTGCAGACAGCCTTGGGCTGTGTGTCATGGGTGGTGGGCTGGGTCAGGTCTTTGGCCATGTCATGCACCAAATCCTACCACTGTGCAAAGCATGAGATTAGCTGCAGGGCATTGACCTCTGGAGAGGCTTTGAAATCCAATCCCATGGGTGTCCAACTGTAGATTGCCCATGACCTTTGGCCTTGCACAGTCAGGGCTTGACCATATGTCATTGTTTCAAGTCAGGCCTTGCTCCCAAGCATCCCATGGTACACAGCGGGCAGTTGGCTGTAGGTTCTGGACTCTGGACAGGCCACGCACCCAACTATGCTGTAGCTGGCCAAACCCCACTGCACAAAGCCAAAGGGGTTTGACTACTGACCCTGGGCGGTGACCAGGTCCTGTGCCCAACCTCCTCTAGATGCTCAAATGCCCACAGTTTGGGTTTGGCCATCGGACCTGTCATCCATTCAGGCCCAGCACCCAAAATGGTTGGAGCTGGCTAACCCCTCATTGCACGCATGAAGCGGAGAAGTTGAGCGCATCATCTAGCCTTCATCCATGACCTGTGCCCAACCCCCAAAGGCACAAATCCCAGATGAGTACAGCACTCAGCCATTTGCAGCAGATGTTTGGACAGAGGACCTGCCCAGAGTCCAGGCTCTTTGCCCAAACCTCATTGCACGCACAAAGCAGAGAAGTTGGAAGCATCATCTAGCCTTTATCCAGGACCTGTGCCCAACACCCAAAAGCACGAATCCCAGATGAGTACAGCATTCAGCCATTTGCAGCAGATGTTTGGCCAGAGGACCTGCCCAGAGTCCAGGCTCTTTGACCAAACCACTTTGTAGACACAGCTCCCCCACTTATCATATCCTTCGGCTGTGCGCAACAGGGAGTGGGCTGCAAGCAGTGGCGGCTCATTCGCTAAGGGGGGAATAGCGTTGCCCCACTGCTTTTTAGCGGTGAAATAAAGGTAAAATAAAATGATAATAACTCACATTATTATCATTTGATTGTGTCCTACTTCTGGCAGCTTTGCGGGGCGGTGGAAGGGGAGGAGTCGTAGCACCTTCCTAAGTGTACAATGTGTACACATGCGCATGCGCAATGTGTACTAATGCGCATGCGCGGCCGCCCGCGTATGCGCATTTCTCGGGAGAAATGCGCATATGTGGGCGGCCGCGCATGCGCATTAGTATCCAAGATGGCGGCGCGGTTACCAGAGGGAGCCCCGGAGACGCAGCCGACAAGGTAAGTGGTGTTTATTGTTTTTAAAATAATTATTTAAGTATTTAGGGAGGGCAGGAGGGAGTCGGGTGGCGGGCAACTTCGCTACGCCCACGGAGTGGGCGTAGTGTTGCCTGCTACGCCTACTTCGCAAATGGCGAAGTAGGCAACACTACGTCCACTCCGTGGGCGTAGTGAAGTGCTACGCCCAGGGTTAGATCATACCAATCACAATGCTGCTAAGGCAGCGTTGTGATTGGCTGACTGGAAGTCTGGGTGTCCTTCCTGTTGAGGCCAGAGAGGGGGGACACAGAGTAGAGACTCAGTGAAGGAGTGGCGAGAAGGTTCGTTTTTTATTTATTTATTTGTTTATTTAATGCACTCTTCTCCTGCGTCTCCCCCCCCCCTCCTGCCACGCCCCTACCTCCGACCCGTGCTGGCTGCCACTGGCTGTAAGGCCTGACTTCTGGGCGATCCTGCACCCAAACCGGTAATCAGTCAAAAATATTGATTTTTAAATATCGACCTACATTAATATTGAGTTTTTAATATTGTAGGTACAGAATATGGAAGTAAAGAATATCGTTGACCAGAATATTGAGCCCAAGGTAAGTAATATCGTTTTTTTTAATATCGAAGTAAGTAATATCGAAGTAAGTTATATTGTAAGCAAAAATATCATTGTCAATAATATAAAAAAAAGGGTGTGTTATGTATTTTATATGTAGGTTAAACTTTTTTTATGTGTTTTCATGAAATTTTTAAATAAATGTTTAGAAATTAGTAATTTTGTTAAAGTAAATTTTGCGTTTTAGTATCAGAGCAGGTTGTGGGCTTATAGGGGAATAGGGTGGGAAGTAATTTAATTATAACTATTTAATTAATATGTTTTTATTGATTGGTATTGATTATTAATTAGTTGTTAATTAACTATTAATTGGTAATTCATGTTTATTATTTAGTTAATTATATTAAATATAATTAATGTATTATTAATTTCTATTTATTGTTATTGTTAATTAATTTATTGTTAATTAATACTTAATTGGTGATTAATTTTATTAAGTGGATAATTGATAAATACATTAATTATGTGATTTTGTATGTGTAATGGGTTGTGGATTTATAGGGGAATAGGGTGGGAAGTAGTTGAATTAAATTAATTAATGCGATAGTTTTTATTTATTGGTATTTATTATTAATTATTTGTTAATTAATTATTAATTGGTAATTATGTATTATTAATTAGTTAATTATATTAATTATCAATAATTTGTTAATCAGTTTGTTATGATTATTGTAAATTAATTTATTTTTAATTGATAATTAATTGGTCATTAATTAATAATTGGTAAATCATATTTATTAATTCGTTAATTTATAAGTATATTAATATATTTAATGTATTATTAATTGATTAATTGATCGTTACATTAATTATGTTTTTTTGTATGTGTAGTGTGTTGTGTGATAAGGGGGAATAGTACGGCATGTAATTTAATGTTATTTAATTATATATTAATTTGTATTTATTGGTATTTATTAATACTTTTTTGTAAATTAATTATTATGTTATTTTTTAATAACAAATAATGTATTTGATAAGTATGTTAATATAACCCCTACGCTATCCAGCGCTTTCCCTACTGTTGCACTCTCCAGCGTAGTAATAGTAATTATTACCCCTACACTATCCAACGCTTTCCCTACTGTTGCACTCACTGGAGTGGGAATAGTAATTTTTACCCTTACTATATCCAGCGCTTTCCTACTGTAGCACTCTCTGGAGTGGGAATAGTAATTTTTACCCCTACGCTATCCAAAGCTTTCCCTACTATTGCACTCACTGGAGTGGGAATACTAATTGTTACCCCTATGCTATCCAGCAGTTTCCCTACTGTTGCACTCTCTGGAGAGCGAATAGTAACTTTAACCCTACGTTCTCCAACATTTTCCCTACTGTTGCACTCTTCTTCAAAATACTTTATTCGATTTTGAGAAAAAATCATAAAAGTTACAGAACTCCAATAAATATTTAAAAAAACATACATTTCATAACAACAGGGGGTAAATAATCATTCCAGTAAATACAAGGAGATATATATACATCAGGAACAATAATAAAAAGAAGGGAGAAGAGTGAGCCACCCGTAAAAGACATACAAACTCATGGGGGATAGATAGTAAAATGCCAGCTAAAATATGGGGGTTTATTAGTTCTCCATACAGTTTCTGGACCTCAATGAAGATTTAAAAAATCCTGCCACAAATGGGATACATTCTGGTTCCAGCATTTGTAAATAACAAAGGGCTGGGTGGACCTGGGTAAAATTTAGCTTTTTTAAAAGTGGTTTTAAAAAGAACCTACGGGGGGCTTCGTAGAGGCTACAATAAACATAAAGTGCAGCACATCCTGTGGAGACACCCCATCGCAGCCACAAGATGCTAGCACCTGGCCTCTACAGCTCCCCTTTGGGACAGCAAGTAAAAGATGGAAATGGTCCATGCGGAACCTGCTCAGTAAAAACCGCTTGTGGGCCGACATAGGCCACAAAAGGTATGGCTCCGTGGATGGAGTAGTTTTGAGCATCACAAATTTACAGACGCTAGGTTTACACAATTCTGCCCCATCTCTACTAAGTTTTTTAAGTAAAATAAAAGACTTCTTTACAATCTCCACATCTGCTACGGTAATAAGATCAGCTTTAAAAAAGGTCAGGACGCCCCAGCTCAACAATACAACCCTTTATATATTTTAACCACGGAATATGAATCACGTGGTCAAGGTTCAAAACTTCTCTCAGTATCTGATGGTTGAGGACTTGGGGGGTCATTAGGATGACGGGTGGACTTAGTCCGCCCGCCATCCTATCGGAATTCGGGACCGCCCGCCATAAGGGTGGGGGTCCCGTGGGGGGTATTAGGATGCGCCCACCACAGTGGCGGGGGCATCCTGCATTTTTAACATTGTGGCGGGCGGTGCTCTCAGCACCGCCTGCCACAATGCTAAAAATGCATGTATGCATTTGCATACACAAAGCGGCAGGCACCGCGCGGTGCCTGCCGAATTGTGTATGCAAATGCTGGAGGGTACAACAGGTACCCCCAATGTGCACCCCCCCCCACCTCGCCTTCACTTCGGGGGCCCGCAGGGGGCCCCCAAAGTGAAGACCGCATGCCTTTCTGTGGCGGCATTGCCGCCACGGAAAGGCATCTGTTTCTGCTCATTGTAATATGGCTGGCGGTGTCTGATAGACACCGCCACCATATTAAACCTTTTCCGCCCCGGTCGCAAGGCGACCGTGGCAGGAAAAGCAGCGGACGGTCTTTCTGTCCGCCGCGGTCCCTCCCGCCATACTAATATGGCGGGGGTCATTTAGGTGAGGATGGCGGGCGGATTGCCCCCGCCAGGCCGGGGGGGGCTACCACCAGCCTGGCGGGGGCAATCTGCCCTCCATCCTAATGGGCCCCTAAGTCTTTGTTTAACCAACAATTGAGCCAAAAAAGCAAAGGGTGCATTGCCAGAATATCACAGATGAATGGTAGCATTGTTTCTTCATGTACTACTAAATTAGATGTTCCTCTGGGTACTCCCAGGAGTTGTTTAAAAAAAAAGTGTTTTCCGCCACCTGGATACCTTCAGATGCTGCATAACCCCATAATTTGCTTCCGTAGCTGGCGATAGCGACACTTTTAGCCTGGTATAATTTCAACTTTGCCGCAATAGGGCGCCTACCCATCTTTGCAGCAAAGTTGAAAATGGCTGTGTTCGCCCTTATAACCTCCCCCCTTTTTCTCCGGACAAGGGCACCCCAATTCAAGTGGTCATCTAATAAAACGCCCAAGTATGAGAAAATCGAGGTTAGAGACACTTTCTCACCATTCACTTTAAAGGGATACTGCTTTTTTTGGGCGTAACCCGACGTGCATAATGTAAGATTTTGAATTATTTATAGCTAGGTCACGATCGGCCATGAAGCTTCGAAAGGTGTCGAGCAATGTCTGCAGGCCCTTGCCGTTTGGCAATGAGGACCGCATTGTCCGCATAAGGCAGGACGGGCAGTCCCCATTGCCCCATGTATGGGAAATCGGCCCCAGTTTCTACCAAGGTATATCCAGGTCCTTGATGTATAAATTAAAAAGAAACAGGGGAGGAGGAGCTTAGCGGGCATCCGTGATGGCCGCGTCAGCTCGGAGCTCTCCGGACCCCCGCCACTCCCGGCATAATATCCTGAAAATATCCTGGATTCTTAAATGGATTATTGAAGAGGAACCTGGGCTGATCTCAACACTGGTTTCGGATTTTGAATTGGACCGGGGGCACCGAAGATACGTCGAATCGAACTTTCCGAGGCCCGCCTCGGGGCGCTCCCGGGACTTGGCGAGGCTCTGATGCCGTGTCTAAGTTGAACAACAGCGGCAGTGGGATTTGACTCATGAGTCCCCCTCTTAACTTTCGGTTTCGATTCCCACTCTGACTACGTCTCTCTACTGATGTGTCTGGCCGGTGGCTGACCCAACAACGACGCAGTGTAAGGGAGCCTCTCGCTCGATTTGGATCTGTCCGGGCCGTCTCACACCTTGACTTGCCCCCGTTGGTGATTTCTGGACGGTGGCACCCTGTTTTTCGGCGGCCATTTTCACCAGGTCGCTAGGGTCCCTCGGGGGCTCATTCTCCACCATGTCTGGCAGAGGGGACCAAGAGAGACGGAAGACCAAGACTCCCCTTCGTGGGGGCCCGGTCCAGTCTAACATCATGGACCGGTATACCCAGTCTAAAGTGTCCCCGGGTGCCGTCGCATCTACCCCGAGTGCAATGGGGGACCCGATGGCAGAGCTATCCCTACAGGACGTCATGGGTGCCATCTCTAACATGAAGGAGACTATCGGCCAACAGTACGAAACCTTGGCTCACAAAATCGACACTGTGGCCATTGATGTGAACTTGATTCTGGCTGATCTGTCCAAGACCAATGAGAAGGTGACGTCATTGGACCTCAAGACGACAAGTCTCACGACCGACGTCTCGGAGCTTCAGACGGAGATTGGCAATCTTAGAACGGCGAACGATTTCATGTCCCATCGACTGGAGGATTTTGAGAACAGGGCACGACGCTGTAACGTGCGTGTAATTGGCGTTCCGGAAAATCCTGAGGCTCACTCCGTTGATCTCCTTGTTGAGGACCTGGTTCAGAACTACCTTGCTCCGTCTGGGTTGAGTAAATTCTTTGCGGTGGAACGTGCCCATCGTGTTCCGGGTGGAAAGGGCAAGCCAGGCGCGCCGCCGAGGCCCATCGTTGCCAAGCTTTTTCACTACAGGGACCGAGACGCTATCCTGCAGGCCTCGAGAGTGAAGGGCCCGGTGGCTTTTGAGAATGCTACTGTGAATTTCTATCCGGACTTTTCTCAACTGGTCGAGAGACAACGAATGGGCTTCCGTGGAGTCAAGAAGCGTCTCCGAGACTTGGGACTGAAATATGCCATGCTTTTTCCCACCAGGCTGCGAGTTGAGTACAATGAGCGGACATTTTTCTTTGATCGACCTGAGACCGTCAGTGGTTGGCTGGATTCCTTGCCGGATCGAACTAACCTGACTGATCCCGCCGAGCTCCCGGATGGGGCCGAGGGTGGCGTGGAGAGCTGACAGTAATATCTCTGCCCCCGTAACAAGACAATTTCAGCTGGGGTTCCGTAGTTGTGTGGTTTTTGTTTTCTGTGTCTCCCCATCTTTTTCCTCTCACGGGGTGGCGGGTGGGACATGGGCCCTTTCCTCCTCCGGGGTCTTTCTGTAGAATGGGGTTGTTTGGGCGACAGGCACACTGCATGTTGGGGTGGCTTTTCAGTCTATTGCAGGGGTGCAGGGTGGGGGGTGTTGCATTGGGTGTTGGGGGGTGGGTTGGTGGGGTGTTTGTGGTTGTGTTTTGTTTTTTTCAAGGCGATGTAATGTTTGCAACTTTATTTTCAGTGTCTTGCTCTTTGTGGGGTGGCTCCTGCGTCACATGTTGGGATGGGGGTTGATGGGTTGAGGTTTGTTTCGTGGAATGTCAATGGTTTGGGGGATCGTATAAAACGGGGGGTGGTGTTGCGATATTTGCGACGACTGTCTCCTGATATTGTGTTTTTGCAGGAGACACACCTAGTGGGTAATACTTGTCATGCGATGAATAGGTGGGGCTTACGTCTTGTTGCGTACTCGGGGTTTACTACGGGCTCCAGAGGGGTAGGCATCCTTGTCCGGTCTTCCCTTCCCCTTGAGATAGACGAGTTACTCCTGGATGATAGAGGGCGCTATGCCGCCCTTGTGGGACGATATGAGGGCAAGACCCTTTCCCTATTTACCGTTTATGTACCCCCTGGCCTGCAGACCTCCACCTTTTCTGATGTTGGCCGAGTGCTGTTGGGACTTCCTGATGGTGCTCTTTTCCTGGCTGGTGATTTCAATTCTGTTCTCTCGGGTTTGGTTGATCGTCACCCCCCCAGGGATACCCCTTCGGCCCAAGCTTGGCTGGGTGGTTTCCTGGATACCTTTGGTTTGGTGGACTGCTGGAGACTTCTACATCCCACCCAGCTCCAATATACTTTCCACTCCGGGGCTCATGGGAGTTTGTCCCGCCTTGATTATTTCCTCATGCCAGCGGCACAGGCTTCCTCGATCCGGGAGATTAGACACCTGGCCCGGGGCATCTCTGACCACTCCCCGCTCTGGCTCTGTTTTGGAATGGGTATTGAAGCAGTGGGGCGGGTGGCACCTATCAATCCTTGGTACTTGAGCTCTCCTGGGACACGTGATCAACTGCTCGAGTCCTTAGACCACTACTTTCTGGACAACGAAGGGTCCGTCTCCTCTGCGGTGTCCCTATGGGAGGCCTTTAAGACGGTGATTCGTGGGCAGGCCCTATCTCTTATCACTGAAACTAAGAAGGCCAGGAATCGGGAGGTGGTGGTTCTGGAAACGGAAATACTTGGGTTGGAGGCTGACCTGGAGTCGGGTGTTACGTGTGACAAACTCCATGCCCTTAGTCTGAAGCAATTTGAATACAAGTCCCTGGTCACGGATGCCGCCAAGACGATGTATAGGGAACAACGGGGCCGACTTTACGATGTTGGGGATAAGGCGGGTAAATTGCTTGCCTGGTTGGACAAGAAGGAAAGAGCGAATCGTGTTGTGCCTGTGATTCAGACTTTGGATGGTGTGAGAGTGACTGACCCGGGTGAGATAGTGGAATGTTTTGCGGATTATTTCCGTACGGTTTACTCCCCGGTGTCGGCTAGGGACGAAGATGACTCCCACTTCTTGTTGCATGATATAGATCTGCCCTGCCTTTCGGAAGTGGAGCGGGTATCTATGGAGGCCCCGTTCTCCACGGACGAAATAGCGGCGGCAATTCGATCTCTCCGTTCGGGCAAGGCCATGGGCCCGAACGGCCTGCCGATTGAGCTATACAAGCTGCGGCCTGATAAGATTGCGCCCTATCTTCGAGCGATGTTTCGGGAATCCCGTGATCTAGGCACACTCCCCTATGACCAGCGTCTGGCCACGATAGTGGTTATTCCTAAAGAAGGTAAACCCCGAGACCTTTGTGCGTCATATCGGCCTATCTCCCTGTTAAATGCTGAGCCTAAGGTTCTAGCCAAGGTTCTTGCCACTCGTCTGTTGGTGGTCATCGGTGACTTGATTCATCCGGACCAATCAGGGTTCATCCCGCACCGGAACACGGCCCTTAACCTGCGACGCCTTCATGGTGTCCTTGCGAGGGCGGGGTCTCTGACGGAACCGGCCATTTTGGCTTCATTGGACGCCTCGATGGCCTTCGACACGATAGAGTGGCCCTACCTTTGGGCTGCCCGCGTGAAGTTTGGTTTCGGCCCGGAGTTTATCGGATGGGTGAAACTGTTGTATACCAACCCCTTGGCGCAGGTCGTTGTTAACGGTCGAGTGTCGGTACCCTTTTCCCTTGGTAGGGGGACCAGGCAGGGATGTCCCTTGTCTCCGCTGCTTTTTGCTCTCGCATTGGAGCCGCTCGCTGCGTGGCTCCGATGGGAGCCGTCTATTAAAGGTATACGGTGGTCCCCCGACTTTGAGGATCGTGTTTCGCTTTACGCCGATGACATTCTTCTTTATCTTACCTCCCCACGTAAATCTCTGAATGTCCTTTTTGACGTCCTTACTTCGTTCGGCAAGAACTCTGGCTTGATTATAAACTGGGCTAAATCCTGTGTGTATGTTATTTCTGGCGGTTTGCCTCCGCTACCACGTAGATTTCCCATTCAGGTTGCTCAAACGGGCTTTACCTATTTGGGTATATTTATTACACTGGACTCGTCGCTCCGCTTCGAACGTAATCTCCTTCCCCCACTTCGTAGATTGAGGCTGGACGTGGCCCGGTGGCGTAAGTTACCTTTGTCGCCGCTGGGCAGGGCCGCCCTCTTCAAGATGATGTCCCTACCGCGCTTTCTTTATGCACTCCAGAATTCTTTTGATGTTATCTCTCCTGGTTATTTCCGGGAGGTAGAGGGTTTACAGAGACGGCTGATTTGGGACGGGCGTCCGCGCATTGCCCTTGCGAAGCTCACCATCCCTTGGTATGACGGGGGTGTGGCGCTTCCTGATATCAGAAGATATTACTGGGCTTCCCAGTTGTCCGCCATCAACCATTCGATGTACTCCCCCGGCCCGAATCCGGCTTTTGAAATGGACAAATTCCAATTGCCGGGTGGAGACTTCAATAGAGTGTTTTATTCCAGGGCAGCTGGGCTCTGCCTTACGGGTCCGACCAGGATTGCTGTCGCTGCGAATGTGAGCATGGGCTGGGTTGATCGAGTCACGCTGGCGACTCCACTTTATGCGTCTGAACGTTTGGGTAGTCTCTGGACTACGAAGGGGTTTGACCGCTGGGACATGATTGGTATCTGTAGAGTGGGTGACCTTTGGGTGAACGGAGCGGTGAAGTCTTTCGAAGCCCTTCGGAATGAATATGAACTGAGTGACAGAGAGTTTTTTAGATATTTGCAGGTCCGTCATGCTCTGACTTCGGTTCTGGTCTCCGGTGCCGCCATCCCTGAATCCTCCCCCCTTGAAGATCGTATACTTGACGGTCATCTCCCTGATAGCACTATCTCTTTGATCTATAAGAAGTTGATCAACAATCGAGCGGATTTACTCGGCCGGCTTCGAGAAGTATGGACTGGAGACGGGCTGGACTTGGACGACGAAGACTGGCAATCGGCTCTGTCTTCCCCGAAAGAGGTCGCCATTCCCGCCCGGCTCCGTCTTGTCCAGCTTAAGATATTACACCGTGTGTACGTTACAGGTCCTCGTTTGGTTGCGATGGGTTTCTCCCCGGATGGTTTGTGCAAACGTGGGTGCGGGATGAGTGCTACGTTTCTCCATATCCTTTGGGAGTGTTCGGAGGTGGCTGATTATTGGACTAAGGTGCTTGCGGTGATGGCTGATGTTACTGGGATTGCCCTGTTGCCTGAGGCCCGGAGGTGTTTGCTGAACGTGTGGGAACCCAATGATTACACTGTGGCCCAGACGAGATGGGCGACCCTGGGGTACATGGTTGCAAAGCGAGATATAGCGCAGCTTTGGGGCTCGCAAAGGCCCCCTAAAGTGTCTGTGTGGGTAGAAAATATGGACTGGTCTATGTTCCGGGAAAAGACTGTGTACACGGCTAGGGGCAGACCAGGGGCCTGGACGAAGATCTGGAGTCAGTGGAATGCCTATCGTGGGAACATCTGTACTCCTCCCCTGGTAGAGACCCCTGATGTTCCCTTGTCCCCCTGACTTGGCATTCCTGTCAGTTCGTTCATTAATCATATGGTTTGCTTGACCTCCCCTCTGTCCCCCCACCCTGACTCATTCTATTGCATGCAATTTGTATCTCCTGTTCGTGAGCTTCCCCCCCCTTTAGGGCTGACTCTGTTCATTACGCTATTCGCCTTTGTTTTTGTGTTTGTTTTCTTTAAGTTTTTATTTACAATAAGAAAAGTCTTTTATCCTGCCTAAAAAAAAAGAAAAAAAAAAAAGAAACAGGGCCAAAATACACCCCTGACGTACTCCCCTTTCAATATTAAAATCCCTAGAGACCCTAAGATCCTGGGTGAATCTAATATTTGCCTTTGTGTCCCTATGCAGAACCCTCAAGAAGTCAACCAGGCTAACCTCCACCCCCATGGCCCTCATAGACTGCCACAATTTCCCCTGACTGACACATTCAAAGGCGGAGGAAAGATCCATGATCGCCATGTGGATCGTACCCCGGCGGGCAACTCTATACTTTCCAAGGATCACATATAAGTTGGGGCATTGGGCTAAGGTAGAATGCCCTGGGCGGAACCCATATTGGATGTCAGAAACAATCTTATTATCTTCCCCCCAAGCGGCCAATCTGTTCAATACAACTCCGCGCACAACCTTGACCACAGAATCAATAAGGGAGATCGGTCTGTAGAACAAAGTGCTATTACGATCGCCCTTCTTGAATACCGGTATGATTGTTGAGGTGCCCCAAGACTCTGGACAACCGGCCTTGGCGGCCGCGTTAAGCATTGCCACCAGTACCGGAGCCCAGAGAGGTGGATTTGATTTAAAAAGGTCCAGCGGAATACCATCCGGACCTGGAGCCTTGTTACAAGACAGCCCAGAGATACCTTTCTCCACCTCAATCTGAGAAAATGGGACCATAGTATTAGTTTGAGCTCTGGTTTGGGGTTGGTGTTGAACTATAGCACTCTTAAATATAGAACTAAAGTGAGACACCCTTTCAGCTTCAGTTATATTAGTACCTATGTCTTCGGCCCCATCCCTCTCAAATAAGGGTCGGTTAATGATACCCCAAAACCTAGTGCTACTCCCTAACTTATTTGGTTCCAATATTTCTGTCCATGTACCTTCCTTTAATTCCTCCTTACGACTTGCCAGTGTCCTTTTATATTTGAGACGAAGAACACAAATCCGTGGTTGATCTCTCGGGGTTGCTTTTAAGGCTTCCTTTAAATCTCTAGCAGCTTTATAGCATAGAGAATCAAACCATTTAGGATCACAGGGCGTCGTCCTTTGGATGGGGACACTTAATAATGCCTTCATCTTAGAAACAATCCCTTCAAAGGCCTTGAGAACACCCTCAGCACGGGAGCCAGGAGACGCGCATAATGCTATTTCTAATACGCGTATTTCATGTACCTTATCATAAAATAAATCCGGTGCCACCTGGGACCACTTAAGGTGGTGCCTGGCATCCGTAGGTCTCAACACACCCGGCGCTATCACCCTGACCTGACTTTTCAACAGACCACCCACCAAGCGTACACAAACAAGATTGTGATCACTAAATACACTATCCATAATTGTAAACCCCCGGAGGGTGGACTGAAGCCCAGCAGAGATCAAAATATGGTCTATAAAAGACCCACGGCTACGTCCTTTAAAGGACGGAACGGACTGTTTGCTGGACGGCACTACAGAAGACATGGATGAAATCAAATTGTATTCATTAAGCAAGTCGTTAAGCGCATTCCCCTGGACAGAATGCTCAAAATGAAGTCCCCGCATCCTAGCACAGCCCAATTCTCCCATGCAAGTGATTTTAGGATCGCCACACGGGTGAACATTAAAATCCCCAGCTATCATGAGTCTATGTTCAACATGGCCACAGGACTGCCTAATAAGGCAGTTTAACTGGGTAATCTTACAAACCCCCTGTGCATTTACTGCATTATAAAAATTGATGATACACAAACTCTAATTTCCTCGCCTTAAGACGACGGCTTGAAAATCACTATGAGCAGAGGGGAGTTCCTGGATACTACAATTCACAGCCAATGCTGTAAATAAAACCAAACCGCCCCTAGCTCAGCCACTAACTGACAGGAAATCAGGGACAAAGAAGGCTTTATAACCCTCCAGAAATAGGTTACAGTTCACCAGCCAAGTCTCCTGGAGACAAATCACAGAGAATTGTCTAATGAACTGCACCCACAGCGGGTCCTGAATTTTCCCCGCTAACTCTGCAATGTTCCATGACAGAACATTGTAATCATCTGACTTAGTGGACGCCCCTTGAGATACAATAGGTGATAACGCCTGCTGCTGGGGGCTAGGCAACCAAGGCAACATTGAATTACAGGACACGACGCTACCGGAGAGGGAGCAGGGGGACATCTGATGCTGAACTAATGCTCCTTTGGCCTCTAAACTCTTGTTCAGTCAATCGCAAGCGTACAGCCTTGAGGGTACCGCAAATCTATTTGATACCTGTAACTGGGGGGAAAAATAATGCCCCGACAGGTTGTGCCTCCCCACCATGGGGTTAAATTGACTGCCCCCGAAAGCCTCAGCAGGCCTTTGAGACCAACTGTTACATGATAAGTTTAAGTTGTTACGCCTTGGGTGATCGGGCTTATAGAAGAAACCCAAGGGAAACATCTGAATACCAGAATCCCTGTGAGACAATCCAGAGTAAACATCCTGAAAGATTCTCTCCACAACCAATGAGTTATTAAAATTCACAATTATACAATCACCCCCCCACTCCCCCCCTGCGTTTCCTCGTATTTCCTAACCAGCCCACACGGCGTGCCATGTGATAATATTTCGTTCCAGCGTTGGGCCCACGGAAGTGTTATTAGACAACCGGTGGGTAACCTTGTTCTTAAGTTAGGGGAAGTCCTCCTTTGAGCCTTCTGAAAGTGGAGGAACATTCCCCAGGATAACCACTAGTGGAGTAGACTGAGGCGGTAAATTAATAACCGCTAAATTCTGAAAGTCATTAGTAGGATGTCCCTGCGACATTCGCAGGCTCTCCCCTGTATCATGGGTGGCTTGACCATTGTGATTAGTTGTTAAAACCTCCGTCTGATCCATCACTTATACCATCAGACAACCCCCCCTGTACTTCCAGTGGCCACATTTGCGCCACTGGACTGGGTAGTACTAGAGAGTCAAGAATCCGCAGCTACCCCAAATAAAGACAAAGTGCCTAGTACAGTTTTAGACTTGGTTGGCTCCGTAACTACACAATTTGGAAGTTGAATGGATTGCAGAATTTTATGTTGGTCTGCTAAACTTTGCTCTATACGATTTCGCTTAGCCACTATAGGGCTCAGCTTATCCTCCAGCATACAACACATAATAGATTTAAAAGCTTCCAACTTGGGCAAATCAACCATGTTAGATGCTACCTGGCTTAGGGGGCACGTTGGGTTTAGTCTTTTAGGCTTGGCTCTCTAATGCTTTACATTTTCTTTTCAAGCTATCACTAATCCGGGGGGACTTCCCATAGGTGTTGTGATGTGTCGAGGCCAAAGGGAACTTCTAGTGATGCATGAGTAATCTTGCACCCTTCCCACCCTTCCCTGATGAGAGATAGGAGGCAACACCCTTTCTATTCCCAATTATCACAACGGGGGACATGGACCTAGAGGGTACCTCCCCCAGGGATTCTAGTAGAGGGGAAAGCGCTTCCGTGACCTGGGTAGTGCTGCCCAGCCCCGGGGACAAAGATATACACAGGACTTCACTAGTCGTTTCCCTAGACTGGTTATTAGTCCCACCCAGAAGAGAATAGAGACCGCTATACGGAGATCAAGAGAGGCGCCTGTTTACCAGTTCAATCTCCTTGTCAATAACTGAAGCAGCTCTTGACAAGAGGGTGTCCATTGTAGTGACTGTTGCTCTTGATGCACCTATAGTCCCATCTTGGTTCACCTGGGTCTTTTGCCTCCCCATAATTACTAGCCAATGTGATTTCCCAGGACTTGTGAAGATATGTTAGCCCCTCAACTAGTATCCTATATCAAAGGTGCCATAGCACGAAAAAAAGAATAAAAAGAAAACCTATTGTATTGTCCCCTGGGAAAACTACTACACCTACCTTAAGGAACTAATATGGAACACATTGCCACCAGCTAAATCGAAAAATAAAAGCAGACTACAAGTTAAATAATTGTCCAAGCATATGCATTCAAGAATCAAATAAGGTGGCCCAGCCCAGCCTCTTCTGGCCCCTGACGGGCAAGGATGGGCCCGCCCTTGGCCCGGGCTTTGCCGGCGCGGGCCACGCGCGCCGCGGGATGTAAGTGGCGTTTAAAAAGTGTTCAGACCGCGCCTCCATTGCAGCTGCTGGTGTTCAAATCCTCGCGTTGCACTCTGGGACTGGAAGGCCCACCAGAGTGTGGAATGGCCTCGTGGTTGGTGGGGGAGTTAGCGTGCGCGCCCCTGGTTCAGCTGGAATCAAGAGGAGCACAGGAGCACCCACAGCCCCCTCGGATTGTTCACAATTCTCCCGCAGCAGTGCTCCCACAGCAGTAAAGGTGTTCACTGGAGTGGTAATAGTAATTTTTACCCCTACGCTATCCAGGGCTTTCCCTACTGTTGCACTCTATGGAGTTGGAATAGTAGTTTTTACCTCTACGCTATCCATCACCTTCCCTACTGTTGCACTCCCTGGAGTGGGAATAGTAATTTTTACCCCTACGCTATCCAGCGCTTTCCCTACTGTTGCACTCTATGGAGTTCGAATACTAATTTTTACCCCTACGCTATATAACGCTTTCCCTGCTGTTGCACTCAGTGGAGTTGAATAGTAATTTTTACCATTACACTATCTAGCGTTTTACCTACTGTTGTGCTATCTGGAGTGGGAATAGTCATTTTTAATCTGACGCTGTCCAACGCTTTCCCTAATGTTGCAATATGTGGAGTAATTATATATATTAATTTATCAAACAGGAAAACCTCTACTCCCCATCAGGAATAGAGCACGCATACGAGGACCATTTTGGTTCAGGCCTTTTTATTAAATAAGCCTCCTCCGACCCCTCATAGATACGTGTTTCAGCTGACGCAGCAGCCTTCTTCAGTCTAGTGTGCGCCATTTTGGTATCAACCTTTACACATAATTAAAATCATAGACATAGAAAAGTTCATGACGTTTTAAAATTCTCAAATTTGAAATAGTGAATGTAAATATTCTTAAGAACAGTGAATCAATGCTGAACATTTCATTAGTACTGTATATTAGATGGTTGTTATTATCGGCAGCTCGATAATGCATAGTGCATGCAAGATAGTTAAAAAATAAAGTGCATTGTGCACAGACCAAACCATTCTAATACAAATTAATAATCACTGATCCTGAACAGAAAATGCCTTCATGATGTTCTACATCTAATAATGTCCATATGCTATTGTAAAAGAAATCCATCATGCTGGTTATATGGTTGTAATTATAAAATCTTCGCGCTGCTCAAAACTAGAATTAAAATCCGAGGGAGACGCTGCATAGCATTGCCATTATACTGCATTAAAAGGCATTATTGGGGAAAGTCCGTTAAATCACATCCGGCTCATGGTGATCAATGCTGAAATTGTGTTCTATTGTATGCTGTCGAATGTTGAAACATGTTTAAATAATGACACTGACTAACAACACGCTTCATGTTCACTGAAGCATATAAGCGCTAAAGTGCACGTATTCTTGAAACACTCTCATTACCCAGTTCGAGCCTCGTAACAACAGTAATCCATAATGCGGGTCGGGACTACTCATCCCATAATGCCTCAGAATTGTCACACCACCGATCGGAGGCGTCGCCTGTGCCGATACGAAAGTTAATGTTTCTCCTGGCAAACATGGGCACAAACTCATTGCTGCAGCGTGTTGCTGAATGAGGTGTGTTTTTCACTCTTTCACTTTGCCAATGTACATCTCTTGAATCAATATAGTAATCACCAGCCCAGACTCCCCACAAACTTCAAAAGTCTGTAATCGGAAAATCTCCAATTCCTCAGCTGCGTTTTACCATAAAACCAAACACAAAGCGGGGTCGAGGAAGGCCAATATGCAAAAAATTGTTTAAGCCCCATAGGGTGGGGGAGTTAGCGTGCGTGCCCCTGGTTCAGCTGGTATCAAGAGGAGCACAGGAGCACCCACAGCACCCTCGGATTGTTCACAATTCTCCCGCAGCAGTGCTCCCACAGCAGTAAGGCGTTCACTGGAGTGGGAATAGTATTTTTTACCCCTACGCTATCCAGCGCTTTCCCTACTGTTGCACTCTCTGGAGTTGGAATAGTATTTTTTACCCCTACGCTATCCATCACTTTCCCTACTGTTGCACTCCCTGGAGTGGTAATAGTAATTTTTACCCCTACGCTATCCAGCGCTTTCCCTGCTGTTGCACTCTATGGAGTTGGAATAGTAATTTTTACCCCTACGCTATCCAACGCTTTCCCTACTGTTGCACTCACTGGAGTGGGAATATAATTTTTTACCATTACGCTATCTAGCACTTTCCCTACTGTTGCGCTCTCTGGAGTGGGAATAGTCATTTTTAATCTGATGCTATCCAACGCTTTCCCTAATGTTGCAATATGTGGAGTACATATATTAATTTATATGTAGATGTTTAATTAATTGTAACATCATATGTATTAGTTATTATTTTTTAAATATGTTTTAATATTTATAGCTATAATTTTTTAATTATATGTATTATTTACATCTTTTTACATTATTATTAAAACATTTTAAAAAACGATATTTATAACTTCGATATTTTTGACAACGATGTGGTTTTTTTTAGATATTTTTGTACTTCCCTTTATGTAGATAGGACTTCAATATTTTTGACGTCGATATTTCTGTGTCGATATTTTTGTAGGTCGATTTTCTGTCTGTTGATATTTTGTCAGACATTCACCCAAACCTCTGCATATGACCATCGCACAGCTGTGCAAGGCCTTTGGCCATTTGCCTGGTCTCCGGGTAGGCCCTGTGCCCAGATCCACTGCACTGCACAGCAGGGAGTAGGCCGCAGGGCAAGTCCTGAACCCAAAACCTCACAGGCGCCCAATCCTCAGTTGCACACTGCATTTGCCAAAGCACAGCTGGGGTTTGGCCATAGGACTTGGCCTCCAGTCACATGGTTGGCTGCAGGGGCTGACTTCTGGCCAGTCCCTGTGCTCAACTCCCCACAGGCACCAAACACCCCACTGCACGTGGACTTTGGCTGTATGCAGTAGTGGTTTGGACAGAAGGCCTGGCCTCCGGTCAGGCCTGATTCTAATTTAACCACCATGCCACAGTACAGGATCGAGATCCCCTGATCCCCTAGGCCCCATGAGGGGAACAAGAGGGACCTCCCCGGACCAAAATAGAAAATGGCCACAAATGCCACTATCCATCAAGAATCTTGTATAATTGAAAACAAAAATGTGGGCCGGCCCGCATTTATTTACTATAAGCCCCAGGGAGCCCATTGCTCATAAAAAGAGGGGGCTGTGTGGCCCCATTCCCAAGCCTCCAGAAGCCCCAGAGAGGGGGTTGGCTGCAAGTTGCTGGCTTCTGCCCAGGTCCTATGCCCAACCTTCCACAGACACTAAAACCCTTCTGCACACATACTTTGCCTGTGTGCAGCAGGGGTTGTCCGCAGGGCCTGGCCTCCTGTAACCCATGTTCACACCATTGCAGAACCCAAACCAATCCTGAGCTGTGCATGCCCTTTGGGCTTCCCAGCAGGGTTTAGCCACAAAGCCTGGACTGTGGTCAGACCCTTGGCCCAACCACCCTCTGGCTGGCCATTCCCCTGCTGCACCAGTCCCTCTGCCATGTGCAGCTTGAGGTTGGTCATAATTCCTGGCCTCCAGGCAGGCCCTGTGTGCAAACCACTGTGGGCACCGTAACTTGGAAAACGGCGACCAGGAAACACAGGAGGAGGGATGCCACAGTTCTGACCTCGAACTTCGAGAGCGGGAAGTGGATCCCCTCCCGGTACCAGCTTGATACTCACACGTATTGAGCTTTACACCATTAGAATACCCACGTACCCGGGTTGTCCTATGTCGTGAAATTTCTACACTTATTTTCTGGAGGTTTACTGACTTCATGAACCGTAATAGAAAATTTGACGCCTCATGATTCTACACTTTTGGACCTATAAACCCGTAGATTGTGCCACAGCCCTGAAGAGTCGTTGTGACTACACCCACACGACGAAAAACGTGTCGGCTGATTGTGGACTCAATTAAACTACCCACATTTTAGATACACTTGGACACCTGCTTCTGCTTTCTTTGGCTATAACTGTTTTTGCTTACAATTTATGTTACTTATGTTATACCTTGTGTTTGTGTGCGAGAGTATTGCTGTTTCTACACTGTGGGCACCCAACCTGGGGCTGCATGTGGCCTGTGACAGTGTACAGCCAGAGTTTGGTCACTGGGCCTGTCATCCGGTCAGGTCCTGCACTTAAATCAGCTGCGGTGCACAGTGGTATATTGGGCGCAGTGCCTGCCAGAGGCCAGGCCCTGTGCTCAGCTCCATACTGCACTTGGCCTTTAGCCATGCACAATGGCAGTTGAGTTCGGAGCCTGGCCTGAGGGCAGGCCGACGGCCCAACTCCAGTATGCACCCAACCCCCACGGCACATGGCTTAAAGCCATGCGCAGTAGGGAGACTGGATGAAGACCTTCTGGTCTTGCCCTGTTCCCAACCTGATATGGGTATCAAACCCCCACTGACATCCAGCTCACATTTTATTTTTTGGGTTATTTTTGGGGGTCCCAATTAAGTCCCACGGGACCAGGGACTTGATTTCTTTTTTTATTTAACCTATGAGCCCCTACACTGCCCTTTTATAACATTTTCCAAAAACATTTTCAGAACACGGGGATAGAGCCCTTGAGTCCTGGAATGGCAGCTGCAAAAAAAATGTTGTATCAAATGCAGCCAGGCAAACAGATCACTTGGCTCAGCTGTAGTAGGACAAATTTTATGGCATCAAAATGTCCATGGGAGAAATGGCTATTTTGGCAAATGAGAAATGCACATTTTTCAACTTTATGTTACTGTGGAACTACTACAGGACCAACCATCAAGTTTCACCTAACCTTTTAACCTCTCCACCACCAACCTAAACACCTCTTGAATAGCTCATTTCTTGAAAAAGACTGAACAGCTTTACACAAAATCATAAAAACCATGCTTTCTGAATAAAATTTTAACTTTCTGCTAAATTTGGTGTAATTGTATTCAGCTATCTTTTCTTAAGGAGTCACAAATTTCCCTATTGGAATTAACATACGAAATCAACACAAAACGTTTCATGAAGGCGCCAAGGTGAAAGAGTTCTTTTGGAACATTTTGTGGAGACATCTGATTGGCTGCCAGCAACACGAGAAAAATGTTGCTGGCAGCCATCACAGGACTCGGGAACTTGGGCCAGATGTTCAAAATTTCATTTTTGCATTTCCTAATTAGCGAATCCTGCAAAATCACTATTTTAGAAATGCAAAATGAAATGTTCAAAAATTGCAATTTCCTAATAGCGATTCCTATAAAGTAGGAGTAACAATTAGGAAATCTCTATTTAGAAAATTGTAAACCATTCATTCCTATGGGCCTAATAGGTACGAATGGTTTTGCATTTCCAAATTTGCGATTTCGGAGTAGGAAATTGCAAACTAAGAAATGCGAAACCAAGGGTGCCTATAGGTCTAAAGCCTCCCTTAATGCACCCGTAGGGGCATGTGTGTACTTTATGGCACTTAAAAGCACTTTGGGGTCCTCTTTTTAAATTGCACATGGTAATAGCTTTTCCTAAATGCGCATTTCATATTTAGGAAATGCTTTGTACATATGCTTAGGTAATTGCAAACAGGAAATCCCTATTTGTGATTTCCTATTTAGGGAATCGCAAAATGCGATTTCTACTGGGTAGAAATCGCATTTTGTAATTCCATATACACATTTGTATATATGGAAAGGCAATTTAGCATTTCTTAGTGGACCGAAATTGCAATTCGGTCTGTTAAGAAATGCCAAATCCTTTTGAACATCTGGCCCTTAGACCTGAAGTTAAAAAAAATAATAATATAAGATGGCAAGATAGAGATCCCCTGATCCCCTAGGCCCCATGAAGGGAACCAGAGGGACCTCCCGCGGGCCAAAATAGAAAATGGCAACAAATGCCACTATCCAGCAAGAATCTTGTATAATTGAAAAAAAATGGCGGCCGGCCCGCATTCATTCACTAGAAACCCCGGGAAGCCCATTGCTTGGCTGTGTTCATAAAAAAGAGAGGGCTGTGTGGCCCCATTCCCAAACTTCCAGAGGCCCCAGAGTGCCCTCTCCCGGGCTGAAAGCAATGCTTATGGAAAGGGGACACACTGCCCACCTCCCTGAGTCTCAAGAGGCCCAGGAGAGCCCATCCGTGTGGCCCACTACTGGGCCAATTTTTGGATTTGGGGACCCCATCACTCAGGGCCCAGCACCATATTGAAGGCTGAAGGAGGCACATGGCCCCTTCCCAGTGCAAATTTCAGCTTGGGCACCCCATCCCCTGGGGCCCAGCAGTATATTGAAGGGGCAGGGTGGCACACAACACCCCTCCCCATGCCAATTTCGGCCCAGGGGAAGCCATCCCCTCGGACCTGGCTCAACCAAGGGTGGATGCCCTGGTGCCCACCCAGGACACCAACACACTATCGTTAGTGGTCATGGGGGTGCCCCAAGGCCCCTGTGACCCCAGCCAGCTCCCCTCACCCAGTGGAAGCCGGCATTGCTCCTGGCCGCAGGGATCAGCTAATAAATGCTGCTCCTTGCAGACAGGAGCAATATTTAGATCTGTTTCCCTGCCTGCATCGGGGCTGGCAGGGAATCAGATCTAAAGTGCACACCCAGGGGGGCTGCAGAATTTTTGAAGCTCCCGCTAGCTGGGAGCGAACTTGGTGTTTGCTCCCACTTGGTGGGAGATTTAAAAATGCTCATGCCAAGCAAAAGCAGACACAGATTTCCCTGCCCATGCTGCCGTGGGCAGGGAAACAGCTATATTTCGGGGTGGGGATCCCAGGCCCTAGCCTGGGAGCTGGCCCTGGTCGATGTGGTCCAAAGTGCCATTAATGGCTTAGGGAGGAGGGGCTGCACGCCCCCTCCCTTAAAGGAATCAGCCACAAGGGTGCTCTTGGTGTCTTTTAGGGCTCGGGGAGGGGGGTTGCGAAGCCCCCTCCTCCTTTTCTACATTTTTGGCCCCATGCATGGGCTCCCCAGGGGCTCTAGAGGATTGGTGAGATGGGCCGTTAGGCCCCCCTCCCCATAAAAATTTATGTTGGCCGGGGGGGTCCCGGGGGCCTCTTGAGGCACAGGTAGCAGGCCATGCACCTCCCTATAACTAATCAAATTGGCCCTGGTGGTGGGTTTCATGGGGTCTCTAATGGCACAGGGACGTGGGCCCCATATCCCCCCCCCCATAAAAAATGTTGGCTTATAATAAATGAATGCAGCCAGCCGCATTTTTCTCGTGGGATTGTGGCATTTTTTACCCAAGGGGGTGTTTCCTCTGGGTCCCCCACATGGTGCCTAGAGGGGTCATGGTTTCCCTACCCTGTCCCCATATACTTTTTTTTACAACTTCAGTAAAAGGGAATAAGTTCCTGAGTCTTGTAAAGGCTGCCAACAACATTTTTTTTCATGTTGCTGGCAGCCCAGTCAGCACACACACTCTTGTAGGAGTCTGATTCCAGTGGGAGTAATTTCATTTAATTTCATTTTAGATGTCATCAATGATGTCGTCACCATGTCATGAGTGATGTAATTTGTGACGTCATGTACAGTTCATTGTGGTGGCGCACGTTATAGTTTGCTTAGGTAACTATAACTGCTGAATTTCAATGGTTCTGTATGAGTGAAATCTGAGCTTAATTATGACATCCCTGTAATCTTTGGTTTTTCAAAGGTTACATGGATATTATAGTTAAGCTCAGATTTTACTCGTACAAAACCAGTGAAATTCAGCAGTTACAGTTACCTGAATTAACTATAACTCACGCCCCCGCAATGCACTGCTTATAACCTCACATATTATATCACTCATGACATGGTCAGTGACATCACTGACATACAGAGAGTGTGTTTTTTAGAGTTTATGGATGTTGAAGTATACTAGGTCCACTAATCATGAGTAATACTGCTTCTAACATATATTTAGTGAGTGGCTGCGTGACTGTATATATCTTTTTGTGTATGGATCTGTAAGTGGCTGTATGGGTATATAAGTGGATGTATAAGTAGCTGCATGGGTGAGTGAGCGGTGGTGTGAGTGCCTCTATGGGTGGGTAACTGTGTGTGTAGTGACTGCATGGGTAAGTGGGTACATGGATGGCTGTATGAGTGAGCGACCGGGTATGTAAGTGACTGTATGGGTCGGTGAGTGGCTCTTTGAGTAGGTGTTTGGTTAAGTGAGTTGGTGTGTGAGTGGCTGTATTGGGTGAGTGGAACTCTGTGTGAGTGCTGGTATGGATGTGTGAATGGGCATGTAGGTGGTTGTGTGTCTATATGTGTGTGGGTGAATGTATAAGTGTTTGTAGGGGTAAGTGAATGGCTGTGTTGAGAGGCTGCAAGTGTGAGTGGGCATATCAGTGACTGTGTAGCTAGTAAGTGGGGTGTGACTAGCTGTACAAGTTAGTGTGTGGCTATGTGATTGGCTGTGCAGATGAAAGACTGGTTGTATCAGTAGCTGTATGGGTGAGTAAATGGTTGAGTGAGTGGCTGTACGAGTGAGTGAGTGGGTATGAGAGAGCTACTATGGGGAGTGAGTGAGTGTATGAGTACTGGTATGGGTCTGTGAATGGGTATGTGAGTAGCTGTATGGATGTTTGAGAGGTTGTATGTATAGGAGTGGTTCTGTGGATGATGTCATCAGTGATGTCATTTGAGATTTCTTCAGTATTGCCACTGACCATGTCATGAGTGATGTAATATTTGAGGTCATAAGCAGTGTGTTGGACTTGGGCCTTTTTGGCAGGTTCACCCCTAAACTTTTTGCCTTCAGCCTCTGACGTGGTAGTAGTGATTTTAGGCCTCTGAGCACTTTAGCACTGTGGGCCAGTGTAAAGTGCGTGCTAACTCTGAGTGTGTGTGCTGAGATGGCCTGCCCTCCCATAGGAATGCATGGGGGATATGTGTGTCCTAGGTAGTTCCTGATGCGTGGGGAGTGAAAGGTCAAGTTTGGTATGTGCGAACTCGTGAGATTAAATGCTGCGCAAATTTATTGTGGCTATTGTAGAAGTGCCACTTCTAGAAGTTGGTATGTCTGTACAGTAAATGTGAATTGACTGTCTGGCTTGTGATTGGCTGGAGCTGGCTGGTGTGCCTGGCTCCAGGAGTCAGGATGGGTCTGCCCCGGTGGTGAATGGAGAGATCTGCATGTTGATGGGAGTGAGGAGAACACCTGGGACCTGAATAAGGCTGGGCCTTCCCTCTACAATGCTGGCTCCACCCCCTGTGGTGCGTCTGATGTCCCTGGCCTGTCTTGTGAATAGGGAGAGGGGCTGAGCAAAACAATGTGCTCCAGAACCAGTTGCATCTGGTTCTCCCCTTGCCTGCACCTTCTAGACAAAGGATTTCTGTGTATAAAAGAGGGACTGTGACCCCAAGTAAATGTTCTTGTTTGCGGACTTGAAACTACCAGGGGCGTGCTGCTGCTGGAGCTCAGGGGAAGGCTTGCCTCCCTGGGCTCTGCCCAGCCCCTGGATGCCTGGAGGGCTTATTCCTGGGGCCCCTCTACCTTGCCCTGGAACCCTTCTGGACTTTACCTTTCTCCCCAGCTCCCAGGACCTTTTGTAAGATGGGAGCGCTGTATTTTACTTTAAAACTGCTAGGCTGGTGAGCGCTTTATTTTTCCCTAGGGAGCGCTCTCCCTTGTCCTTGTAGCGCTGGGCTGCACACCGTGGCTGAGAAGGAATCCCCCAGCGTAGGGATTCCCCCGTGATTATGGCAGCACGGGTGCCCACCCCGCTTAATTGAATGTTTAATCTGGCAGGTGCCTACCCTGCATTATGCCTGCTTATTTTCTATTACCCCGTGCGCAGGTGCCCGCCCTGCGTCTTCGTTTTATTAATTTATTAATGCGGGTACCCACCCCACGGATTTGCGTTCCATAGCGGGTGCCCACCCCGCATGCCAGCTTATTTCTACTCTCAAGGGAGCCTACCCCTCGGTTTGCCCAAGAAAAGAAATCATCGCCGAGGCCACATTTGACCAGGAAATGGTGCCGCTGACGTCACCCTGAGCCGCGCTGGGATTAGCCCCAGCCGGCAGAGACTCCCGCGGCATCACTAGAGCTGAGCGCAGGGATTGGCTCCATTTGAAGGGCTTCCCCGGCGCCCGGAACCAGGAAGTCCCGCCCCCTTGTGCCACGTCGGGAGGAGAGGCCGTCCTGCGCCGTGAGGAGAGCCGCTGGGCAGGACAGGTAACGCGCTGTTCTGCGCTGGGTTCCCATGATGGAGGGAGAGCCCCGCGTGCCGCCACCTGAGTGAAGAGGAGCTCCACTGCAAAGCTCCGGTGAGTGGGGGCTTCGTCCGCGTGGTGTCCCGGTGAGTGGGGGCTCCACGTTGTTTAGTGCCCTTCGCAGCCCAGTGCCATGGTTGCGCCTCGAGCGGCCCCATCTTGCAGTGGGCTGCTCCAACGAGGCAGGCATGATTTTGGTCTAGGAGCCAGCCTGCTCCCCCATGCCCATTGTCCATCGCTTGGGACATTTTTACTTTGGGGCATATTGCATTTTAAAGCGCCAAGCGCTCTACAGTAATTGGGGGGCCAGTCTTTCCTTATTGGCACCTATTTATTTCAGGAGCCAGAGTGCTCCAAGGGACATTCTTTGTTTTCAGAGCCAGATGGCTCCAAGGTCCTACACATTTGTTCTGAGGGCCAGTGAGAGCCCATGCCGCATATTTTTTTACATCCACAGCTGCCCAGCAAGTAGTGGGCAGCTGCACCGTTTAGGTTCTTCTTTATTTTAGGGGGACATGTACTTTGAATCCAGGAGTGAGGCGCACTCCTTTGCCCCCATCTCTGCCTGCACAGCTGCGCAGCACTTAGTGCCAGCTACGTTTAGGCCTTCATCAGTCTTCCCAGCTGCCCAGCAAGTAGTGGGCAGATGCCACGTTTAGGTTTGCGCCAAGTGCGCCCCGTGACTGTCGCTGCTTAGGCAGCAGCCCTGACATTGTAGACAGAGGGCATTTGAGCCCCTTAGAGATGGTCAGTGGGCCCAGGGGACTATTAGGTTTATAGGGCACATGGTCCTAATGTCATTTTTTTATAGGTGCTAGGAAATGTAATGTTTGTAGAATTATTCATGCACCTTGATTTATGCTCATAGATGTGCTTTTATGATTACTAGGTTTTACCTACTGTCTTATGTGTTATTTCTCTACTGTGGTCCAGGTTTGATTTATTCCCTACTGCAGGTTATGTTATTAAGTGTATTTCCTGATATTTAGGAGATTATGGTTTATCCTATTTTTGCTTATGAGGTTGGCACAGAATAGAGTTGTCGCCTTAGGTGATACTGTACCTGTTCTGATTTATGTTACAGGTTGACGCTGAGTATAGTGTCTGCCAGTGATTACGGGCTGTGTTCTAAGTTCATATATATTCTTACTTTTTACTATTTCTTTACCAAGTGCTAATTCTGACAGTGGCCCACGTGGCCCTGTCATGTGTAAATAATCCCTTGTAAATATTGCCCGTGCTAGTTGGCACAGTGTATATTGTGTGATTACTATCTGATGTGTTTTCAATATATTACAAAGGCTATTTTTACATAACCTTGTGTGTAGTTCCTTTTGTAATGTGCCTAGTGCGTTGTTACTGTGTGTGTTGTACAAATGCTTTACACATCGCCACCGAGATAAGCCTAGCTGGTCGTGCCAAGCTACCAAGGGGGTGAGCAGGGGTTATCTTTTGCGCAGCCTTAGCCAACCAGAGATCCCCATTTCTAACACAGTGCATTATGGGGGTTAAGTTATAGTTAGCTCAAGTAACTATAACTGCTGAATTTCACTGGTTTTGTATGAGTGACGTCTGAGCCTAACTATAACATCTCTGTAACCTATGTTTTTTTCAGTGAATTGCTAAGGTTTATCAAATTCTATTTCCTAACTATAACATCCCTATGACCTTTGGTTCTTAAAGTGAATTTCTATGGTTTTTTAACTAATAGTCGCATTTGCAGGTTGGTGAAGAACGGGGTGTGGCCTCCGAATACCTCTCAAACAATTGCACGTTGTGGGAATACTGGAGGTAACAGGAGGCATTGTTGGCCTCCAAGGACTCTCAGCATCCAAGGGGACTTCATCCCTCAAGGATGTGCATTTGCAGATTGGTGGCGAAAGGAGCAATGGCCTCCGAATATCCTTCAGCAAACCCCCAGTGTGGGACTTACAGTTGGTAACAGGAGATTTTGTTAGCCCCCAAGGACCCTCTGGAGCCAATGGGGCTTCATTGTCCAACCAGCAGGCACATTTGCAGAGTGCTGGAAAAACGGGGGCGTGGCCTCCAAAGTCTCCTCAGCAATCAGGCTGTTTGGGAGTTACTGGAGATAACAGGAGGGCTTGTTGGCCCCCAAGGGCCAGAAGCAACCAAGGCGACTTCATCCCCCAACCAACAGTGTGCCAGGAGGCATGTTTGCAAAGAGGTGAAGAAAGGTGGAAGGGCTTCTGTCAACATGCAGGTGTTTTTTTTATTTATCCAGGGGGGGCACGTGGCCCCAGGAACCCATCCCCTGGGGCCAGGCATATTTTGAATATATATAAATATATAAATGATGGAAAGGGCCTGAGAGGTCACCCTCCCAGGCTGATTTCAGTCCCGGGGACGCCATTCTCCGGGTCCCGGCCGCTAATTTGGGTGCCCTGGTCCCCAGGCCACTCACTTTGTAGCATTGGGGACTACGGGAAGTCCCTAAAGGTCCCTGCTGGATCCTTGCCTTCTGTGGGAACTGGTATTGCTTTGACAGAGAGAGAGCTGCTGACATGCAGCTCCCCACTATCAAAGCAAATGTGTGCCTCTTTGAGCAAGCGAGAACAAAATGCTCTTGCTTGCTCAAAGCGAAGCACAGTTTGATAAGGCTTGGCGGGAGCGATAACGCTCTCGCCAAGCCATAGCAAACAGCTATGTCCGGGGGATTGCTGCCGATAAAGTGGCGATAATTTTGTCGCCAAGGGTTGATAATATGGCCCTCTCTCGTTTCACAAATAAAGCTAACACTACAGTTTTACGAGTGCAGTGTACCTGGTACATTTTACTTGTTATAGTGCCGGGTTCAAGTGGTGTCTATATGGAAGTGCCTACTGCGTTATTGATGCCCGTTATGCCGAATTATTTCTAATGCATTCCTATGAAGGATTTGTAGATCTAGGCCTCTGTGCTTACCGTTGTGTAAACTTTGCGCCAAACACATTAGGAAGTGGAGTTGACAACTTAAGTTGAGCAGATCTTCTACACGTCCAAGCAGACAGCAGCGTCTAAGTTTAAGAGAGAAAGAGAAATGATGTCACAGAGAGTGAGAGAGAGAGAAATCAACATTAAAACTGTGTCACAGAGTCTGGAGTTGAGCTTTTTGGTTGAACCAGACGTAGATTTACC
The DNA here is from genome assembly GCF_964261635.1 of Lissotriton helveticus. Taxonomy (NCBI): domain Eukaryota; kingdom Metazoa; phylum Chordata; class Amphibia; order Caudata; family Salamandridae; genus Lissotriton; species Lissotriton helveticus. The sequence continues at coordinate 1,594,481,206 of NC_136067.1, read as the reverse complement.
AGCTCCTTGCATCACTTTAGCCATGTTAAAAGTGACTCAAAAGTGGCGTGATAAGGTTGTGGACTTCCACCTGGAGAACAACAAGGACCGCAACACCACCGCCCTGCTGGAAAACCTCGCCAACCTCGGACTCAAGCAACTGGTCAACACCCCCACCCACTACGCCGGCCACACGCTTGATCCCGTCTTCTCTTCCAGCAAGTACATCACCTTCAGCCACGCCACCGGACTCCACTGGACCGACCACAGCTGCGTCCACTTCAGCTTCAAAAGATCCACGACCCACCACCACCCGCAACAGGTACCTCACAGGAATTGGAGCAAGATCACCGCAGACCAGCTCACCACCTCCCTCAGCCAGAGCCCACCCGCCAACACAACGGACCCCAACGAAGCAGCCCGCAACTTCACACAGTGGCTGACCGCCTGCGCCGACGACCTCACGCCACTAAAGAACCCTCCCAGCAGACCCAGAAGCAAGAAGGCATCCTGGTTCACCGACGACCTCAAGGACTCCAAGAAGACCTGCCGCACCCTCGAGAAAGCCTGGCTCCTCGACCGGACCACCGACAACATGACCGCCCTCAAACACGCTACCCGCAAGCACCACCAGCTCATCCGCACCACCAAGAAGAAATCCCTGAAGGAACGACTGGACAACAACGCCCACGACAGCAAAGAGCTCTTCTCTATCGTCAAGGAGTTCTCCAACCACAGCACCGGCACCAACGACATCACTCCGTCACAAGACCTCTGCGACTCCCTCGCCTCGCTCTTCCACCGCAAGATCGCCGACATCCACAACAGCTTCGGCGCCCCACCCACGCACCCAACCGTCGAACCAACGCCCCCCACCGCCACCCTTCGCACCTGGACCACGGTGACCACCGAAGACACAGCCCGCACGATGAACACCATCCACTCCGGATCACCGACCGACCCCTGCCCACACCACGTCTTCAACAAGGCCGACTCCACCATCGCACCCCAACTCCGGAACATCATCAACGCCTCCTTCAACACCGCCACCTTCCCGGAGAGCTGGAAGCACGCCGAGATCAGCGCCCTCCTGAAGAAACCTACAGCGGACCCCACCGATCTCAAAAACTTCCGCCCCATCTCGCTCCTCCCTTTTCCTGCTAAAGTCATCGAGAAGATCGTCAACAGACAGCTGACCGCCTTCCTCGAGACAAACGGACCCCTCGCAGTCCGGCTTCAGAGCCAACCACAGCACCGAGACCGCCCTCATCGCAGCCACCGACGACATCCGGACCCTGCTCGACAAGGGGGAAACAGTGGCCCTCATCCTCCTGGACCTTTCAGCTACGTTCGACACGGTCTGCCACCGCACCCTAGTCCAGCGCCTCAGCAACATCGGTATCCAAGAGAAGGCACTGGAGTGGATCATCTCGTTCCTCGCCGGAAGAACACAAAGAGTCCGCCTCCCCCCGTTTCGCTCCGAGGCCACCGAAGTCATCTGCGGCGTCCCGCAAGGATCTTCACTCAGCCCCACCCTCTTCAACATCTACATGAAACCTCTCGCAGCCATCGCACGCCAGCACAACCTCAACATCATCTCTTACGCCGACGACACCCAGCTGATCCTCTCCCTCACCAGAGACCCCGACACCGCCAGAACCTGCCTACACGAAGGGATGAAAGACGTCGCCGAGTGGATGAAGGACAGCCGCCTGAAACTGAACTCGGACAAGACAGAAGTCCTCATCCTGGGATCTTCGCCCTCCGCCTGGGACGACTCCTGGTGGCCCCCAGCGCTGGGCACCGCACCCAAGCCAACCGACCACGCACGCAACCTGGGCTTCATCCTGGACCCCTCCCTCTCGATGACCAGACAAGTCAACGCCGTCTCCTCATCGTGCTTCAACACCCTGTGTATGCTTCGCAAGATCTTCCGCTGGATCCCGACCGAGACCAGGAAGACTGTCACCCAGGCACTCGTCACCAGCCGACTGGACTACGGAAACGCCCTCTACGCCGGAACCACAGCCAAGCTACAGAAAAGACTCCAGCGCATCCAGAACGCCTCCGCCCGACTCATCCTGGATGTCCCCCGACGCAGCCACATCTCCAGCCACCTGAGGAACCTGCACTGGCTCCCCGTCGACAAGAGGATCACGTTCCGGCTCCTCACCCACGCACACAAGTCTCTCCACGACCTGGGCCCCAAGTACCTCAAAGACCGCCTGACCTTCTACACGCCCACCCGCCAGCTACGGTCCAGCAGCCTCGCCCTCGCAGCTGTACCACGCATCCGAAGAGCCACCGCCGGAGAAAGATCCTTCTCTTACCTGGCTGCCAAGACTTGGAACTCCCTCCCCATCCACCTTCGGCTGACCCAGGACCATCTCGCCTTCAGGAAACAACTCAAGACCTGGCTGTTCGAGCAGTAGCATACCCCTCCCCCTAAGCGCCTTGAGACCCTCCCGGGTGAGTAGTGCGCTATACAAATGGCATGATTGATTGATTAATTGATTGATTGGATCTGTTTGTCAGACTGTTGTAACCTATCTGTTGTCACTGCTCGGAGGTAATTATAGATTTTCCAGAGAAGCTGCTGTACACTACGCACTCTGGGCCATAATATCAAGCCTGGGCGACAAAAATTATTGCCACTTTATCGGCAGGAAAGTGTCGCTAAAGTGGCGATAATGGGTTTGATAATATGCTCTATGGAATTCCAATCGAAGCTCATGTCAGATGTCCTTCACATCTCACATGAGCTATGATTGGAATTCCATAGAACATATTATCAATCCTATTATGGCCACTTTAGTGGCAGTTTGCTGCCGATAAAGTGGCGATAATTTTGTCGCCAAGGGTTGATAATATGGCCCTCTCTCGTTTCACAAATAAAGCTAACACTACAGTTTTACGAGTGCAGTGTACCTGGTACATTTTACTTGTTATAGTGCCGCGTTCAAGTGGTGTCTATATGGAAGTGCCTACTGCGTTACTGACGCCCGTTATGCCGAATTATTTCTAATGCATTCCTATGAAGGATTTGTAGATCTAGGCCTCTGTGCTTACCGTTGTGTAAACTTTGCGCCAAACACATTAGGAAGTGGAGTTGACAACTTAAGTTGAGCAGATCTTCTACACGTCCAAGCAGACAGCAGTGTCTAAGTTTAAGAGAGAAAGAGAAATGATGTGACGGAGAGTGATAGAGAGAAAACAACATTAAAACTGTGTCGCAGAGTCTGGAGTTGAGATTTTTTGTTGAACCAGACGTAGATTTACCAGCTCCTTGCATCACTTTACCCATGTTAAAAGTGACTCAAAAGTGGCGTAATAAGGTTGTGGATCTGTTTGTCAGACTGTTGTAACCTATCTGTTGTCACTGCTCGGAGGTAATTATAGATTTTACAAAGAAGCTGCTGTACACTACGTACTCTGGGACATAATATCAAGCCTGGGCGACAAAATTATTGCCACTTTATCAGCAGGAAAGTGTCACTAAAGTGGCGATAATGGGTTTGATAATATGCTCTATGGAATTCCAATCGAAGCTCATGTCGGGTGTCCTTCACATCTAACATGAGCTTCAATTGGAATTCCATAGAGCATATTATCAAACCTATTATGGCCACTTTAGCGGCAGTTTGCTGCCGATAAAGTGGAGATAATTTTGTCGTCAAGGGTTGATGATATGGCCCTCTCTCGTTTCACAAATAAAGCTAATAGTACAGTTTTACGAGTGCAGTGTACCTGGTATATTTCAGTTGTTATAGTTCAAGTGGTGTCTATATGGAAGTGCCTACTGCGTTACTGATGCCCGTTTTGGCGACTTAGTTCTAATGCATTGCTATGAAGGTTTTGTAGATCTAGGGTGCTGTGCTTACCTTGTATAAAAAGTGCGGCCACCGGAGTTCACCATTCGACTTGAAGTCTGCCTATACGTCAAAGTATATTCAATAAGTTGCAGAGAATTCCATTGCTCTTGCTCGATAGGCCGTGGTTGCTTCTGAACGATGTTTGGTGAAGGAAACAAAAGGACATTTTGATTAGTCATCGTAAACTGAGTTGCGTAACTACTATCAAAAGTGAATTTTAATGTGGGTTCTTAATATTCCGTAGTTAAGACTGTTGCTGCTCCAGAAAACAAAGGAAGATCAATAAGGTAATAGAGGCCTGGGACGGCCTTGTGACGCAGAAAAGAAAATAGTATCATGGACGCACAATTAATAATAATAGAGGCCTAAGCACGTGGCGTAGTACAGAAATACGACACAGAAATGTATGCACGCACAATTTTTAAGAATAGAGGTGTATAGGACCTCGTGACTTATAAATAAATATTTCAATTATGTAAGTACAATTTAAAACCATTGAGGGGTAGGAAAGCCATATGAAGGATAAAAAAAAGCATTATGTATATACAATTTACAGTGGAGGCTGATTTGTGACGTCTTCTCTTACCTTTGCTTCTGTCGTCTTTTGTCGTGTCTTGAAAGGCTGCGGTTTTGCTGAGTCTGGGTTGTTTTTGACAGTCTGTCTGTCATCGCAGCACAGGCAGGCAAAAGAGAGCGTGCTCACGTCAGTGCCCGCATTATATGGGAACCGCGGGGGCTGATCACACCAAGGCCAGGGCCGTCATTGGTAGCGTTTTCGCGGTCTGCAAGAATGATGGCCCTGGGGGACATGCCATTGGGTAATGTATTGGTTTCCAGGCTAAATGATAGCAAGCATGCTAGGTGGTGGCATGTGGGTAGTGTGGGCGGGCGTGCACTGTGCATGTGCAAGTATGAGTGTGTGCACTAACCATTAACAACAGAGAGAGATGGGGGCGGTGTTATAATGTACGCAGAGGCAGGCCCAGAATCGGATTTGCAATGAGTCAGCACTTCTAATCATTGTCCTTTGCGCATCCTGAGGTCTGATTTGTCACTGAGAGGGTGATCACACCATAGTTTGTACTGCTTATCATACTCAGCGTGTACCCGCGCATACGGTACGAATATGCTTTGCCGTTACGCGTCGCATTAAAGCTTCGGTGTGACGTCATGTACAGTGTTCTGTACGCGAAAGGGGGCAATGTTTCTACTTGGTATAAAACATGTATGTATTTAATGTAGATACTAAGGGCAGACATTTGAGATAACTATGATTTTTAAAAAATACTTTTAATAATCCTATATTACTTTTAATAAGAATTACACAAATCGCGGTAGAACATCATGCGTACTTGTATTGAAAGAGCTGCGCAAGCGCATCATAAGCGTACGCAAAGCCATGTGACTTTAAAAGTAGAGATTTGATTGGTTCGTAACTTTTCCTATTGCGAGTGATGAAAGTTCCGTCCCATTATAATTATTCGACTGTGACTTTCTAAGAAGAAGCATTTGTTGTGAGAATCTTCTCAAATAGAAGGAAGATCACCATAATAAGAGCAATGAAGTCATCTTCCAGCAGTTCTTCAGAGGAATATTTAATTCCTGAAGAAGCTCCAAAGAAGAGGAAAGCAGCTCTAATTTGGAAGTTTTTCACTTTTCCAGAAGGTCAAAAAAGGTTAATGCTGCAAAAGTAACCTGTAAAATTTGACAAACAACTCTTTAAAGGGGTGATCCATGTAAAAAATACTCCTTTGGCACAGCAAATATGGGGCGAAACTGGAAGAACTTGCACCCCAAGAACTTTGCTCGAGCTGAAAGACGGAGATTGCACGAGAACCCACCTGCTGCTACAGCAAGCACATCAACTGCGGCAGAATTTTCAGCAAGCAGTCCACACCCACATATTGATTCCGACTTTGCTAAAGTTAAATTTCTTTGCATTTATTGCGATAAACTTTTGTGTTATGGGGAACAGTCTATAGACCTGATGAAACGCAGGATACAGGATCATTGCTGTCCTCGACATTAGTTGTTCTTTTTTTCATTCTTTTGTTCCGCTTGGAATTTGTTGAGAAAACACCCAAAAAATACAAAACAAAAAAAACTGTTCTTTTTAGAACTACCTTCACTGGTCAAAGAAAGAACTATATTTCTATGCTAGTGTGTAAAAGTTTGTCAGAATGATTGTCTAGTTCATAAATGAATGAATGAATATATTACTAGTGTATGGAGAATGTGAAAGTGCAGAGCTATAAGGAAGTGCTACAGCATAAATCTATAAGGTGTTTACCTATAGTATACTGTAGTATGTGCGAAGCACTTGAACGTAACATATGTACATAAATATGTTAGAAGTCTATGCTTCAATTTGCGCTGCTGGTGAAACTGCCTGGGTGAATTTGTATGTGTTAGGGGCGGATTTACAATCCCCTTGTGCCTCTTTTACACAGCTGTTGCGTCACTTTTGTGACAGAGCGGTGGTGCAAAAGATGTACCATGGTGTGTGCTATTAATAATGTGACGCATCTGGAGGGTGCATTACATTGTAAAGCCCGAAGAGGCTTTCCTGTGCAGAAGGGGGTGCAGCAACGCCTCCTAAAAGTGACTGGGTGAAATGTATAACATTTCATTCAGTCACTTTTGAGCTTATGCTGCGTCAAAACCTTGCACATGCTTGAAGCAGGTGTAAGGATTGATATAGCTTTGTGAGCATAGGCCCCCAGAGCATTGTTAGAGTTGTGTTATACTTGCAACCGAAGTCAAGCAATAATTAATCCAAAAATTACTTTGCAATTTAGTTTTGTTATTATTTTATAATAAGAATATGAAATATAATCTAAAAAATTAAATACATATACATATTTATATTAAAAATATAAGAAATTAGTATAAAAAGAAAGACATAATAATTAATACATTTATAACTTATCATTTACAAAACCTTTAAAATTCACTGAAAAAACCATAGGTTTCACAAATGTGGAACATGCGTGATGGATTGAGGGGAGTTGCCGCATTCGGGGCTCATGTGAGAGCCTTCATTGAGCAAAAAACTTTGGGTGCATCCATACAGGAGGAAATAAAGAACTCATTTTACCATGATGCAACGTGTTGAGTCATATGACCCGCCCATCCAGGACGCACGATATTGCTTTAATGGGGTTAATGAGTCACCACCATGCACTCTTTCTGATGGCCGCTGAGGAAGCTTATTGCGAAACGCGTCAGGCCAATCAGATGCTTTTAAAGACACGAATTCACGAAGCTCCCCATACCAGATGAAATGCTTTGGGGAAGGCACACGCAAGCTGAGTGCGGCTCGAAATTTGGGACACCTCAAGAGCGTGATGTAACAAGCGGCCGTCCTGTCGCTGGGCTGCACCGCCCCGGAAAAGAAAATGGGGGGCCACGGGACTCTGAGAGAAGTGGAGTTCCGGATGTGGAACATGCGTAATGGATTGAGGGGAGTTGCCGCATTCGGGGCTCATGTGAGAGCCTTCATTGAGCAAAAAACTTTGGGTGCATCCATACAGGAGGAAATAAAGAACTCATTTTACCATGATGCAACGTGTTGAGTCATATGACCCGCCCATCCAGGACGCACGATATTGCTTTAATGGGGTTAATGAGTCACCACCATGCACTCTTTCTGATGGCCGCTGAGGAAGCTTATTGCGAAACGCGTCAGGCCAATCAGATGCTTTTAAAGACACGAATTCACGAAGCTCCCCATACCAGATGAAATGCTTTGGGGAAGGCACACGCAAGCTGAGTGCGGCTCGAAATTTGGGAAACCCCAAGAGCGTGATGTAACAAGCGGCCGTCCTGTCGCTGGGCTGCACCGCCCCAGAAAAGAAAATGGGGGGCCACGGGACTCTGAGAGAAGTGGAGTTCCGGATGTGGAACATGCGTGATGGATTGAGGGGAGTTGCCGCATTCGGGGCTCATGTGAGAGCCTTCATTGAGCAAAAAACTTTGGGTGCATCCATACAGGAGGAAATAAAGAACTAATTTTACCATGATGCAACGTGTTGAGTCATATGACCCGCCCATCCAGGACGCACGATATTGCTTTAATGGGGTTAATGAGTCACCACCATGCACTCTTTCTGATGGCCGCTGAGGAAGCTTATTGCGAAACGCGTCAGGCCAATCAGATGCTTTTAAAGACACGAATTCACGAAGCTCCTCATACCAGATGAAATGCTTTGGGGAAGGCACACGCAAGCTGAGTGCGGCTCGAAATTTGGGACACCCCAAGAGCGTGATGTAACAAGCGGCCGTCCTGTCGCTGGGCTGCACCGCCCCGGAAAAGAAAATGGGGGGCCACGGGACTCTGAGAGAAGTGGAGTTCCGGATGTGGAACATGCGTGATGGATTGAGGGGAGTTGCCACATTCGGGGCTCATGTGAGAGCCTTCATTGAGCAAAAAACTTTGGGTGCATCCATACAGGAGGAAATAAAGAACTCATTTTACCATGATGCAACGTGTTGAGTCATATGACCCGCCCATCCAGGACGCACGATATTGCTTTAATGGGGTTAATGAGTCACCACCATGCACTCTTGCTGATGGCCGCTGAGGAAGCTTATTACGAAACGTGTCAGGCCAATCAGATGCTTTTAAAGACACGAATTCACGAAGCTCCCCATACCAGATGAAATGCTTTGGGGAAGGCACACGCAAGCTGAGTGCGGCTCGAAATTTGGGACACCCCAAGAGCGTGATATATATATATATATATATATATATATGTTAAAAATGTTTTTTATAAAGCGCTCTTTCACCGATTGGCTTCACGGCGCTGGATCTAGGAGGTGCTAGTGCTGAAACGGTAATGGTTATTAATAGGCCTGGGTGTACAGCCAGGTTTTGAGGGATTTCCTAAATTTCAGTAACTCGGAACTAGGCCTAATTTCCAAGGGGATGGAATTCCACAACCTGGGTGCAAGTGTTGCAAACCTACTTACCCCTTGTCGCTTCAGCTTGAAGGTAGGGACTGCCAGGAGTTGAAGATGAGCCGAGCGAAGATTACGGGAGGGGGAGTACCGTGTGATCAGGTTGTCTATGCTTCCAGGGCCTTTGCCTTGCAGGGACTTAAACACAAGACAACCAACCTTGAAGGCGCAGCGTTGGGGAATGGGAAGGCAATGTAGGTTCCTAAGAAGGGGAGAGGTGTGATGCCACTTAGGTTGATGACAGATCAACCTGGCTGCTTGGTTCTGGACAATCTGCAACTGTTTTGTGAGCCCAAGTGGAAGGCCCAGGTAGATAGCATTCGAGTAATCCAGGCGGGAAAGAACCATGGCTATCACAGCCTGTGTCAGAGCCACTTGGTTAAGTAACCTGCTTATTTTTTTAATCCTACACAGCTGAAAAAAGCAGGAGGAGATCACTGCACTGATATATATACATATTCACTGAAAAAACCATAGGTTATAGACCATATATAGTTAGGAATTAGCATTTACAAAACCTTGAAAATTCACTGAAAAAACCATAGGTTATACACCATATATAGTTAGGAATTAGCATTTAAAAAACCTTATTTTACTCACACAAAACCATTGAAATTCCATATATAGTTAGTTGTACTAACTATATATCGCGCACCCGCAATCCACTGCTGATCATGTCACATATTACATCATTCATGACATGGTCAGTGACATCACTGATGACATCACTGATGACATCTCAAATGACATCACTGATGACATCACTGATGACAACATCCAGTGACTGTATGTTTCTGAAAAGTTAAAATATGTTTTACATATTGAAGAATGAGTGGATGTAGAAGTGTCTGAACAAAGGATTTAGTAGGTGCATGACTGACTGTATGAGTGAGTGATTAAATGTGTCTCACTGAGTGCATGGGTTAGTGACTAAACTGTCTTAATTTGTGCATCATTATGTCTGTTGTTCTGTAAACTGCTGCATGTGTTGATCAGTAGCTATATGATTAACTATATGGGTTATTGATTGGTTGCCCAAGTATTTGTATGGGAGACTGAGAGTGTGTATGGGTGGCTGGGAGGTGTATGACTCTCTGCATAGATGTATGGGTTCAAAAGTGCATGTGGAAACAGCTGTATGGGTGGTTGACTGTGTGCATGACTGTATTGGTGAGTGAATAGATATCTCAGTGCTACATGTCAAAGTAAGTACATATGTAAAATACAGTACATGTGAGAGTTGACATATATAAATAACTGTGCATAAGAGCCAGTGAATGTGTGAGTGGCTGTATGGATCATTGTGAACTTGTATCCAGGATTGTATAAGTGAGTAAATATGTTTTAGTATATGTTTGAATAAGTAAGGTGTGTTTAACTGTATAGTTAAGGAAATGGAGGTGTGATTGATTGTTTGCATGACTGACTAGGTGTGTGTGTAACTTCATGGATGAGTGACAATCTGCGAGTCTGTGTTTACACTGAGTGTATCTAAGGTTATATTAGAGTCTGAAGAGGTTCATCGTATTATCACATGAATGATGTCATCAGTGATGTGATCAGTAATGTCAAATGAGATGTCATCAGTGATGTCATTTGAGATGTCATTTGAGATGTTATCAGTGATGTCATCAGTGATGTCATTAGTGATGTCATCAATGATGTCATTTGAGATGTCATCAGTGATGTCATCAGTGATGTCATTTGAGATGTCATCAGTGATGTTATTTGAGATGTCATCAGTGATGTCATCAGTGATGTCATCAGTGATGTCATTTGAGATGTCATCAGTGATGTCATCAGTGATGTCATTTGAGATGTCATCAGTGATGTCATCAGTGATGTAACTGACCATGTCATGAATGATGTAATATGTGACATGATCAGCAGTGGATTGCGGGTGCGCGATATATAGTTAGTACAACTAACTATATATGGAATTTCAATGGTTTTGTGTGAGTAAAATAAGGTTTTTTAAATGCTAATTCCTAACTATATATGGTGTATAACCTATGGTTTTTTCAGTGAATTTTCAAGGTTTTGTAAATGCTAATTCCTAACTATATATGGTCTATAACCTATGGTTTTTTAAGTGAATTTCATTGGTTTTTTAAAAGCTAATATCTATAGCTGTAAAATGTATTCTTCTTTAAATCCAAAAATATATTTTATATGTTTATTAATAATTTTTTTTAAATATTTTTTTTGTTTCGCTCCCGGTCCGCGAACCGGGAAGCTTCCCGTTAGCTCAATTTAAAGCCGCGACCCGGTCCGCGAACCGGTAAGAAATCAACATAGTGACGGTATCGCGTTGCCGCGTAATGCGTCTTATGACGTACTGCGTTAGCGCACCCGGAAGTGCCCCGGGGCGCGGACCGAGGCGCGAAACGCAGCTCCCCGGAAGCGATCCGCGGCGCGTCGCGAAAACGCGACGTATCGCGTTGCCGCGTAATGCGTCTTGTGACGTACCGCGTTAGCGCACCCGGAAGTGCACCGGGGCGCGGACCGAGGCGCGAAGCGCAGCGACCCGGAAGCTATCCGGGGCGCGGACCGGAGCGCGTAACGTAAGCATAACAGGTCATGTGACTTGTTAATAACACTTTTCATTGGTTCATTTCACTTTTGGTTTCATAATGATGTAAGGCTAGGTCAGGTGACCTAAAAATAACACTTTTCATTGGTTGAGAAGTATTGTTTTTCCCAAATGATGAAAACCCCTCCTTCTTTCCTCACTCTGACTTTCATCATTGTGAGAGGAAGACCTTTACTACTATATGAGAAATGGCTTCATTGGTAGCTTCAGCTGGTGGACCCCCACCACCACCTCCACCTCCTCATGGGAAGAGAGGACCACCTCCCCAGGTCATTACCAACACTGAGGAGGAAGATGAAGAAATGGATGAGGAGGGAGAAGAACCACAGTTCTTAGAAGAGGTGCCCCGGGTTTCCAGAAAGAAAGCCAGTTTCATCTGGCAGTTTTATTCGATCCCTCGTGGCCAAAAAAAAGTCAATGCGAGGTATGTCACCTGCCGCATATGCAAAGAACAATTATCAAGAGGGACGGACAAGAAATATAGTTACGGAAATCACACAATGCACAGGCACATGACAAGGAAGCATCCACTAAATTACAGCCGGGCGGAAATAAGGGATATGCAGGACAATCCAAGACCAACTCCTGTGGCCAGACCAAGATTACCAATTGCGTTAACACCAGAAGAGGCACGGGAAACTGTGCCAAATATACAAGAGAATTTTGGCCACATGATACACTCTTGTATGCACTGTCGTGCGTTGTTAGCGTGTGGCAACATGAGCATCAATGCTATAAACCTGGCGTATGAACACCATGATTGCCCTAACCGCCCCCAGTAAAAAAATTTTTGCTCCTGTTGAGCCCTTTTCAACGCCTGTTTTTTGTTGTTTCCCCCCCCCCAAAAAAAAACAAAAAAAAATATAAAATCGTTCAAAAAATACAAAAAAACCAAAAAATGTTCAAAAAATTAAAAAAAATATAAAACAACAAAAATATTTAAAAAAAAGTTCTTTTCAGAACTACCTTCCCTTTCAAAAAAAATTGCTAGAAGGTTTAGCACTCTGGCAAGCTCTATTTCTTTTGGTTCGCTCCCGGGTTAGCTTCCCGGTACGCTGACCGGGAGCTAACCCAAAACATTTTTTTTTTAAAAAAAAGAGTAAGTATAAGGAAAGTAAACAGAGAGTGATGTTAAAAGAAAGACAGCTATAGGGAGTAAAGAAGAGATACTGTTTAATAGATCTATTTACCGAAGAAAAGACGGAAGAGGGTATAATTGTGAAAAACAAAATAGATAACGAAGTGAAAGAAAAAAAAAGAGAGTATAACATTAACAAAGAAGAGTTTCTTGGAGAATGTGAGTGAATGTTCAAAATAAGATTAAAACATGAGGAATAACAGAGAGAAAAAATAGAAAACAGAAAACAAAAAATAACAGAAAAAGATTAATTGAAACAGCAAAGAAATGTAAGTAACATAGAGCCATATCATCAACATAGGCAATAAAAGTTTTGCAGCTTTTATTGGCAGAAATGTGTCGCTAAAGCTGCTTTTAGCGACAGAAAACTGCCGCTAAAACCACTTTTGCACCAGTTTTCTGCCAATAAAAAGAGCAATAATTTTATTGGCTGTATTCATAATATGCCCCTTAGTGTGCTTCAACTACACAGAGAAAGCATTATGAACAAGTAGTGATAGAGTGATCAGTCAAAGACACTAAGAGTAATAGAGACGGAGTGAGTGAACAAGAGTGAGGAACTATGAGAAGAGAGGGACTGAGAAAAAGAGTGGAAGGAGTTGAGTAAGTAGGTAATAGAGAAAGGAATGAGGGAAGTAGCAAAGGCAGTAAACTGAGGGTTAAAGAAATGAAGCAGTGGAACTAATAGTAGGTGAATGTGATAGAAATGTAACGAAAAGAGTACAAAGCATTTACCTTATAATTGTCGTTAAATTACTCACTTTTTGTTTTTATACTTTCAATCTGTGAAAGAGAGAACAAACATTTCAAAAATATTAAAACATGTATTTAAAAATTACAAAAGACAAGGGAAAAGATTGAAGGACAAACAGTTTTTCAACAACTTTGACACTTACAGAAGCTTCTGCTTCTCCAGGCCCCCTACACAGTCCTAAAGATATACATTTTAAACTAACAGTATCTTGATGCAGATGAAGTGAGGCCTATCTTAAAACATGGTGCATCTTTTGCATTGCTGTTGTCTCAGAAAAGTGTCGCAAGACACTAAAATTTTAAATAATTGCTTCAGGATGCCAATAAGATGTGTCCTATCCAGAGTTTTTTTGAGTTGAGGCCTACTAAGGGTTGCAGATGAAATTTCGAGTTGTTGAAGAGAACAGAGGACATAATACATGTGAAGGTCTACCAATGAAGTGAGTCATGTCCACTGCACTCTTGAACAAAGTCCAAACCTCCTATGTTTCCCTGGACAGACCTAAACTTGATCTGCACAATGTGATTCGTAATGATAGGAAACACAGGTGATGTAATTGAAATACGTGCAATTTATTTTGCTCATTTCACAATCACATCACTTGTGTTTCCTTTGCTTAGGTATCTCATTGTGCAGATGTAGTCTAGCATATGAAAGAATACGCAGAAGTGCAGCACTGCATGCAACAACTTTGACACTTACAGAAGCCTCACCTTCTCCATGCCTCCTACACAGTTCTACATATACATCATAAATGCAAACAGTACAGAATTAATTATACATGTTAAATGGTTTATTTTTGCTGTTCTCAGAATGTATCAAAATTCACTAAAAACAGTGACTTGAAGGTATTCATCATATAACAGCGGGGAAAAAAAAACACAATCAAAATGATTGTGTTTAAAAAACCCATACAACATAAGAAATCAGAATTCAGAACTCCTTAAAGTTAACTTACTTTCCATGACGTCAAAGGATGTCCTATGAACAGCTTACACTCTTTTGTGCTGTTATTACTTTCAGCCCGCCACTTTCTGAAAGAAAATCTCCATCGTTTTTAAAAACATGTTACATGCAATAAATGCCTTCTTGCTCTCTACCACAAGTTTCCACAAGGCCAAATCTTGTCAGACCCATTTATAACTCTTGGATTTCTTGTAAGCCAATCCCGTCATTTGGCATTTCCGCAACTTTCAGAATTAAAATGTTGAAGATCATTTTCACAATCCTGGAATAGTAATATCTTCCCCTTCTTGCTCAGTCATGTTCTACATTTCCTATGACACTGATACTGCTTACTATGAAGCAGACTTACACTAACTCTATGACTACTACAATTATTTAATTCTCTACATCACTTTCAATCACAAAGCAATGTAAAACAGTAGACAGCGTTGCAGACTTACATTCCCTCTACTCTATGTTTTGATTGGCTGCTTCAATTAGCTTATAAAAAGAAATAGTTTTTCTGAACTCATTCAAAGTGCATGTATTTCTCCATGACGTCCAGTGTTATGGTAAAAAGTTATGTCTCTGTACTACACTTATCCTCAAGGCCAAATAGTGTAGGAGCCATGAGAACTTCTTGAAATTCCTCAGAGCACATCCCGAGATTCTTTCCCTAAAAGTTTGGTTTTAAAAACACCAGGTAAGAGTTTTTAAGGTCATATGGCAATTTTTTTTTGAAAATTAAAACAGAATCATTGCAGAATGACCAGCCATTTCTACACTTTAAATAAGCTGTATAATGTCCTGATGTTATTGAAGGGCCGTCATGATATATAATTGCTGCAGTTACAAAAGTCCTTCCTGATATTGACAACTGCGAAGCTACAAAATTTTTAATTAAAGTTGTCAATTTTGTTCCATCAGGCCTACATCGTTGGAACATTAAAATGACATACTGGCCATATGTTCGTATAAATAATGTGGACATCATTTCAGATTTACATTGGCTACACTCCATGTTGTGATCAGCTGCTTTTACTAGCTTATTAAAGGAGACTGATTTACTGTCTGGCAAAGTTAAATATATAAATCTTTCCGAGTCTACACTAGTAGTACTTGATACCATACAGTTCTCGCAGTCATGCTGCCATTGATAAGAAAGCCCAAACAGCTGATCTACATCTACACCTTCAGCATGCAATACATCAAGCATATACATTAAAAACTCCTGACAATCTTGCTGAACATTTTGAGAGAATTGTGTTTGGCCTGAACATCTGTCTAACAGATTTCGAATTTCAGACACACTTTCTATGTTTCTTCTATTAGTGCTACATTTCTCTAACACAGAATTTAACAAACTGCAAAATCTTTGATCAGAATTGACCACAATCTCTTCTTTTACATTTTCTAGAGAAAACAAAACATTAACCACTACATTAGCATAGCAGTTGACACCAGAACTGTTTTCAAATTGAAAACCAACAACATCTTCAACAGAATCCTTTTTGTTTCTGCTTGTAATTTTAGGTTCATCGACTTTTCGTCTTTTTGCTACAACCTCCCCAGTATTGGTCACATTTCTTCGTTTCCGGCCTACCACACGTTTCTCAAACAAAGGATACTGAGGCAAATGTGACGCATACTCTCTTCTTAACCTATTGTATTCCTTAACACAATCTAGATCCGCACAAATGTTTGTGACATCACACTCAATAAAGTACAATCCCGATAAAGTTCTAACTCGTGACAATGCCACGTATGCCATACCCTCCTTGAACACAGAACTGCCAATATTCACCAATGCACAGTCTACACTTAAACCTTGCGATTTATGGATTGTCACCGCATATGCCAAGCAAACAGGAAACTGCTTACGGCGAACATATAAGTCTTTTACAAGCAAAAATCTAGCAGAGCAACGACCAATTAGCTGTACTTCCTCAATGCCATCAAATTTAATTTTTAAAAATTCAATTCCATCTCTATTTCTGTATTTTACAAAATCAACAACATTACCCATTGATCCATTTACCAGACCTCTTTCAACATGTAAATTCCTTCTTAAAATTATACGGCAGTTCAAGCACACATTCAGAGTCTTTTCAAAACCTGCAGTTTTAGATATACTCTTCTCTAATGAATCCAATTTTGTTTTCAGATTCTCAGACAAAATAATTGTTGATCCCATATGCTCTACTCTGTCAATAGCTTCCAGTTTCACAATCTCTTGCTTTTCTAAATGCAACATTTTGTTGTTGAATTTGGCACATTCTGCAAGAGTTGGCATCAAACATATTCCAGATTTCTCATCAGTAATTTTCTGAAAAATATTCTCAGGCACAACATCTTGTTCTGGATATAAATTTGACAGTAATCGTGCATGTAAAGCTTCTTTCCCATGCTCGGTCACTTTTCCAATTCTAACATCTTGTAGAATAGTCTTGTAAACTTCATCCTTCGCCTGACGCATATTTTCATGCAGTTCAGCATAATTGAAGTTTAACCATATATTGACGTTGCCAATGCTGCCTAGGCACTTCCTGGTATCTTCATGCGTGAGCATTTTGAACACAGGTTGCCCTTTCATTGGTGTCAGCTGCAGAAGATCTCCGAAAACAATGATGTGTTTGCCACCAAATAACACATCATACTCTGTTTTGAGAACTTCTTGCATTCTCAAATGCACAAAGGCAAGCATGACATTGGAAACCATGCTTACTTCGTCAATGATAAGAAGTTTCATTTTCCTCAAGATTCTTGAAACTTCAAAACAAGCATCTCCAGATAGCTTGTGATATTGTAATTTGTTGTCATGCTCCACTGGCAGCATCAGTAAACGATGTAAAGTAATCCCTTTAATGTTATGTGCTGCCAGTCCAGTTGGAGCGGTGACAACACAAGACAGCGATGACTCTGTCCTTTCCTGCAAATAGCATGAAATTGCTTTAATGAGGAAACTTTTTCCAGTTCCCGCTTCTCCACTCACGTACAGTCGGACAGGCTTCAACGACGTACATGAGCACTCTTTCTTGTCATGACTTAATCCATGATCAATTTGCATGGTAACTTCGTCATATATTTTCCTCTGCTCAACGTTGAGTTGTCTTTCCAACTCTTCTAAGTTAACCGCATCCTCCTGAGCATGTGCCATGGCTCTTTCCACTTCATTCATGGCAGTGGCAGCTTCATTTTCGATAACAGGTCCTCCTAGTGGATCCTGACTCAATGAAGCAGAACTCTGACTGTCCTGAGAACTGTCTCTGGCAATCTCGGCTGCAATCGTTGCTTCCTGCTCAATTTCCGCATTCAACATTTCTACATATTTGGGAAAAGCAGGACATTCTATGGTCTCCTTGGCGGCATTGAAAGAGTCTTCGTAACAGAGGAAATCTCCAAGCAGTTCCTCTTCTGCACGCCAAGGCTTGAAAAGTTGCAAAAGTGCTAAATAGAAAAACTCCTTTTTTTTAGGAGATTCGCCACTCAATTTTCGATGGTTTACCAAGTGGCATTTTCTTTGCTTGACCAGACATCCCTCACTTCCTATTACAGCATACACTCCTTTCTCAGTATCTTCTTTGATGTTCCTCTTGAATATGTAATTTTGAAGAACCTCATACAGACAAACATTGTCGAGGTGACTGCTTCTATTTGGATAATATGTATCCAACATGTTGGTCTTCAAAATGTCGGTACTGTTTGGCTCCTTTTCCGCCAAATACTCAATTTCCCGCACAGGTTTGAGAACTCGATTACGCGTTGCAGCAAGACCAAGACTCGCCCAAATGATACTCCTGGACTTGGCATAGAGACTTGCTGAAGACAACCGGTCAGAACATTCGTACGCTCCGATTTCTCGATGCGACAACATCTTCAGACTGAAACTGTACAACTTCTTGCTGAGGCTCTTTTCATGGGAAATGTCCTCCCACATATCCTTCAATTCTGTCTTCTCTTTTTTGGTGATGTAAGACGTCACATACCGAGCCACAGCCATACAGTTATCAGCCACAAACTGTATATCCATGTTAGCATTCCACATGGACAAAATCACCGGGTTGTAGTCATTGATGTACTTGGACTCTTCGTTCCTCTTCAAATTGTATGTGTTTTTAGGTGATTTCTTCATGACATTATGTCGCAGCGAAGACATCAAACTGTTTACTCTTCCTTTAGAAATCACCGGTCGTGGAAAGCCGAAACGACATTTGGTGTAGAACTTGTCCTTGTTTCGGAATTTACGACGGCAGTACTTTCCACATCGATGGCTTTGGAAACGCAGAACTTTTTCTCTTAGGCTTTTCTTCTCCTTTGCGTTTGGAACAGCACACGTAGAATACTGTTGGATGAAACTCATCACTGAGTCTTCTGGATCCGTTCCAAATTTAGGTGCATCCTTGATCCACAGCAACATATGTATATGAGGAGCACCTCTTGCTTGGTACTCCTTTCTCCAGAAGAAATCCAACACCTCTCCAAGAGGTGGATTCTTCTTATTCATGATGAAAGACATCATAGCTTCAAATCTATGATTGAAGTACCTACATACATTGACTGGATCCAAAGAGCACAGTTCTCCGGGTGTCTTGAATTCGATGTTATCTACGTTAGCATTTGCCTCTCGTAGAAATTCAAGTAAGTCTTCCCAGCCATACTCGGCACAGCTCAGAGTGAGGAACCATGTGGGAGTACCTAAGTTCCTCAGCATACATTTTAAATCACCATGACGACGGTACCAGTACTCATTAGTACCACGCTGACACGCCATGAGATTAATCAGGTGAGAATCCAAAATACTGTCTTGGACATTGACTTTATCCATAAAGTCACTTGCCGAGATGTTTTGCATGTGTATACCACTTTTCAAGATGTGGTTCACTGCATATGACAGTCCAGACAGATCGCTTTCAAACAGGAGATAAAACAAATAGGGAATGCATTGTCGAAACCTAGCATCTCCTGCATACAATCGCAAAGTCCAGTATTCAGAAGCAGGAATTTGATGAGGTCGCTCATCATATCTTCCTCCCTGACCTGTTGGAAAAAGCTGTGGGAAACACCGAGCTTCCAAACTTTCCTCCCAAACACTAATGGGACTCCCTTTGGCTTGTTTCATTTGAAACAACTCAATAGCATTCCCCATGACTTCCTTGGAATGCAAAGGATGAACACTATAATGTTCATATATTTCTTCACTAGTAGAGGGTTCTACTTTCTCAATTTGACCAGCACACAAATCGCTATCCTCTTCCTCACTTACTTCCTCTTCTGCAACATATACATTCTTATAGTATTTATTTTTTTTTTTCAAATACAATGTTGCCTTTTTAACTTTCCTAACATCTACTAAATCTTGCCATATTTTCTTATTCTTTGTCGGAACCCCATTAACTAAGATAACCAGAGGTTCCTCTTCCACTTTTTCTACTCCAATTGTGTTAATGTTTTTCTTCAAATCTAGAGGCAAATAAACAACTCTTCCCTTTAATCCTCTCTGTAAATCTGATGGAGGCAATTTCCCTGTCTTTGGCTCCATTCTTACAATAGCCTGAAAGGGATGGATACTTTGAATCAAAATAGATTCATAAGTATTTAAATCCTTCAATTCAGAAGGAATCTCAACCAATTCCAGATTATTATGAACTGCTCTAGCAGGCATCTGGTTTTGATTTAATTTGCAACAACAATAAGTACACACACGTTGATCAAATCCCAAATCAAAACAATTTTCTACCATCAAGTATGTTGCAAAATCCTTCCATTCACTATTATTTTCCCTTTCACTTTTTGCATATAAATCCACTAACTTAGTCTGATTCTTATAATAAGTGCGTCGACAACACACACAAGTGAAATTAGGCCTCTCACTTGATTTCACCTGAAACGTCGCAATTTCCCTCTGGAAATTATCTGTACTGGAAACCTGTACACTATCTTCCACATTACCCTCTTCTTCTGGGTCAATTTCAACATTCTCCTCTTTACTTCCAAAGTAACAAAACTCAATTTCTTCACATATGTTCTTCACATCTATTTCAGAACCATGCAAAAGAGCAGCACATAATTGTTTAAGCATAATTGCTGGACTCTTAGCATAATACAACATTCTAACTAATTTCCTCACTTTATTATGATGCACTGCTAGCATCCTGAAATGATGAAAAACACTCTGGCATACTCTCCTGGAAAGACAAGCCAGTGAATGACCATGCAAACCTGTCACTTCTCTCACTCTGCAAGGATCTAATTCTTGCAACAACCTTATTTTCTGCTTCAAACTTTTCTTATTAAATGACCGTACAAAATCACAAAGCAAATTGATGGAATCCTGTCGCACACTGCAAATACTACTACACTTCCAGGTGTACACAGGACCCTTAGCACGTCTTCCTAAAACCTCATTACCTAACACCTCTTCTGTCTCTGTTGTCACAAGTTTTTCTTTTTCAACTGGACAACCATCTTTCACTTCATAAGCACGACCACTGGTGTCAACTGCATGCACCAAATCATTATCCTGGAAATAACTCTCCTCATTAAAAAATGCCTCACAGCTTGAACTATGCATCCATTCTCCAGAAAAAACTTCACAAAAATTACTACGATTAACTATTCTCTTCCATCTACTATTTCTTTTGAAATCATAAATTGCCTTGTTTAGCTTCCTAATTCTATTGATTATCAAAATAAATAACTTACGTTTAATTTCAAATGCCTGATCAATAACTTTCTCAACTTTTTTTTTTCTCTTATAAAAAACCAGTTTCTGTTGACCTTTCTTAATATTTTTTAACAAATTGCCAATTATCCTGTTGCGGAACATTCGTTTACGAATGTCCCTAAACTGTTGTTTCCTTCTACTATCATGCACAGACTTATCTCTTGCTCTAGCAGTAACATTTTTGATTGGCCTTTCCTTTCCATTTGATTTGCTTCTCTTTTTATGGACTGAAACATTTTCTGTAGTAATATTTTTTTTACTACACATATTTCTTATGAAATATTTTGTGCTCTTACCCGGTGCTTTCTTCGTGACTTGACAAATATTTTTGTTAGAGGACTGCTGCTTATTTTGTTTCACCTGCTGTCTTTGACGTTTTGCAGCCTTTCTCTGTCTTTCTATTGTTGGCATGGTGAAATCTTGAAATGATCTGCAGTTGAATCTGTGGTAAAATATAATAAAAAATGTTATTAACCATTATTACCAAACAGCAAATCAATAACAATGATCAAAAACTTAACACACTACTTGACATTTTAAATAGAAGATTTTTTAGTCCTTGGCAAATTTACAATACAGAAATAGCAGAAAAGAAATGACATTTATATTTATGTTACCTGTGCTATTTTATATGTGAATCTGATCTAATTTTATGAGCATATTTTAATATTTTATTGAAGACACTACACATAACCTGTTTTTGAAGGTGTCTTTATTTTTAAATTAAACGGTTTACATTTTTACTTTTCATTAATTATACATTTTAAAAATAAATGTTTATATTTCCATAGGCTCAAGCAGGTCAGCTTCCCACCCTATGTCATATAATTCGGACAAATCTGCATCCTCATCACGCTCTTCTTCATCCTCAGGATTTAAATCATCCAATGGATCAACATCCACTGATGTTTCAATTACAAGTTCAATGATGAGGTCAAAATCAACTGATTGCAGATTGTCACTCATGTTGATGTTGTCTTTATCTTTAAAGAAAGATAACAACAATGAGATGTTGCAGAGTAAGAGACAAATCTCAGAGATTATAATAGTAAAATTGTTTAACAAGAGTAATATTTTGCAGCTATTATTTAGCCATGTCCAGCAATGCTGATCAGGTGAAGACTATGTCTAATTTTTCAGTGAACAGGACTCATCTCTTCTTAACCTTGGATAAGCCTCACCGACTCTGTGTGTCCTGCACATACTTAAATGTAAAGGTGCAGATTTATGTTAAATGGCACATCCCCAGGCATGCACCAGTTAACGTGCACCGCTGCTCTGCCACCCATGGTGTGCCGTATTTACAATCAGATAGGAGAAAGCTGCGTCAAAACCCTGCGCCTGCTTTAAGCAGGCATAGGTCTTGACGCAACATTGTGGAGATGGGGCACCCCTGAGCCTTGCTTGAGCTGCATCGCACTTGCGATACAACTCCAGCAATCACTACCTTTACAGCACAGATACATCACGCATCTGTGCCATTTTTGCCCCATGATGCCCGCATTGTAAATGCAGCACACCATGGGTGGCGGAACAGCGGCGCAGGATGACTGACACATCCCTGGTGATGCACCAGTCATCATAAATCTATCCCTAATCTTCTTATCTTGTTACAGATGAACCGCCATATGTACCATCAAACTATTTTGCATTTCCTAAATAGCGAATTTTAAGGAATAAATAGCAATTCTTTACCATTCCTAATTTGCAATGAGCAAATTGCTAATTGCAAGTTACCCATTCATTTCCATGGGCTAGGAGCCTCATAGGAATGAAGGTTTAATTTGCGATTAGCAATTTGCTCATCACAAATTAGGAATTTTTCCAAGGGTGCAGGGGTGTCTCAAGAACACCCTGCTGCACCCCTGAAAAAGAAATTTGGGGGCATATGGCACACATACATGCCCTAAGGGCATGTGTTGGCGTCATATGGGACCTTTTGTTTTTTTGAAAAAAAGCTTTTTGAAAAGAATTCACAAATTACCACCAATTTACCACAATAGTTTCCAAATCCTTAATGTCATTTTTTACATATTTTTTGTTTGATACATTGCATTTAAGTAATCGCAAAATTTGCAAATGCTTCAGTGCAATCACAAAATAAGGAATAGCAAATTTTGCTACTCCTTATTTTGCATCAAACTTGTTTGATACATACCATTTGTCTAATTAACATTCGCAAAGGCCGAAATTCGCAGAATTTTGATCTTTGCGAATGCTAATTAGCTTGATACATATGGCCCCAAGTGAGGCCTGTCTTGCAACATGGTGCATGTTTTGCATCACTGCTGCATCGGTTTCATGTGGTACGTTTTTTTACACCATGACATATCTGCCTAAATGCATCAATTTGTAATTTTGTCGCCTCATAGCAAATCTTTTGCACCGCCGCTGCATCATAAAAGTGACGCACAGTGGCGCAAAAGAGGCATACACCTATCATAAATCTGTCCCTAGCATTTTAAATGATTAATTCAGGATGACGATAAGGTGTGGCCTATCCAGAGGTTTGTTTAAGGTGAGGCCTACTCAGGATTGCAGATTAAAGTTACGCTTGATGAAGAATACAGAGGAGATAATACATGTAAAGGTCTACCAATGAAGTAAGTAATGTCCACTTCATTGCGCCAGTCATCATAAATGTATCCCTAAGCTTCTTATCTTGTTACAGATGAACCGCCATATGTATCATCAAACTATTTTGCATTTCCTAAATAGCGAATTTTAAGGAATAAATAGCAATTCTTTACCATTCCTAATTTGCAATGAGCAAATTGCTAATTGCAAATTACCCATTCCTTTCCATGGGCTAGGAGTCTCATAGGAATGAAGGTTGCAATTTGCGATTAGCAATTACCTCATCACAAAATAGGAATTTTTTCAAGGGTGCAGGGGTATCTCAAGAACACCCTGCTGCACCCCTGAAAAAGAAATTTGGGGGCATATGGCGCACATACATGCCCTAAGGGCATGTATGGGCGTCATATGTCACCTTTTGTTTTTTGGAAAAAAAGCTTTTTGAAAAGAATTCACAAATTACCACCAACTAGAAGTTGGTGGTAGTTTCCAAATCCTTAATGTCATTTTTTTACATATTTTTTGTTTGATACATTGCATTTAAGTAATCGCAAAATTTCCAAATCCTTCAGTGCAATCGCAAAATAAGGAATAGCAAATTTTGCTATTCCTTATTTTGCATCAAACTTGTTTGATACATACCATTTGTCTAATTAGCATTCGCAAAGGCCGAAATTCGCAGAATTTTGATCTTTGCGAATGCCAAATAGCTTGATACATATGGCCCCAAGTGAGGCCTGTCTTGCAACATGGTGCATCTTTTGCATCACTGCTGCATCGGTTTCATGTGGTACGTTTTTTTTACACCATGACATATCTGCCTAAAAGCATCAATTTGTAATTTTGTCGCCTCATAGCAAATCTTTTGCACCGCTGCTGCATCATAAAAGTGACGCACAGTGGCGCAAAAGAGGCATACACCTATCATAAATCTGTCCCTAGCATTTTAAATGATTAATCCAGGATGACGATAAGGTGTGGCCTATCCAGAGGTTTGTTTAAGGTGAGGCCTACTCAGGATTGCAGATTAAAGTTACGCTTCATGAAGAATACAGAAGAGATAATACATGTAAAGGCCTACCAATAAAGTAAGTGATTTGCACTTTATTTTGCCAGTCATCATAAATGTATCCCTAAGCTTCTTATCTTGTTACAGATGAACCACCATATGTACCATCAAACTATTTTGCATTTCCTAAATAGCGAATTTTAAAGAATAAATAGCAATTCTTTACCATTCCTAATTTGCAATGAGCAAATTGCTAATTGCAAATTACCCATTCATTTCCATGGGCTAGGAGGCTCATAGGAATGAAGGTTGCAATTTGCGATTAGCAATTACCTCATCACAAAATAGGAATTTTTTCAAGGGTGCAGGGGTATCTCAAGAACACCCTGCTGCACCCCTGAAAAAGAAATTTGGGGGCATATGGCGCACATACATGCCCTAAGGGCATGTATGGGCGTCATATGGCACCTTTTGTTTTTTGGAAAAAAATGCTTTTTGAAAAGAATTCGCAAATTACCACAAACTAGAAGTTGGTGGTAGTTTCCAAATCCTTAATGTCATTTTTTACATATTTTTTGTTTGATACATTGCATTTAAGAAATCGCAAAATTTGCAAATCCTTCAGTGCAATCGCAAAATAAGGAATAGCAAATTTTGAACTAAGGACATTTTAAGTCATTTCCACATGTGCAGTGTTTTCAAATTATGATTTGAAAATCGTTTTTGGGGAAAAGTAATGGTTTGCAAATTTATGACAAGGACATAATGGTGTATGCTTCTCTATAAGGCGTTTCAGTGTCTCTGATGTCATTTTTCCCATATTACATTATAAGACCTTTCCCCATGGAGCACATTCCTTGTAAATATGCTCCCACCTGTGCATGGTGAATTTAGATTTTGACTGTTTGAGTCACATAGCCATGTTAAAAGTGACCCAAATAAATTGCAAACGCTTTAAAAAAACACATTCATGTGTCTTAAGGACATTTTAAGTCATTTCCCCATGGACAGTGTTTTGTAAGTGGCGCAAAAGAGGCATACACCTATCATAAATCTGTCCCTAGAATTTTAAATGATTAATTCAGGATGACGATAAGATGTGGCCTATCCAGAGGTTTGTTTAAGGTGAGGCCTACTCAGGATTGCAGATTAAAGTTACGCTTGATGAAGAATACAGAGGACATAATACATGTAAAGCTCTACCAATGAAGTAAGTGATGTCCACTTCATTGCGCCAGTCATCATAAATGTATCCCTAAGCTTCTTATCTTGTTAGACATCAACCGCCATATGTATCATATAACTATTTTGCATTTCCAAAATAGCGAATTTTAAGGAATAAATAGCGATTCTTTACCATTCCAAATTTGCGATGAGCAAATTGCTAATTGCAAATTACCCATTCATTTCCATGCGCCAGGATGCCCATATGAAAGAAGGTGCAATTTGCAATTAGCAATTAGCTCATAGCAAATTAGGAATTTTTCCAAAGGTGTAGGGGTGTCTCAATAACACCCTGCTGCACCCCTGAAAAAGAAATTTGGGGGCATATGGCGCACATAAATTTTAACAACATTCCTTTACCTCAAAAACGATTTTCAATTCATAATTTGAAAACACTGCCCACAGGGAAATTACTTAAAATGTCCTTAAGACACATGAAAGTGTTTTTTTATTGCCTTTCCAGCATGGTTGGGTCACTTTTAACATGGCTATGTAACACAAACATTTAAAATCTAAATTTGCCATGCACAGGTGGGAGCATATTTACAAGCAATTTGCGCCACAGAGAAAGGTCTTACATTAAAATGGGAAAAATAACATCAGGGACAGTCAATTGCCTTATAAAGAAGCATACACCATTATGTCCTTGTCATAAATTTAAAAACAATTCCTTTTCCCCAAAAACGATTTTCAAATCATAATTTCAAAACACTGCACATGGGAAAATTACTTAAAATGTCCTTAAGACACATAAAAGCGTTTTTTAATTGCCTTTGCAGCATGTTTGTATCACTTTTAACATGGCTATGTAACACAAACATTAAAAATCTAAATTTTCCTTGCACAGGTGGGAGCATATTTACAAGCAATTTGCGCCACATAATTCATAATTTTCTCCTTAAAGCACACTATTCTCTATCTAAATTAAAGAAATATTTTCTCACCTTAGCAAATACTTTGAGTTTGAAAACAGTCTCAGAAACACACCAATTTGTCTTCAGCAGAGCAAAAGGTATGCACTCCAGAGTCTGCAGCTATCAAAAGCACAGAAATGCTGTAATTCTTCACACATATCTCTCATGTCACCCAATCAAAACTCTTCCCTCACTTTTTTTCAAATGAAAACCCTTCCCCCCTCTGCCCTTTCTGCCTTTTCTGCATGGCAACCACCTCTTGGAAGATTTCTGGTGTTTGCAAGTTCACACAACAATGTTGCAATTGAACTCTGAACTCTCAGTGCACCTGCATATCCAGTGCATTCTTTCATTTAATGATTTTTTATTGACCATTCAAAATACATCTTTCAAATAACTCATCCGTGCACCCTAACTTTCTGTTTTCAGCAATCAAAATCCACCAATCACTGTTACTGCTTCATGAACACAGAAACTCCACAGTTTTTTTCATTTTAAACTCTCATTTTTTCAACTGCCATTTCATTGCCACACTTCATCTGACTGCAGGAGAACCTTCTCTCACCATGTTTTCTGTCTGGATTGTTGGACATAGTTATATTCACTGGGCTCAAAGGTACACTGAAAACAGGAATTTACCTAACCTCAATTTACAAGATGTGGAAATTAAGTGGTTTGGCCACAGAGGATTAAAATGTCACCAATTGATACCATTGGTGAAAACCTTTATACATTTGCCCAAACCTGACCTGTTAATTGTGCACTGTGGAGGTAATGACTTGGGCACTTTGACTGGTGTAGGTCTGGAAATGCTTTTAAAGGACACCTTTGAGCAATTAATGGCACTTTTTCCTCAGACTGCCTTGGTATATTCAAATATATGCCAAAGACAGAAATGGAGGTGGTCAAACCAATTTTGTCCACAAATTGAGAAGTCGAGGAAGCATGTAAACAAATCTGTTTCAGCTTACATGAGAGACCATGGAATGGGCTCCCTGTACAACAATAACTTGCGTTACTACATGCAAGATATCTACAGAGGAGATGGAGTTCACTTCTCAGATGAGGGCAACAGAGTTTTCACTCTGAATTTAAGACTGTGCATTGGTACCTACTTATAAGTACCTAAATGTACCATAAACCCAAAAGCTCTTCTCAGAGCTACCCTACATCTGATCACTCACAATTATTATTTTACTCTAACATTTTTCACTAATTTTCAACAAAGTACGCTCCCTGGGGCGCTACCCGGTACGCGAACCGGGAGCTAACCTCGCGAAATTTTTTTAAAAAATTTTTTTTTTACGCACATATGGGCCTCCTCAGCCACCCTCACAAAACCTAGGGGGTCAAGATAAGTCTACCGTGCCCCCTTCTACCCATTCTGAACATTATTTGCCCTCCATCTTGTATCTTAATTCGACCGAAACACAAAATGGTGGACTCCCGTTACGCTTAAGGTTCGCGAACCGGGGCGCTCAACGGTTCGCGTACCGGGTCGCTCCCTGGGAAGCGCACCATCAAAAAAGGTGGGAAAGTAGTTCACAGAAAAGCCACTGGAGACAATTTCACCAAATATAGACTAGCTCATACTACATACCAATCCCTACCATTTTCACAAATTTGATTGGAATTCCATTTAGCCATTTAGCCTGTAGACCTCTCTAAATACCGTGAGGTAAATTACTTCACAAAACACATCTGAAGTGTTGGAATTGACAACCAATTAAAATGTTACTTTCATTTTCTACTTTTTTTACCTGACATTTGATTGGTTATATACCTGAATATATATAAAGGAAGAGAAGAAAACATAGCCATTTTGACTACTACTTCTTGGTGTACATTTCAATAGGATTTTCACTAATTCCTTCAACTTCTTTCTAAAGGTAAGTTTTTATTTTTAAAACTGAAGTATATTGTGCACTATAAGTTAATATGGTAAACTTTTTCTGGAGTTAGGCTTCTCTTGTATAATTATGAATTTACTTACGTTAAATCACATACACTTTTTTATATTCCTACTTCCACTCTGATACTATACACTGCCCAAAATTAATCCCAACAGTGCCCTATCTCTACTAATATATTTTTTTTTAATCTAAATTTCAGGCAAAATGGAAGGCGAACAGAAAGTTGAATTTCAAATTGTCCTGCAAGAGAGCAGCCAAGAAATCAATGATGAAAATTATATTGAATTTTTCGATGAAACTTTAGACAAAGAACTACTGCAATGTGTACAAGCAGTAGATAACCTCCTTGAAAATGAGGACATTTTACACCCTCAGAGACTACAATGTATATTCAATGATAATTATGAAATTTCTGACAATGAAATGTTAGAAAGTTTAATAAATTATGAAACACAATCACAATAAAAAAAAATGCTTAAAAAAATAAAGAAAATAAAAAAAATCAACAAAACCAACAATCAATTAACATACAGCATTTGAAAAGTCTATCATTCATTTTTCATTGCAGTACGCTGCCCAGAACGCTTCCCGGTTCGCGGACCGGGCGCTCCCCACGCAAAAAAAACAAAACATTTTTTTTGTTTTTTTTGCCCCGCGGGGCCCTTTTAAAACCTCCACATTAAACCTAGGGGGTCAGGGAGGATCTAGTATGCCCCCTTATGGTTATTTCCCCCTTTGTTTTGGCCTCCTCTTGTCTCTCAATCCTACCGAGAGACAAGATGGCGGCCGCTCCGGACTGTTTAGAATGTTGACAGACACCGGAGAGCCAATCAGCTTAGCTACGCGAAGTTCCGGTACGCTTAAGGTCCGCGGACCGGAGCGCTGCCCGGAGCGCGCTTACAGATATATATCTTTTTTTAAACGTTAATTTCTCAAAATCCACTGGAGCATATATATTGAGACCTACAAAAGGCACATCGGGCTACCAGTCCCTACAATTTTGCCAAGTTTCATGCAAATCCATTCAGCCGTTCGGGCTAAAAGTGAGGCCAACCGCCCTATGGAAAACTCAATGTTAAAAACACGTTTTGGGACCCCCCTTTTTTCTCGACCCCCCTGGACGAACCCCCCCCAAATTTCCAGGGGCTGCTCAGAAACAAAATGTTCCATTTTCCAGAAAATTTCAGCCAATTCCGTCCACAAACGCCAAAGTTATTAGACATAGAATTTTCAAAAATCCCATAGGGAAAAAATCCTAACTATATATACCTACTGGCGACCGCCAGTAGGTAATATATATATATATATATATATATATATGTATATATATATATATATATATATATATATATATATATATATATATATATATATATATATATATATACATATATATATATATATATATATTAAGCTCCAAATTTCCTTAGTTCTCAAAAAGAAGTATCCGCACTCAAAGGGTCAATTCATCCAGGGTTGCTTTATTGCAGACAAGACAGACGCCCTCGCGTTTCGGGAAACAGCCTTTTTCGATGTCAGTAGCCACTGGACATCGGCATGTTTTTAAACTTTATCAACATAATGGAAGAAGGACTACTGGTTCGCTGACATTGCCCAGCGCCATCTTAACGTGGTAAATAATACGTTTTGTAGATGTAATCAACTCCTTGTATGCTATATTATGAAAAAGCACACAACTAAAACCACACATAAACAGAGTAATGGAGATTATGCATTGCAAATTATTTGCCACATTTTCCCTAGGCAATTCATAATATTTAGACTCAGCCTATTTACTTGATGTTTCATCTCACAAAATTAAGCCGTGTATCGGCAATTGTCCTTCCTCTACTGCTATTCCTGTCTGTTATTCACATCAACTCAACCCACTAATATTTACAATTTCTCTATACAGTAACATTGCAAATAGCTTATATCAAATTACTAAGCTTTTATGTACTGAATTAATTTATAGTAAAGTCATGTCATCACATTTACATATTTACAGATGTACCGAGGTATATTCTCATAACCCCTATTTGATTTCAAAACATCCAATGGTCTAATACCAAAACATAATTGAAACCAAATTGTAAATCAAAGATTGTTATAAGATTCAAGACTCGGGGGATTCCATGTATCAATTACCAACACTTTGGATTCATGTTCAGTTATCCATACCTATCGATATATGCAGATATTTACACAGATATATATATATATACAGGTATACACTCATATCAAATATCAGTTACGAGGCCATTTCATATCTGATGTGATATTGGCATTGTATTATACACCAATATGAACCATAAGGTCTTCGCCACTATTCAGACCCCATGGTGTTTTTGTATGGAGGTCTATAATGTACCTCGATTCCAATCTGCGAAGTTTCTTGAGCCTATCCCCCCCTCTGATGTTGTCGGGAATTAAATCCAATCCATAACACGCAAGCAAATTGCGGTCACTTTTGTGATATTCCGCAAAGTGTCTTGCGACAGGATACGCCTGGTCCACCTTATCTATGGCCCTCATGTGTTCTAATATCCTGATTTTAAGAGAGTGCACCGTACTGCCAATATAACGCAGCCCGCATGGACAGACGAGACAGTACACTACATAAGGGGTGATGCATGTGATGAACCGGTTGATTTTTTTAACTCTGCCTGTGTCTTGGATGGTGTATGTAAGCGTTCTCTTGCTGTTACAGCATGCTTTACATTTATGGCAGGGGAAAAAACCCTTCATGCTTCTCAGGGTGTTAGTTGTGGGGGTAACTTTTTCCAAGTGGCTCCGTACCAGTTGGTCTCGGATAGATCTAGTCTTTTTAAATGTCACCAAGGGATGTGTCGGGATATCTTCACCTATTACACTATCAGCTTTGAGAATATGCCAGTTTTTTCGTAGCATGTGTTTTAGGTGATTCGCTTCTGCAGAATACGGGGTAATTAACCTGAATTTCCCTGTTTCAGTTCTCTTGCCCCTATTCTGGTCAAGTAGACTTTGTCTAGATATGGCCTTAACCTTTTTGAGGGTTTTGCTTAAAGTAGTCGGATTGTATCCTCTTATGGTGAATCTGTCTACACAAGCAGAGGCTGCAACTTCGAAATCACACTCACGTGTACAATTTCTTCTCAATCTAAGTAACTCCCCATAGGGGATACTTTGCACTTGTTTGGGAGGATGACTGCTTGTAGCATATAATATTGAATTGCCAGCAGTGGCTTTTCGATATAAAGCAGTCTCTATTTTGCCCTCCACAATTTGCACTTTTAGATCTAAATAGTCGACAGATGTTGGACTAATTGTACCAGTAAAGTGCAGATTTAAGTCATTTGCATTAAGATTGGCAATAAAGTGATGTGCACTTTCCTCAGACCCTTGCCAAATGATAAATAAGTCATCGATATATCGATGCCATTTTACCACTGAGCCATTGGACACCTCGTCCCTGTAGGCTCTGGGCACCTGCTCCTCCCACCAGCCAACAAATAAATTTGCATAGCTGGGAGCGAAGCAGGTGCCCATCGCCGTACCAGACACCTGCTTGTAGTAGTCGTCCTCAAACAGGAAAATGTTGTTATGTAAGCAGAAATGCAAAAAATCAATCAACATGCAATTATGTTGCGCATATCTTAACTGTCTTGTTTTTAAATACCCAGTTACTGCTTCTATCCCCTTTGTGTGCTCAATGCAGGCTTGTTATATCGAGTACAACAAGTAGGTAGTCAGACTCCCAGTGTACATCTTGAATCTTAGTCAAAAAATCCTTTGTATCCTTTACATAGGAGGGTAACTTAATCACCAATTTCGCCAGAAAAAAGTCAAGAAATTTGGAGACATGTTCAGTCAATCCTTGGACCGAGGAGACTATAGGTCTTCCTGGGGGATGTAAATTGTCCTTGTGGATCTTGGGAATGTGGTAGTAGGTAGGGCAAGTGGGATTCGAGCTACGTAAATATAGGTGTTCTTCATTGCCAAGCATTCCTTTCTTATACCACTTACTGAGTAGGTTATCGTATGCTTGGATACTTTGTTGGTATACCTGATAGGTGGTCTTCTGGTAGCAACGTATATCAGATAATTGTCTCATTGCCTCACGATGGTATTGTTGCCTTGTCTGTACCACCACATTGCCCCCTTTATCAGAGGGCTTGATAATTATGGTTTTATCACAAGCCAGTGTGTCTAGTGCTATTTTCTCCTCCTGTGATAGATTCATACCACCACTACTGGATTTATGTTGTTTTCGAAATTGCAAGAGGTCCTTTATCATTACCTCTGAGAAGGTGTCCAAAGCATCAAATGGCATCTGCGGGTTAAAAGTGGAGATGGATTTGTAGGGACTCTCTTCTTTATCCTGTTCTATTCCCGCATTGATTGCCCGTTGAGCAACCTCCTGGCTGTCCATAATGTCTGTAATTGTCTCATTTCTCAGATCTTCCAAGGTTTCAATCCCTACAAGGTCCTTCACGGCAAGAGTATCAGTTGCTGTTATATATATATATATATATAGTTAAGACCTAGTTTCCATTGGGAAAGCATTGTTTGTTTTGCTAATAACGTTGGCGCTGTTTGACGAATCTTAACAAAATTATCAAAACAAATACATCAATCACTTCAGCTGCTGTCTGGAATGTTTTGGGGGTGATTCATCAATCAGGCCGAGAAAAAGGGGGGGTCCCAATACTCCTTCTCCCCATACAATTTCCCATAGGATTTCATACACAAATACTGCCCGAACGGCTGAACAGAATTACACAAAATTTGGCAGAAAGCTAGATTTTGGTCCAGAAAGATCTCTTTTTGTGATTTAGGGTAAATTCCTTCAGTAGTTTTTGATTTATTAAAGAAAAAAGATCTATATATATCTAGGGATACAAATCCTCTGTGGTTCCAGCCGATCTCACAGTGGGATCTGATTGACTGCCAAACCTTCAACCAGGAAGTGTTGGCAACCATCATGGGACTCTGGATTGAGCCAGAGTTCCCAAATAAATCAACAAAGAAGGGGGCAGAGCAGGAATACACTGTCTTCCTAGGCCTGGTGGTGGTGTTCCACAGTGACCCCACAGGGGGCCAAAAACATATTTTTAAAATATTTGCTCCAAAATTAAAGTGGATACATAATTCCATGGCAAAAAATGAAAACAAACACACTTGTTTTTTCTAAAGCCCCCCAGTTGGGACAGCTCCTGCTGTGAAATAGCTATTAAGGTAGCCCCCTCCCCAGACTAATTTTGGCCCAGGGACCCCATCCCTGGGTCCAGCCAATTTCACAAGCACATCCCCCTCCCCCAACAAAATGTGGAGGGCCCCTGGGAGGGCTCCCTGGGCTGAAACTGGACCAGGGAGGGTGACTGAGTGCCCCACTTTTCGGTTGGCTGCCTTTGGTGGACTAGTTAAAGGCTTGACATTTACCCGCTGTGTTAAAAAAAGGTAGAGATTCACTGAAAAAAACAAAGAATACAGGAATGTTATAGTTAGGAAATAAAATTTAGAAAAGCTTAGAAATTCACACAAAAACAAAGGTTACAGGGACGTTATAGATAGGTTCAGAATTTACACACACAAAGCCATAGAAATTAAGCAGGTTTAGTGATAGTTATCTCAAGTAACTACAACTCACGCTCTGCTAATTACCTCACAAAACGGGCATGGCGGGGCATGAGTTATAGTTACTTGAGATAACTATACGTATAACTGCTGAATTTTTATGGTTTTGTATGTGTAAACTCTGACCCTAACTATAACGTCCCTGTAACCTTTAGCTTTTTTAGTGAGAAAATATATATATATATTCATGAAAAAACAAAGGTTAAAGTGATGTTATAGTTAGGTAAAATTTTCAGGGACAGCGTAACTTTTTAGAGTCAAACCAAACGCAAATTCACTAGCTATAGTTATCTCTGGTATCTATATTTCATGCCCTCAGGTAACTATAACTCACACCTTGCCATGCACAGTCTTGTCATAAATGAAGTATTTTCTTATGTTGCAATGATACAATCAATGATGTCATGAATGATGTAATAGGTGGGATAATAATCTGTGCTTGATGAGAACCTGAGTTATAGTTACCTTGTGTTGGAACTGGCACATTCTGGTTGGCTGAGACCCTAGCTAAGCAAAACCCGTCACTCCCATCAGGGGTAGGTGATTACACTCACTTTACAACCTGTGCTCACCCTTGGGTAGCTTGGCACTGAACAATAAGGATTATCACAGAGGCAATGTGTAAAGGAGTGTCACAGCACTCTCAGACAATAAATACACAGAGCACCACAAAAGAGACTTCACATGTGGTGTATGTAAATAAAGTTTGCATTTAACACACACATTAACTAACACAACATGAACATCCTGTATGTCTGGGCATAAATTGCATTTGGAAATATCACTAGCAGTACTAGACCCAACCATGTTAAAATGACATCAGTAATATACACACGTAGGAAAGATCTTACTTTATCTCCCAGCACCCTTATGTGGTGCAAATCATTGTCAGAACAAGGCCCATCCTGGCAATTATTATAATTCAATACCACACAGTTATAGGGTGCACCAAAAATCACAATGATTTCAGAAATGTTTTCATACAGATAATTACAATACTTTTAAGCAGCAATGTGGGCCAGTGCGCAAAGGGTAGAAACTGAATGCCAAACATTTATTTATTTATTTAGAAGTTTTGTATAGCGCTAGCTGGACCCGAGGGTATCAGAGCTCTTCACAGTAAGTACAATTATGAGCCTTATCGGCATAGACAGAATCCGTAACTTACAAACTTAAGAGCATTATAGACATAATTACAATACTGATCTTGTGGTCGAACAAGATGGTCGAGGCTGAGGGGTTTCATAAAGAGGAGTTAATTTGCTGATAGCGAGTAGGGTGTCTATCAAACAAGACGGGGTACGGCGGGAGATCCCGGCGATTATAGTCCGGAGTATCTTGTGTTCTTCTTGTTACGTTCGAGAGCGCTCTAGGAAGAGGGGTTTGAGTAGGATCTTGAATTTCGGGAAAGAGGTTGTCGTTCTGATGTAGGGGGGATGGAGTTCCAGATCCTAGGTACATTTCCCGCAAAGGATTTATTTGCGGTTTTGTGTTTTCGAGATTTCAGTGGGATGAGTAGTAGCATGTTGGAACTTCTGAGATTCCTGGACTGGCCGGCCCTTTTGAGTTTGGAGGCCAATTATTCTGGTTTGCCTGTGTGAAGGGCTTTGTGCGTGAGGCAGGCTGTTCGGAAGCTGGCTCGATGTTCAATTGGGAGCCACTTAAGTTCCTTGAGTGAGGGAGAGATGTGATCGAATTTCTTAATTCCTGTGACCATACTTGCTGCGGAATTGAAGGTAGTTTCCAGGGGACCTAGGTGAGATTTTGCTGTCCCGGTCAAGGCTGTGATTCCATAGTCAATTCTGGAGAGCAACAGTGCCTGGGTGGCCTGTTGAAGGTCTTTCGGGGGAAGGAAGGGTTTTATTTTGCATAGAAGTTTCAGATTGAGAAACGCACTTTTGAGATGTGTTTTTTTCATGTCCAGTTTGGGGTTTAGGGTGATACCTAGAGATTTCACCAAGTCAGTTGGCGTGAGGGCGCCATTGAGGGCGTCAATGGCGTTGAGCCACTCTTCGATTTTGGGGTTTTCATCTCTGTTGGAGGTGAGGAGAGCTTCTGTTTTCTCTTGATTAAGTTTAAGGTGGTTCAATGTGAGCCATTGTTGTACCTCTTTGAGCGTGACATTTAGTCTGTGTATGCCGTCAATTGAGGTGGTTTCCAGATAAAGCTGTGTGTCATCCACATAGAGGTGGAAAGGGATGTTGGAATTCCTGAGTAGTGTGGTGAGGGGTTCCATGTAGATGTTGAAAAGTTGGGGAGAGAGTACTGACCCTTGTGGAACTCCTCTGTTGATTAGAAGGGGGTCGGATTCAAAGTTTTTTAATTTTTATTCTTTGCGAGCAGTTGTGTAGAAAGGAGGAGAACCAGTTTAGGACCGTCATTTCAATGCCTGCTCTTTTGTGGAGGACTTTGAGGAGCAGGGTGTAATCAACTGTATCAAAAGTGGCCGATAAGTCTAGGAGAATGAGAAGGCAGCATTGGTCTGAGTCCACAACCACAACTATTCTGCCTTGTGTAGATCGTCTATGACATTTAGGAATGCGGTTTTTGTGCTGCATCCCCTTCTGAATCCCGATTGGCGTGGGTCTAGTACCTTGATGTATGCTTTTGGCAAGGATGCCATGTGTAAAGCAACACCGCTTTGCTGTGTAATTAGTAACAGGCAGTCACTCCTACACACTCACTCCACATCGACATGCAGTGACACGGATATTAGTCAGGTCTGTATGAAGCGCTCCCACTCACACACACACAGTACCGTGATATCTGACACCTCAGTTTATAGTGCATATGCATACCTCATGGCCAAAACCCTCCTCCACCATTCAGCTGATCCCCAACCCACTAAACCCACAGGTTGGAGATAAAGAAAACATTCCCCCTGATTCTAGGTTAATCGTGGCCGGAGTCACACCTAGTCAGGGTCCCCGGAAAGAAGGTGGAGGAGGTAGCAGGGCAAATTACGCATCAGTTGCCAAATGGAGGTTTGGCCACTATATGAGAAGCAAAAGCAGGTTGAGGGGTTGGTTGTTCAATCAAAGGATTCAACACTGTGCCCTCAAGCATCAACCCAGTTCTGCAAAGCACAGGGGTCACGCAGTCTCTTGACCCAATTCTGATTGCTCTCAGTAGTATTCCTTAGCCCTGTCACGAACATGAAGTATTCGGGCCGAGTGAGGAGATTGCAGTTGGTCACCCGCACTGAGGGCACAAAAGGAACAATTGATTAATGGGGGATGACGCAGAGGAGCCATGAGTAAGAAGGAGGCACCCAGTCAGACGCACATCACTCAAAGTATTATCCAGGCAATTTGGGCACCACGGAACACGAATCCCAGGAAATTAGGCACAATATCTGGTGTGCATTGATACGAGTCGAGCCAGACAGATCCAGTCACACACACAGTGAAGAGTCTCAAACTCAGTCCCTCCCTGGAAATGAGGTACAATGTCTGGTGCGCGTTGATACTGGTTACACCAGACAAGTCCGGCCATATACAACGAAGAGTTGCACAATCAGTACCTCCCTGGAAATGAGGCACAACATCTTGAACGCATTGATACTGGTCACAACAGACCATTCCGGTCACACACACAGGCACTAGTTAAGCAGTGCAGCATGAGATAGAATGAGGCACTGCTACAGGAACGCCCTCATCTCTGAGGGTTGCAACCTGTGAATCGGACACCAGACGCAATAAGCATGCATTCAGTGTCTTGCACAAGAGAGATGCAGAACATTTGATAAAGCAGGCATCGTGGGGTCCCACAACTGGTGAATCTGCTCACCACCAACAAGAAGCTTATGTGCTTTGAGGCCCCCCGATGCGGGGGCCACATTCTCCAGGTGTGTGCAGAACTTTTGTGCTCCGCATAAGGCAATCTGGTCTCTAGGCATCATACTTAATTCCAAGCTCACGCCACACCACCAGTTGGGAACCAGCAGATGATGTGGGCACTTGAGAGGGCACAGATTTCCTGGTGTCACTAGATGATGTGGGACCCTCATGGGAGGTCTTTGATCTCTCTGAGACCTCCACAAGAGAACAGGGAGCAAACCAACAAGCCCATGGAGAGCACACTTTAGGGTAGCACACAGCAGCAGGTAGTCAGCTTAGGCCAGCTACTATTCAGGAAGGGTGCACAGTCCCTTCCAATGGCAGTACAACCTGTCAGTCCTTGTGTATAACAGAATCCTCCGGCAATGGGCACCCAGGGATTCCAGGGTCTCTGGGCCCACATCCCCACAAGTGTATCTCTCTCCTGCTGAAGTATGGCACCAGTAGTTATACTGTAGTGTGCCATTGAAGTTGGAGGTGGTTCAGAAGGTTTCCATTTGAACTACAGATGCCTCGCCTAAATTCCAGTTCTGTCTGCCATGAAGCCATGGAATGCAGATCTTAATCTTTTATGGGGCCATTATCTGGCCCCCAGAGGCGAAGTGTCAAAACCTCTTACTCTAATCTATCCAACCAGGTCCTCAAATAGCAGAGGTATGTCATTCCAGTTACATGTCCACTGTTCATAGCTGTCTATGGGGAATGCACAGATTGGCTCCCCCAGTCTTCAGTGTGGACTGCAGTCAAACTAAAAGGCACACAGTGAGTTTAAAGGCAGAGAAATTACCACTTTCTAGAAGTGGCATTTCTAGGCTATTAATGACAAATCCCTCTTTACTACAGGAGAGGGTTTGTCATTGTGAACCAATGATAGGAAACAATATGAGGCTGCTCCACTGTAAGCCACTATTGCAACTTGGAGTAATTTCAACCATTCCTCCATGTTAACCTTTGGGAAGAGCAAGACTCATAGGTAGTTAAAACACGCATGGTTATTCTTCACTACCTGGGCAGGAAACACACAGGTGCACCTGCCCTGTCTTTCACCAACCACTTGCTTCATCCCTTAAGATGTACCCCAGGGGTGTCCTAGGGGAGTGAAAGGCCCTCTCAGGAATGGGCAGTGGTTAGAAAGGCCAACGTGAGCACAAGTGCAATTGTGTACACATAGGCCTGCAATGGAAGGCCTGACACCTGTTTAAAAATCTCAAAGGTGCAAGTGCATACCCACAGGCATGCAGTAGGCTTGAGACTTGTTTAAAAACATCCAATAAGCACCACTTCCTAACGTGTGTAGGAAGGGTGCAACACTTTCACACTGCATTGACAGTGGGAAAGTGCCCAGAGCCAGCCCTAAGGCCACTGAAAGAGATTTAGCAAAACCCATGAAGATAATCAAAATTTGTAGGGTAACACTACTAAAAGCTTGTCGGTTCTAACACCTTAGGGCACAAGTTAAAGTTACTAGAGAAATCTATGAATTTCAATGTTTTTTTTGTTTAAAATGTTACATTGTCACTTAAATATTCACCTAAGTATTAGTTCACTTTAACCTTTAATTTTTTTCTGTGAATTTCTAGTTTTTTTTAATATAAAGTAATATTTTCTTTACATATGTAAAGCCAACCAATCGCTGTGCATGGTCTTCGGCGGCCTGTGGCCAGGCCCTGCATCCAACTTCCCACTGCAGCCAACCCTACCCCATGCATGCCTTTTGCTCACGTATAGCATAGGGCTGGTTTCCTGTGGCCAGCCCCTGCTGGCAGTTAACTCCCTGCTGCGCATCGCCTTTGGCTGTGCATGGCTTCAGCTAAACCATTCCCTGCATTGCTTTTGGCCATGCTTGCCATGTTGTTGGCCGCAAGGCTCATTGTATGCAGCCAACCCCATACCCGTGCTGCCTTCCGGCATGCACATCATGCTGTTGGTCTTGCAGGTGCAGGCCACACTCACACAAACCCCATCCCCCACGGCCGATTTGCTAAACAAAATGGGAGGGGGCATGCTACCCACCACCCCCAACCCTTTTCAGTCCCTGGGGATAGCATTCCCTGGGGCTGTATTTTTTTATATAGGGGAAGGGGTCAAGCTGCCCCAGTCCCTGAGCCTTTGCAGGCCCCAGGGACCCCATCCTCTGAAGCCTTAAATGTTGTAACAAGTAGAGGGGGTACGTGCCCCCCCACGAGCCATTTCAGACCTCTGGAACCTTTCTTATTTTTTTAAGAAGAGGGGGCATGCTCACCTCTGGGCTACTCTGGGCCCCAGGGTCCCCATCCTCCTGGGCCTGGATTAATAATAATAAAGGGAAAGCGAGCATGCACCCACCTCCCTGGTCCTCTAGTGGGCCCCAAGGACCCAAGTCCTTGGGACCTTTGTTTTTCATAAGTGGAGGAGGCATGCTGTCCCCCACCACAAGCCATTTTAAACCCTGCATACCCCATTCTCAGGAGCCTTTGGTGGGTTCCCTGATGCCCACACAGGACAGCCACAAAACACTTCACTGGGGGCTGCAAGAGAACCCTCGGGGCTTCCGTGGCCACTGCTGGCTGCCCAACCTGCACCATACTGGGTGCTGCCGGAAGCTGGCACCCTTCTTCTGCTTCCAACTGGGAGGGAGAACCTCTTGTCTATTTCTCCCATCAGAGGGAGCAAAGTGGAGTATACCCACACACTCCTGGGCACGGAACCACACTGTGCT
Source organism: Lissotriton helveticus (assembly GCF_964261635.1). Classification (NCBI taxonomy): domain Eukaryota; kingdom Metazoa; phylum Chordata; class Amphibia; order Caudata; family Salamandridae; genus Lissotriton; species Lissotriton helveticus. The sequence continues at coordinate 1,594,440,452 of NC_136067.1, read as the reverse complement.
GGGCTCCCTGGGACACTTTAGTATTACGCCCTGGTGGGTTGAGGTCCCCGAGGTGGATAGCAGAAAAGGGAGGGGGATGCATGGGGCTCCCTCCCCTCTATCTAGAATTCCACCCCGGGATGGGGTGTACCTCAGGGTCCAATAGAGGCGCAGGAGAGGGTGGCATACCCCCTTATAAAGGATATTTTGGCTTGGGGGGATGAGATTCCTGGTGCTCAACAGAGGCTTGGGGCGGGGAGGACACAGCCTTCTCCCCTTTAATGTCCTGGCCCACCATGGGGGTCAGATTATGAAAATCTTGCACAATGGTTTGTGCTATGTAAAAAGGAAAAGTCTCAATCCCACGGCGTTGCAACTTTATTTTTGTAAGTATAATTTATTTTAGCCCCAGAGGGGTCCCGTTCGACCTTCCCCCATTAGGCCTAGAGGGGTCATGGTATCCCTACCCTGCTCCTTATCATTAAACTCAGGACAAAGTACTAATTTCCCAACTCTTGTAATGGCTGCCTGCAGCCGCGGCCGGCAGTGGGAGTACCTGCAGGGCGGTGACGTGGGGAGGGGCAGGGTGGGGGGTAGTAATGTATGGATTACAGAGCTTCCCAGGTAAGTAAACATTTAAATAAATAAAACGAATTTCGTTCAGTGCACTACATCCCCAAATGCGATGCAGTGTGCGCAACGAAATTAGTTTTATTTATTTAAATGTTTACTTACCTGTAAAACTCCGTAATCCATACATTACTACCCCCCACCCTGCCCCTCCCCACATCACCACCCTGCAGGTACTCCCACTACCGGCCGTGGCTGGCTGCCTGTAACATTTTTCCCCATGTTGCAGGCAGCCAATCAGATGCCTTGCTCTTTTGGGAGCATTACTCCCATGGGAGCGAGTTGGCTGAAGCAAAAAAAAAACCTGGGCCAATCAGAACAATCTGTTTTTTAAATTTGCTTTGAGGCACTCTTGAGAAAGTCCCTCGAACCCTACCGCCCAGATGTACAAATAATTTTGATCTTTAATTGTTCAAAACCTTCTGAATGGATTTACAGCAAATCACAAAAACCATGCTTTCCGGATCAACATCTACCTTCCTGCCAAATTTAGTGTAACTCCGTTCAGCAGTTTTGCCTGCATGTAAGTACTGGAAGGATAAAGTCAGCCAATCAAAAAGATGGTAAAGCGGATACACTTGGAGCGGGGAAAACACAAGGAGAGGAGGGTATGTAATCGAACAAGAAGTGAGCAAATGTAAATGACAATAAAACCAACCAATGGTAAGCAATGGACAGCCTCTAAGCCCACTGTAACTTTGTGGTATGGTCCAAAATATGCATTTGCCTACAAAGAGCTTAAATTGTGGGAAACATATACCTAAAAATCACCAAGGAGCTTTGAGAGGCAAAAGGGAAAATGGCAGAGCTTGTTTCTGCAAAACTTTTCAGAACTTTTTCCTTACACAATCTTCCAACCATGCATGGCAGTAGCAGGCAGCACCTTGGGGTCCAACCAGCAGTTTGACAGGTTATATAAGTGATGCAATACAGTATAATAGGTAGCAGAAATCCTAGGAGTCTGTGATCTTTGTCACTATCAGCAATGTTATCTTCCTGCTGAGAACCTGTTTGCTCTTACTGATTACGCTACTGAATATCACTAGCATAATACTTGGATATTGTCCAATTGAACAGCTCCGTGTCACACTTTTAAGGTAACCACGAACTATTACTGTTAGTACCTTGGAGGTTCGTTGGATGTAAATTTACGTAATTTGGATATTGTTAAATTCTGGCCTGAACCCAGCCCTCCTTGCCCTACCTAGGACGACTCTTCTCTAACAAAGCACATTACTGATGAGTATGGTCCTTACATAAATACATTTTGTTTGCTAGCACTTTTTACATGTTGTCATTGTGATCACTTACACACTTTTACAGGATACACATCCTCAAAATATTTTCAAATTGCTTTCTGCTTCCTCTGCCTTTTTTCCTAAATCTACGCCAACATCGTGTTACTCTCTGATCCTTTGATTTCATTTCCACGCGTCCCAGCGAATTCTGGCTTCAGTAGCCTTTGTTGCCTTTCCTTGACAAAGAAAAGGGCCATCATGATGCACATAATGAAACAAAGGGATGCGGTGTGGTTGATTGTGGCGGTGGCCGAACAGAGCAAGTGGTTATTTTATTGCAATAACCTCACAAAGAAACAGAAAAATGTATATATGTTTTTTAATATTTTATTTCTCGTTCTCTTTCTGCTGAGAAAGTCCTTCAACTTTAATATACCACGAAAAAAACACACCCATCGCCAACATGTCTCATTTTTTATTACATGTGTATAATTTTTGGATGAGAAATGTACTTGCATTTATCTACATGAGCGGGGAGGTATGTTTTCCTCGGACAGCCATGTTTTGACAACATGGCGTACTTTAAAACCATGCCTCCGACATCTGGGATCCCTGCATATAAAATCTTACTCCCAGGGGTAACCAGACAAAAAGCGGCGGCATCTGCTGCCCGTTACTAGCCGGATCTGTTGTTCCTCCCCCATATGATATGGGGGACACGTTGCAATTGGTATTAATTTGTTACACCGCTTCCATCAGGCTACTTAAGCTGTCACTTCTGGTTTGTGGCCACTGCTAATTTGCTATTGAAATTTCCAATATCTGTCTGAACCCCACATGGAAGTCTCAGCGCCCCACAGGGGCGGGAGCGAGTTTGCCTCTGGCAAGGAAAACAGCACTGACAATAAAAGGGGAGGTTTATCAATTACGGAGAACAGTTCTCTAGAATTTTGCGTGGGACATAACTCAAATTTCAATTAGTCAGTTTGTTTTGGATACGCTTCCTAAGAAAGTCATTTCCCAAAAAGTGTGCAGATACTTTAGGCCTATTCATTTCACGATTAGCTGAAAAAAAACACGAGTGTCACATTCTAATCTCCAGTTATGTGTTTTCTCCAACCGAGGTTTTTCAATAATTCGAGCTCTATAGATATGAACATGCAAGAAAAGGTGGAGCAATGTTAATTTAGAAGGTGAAGACATGCAATAAAAAGTTATCATCTTTGCAAGATTATATATTGTTTGCTTCTTTTTAAATATTCCATTCAGGGAAAGGACTAGGGGCCAGATGTAGGTAAATCTATTTTACCGACTCATAAATACCGAATTTTACCGATTCGGTATTTATGAATCGGTAAAATAGAAGTACTGAGATGTAGGTAAATCCAGATGTGCATTTACCGAATTGGTAATATTCGGTATATACCGATTCGGTAAATACCGACCGGTAATGCCCATTCATTCCTATGGGCTTTGAAGCCCATAGGAATGAATGGGCATTACTGGTAAATACCGAATTTCACAAGGGTGCAGGGGGTGTCACTTTGACACCCTCTAGCACCCCCAAAACAGGTTCGGGTGCCATGTGGCAGGCATACATGCCCTAAGGGCAGGTCTGCCTGTCATATGGCACAGGTGTGCATGCACACATGTGCATGCACACCGGAATCGGTATTTTACCATCAAATTGAATTTGATGGTAAAATACCGATTCGGTAAGGCTTGTGGGACTCAGAAGAGTCCCACCTACATATCAAATTTACCGAATCGGTAAAAATACCGATTCGGTATTTTACAGAATCGGTAAATTTACCGATCGGTAAATTTACCGATTCTGTAAAAATATGCCCCCTACATCTCAAATTCCATTTACCGGTCGGTAACGGCCGAATTCGGCCGTTACCGACCGGTAAAAGCCTACCTACATCTGGCCCATGGTGTCCAAGTCCCAGAAGCATAGCTGCCTCTAGCACGTTGTATTGCATTGTATTGTGTTGTAGCATTTGTATAGTTACTGTACCTACGTGGGGTGCTGAAGCGCTTAACCACACGAATGGCAGGATACATGTGAGGTTTTAACGAATTGTAATCTGCAGACAAAATGTTTGCTTTACATATCTCCTTTGCAACACGGGGAGCGTTTTAAAGTAACACAAATTAGAGGAGCTTACTCTTAAAAGGAAAGTATCATATAAATAATTATTCTTTTAAAGCAGTTATTGGAGCTATCATAAATATTTTTCACTAATAGTGGTTTAACTAGGTGAATTACTTCTCCTCCATTAATGTTTGAAGGTAACTTCAGGACGTAGTAGCACGATAAAAAGTAAATGGGCGTCAGTATATAATTGTGTGTTATTTCTTTGATATTAGAAAATATATTTATTTCTGCAATAGGAACATCTGAAATATGCACCATTAACCTGCCAGTGGAGCTGGAACAATTTTCAGAAGTGGGGGTGCTGATATCAATGTTACATCACTCAACTCACAGGGACTGTGAAAAATCCAGGTGGCCCACAAAGAAAAGTGTAGCAAATGACCCACTCCCATTCAGCAGGAGAGTGGTAAAAATGTAGTATGTAGCTGGTAGTGAATTGTGGACACACTGTCAAAATTATATTACTAAACATGGAGTGGTAGTGTATTGTCATTTATGGTCAGGACATTTTTCATTAAAATGGCCACTATCTTTGTTTCACATAGTATTACTGATAAGCTGTGCCTGAGAATATTGCTGTGTCATTTGCATTGTTATAAATGAGGTATTCCAAGTTTTTAACCATGAACTGCGCCCTCAGGGCAATACTTTCTGCCATTCAAAATTACAACTTTTCAACCACTCATACAATTTCTTGGGGAATTGATAACTTTTCTCAAAGTATTGACTGGTGTTGAAATATTAAATAAGACTCCTGGAATTTGTCGGGGAAGCTTGCCCTTTCTCAAAAATTCTAGGATTGAAATTAGAATTGTAATTTTGACCTTCCTGTGTCTGCCATGCCTACTGCTGCCCAGAGGGCACAGTTCCAGGCAAGAAACACGAACGAGAAATTACTATGTTGCCAGGAGTGTATTGTTGGCTTGATGATCGAGTAGGTGTGTATTTAACTAGAATATTGTATGGCTTTCTCTGTGGTCACGGCTAAAATCCTATGGAGGGTGGTACAGACATTGATCACTGTGTTTACCATAGTTTTAGCAAATGTGGTTATAGAGTGCCATGTAAACTGACTTATGGACCACTCCATACCTCCAAGGCTATCTGGGTATATCATCTTTTTCAACACAGAGGGATTTCTATAGGGAGTTATCCCAAAGTGATCTATACCAATAATGTTTCTCAAGACCTGACTTTGAATTCACATGGCAGTGCACTGCTTGTATAGATCTCATAGACTGAGTAATGTAGTCCGAGCTTTGAGCAAAAGACCAGCCTCATTTTCTAATCTGTGATGTTATAGTTAGGTGAATTTATCAATGACAACGTTAACATTTAGAAGAAAAAAAAAACAGAAATTCAGCATATAGTTAGCAAAGCTAACTAGAATTTTAGCCCCACCATTCACTGCTTATGACCTCACATATGACGTTAATTTAACCTTTATTTTTTTCAATGAATTTGTAAGATTTTTTAAACAGCAATAAATCTTCTGATCACACCTAACTATAACTTTGCTTTAAACTTTATTTTTCTAAGTGAATTTAAACTTTTCTTTAAAGCAAATTAATATTATCTTGTTTATCTATGGTAGAATAACTGATTGATATACCCTGTGGGCAGACATTATTTTGAAAGTGAATGTTTTTTGTATTGTAACATAACATCAAAGGGTGCACAGTCACAAACTATTTCAGAGTAATACAACAATATTTCAGTTGAGATTGTGCATCTTCTCAGTCCTTGTAACTGTCATATTGGGATATCTTCACAGGAAGTTCATTAATATTCTAATACTATACGTTTCATAGTTTTTGTATATTTTTTACATTAAAGTCAGAATTAAAATTGAGAAAGAGATTAATCAGTTTTTGCAATACTGTCCAGTACTAGTTTTCACTATGTAAATCTATTTTCAAGGTGTCATGACAGGTGTGCATCGTAGGGTGTGTGCATGGATTTGCATCTCCTTTGAGACCTTTCACTTAGATGATGGGTGTGCATAGTAGGGTGTAAGGAGATTGACTGGTCTCTCCTTTGAGACCTCGCTGTCAAAGGATGGGTGTGCGTAGTAGGGTATGTGGATGGAGTGACGTCTCCTTTGAGACCTCTCTCTCGAATGAGAGCTGTGCATAGTAGTGAGTATGGGTGGGCAGTGAACTCCGCTCTGCTGGCGGAACCTGCAAAGTTTTTTCGACTCCGTGCTCCGCTTAGAGAACGGAGTCCTGCAAAAACTCCACCTCCCGTGGTGCGGAGTTTACCGGCACCATTCTACTGTAAGATGTGGCACCAATAACATATGGAGTTTGGAACCTCTATAACACTAGTATAAACATGTAATAAAGCACAACATTCATCAATCAGAGTTTCTGTGATGAAACGCACACTGATGATGATTACTTACTCATAAGTTATTGCCATTATTTTAGATAGCTGCGCACACACATAGTAAACAACATTAAATATAAATATTTCCTAAAATTGAAAACTACACAGAAAAAAAGAAAACAAGCATGTATGATATTATACATCTTTCTGCTAAAATAAATATGCAAAAGACGGCACACTTCTTGCCTGTTGCATGTCTCAGCATGGCCTCTCACTGTCCTGAGTCCGACCCCAGTACTGCCCATCCTAAACGTGAAGTAAGCTGTAGGGCAGGGTGGCACTCAGTCCGGTCAGCCTTCTGAGAGGTCTTGTTGTGTGGTTATGGCTGGCTTAACGACAGCATTGTGCACCTGCAGTCAGGGAAGCTAGATGCTGCCCCTCTCTCCTACAAGGAAGTCTCTAATGAATTAAATGCCTCACTGATGCAGGAGCAGCAGAGTGAGTGGCTACACAGAGGTTAGTGGGTGCATGTGGCAAGAAGAATGCTTGCTGGTTTGAAGAGAGTGAGCACTACTGATGCACCGGAAGTGAAACCATTCCTGCTTATTGTGCTGCCCAGCCACAGTTAATTTCAAAAAGTGGGTGGTGATGGACAGAGTATCTGAGTTAATCAGAACACTCCTACCCAGTCAACAGATCAGGGCTTGATCCATCACCGTTTTTTAGCTCACTGCACCATCCCAGTTCAGAACCTGGCTATATGCAAATTAGTCTGTCCCTGGCCCAGTGCATCATGGGAACAGGGCAGACCAAACTACCAAGCCAATTCTTCACTGGAAAGGAAACAAGCTTCCGGGGGCTGGTTTCTGGCATTACAGCCGTCTTCGGCCCGGCTTGCTTGAATCCTGATGGTGCAGTGAGCAAGGGACTCATGTCTGAGCATACCCTTCCACACTCATGGTGGCCAAAATAATTTTAAAAAGTGGGTGGTGATGGACAGAGTATCTGAGTTAATCAGAACACTCCTACCCAGTCAACAGGTTAGGGCTTGATCCATCACCGTTTTTTAGCTCACTGCACCATCCCAGTTCAGAACCTGGCTATATGCAAATTAGTCTGTCCCTGGCCCAGTGCATCATGGGAACAGGGCAGACCAAACTACCAAGCCAATTCTTCACTGGAAAGGAAACAAGCTTCCGGGGACCGGTTTCTGGCCTTACAGCCGTCTTCGGCCCGGCTTGCTTGAATCCTGATGGTGCAGTGAGCAAGGGACTCATGTCTGAGCATACCCTTCCACACTCATGGTGGCCAAAATAATTTCAAAAAGTGGGTGGTGATGGACAGAGTATCTGAGTTAATCAGAACACTCCTACCCAGTCAACAGATCAGGGCTTGATCCATCACCGTTTTTTAGCTCACTGCACCATCCCAGTTCAGAACCTGGCTATATGCAAATTAGTCTGTCCCTGGCCCAGTGCATCATGGGAACAGGGCAGACCAAACTACCAAGCCAATTCTTCACTGGAAAGGAAACAAGCTTCCGGGGACCGGTTTCTGGCATTACAGCCGTCTTCGGCCCGGCTTGCTTGAATCCTGATGGTGCAGTGAGCAAGGGACTCATGTCTGAGCATACCCTTCCACACTCATGGTGGCCAAAATAATTTCAAAAAGTGGGTGGTGATGGACAGAGTATCTGAGTTAATCAGAACACTCCTACCCAGTCAACAGATCAGGGCTTGATCCATCACCGTTTTTTAGCTCACTGCACCATCCCAGTTCAGAACCTGGCTATATGCAAATTAGTCTGTCCCTGGCCCAGTGCATCATGGGAACAGGGCAGACCAAACTACCAAGCCAATTCTTCACTGGAAAGGAAACAAGCTTCCGGGGACCGGTTTCTGGCATTACAGCCGTCTTCGGCCCGGCTTGCTTGAATCCTGATGGTGCAGTGAGCAAGGGACTCATGTCTGAGCATACCCTTCCACACTCATGGTGGCCAAAATAATTTCAAAAAGTGGGTGGTGATGGACAGAGTATCTGAGGTAATCAGAACACTCCTACCCAGTCAACAGATCAGGGCTTGATCCATCACCGTTTTTTAGCTCACTGCACCATCCCAGTTCAGAACCTGGCTATATGCAAATTAGTCTGTCCCTGGCCCAGTGCATCATGGGAACAGGGCAGACCAAACTACCAAGCCAATTCTTCACTGGAAAGGAAACAAGCTTCCGGGGACCGGTTTCTGGCATTACAGCTGTCTTCGGCCCGGCTTGCTTGAATCCTGATGGTGCAGTGAGCAAGGGACTCATGTCTGAGCATACACTTCCACACTCATGGTGGCCAAAATAATTTTAAAAAGTGGGTGGTGATGGACAGAGTATCTGAGTTAATCAGAACACCCCTACCCAGTCAACAGATCAGGGCTTGATCCATCACCGTTTTTTAGTTCACTGCACCATCCCAGTTCAGAACCTGGCTATATGCAAATTAGTTTGTCCCTGGCCCAGTGCATCATGGGAACAGGGCAGACCAAACTACCAAGCCAATTCTTCACTGGAAAGGAAACAAGCTTCCGGGGACCGGTTTCTGGCCTTACAGCCGTCTTCGGCCCGGCTTGCTTGAATCCTGATGGTGCAGTGAGCAAGGGACTCATGTCTGAGCATACCCTTCCACACTCATGGTGGCCAAAATAATTTCAAAAAGTGGGTGGTGATGGACAGAGTATCTGAGTTAATCAGAACACTCCTACCCAGTCAACAGATCAGGGCTTGATCCATCAATGTTTTTTAGCTCACTGCACCATCCCAGTTCAGAACCTGGCTATATGCAAATTAGTCTGTCCCTGGCCCAGTGCATCATGGGAACAGGGCAGACCAACCTACCAAGCCAATTCTTCACTGGAAAGGAAACAAGCTTCCGGGGACCGGTTTCTGGCATTACAGCCGTCTTCGGCCCGGCTTGCTTGAATCCTGATGGTGCAGTGAGCAAGGGACTCATGTCTGAGCATACCCTTCCACACTCATGGTGGCCAAAATAATTTAAAAAAGTGGGTGGTGATGGACAGAGTATCTGAGTTAATCAGAACACTCCTACCCAGTCAACAGATCAGGGCTTGATCCATCACCGTTTTTTAGCTCACTGCACCATCCCAGTTCAGAACCTGGCTATATGCAAATTAGTCTGTCCCTGGCCCAGTGCATCATGGGAACAGGGCAGACCAAACTACCAAGCCAATTCTTCACTGGAAAGGAAACAAGCTTCCGGGGACCGGTTTCTGGCATTACAGCTGTCTTCGGCCCGGCTTGCTTGAATCCTGATGGTGCAGTGAGCAAGGGACTCATGTCTGAGCATACCCTTCCACACTCATGGTGGCCAAAATAATTTCAAAAAGTGGGTGGTGATGGACAGAGTATCTGAGTTAATCAGAACACTCCTACCCAGTCAACAGATCAGGGCTTGATCCATCACCGTTTTTTAGCTCACTGCACCATCCCAGTTCAGAACCTGGCTATATGCAAATTAGTCTGTCCCTGGCCCAGTGCATCATGGGAACAGGGCAGACCAAACTACCAAGCCAATGCTTCACTGGAAAGGAAACAAGCTTCCGGGGACCGGTTTCTGGCATTACAGCCGTCTTCGGCCCGGCTTGCTTGAATCCTGATGGTGCAGTGAGCAAGGGACTCATGTCTGAGCATACCCTTCCACACTCATGGTGGCCAAAATAATTTCAAAAAGTGGGTGGTGATGGACAGAGTATCTGAGTTAATCAGAACACTCCTACCCAGTCAACAGATCAGGGCTTGATCCATCACCGTTTTTTAGCTCACTGCACCATCCCAGTTCAGAACCTGGCTATATGCAAATTAGTCTGTCCCTGGCCCAGTGCATCATGGGAACAGGGCAGACCAAACTACCAAGCCAATTCTTCACTGGAAAGGAAACAAGCTTCCGGGGACCGGTTTCTGGCATTACAGCTGTCTTCGGCCCGGCTTGCTTGAATCCTGATGGTGCAGTGAGCAAGGGACTCATGTCTGAGCATACACTTCCACACTCATGGTGGCCAAAATAATTTTAAAAAGTGGGTGGTGATGGACAGAGTATCTGAGTTAATCAGAACACCCCTACCCAGTCAACAGATCAGGTCTTGATCCATCACCGTTTTTTAGTTCACTGCACCATCCCAGTTCAGAACCTGGCTATATGCAAATTAGTCTGTCCCTGGCCCAGTGCATCATGGGAACAGGGCAGACCAAACTACCAAGCCAATTCTTCACTGGAAAGGAAACAAGCTTCCGGGGACCGGTTTCTGGCCTTACAGCCGTCTTCGGCCCGGCTTGCTTGAATCCTGATGGTGCAGTGAGCAAGGGACTCATGTCTGAGCATACCCTTCCACACTCATGGTGGCCAAAATAATTTCAAAAAGTGGGTGGTGATGGACAGAGTATCTGAGTTAATCAGAACACTCCTACCCAGTCAACAGATCAGGGCTTGATCCATCAATGTTTTTTAGCTCACTGCACCATCCCAGTTCAGAACCTGGCTATATGCAAATTAGTCTGTCCCTGGCCCAGTGCATCATGGGAACAGGGCAGACCAACCTACCAAGCCAATTCTTCACTGGAAAGGAAACAAGCTTCCGGGGACCGGTTTCTGGCATTACAGCCGTCTTCGGCCCGGCTTGCTTGAATCCTGATGGTGCAGTGAGCAAGGGACTCATGTCTGAGCATACCCTTCCACACTCATGGTGGCCAAAATAATTTAAAAAAGTGGGTGGTGATGGACAGAGTATCTGAGTTAATCAGAACACTCCTACCCAGTCAACAGATCAGGGCTTGATCCATCACCGTTTTTTAGCTCACTGCACCATCCCAGTTCAGAACCTGGCTATATGCAAATTAGTCTGTCCCTGGCCCAGTGCATCATGGGAACAGGGCAGACCAAACTACCAAGCCAATTCTTCACTGGAAAGGAAACAAGCTTCCGGGGACCGGTTTCTGGCATTACAGCCGTCTTCGGCCCGGCTTGCTTGAATCCTGATGGTGCAGTGAGCAAGGGACTCATGTCTGAGCATACCCTTCCACACTCATGGTGGCCAAAATAATTTCAAAAAGTGGGTGGTGATGGACAGAGTATCTGAGTTAATCAGAACACTCCTACCCAGTCAACAGATCAGGGCTTGATCCATCAATGTTTTTTAGCTCACTGCACCATCCCAGTTCAGAACCTGGCTATATGCAAATTAGTCTGTCCCTGGCCCAGTGCATCATGGGAACAGGGCAGACCAAACTACCAAGCCAATTCTTCACTGGAAAGGAAACAAGCTTCCGGGGACCGGTTTCTGGCATTACAGCTGTCTTCGGCCCGGCTTGCTTGAATCCTGATGGTGCAGTGAGCAAGGAAATCATGTCTGAGCATACCCTTCCACACTCATGGTGGCCAAAATAATTTCAAAAAGTGGGTGGTGATGGACAGAGTATCTGAGTTAATCAGAACACTCCTACCCAGTCAACAGATCAGGGCTTGATCCATCACCGTTTTTTAGCTCACTGCACCATCCCAGTTCAGAACCTGGCTATATGCAAATTAGTCTGTCCCTGGCCCAGTGCATCATGGGAACAGGGCAGACCAAACTACCAAGCCAATTCTTCACTGGAAAGGAAACAAGCTTCCGGGGACCGGTTTCTGGCATTACAGCCGTCTTCGGCCCGGCTTGCTTGAATCCTGATGGTGCAGTGAGCAAGGGACTCATGTCTGAGCATACCCTTCCACACTCATGGTGGCCAAAATAATTTAAAAAAGTGGGTGGTGATGGACAGAGTATCTGAGTTAATCAGAACACTTCTACCCAGTCAACAGATCAGGGCTTGATCCATCACCGTTTTTTAGCTCACTGCACCATCCCAGTTCAGAACCTGGCTATATGCAAATTAGTCTGTCCCTGGCCCAGTGCATCATGGGAACAGGGCAGACCAAACTACCAAGCCAATTCTTCACTGGAAAGGAAACAAGCTTCCAGGGACCGGTTTCTGGCATTACAGCCGTCTTCGGCCCGGCTTGCTTGAATCCTGATGGTGCAGTGAGCAAGGGACTCATGTCTGAGCATACCCTTCCACACTCATGGTGGCCAAAATAATTTCAAAAAGTGGGTGGTGATGGACAGAGTATCTGAGTTAATCAGAACACTCCTACCCAGTCAACAGATCAGGGCTTGATCCATCACCGTTTTTTAGCTCACTGCACCATCCCAGTTCAGAACCTGGCTATATGCAAATTAGTCTGTCCCTGGCCCAGTGCATCATGGGAACAGGGCAGACCAAACTACCAAGCCAATTCTTCACTGGAAAGGAAACAAGCTTCCGGGGACCGGTTTCTGGCATTACAGCCGTCTTCGGCCCGGCTTGCTTGAATCCTGATGGTGCAGTGAGCAAGGGACTCATGTCTGAGCATACCCTTCCACACTCATGGTGGCCAAAATAATTTAAAAAAGTGGGTGGTGATGGACAGAGTATCTGAGTTAATCAGAACACTTCTACCCAGTCAACAGATCAGGGCTTGATCCATCACCGTTTTTTAGCTCACTGCACCATCCCAGTTCAGAACCTGGCTATATGCAAATTAGTCTGTCCCTGGCCCAGTGCATCATGGGAACAGGGCAGACCAAACTACCAAGCCAATTCTTCACTGGAAAGGAAACAAGCTTCCAGGGACCGGTTTCTGGCATTACAGCCGTCTTCGGCCCGGCTTGCTTGAATCCTGATGGTGCAGTGAGCAAGGGACTCATGTCTGAGCATACCCTTCCACACTCATGGTGGCCAAAATAATTTAAAAAAGTGGGTGGTGATGGACAGAGTATCTGAGTTAATCAGAACACTCCTACCCAGTCAACAGATCAGGGCTTGATCCATCACCGTTTTTTAGCTCACTGCACCATCCCAGTTCAGAACCTGGCTATATGCAAATTAGTATGTCCCTGGCCCAGTGCATCATGGGAACAGGGCAGACCAAACTACCAAGCCAATTCTTCACTGGAAAGGAAACAAGCTTCCGGGGACCGGTTTCTGGCATTACAGCCGTCTTCGGCCCGGCTTGCTTGAATCCTGATGGTGCAGTGAGCAAGGGACTCATGTCTGAGCATACCCTTCCACACTCATGGTGGCCAAAATAATTTCAAAATGTGGGTGGTGATGGACAGAGTATCTGAGTTAATCAGAACACTCCTACTCAGTCAACAGATCAGGGCTTGATCCGTCACCGTTTTTTAGCTCATTGCACCATCCCAGTTCAGAACCTGGCTATATGCAAATTAGTCTGTCCCTGGCCCAGTGCATCATGGGAACAGGGCAGACCAAACTACCAAGCCAATTCTTCACTGGAAAGGAAACAAGCTTCTGGGGACCGGTTTCTGGCATTACAGCCGTCTTCGGCCCGGCTTGCTTGAATCCTGATGGTGCAGTGAGCAAGGGACTCATGTCTGAGCATACCCTTCCACACTCATGGTGGCCAAAATAATTTCAAAAAGTGGGTGGTGATGGACAGAGTATCTGAGTAAATCAGAACACTCCTACCCAGTCAACAGATCAGGGCTTGATCCATCAATGTTTTTTAGCTCACTGCACCATCCCAGTTCAGAACCTGGCTATATGCAAATTAGTCTGCCCCTGGCCCAGTGCATCATGGGAACAGGGCAGACCAACCTACCAAGCCAATTCTTCACTGGAAAGGAAACAAGCTTCCGGGGACCGGTTTCTGGCATTACAGCCGTCTTCGGCCCGGCTTGCTTGAATCCTGATGGTGCAGTGAGCAAGGGACTCATGTCTGAGCATACCCTTCCACACTCATGGTGGCCAAAATAATTTAAAAAAGTGGGTGGTGATGGACAGAGTATCTGAGTTAATCAGAACACTTCTACCCAGTCAACAGATCAGGGCTTGATCCATCACCGTTTTTTAGCTCACTGCACCATCCCAGTTCAGAACCTGGCTATATGCAAATTAGTCTGTCCCTGGCCCAGTGCATCATGGGAACAGGGCAGACCAAACTACCAAGCCAATGCTTCACTGGAAAGGAAACAAGCTTCCGGGGACCGGTTTCTGGCATTACAGCCGTCTTCGGCCCGGCTTGCTTGAATCCTGATGGTGCAGTGAGCAAGGGACTCATGTCTGAGCATACCCTTCCACACTCATGGTGGCCAAAATAATTTCAAAAAGTGGGTGGTGATGGACAGAGTATCTGAGTTAATCAGAACACTCCTACCCAGTCAACAGATCAGGGCTTGATCCATCACCGTTTTTTAGCTCACTGCACCATCCCAGTTCAGAACCTGGCTATATGCAAATTAGTCTGTCCCTGGCCCAGTGCATCATGGGAACAGGGCAGACCAAACTACCAAGCCAATTCTTCACTGGAAAGGAAACAAGCTTCCGGGGACCGGTTTCTGGCATTACAGCTGTCTTCGGCCCGGCTTGCTTGAATCCTGATGGTGCAGTGAGCAAGGGACTCATGTCTGAGCATACACTTCCACACTCATGGTGGCCAAAATAATTTTAAAAAGTGGGTGGTGATGGACAGAGTATCTGAGTTAATCAGAACACCCCTACCCAGTCAACAGATCAGGGCTTGATCCATCACCGTTTTTTAGTTCACTGCACCATCCCAGTTCAGAACCTGGCTATATGCAAATTAGTCTGTCCCTGGCCCAGTGCATCATGGGAACAGGGCAGACCAAACTACCAAGCCAATTCTTCACTGGAAAGGAAACAAGCTTCCGGGGACCGGTTTCTGGCCTTACAGCCGTCTTCGGCCCGGCTTGCTTGAATCCTGATGGTGCAGTGAGCAAGGGACTCATGTCTGAGCATACCCTTCCACACTCATGGTGGCCAAAATAATTTCAAAAAGTGGGTGGTGATGGACAGAGTATCTGAGTTAATCAGAACACTCCTACCCAGTCAACAGATCAGGGCTTGATCCATCAATGTTTTTTAGCTCACTGCACCATCCCAGTTCAGAACCTGGCTATATGCAAATTAGTCTGTCCCTGGCCCAGTGCATCATGGGAACAGGGCAGACCAACCTACCAAGCCAATTCTTCACTGGAAAGGAAACAAGCTTCCGGGGACCGGTTTCTGGCATTACAGCCGTCTTCGGCCCGGCTTGCTTGAATCCTGATGGTGCAGTGAGCAAGGGACTCATGTCTGAGCATACCCTTCCACACTCATGGTGGCCAAAATAATTTAAAAAAGTGGGTGGTGATGGACAGAGTATCTGAGTTAATCAGAACACTCCTACCCAGTCAACAGATCAGGGCTTGATCCATCACCGTTTTTTAGCTCACTGCACCATCCCAGTTCAGAACCTGGCTATATGCAAATTAGTCTGTCCCTGGCCCAGTGCATCATGGGAACAGGGCAGACCAAACTACCAAGCCAATTCTTCACTGGAAAGGAAACAAGCTTCCGGGGACCGGTTTCTGGCATTACAGCCGTCTTCGGCCCGGCTTGCTTGAATCCTGATGGTGCAGTGAGCAAGGGACTCATGTCTGAGCATACCCTTCCACACTCATGGTGGCCAAAATAATTTCAAAAAGTGGGTGGTGATGGACAGAGTATCTGAGTTAATCAGAACACTCCTACCCAGTCAACAGATCAGGGCTTGATCCATCAATGTTTTTTAGCTCCCTGCACCATCCCAGTTCAGAACCTGGCTATATGCAAATTAGTCTGTCCCTGGCCCAGTGCATCATGGGAACAGGGCAGACCAAACTACCAAGCCAATTCTTCACTGGAAAGGAAACAAGCTTCCGGGGACCGGTTTCTGGCATTACAGCTGTCTTCGGCCCGGCTTGCTTGAATCCTGATGGTGCAGTGAGCAAGGAAATCATGTCTGAGCATACCCTTCCACACTCATGGTGGCCAAAATAATTTCAAAAAGTGGGTGGTGATGGACAGAGTATCTGAGTTAATCAGAACACTCCTACCCAGTCAACAGATCAGGGCTTGATCCATCACCGTTTTTTAGCTCACTGCACCATCCCAGTTCAGAACCTGGCTATATGCAAATTAGTCTGTCCCTGGCCCAGTGCATCATGGGAACAGGGCAGACCAAACTACCAAGCCAATTCTTCACTGGAAAGGAAACAAGCTTCCGGGGACCGGTTTCTGGCCTTACAGCCGTCTTCGGCCCGGCTTGCTTGAATCCTGATGGTGCAGTGAGCAAGGGACTCATGTCTGAGCATACCCTTCCACACTCATGGTGGCCAAAATAATTTCAAAAAGTGGGTGGTGATGGACAGAGTATCTGAGTTAATCAGAACACTCCTACCCAGTCAACAGATCAGGGCTTGATCCATCACCGTTTTTTAGCTCACTGCACCATCCCAGTTCAGAACCTGGCTATATGCAAATTAGTCTGTCCCTGGCCCAGTGCATCATGGGAACAGGGCAGACCAAACTACCAAGCCAATTCTTCACTGGAAAGGAAACAAGCTTCCGGGGACCGGTTTCTGGCATTACAGCCGTCTTCGGCCCGGCTTGCTTGAATCCTGATGGTGCAGTGAGCAAGGGACTCATGTCTGAGCATACCCTTCCACACTCATGGTGGCCAAAATAATTTAAAAAAGTGGGTGGTGATGGACAGAGTATCTGAGTTAATCAGAACACTCCTACCCAGTCAACAGATCAGGGCTTGATCCATCACCGTTTTTTAGCTCACTGCACCATCCCAGTTCAGAACCTGGCTATATGCAAATTAGTATGTCCCTGGCCCAGTGCATCATGGGAACAGGGCAGACCAAACTACCAAGCCAATTCTTCACTGGAAAGGAAACAAGCTTCCGGGGACCGGTTTCTGGCATTACAGCCGTCTTCGGCCCGGCTTGCTTGAATCCTGATGGTGCAGTGAGCAAGGGACTCATGTCTGAGCATACCCTTCCACACTCATGGTGGCCAAAATAATTTCAAAAAGTGGGTGGTGATGGACAGAGTATCTGAGTTAATCAGAACACTCCTACTCAGTCAACAGATCAGGGCTTGATCCGTCACCGTTTTTTAGCTCATTGCACCATCCCAGTTCAGAACCTGGCTATATGCAAATTAGTCTGTCCCTGGCCCAGTGCATCATGGGAACAGGGCAGACCAAACTACCAAGCCAATTCTTCACTGGAAAGGAAACAAGCTTCTGGGGACCGGTTTCTGGCATTACAGCCGTCTTCGGCCCGGCTTGCTTGAATCCTGATGGTGCAGTGAGCAAGGGACTCATGTCTGAGCATACCCTTCCACACTCATGGTGGCCAAAATAATTTCAAAAAGTGGGTGGTGATGGACAGAGTATCTGAGTAAATCAGAACACTCCTACCCAGTCAACAGATCAGGGCTTGATCCATCACCGTTTCTTAGCTCACTGCACCATCCCAGTTCAGAACCTGGCTATATGCAAATTAGTCTGTCCCTGGCCCAGTGCATCATGGGAACAGGGCAGACCAAACTACCAAGCCAATTCTTCACTGGAAAGGAAACAAGCTTCCGGGGACCGGTTTCTGGCATTACAGCCGTCTTCGGCCCGGCTTGCTTGAATCCTGATGGTGCAGTGAGCAAGGGACTCATGTCTGAGCATACCCTTCCACACTCATGGTGGCCAAAATGATTTCAAAAAGTGGGTGGTGATGGACAGAGTATCTGAGTTAATCAGAACACTCCTACCCAGTCAACAGATCAGGGCTTGATCCATCACCGATTTTTAGCTCACTGCACCATCCCAGTTCAGAACCTGGCTATATGCAAATTAGTCTGTCCCTGGCCCAGTGCATCATGGGAACAGGGCAGACCAAACTACCAAGCCAATTCTTCACTGGAAAGGAAACAAGCTTCCGGGGACCGGTTTCTGGCATTACAGCCGTCTTCGGCCCGGCTTGCTTGAATCCTGATGGTGCAGTGAGCAAGGGACTCATGTCTGAGCATACCCTTCCACACTCATGGTGGCCAAAATAATTTCAAAAAGTGGGTGGTGATGGACAGAGTATCTGAGTTAATCAGAACTCTCCTACCAAGTCAACAGATCAGGGCTTGATCCATCACCGTTTTTTAGCTCACTGCACCATCCCAGTTCAGAACCTGGCTATATGCAAATTAGTCTGTCCCTGGCCCAGTGCATCATGGGAACAGGGCAGACCAAACTACCAAGCCAATTCTTCACTGGAAAGGAAACAAGCTTCCGGGGACCAGTTTCTGGCATTACAGCCGTCTTCGGCCCGGCTTGCTTGAATCCTGATGGTGCAGTGAGCAAGGGACTCATGTCTGAGCATACCCTTCCACACTCATGGTGGCCAAAATAATTTTTAAAAGTGGGTGGTGATGGAAAGAGTATCTGAGTTAATCAGAACACTCCTACCCAGTCAACAGATCAGGGCTTGATCCATCACCGTTTTTTAGCTCACTGCACCATCCCAGTTCAGAACCTGGCTATATGCAAATTAGTCTGTCCCTGGCCCAGTGCATCATGGGAACAGGGCAGACCAAACTACCAAGCCAATTCTTCACTGGAAAGGAAACAAGCTTCCGGGGACCGGTTTCTGGCATTACAGCCGTCTTCGGCCCGGCTTACTTGAATCCTGATGGTGCAGTGAGCAAGGGACTCATGTAAGCCGACCGCTCAGAGCCAGTTGAGTTTCTTCCATGAGGGGGATTCTGTGGGCAGCACCCTAGCCTCCTCCCCTGGACTGACCAAACGACTCTGCTGGCACTGTGGAATGTCGGGAAAGACCCTACAGTACCATTTCTCTCATTCAACCTCCTGCCCACGGAAAGTTAAAGTGCGCAAAGCGGAATTTGGGGAGAAAACGAATTGCAGATGGAGAAAGTAAGAGGGACACCGTGCGCACACTGTGCATGATGAATCCAGCCTCAGAGGCTTCAGCAAGTTTGACAGATGGTAGGGTACCTGGGAATTATGCAAATATTGTGCATATTGTATTTAGTGTTTCTTCAATGTCCTGTTGCTTTTTTAAGTGTCACTAATGCACGCAGGAACACTACTCGCCCTCTCTGTGTGTTAGGCGTGGTGAACAGGCCCTCATATGGCAGTTACACAAGTGAATAGGGTGGAGCGGAACTCCGTGGAATTTCACTGAGTTTTAATTCAACTTTGTGGAATTCTGCAGAGTGCAGCTCTGCGAGCTCTGCCCATCATTAGTAGTGAGTGGAGATGGGCTGGCCTCTCCATTTACAACTTTTTCTCAAATGACGGCTGCAGGCAGTAGGGTGCATGGATGGATTAGCCTTTCCTTTGAGACCTATCCCTCAGATGTTCGCAGTAGAGGGTGTGGACAGACTGAGCTCTCATTCGAGATCTCTCTCTCTCACATGACAGCTACGCATAGTAGGGTGTGTGAAGTGCCTCGCCTTTGAGAACTCTCTCTCAAATGACGGGTGTGCGTAGTAGTGAGTGGGAAGGGACTGGCCTCTCCTTTCAGACCTCTCTCTCAGATGTTGGGTGCGCATAGTAGAGTATGTGGCTGGACTGGCCTTTCCTTTGAAACCTCTCTCTCAGATGATGGGTGTGCCTAGTGGTGTGTGAGGAAGGACTGGTCTACCCTTTCAGACCTCTCTCTGAAATGATGGTTGTGCGTAGTAGGGTGTGTGCATGGACTGTCCTCTCCTATGAGACCTCTCTCTCACATGAGAGGTGTGCAAAGTAGGGTGTGTGCAGAGACAGGCCTCTCCTTCGAGTCCTCTCTTTCAGATGACGGGAGTGCATACTAGGATGTTTGGATGGACGGGCCTCTCTTTTCCTTTCACATCTTTCTCTGATGACGGATTATGCGTAGTAGTGCGTGAGGAGGGACTGGTCTCTCCTTTCAGACTTCGCTCTCAAGTGACAAATGTTTGTGTAGGGTGTGAGGAGGAACTGGCTTCTCCACAGAAACCCCTCTATTGTGTGATGGGGTGGGTAGTTGGGTGTGTGGACTCTGTGGAGAGACTTAAGTCCACTCATAAATCTTGCCAAGCCTATTGGTGCAAATAAACTCTGATAAAAACCATATCCACTGAGACTCTTTAATACAGTAACAAGTATGCATACCAGAGTGTATTCAAGGATCACCTACTCCTTCCTATTTTTCAGGATCCAGCGATATTGATAGAAAGCATTGGGTGCATGCATTATTAGAAATATGGGAGAACATCAGGACTAGATTCTAATACATAAGACATTGTTCTCCATGTCTTTTTGCCTCCTCCTAGGACTGGACAAAGAGTCCCATATGACCAAAAAAGAAGAAAAAATCTGCAAAAGTTGGAGTGTCCCATTTGACTTGACTTAATTTGACTTTATGAAGGGATCCTATAAATCAACCTTTAGTTCCTAATCAAAGCTATCAACCCATAGCATAGGGCGCAAAGTTGGCTGAAACATGTTGAACAGATACTTCCAGAGATGGATGTGAGAGACACCTAATACCTCTCTTTTCACATCCCTCATTTTTTAATCATACCACTACCTTTGATCTTCTTAATAAAATACGTCCTTTCAAAAGGTAGGAGGTATTTTTAAACATTTTTCCTCACATGGTGGATCCCATATGGTCTCAGATTCAAGAGATAATCCCTCCTGGTGTAATGATCAGTGGCTAAGTACGCCAACGGGAGACATGCCTCTGGCGGAACAACACTGTTGAGGGTCTCACTACAATTTTGATGTTGCCCACCCCACCGCCTGTCTCAACACAACTCTTCCACTCCTTTTAATATTACATGTTCATTTCTGGGAAGTTGAGTGGAACTTTAACTTCTCCCTCCCTCTTTTGATTTTTGAGATTTGATGTATTCAAAGTTCACCTACTCCTTCCTATTTTTCATGATCCGCCAGAGTCTCTGAGAACGTAAATAAAAAAAATAAAAAAATTAGTCTTCTACTCATCAAAGTACTTATGTCTTACACACTTTCTCTCAATACCAAGGGCCATAATGCATTTCTACCAGTAGAATGTATTGAGAACACACCTGCTCCTTTTTACTATTCGTGATCCTATGAGAGTTTGCAAGATTGTAATTTTTTTTAAAGCAATATACATTTATTTTCATCCCAGCAGTTATGCTTTGTAGAACTCCTCTCCAAATCCAGGGGGGACAGGATGCCTTTCTGCTGCCCCTTATGCATATTTTTTCCTTCATTTTCACAAAACTTGCAATGTTTCAAAGTAAACAGTAATGGAGGCACTTTCATTTCTAAAACTCTAACAGCCAGCCTTTGGCGGAACAACACTGTTGAGGGTCTCACTACAATTTTGATGTTGCCCACCCCACCGCCTGTCTCAACACAACTCTTCCACTCCTTTTAATATTACATGTTCATTTATGGGAAGTTAAGTGGAACTTTAACTTCTCCCTCCCTCTTTTGATTTTTGAGATTTGATGTATTCAAAGTTCACCTACTCCTTCCTATTTTTTATGACCGCTAGAGTCTCTGAGATCGTAAATAAAAAATAAAAGAGTTAGTCTTCTACTCATCAAAGTACTTATGTCTTACACACTTTCTCTCAATACCAAGGGCCATAATGCATTTCTACCAGTAGAATGTATTGAGAACACACCTGCTCCTTTTTACTATTCGTGATCCTATGAGAGTTTGCAAGATTGTAATTTGTTTTAAAGCAATATACATTTATTTTCATCCCAGCAGTTATGCTTTAGAGACCTCCTCTCCAAATCTAGGGGGGACAGGATGCCTTTCTGCTGCCCCTTATGCATCTTTTTTCCTTCATTTTCATAAAACTTGCAATGTTTCAAAGTAAACAGTAATGGAGGCCCTTTCATTTCTAAAACTCTAACAGCCAGCCAATCAGAGCACACACAAGACCCTCCTGGGAGACCTTGGTGGCTCACTGGAAAAATGGGCCTTTCATCC
This sequence comes from Lissotriton helveticus, assembly GCF_964261635.1. Classification (NCBI taxonomy): domain Eukaryota; kingdom Metazoa; phylum Chordata; class Amphibia; order Caudata; family Salamandridae; genus Lissotriton; species Lissotriton helveticus. The sequence goes on along the minus strand of NC_136067.1, from coordinate 1,594,418,222 downwards.
AATCACAAGGCTCTATAAACTTCCTAGTCCAACCATCCAAAAATCTCTATTTTTGTACCCTTAATATATCAAAAACTACTGAACGGATTTACACCAAATCACAAAAAGCACAAACTGCAGACCCAGATCTACCTTCCTGACGAATGTGGTGTAATTCATTCAGCAATTTTTGCTATAGCCTGTCTTCTAGAATTCTATGAAAAATGCATAGGGATTTTGTGTTTTGAAGCCACACATTTTTCTCAGCCCCTACTTGACTGATCACCTCAAAACTATCCAGGAAGGGGCTGAGGTGGATGACCTTTTTTCTTTTTAAAGTTTTATGAACATTGGTAAAATGGGGTAAAGTTATTAGCAGACTACAAAATGCTCAGTCTATGGAAAAGCAGACCTAACTATAACTACCTAACGGCAACTGCCACTATATTATATATTTATATATATGGATAGATAGGTAGATAGATAGGTAGGTAGGTAGATAGATAGATAGATAGATAGATAGATAGATAGATAGATAGATAGATAGATAGATAGATAGATAGATAGATAGATAGATAGATAGATAGATAGATAGATAGATAGATAGATAGATAGATGGATGGATGGATGGATGGATGGATGGATGGATGGATGGATGGATGGATGGATGGATGGATGGATGGATGGATGGATGGATGGATGGATGGATGGATGGATAGATAGATAGAGATTGATAGAAAGAGAAAGATAGATAGATAGATAGATAGATAGATAGATAGATAGATAGATAGATAGATAGATAGATAGATAGATAGATAGATAGATAGATAGATAGATAGATAGATAGATAGATAGATAGATAGATAGATAGATAGATAGATAGATAGATAGATAGATAGATAGATAGATAGATAGATAGATAGATAGATAGATTACCTACTGGCGGTTTCCAGTAGGTAGTTATAGCTAGGACCTAGTATCCATTGATGAAGCATTTTTTGTTTTACTAATAACTTTGGCGCAGTTTGACAAATCTGGATTACCTTTTCAAAACTAGTATGCCAATCACTTCAGCTGTGGTCTGGAAATTTTAAGAGTGAATCAGGGTCAAGAAAAGGAGGAGGTCCCAAAACATGCTTTACCCATGCAATTTCTCATTGTGATTTTAAACACAACTACAGCCCAAACCGCTGAATGGAATTACTGCAGAAAGGGTTCGTTTTGTAATTTTTTGTAAATCCATTCAGTAGTTTTGGAGTTATTAAAGAGAAAAGATTTATGTATATCTAGGGATGCAGACATTCTACAGATCCTACAGGCTACCACCACTTTAACCAGGAAGTTGTGGCAGCCATCTTGGGACTCGGACTCAACCAAGTCCCAATAAAAACATTTTTTTATAAGACAATGGGCAAGGTATGAATACTTTCACCCCCTAGGTCTGGTGGTGGGATCCCACAGGGTTGCTAACGGGGGCCCAAACCTTTTTTTTTTTTAAATTCCTGCAAATTCATGGTGGATATGTGGGAACGTTTAAAAAAAGACACAACCACAGTTTTCCACTCTTGTGTTTTACTAGCCCACCGAGTGGGCCAAGTTCCATGGGTAATTAATTATTTAATAAATTGGGGAGGGAGGCGCACACAGCCCCTCTCCCCAGGGCTATTTTCCATCCCAGGCGCCCCAACTTCCTGGGCCTGGCTGTGCAGATAAATGGGAGGGGAGCATATGGTTCCCCACCCGGAGCCATTAATGGCCCTCGGACCCCATCTCCCAGGGCCAGCTCCGGCTCACCCCGAGACAAAGGGGTTTCCCTGCCCACACTGGTGCAGGCAGGGCAGGGTAGCCTGTGTTTGTTCTCAGTTGGTGGGAGCAATTTCAAAGCTGCCACCAAGCAAGCGCAAACACTAAGTCCGTTCTCAGCGGGTGGGAACATAAAAAATGCTTTGCCCGCTGGGAGCAGACTATTCATCAATTTACCTGTCCGCACTGAAGCGGGCAGGGAAACTAATGAAAATATTGCTCAGTGTGATCAGGGCCAATGTGAGCTTCTGCTGGAGGTGGGCAGCCAGCTGGGGCTGCCGGGCATTGGGACTCCCCCCGGGGACCCCAACAATGATGCAGTGGGTACCCTGGGTTGGTTCCAGGGCACCCACCATTTTTTGGTCGGGCCCTGGGAGATGGTGGTGTTCACAGGGCCAAATTTGGCCAAGGGAGAGGGGCAGCATAGCCCCCCTCCCCATTCACTGATTATCTGTACCCCGGAGATAAGGTTACCTGGGCTGAAATTGGCCCGGAAAGGGGGGCATATGCCCGCTCACCATTATTAATTGTCCAGGTCACAGGGATGGGTTTCCTGGGGCTGATAGTGGCATGGGGAGGGAGGCTGCATGCCCCCCTCTGTTTTTACAATATAGCCAGGGCAATATAGCCGGTCCCTAGGAGATGGGGGTCCATGGGACCAGAAATTGGCTTACAGAGTGGACTATGTGTCCTGCTCCCCATTTACAATATGGCTGGGCCCTGGGAGATTGGGTACCCGGGGCTGTAATCGGCTTGGGGAGGGGGGCTCTGTGCCCCCCATCAAATCCAGCAGTGGAACCCAGAGGATGGGGTCTATGTGCCCAAAACTGGGACGTGGCATGTACCTCCTCACCTAAAAAAATGTGGTGGGCCTGGGCTATGGGGTCCCAGAGTCAAAATTGCCACGAGGAGGGGTCCGCATGCCCCCGTCCCGGGTTGGCTGTCTTTTAAGGGTAGGCCACACGGCTTGGCCACAGGGCAAGCCCTCCAACCAACCCCCTGCTGCACGTGGCCAAATGCTGTGCATGATGTGGGGTTGGCTGCATGTGGTCAGGCCCTGCAGCCAACTCCACGCCACATATAGCATAGGTTAGGGTGTATGCAAGGGTTTGACTGCAGAGCAGTGCCCAGAACTGTATGGCAGTTAAATATTACTTTTCATTAAAAAAACCTGGAAATTAGTTGAAAAAAACATAAATTATAGGGACATCACAGTTAGGAAATACCATAAAAAAAGAGTTGAAATTCACTGAAAAAAACAAAGATTAAAGGCATGTCATAGTTAGGTTCAGATTTTACATGCACAAAACCATAGAAATTCAGCAGTTATAGTTATAGTTATCACAAGTAACTATAACTTGTGCCCTAAGATAACTATAACTCACGCCCTTGCCATGCACAGTTAATTACCGCACATGTTATATCAGTCATGACATCTTCCATGACATTATTGATAATATCACTGCAACATTTGCAGTGAAATTATGATGAAAAAACAGTACATGGAGGGGGTGCTTGTTATAGTTACCTTAGGGCACAACATCCATGGGGCCCAGTGAAAACTGGGTGGTGAACTCCACTCCGTTTGTGGAGTTTGAGTAGTTTTCTGTACTCCGTGCTCCACAGAGCTCGCATAGTGCAGAAAATTCTGCTCCGCATAGTGCAACAGAGTTTTTCCCCACTTGCGCTCGCCAACGGTAAGTTGCCGATCGCGTGCTGCTCAGGTAGCATTTCTACTCAAGCGGCAGGAAGCTCAGCGCAAATGGCAATTCACACTGCACTCCACCACTTGCGGAACTCCGTCTAGTGTTTTGTCTCCTCAGGGAGTTCCGCATAGCAAATCTGCGCAAACTACACCCAGGCCTGGTGGCAACACCACTTACGCTGCTAGAGTGGGGCCTCAAAGTGGTTTGAGATGCCACTACAGAGTCTGGACCTGCATTCAAGACCAGAGAATACTTATTCATAATATCTACAATTCGAGTCAATGGGTGTCCAACATGGATGCTATAAAAAAGGCAAAGGAAGCTAGGAAAGAAGTTTTTTTAATTTTATTTATTTTATTTACTTTATTTTGAAAGTTTTATAGAGCGCAAACAAGACCCTTGCGGATATCAGAGCGCTTTACAATCAATGAAGGACAGTTATGCAACAAAATAGCAACAGGTAAATTGCGTATACATAGCACAATGTAAACAGTAGATCAAAACAATAACAGGTAAATTAAGTATATAAAAGAAATATCGGTAGAGGTAATAGTGAACTCGTAGTTTCACTTAGATAGTGTTCATGTGAATTTTTTCATGAGAATAACTTTTACTTCCTTTTTGAAAAATGCCGTAGATGTGATAAGTCTGATTTCTGGGGGTCTTGCGTTCCAGATCCTAGGGGCCATCCCTGAGAAGGATCGTTTATAAGTTTTCGTCTTGTTGAAACTGTGTGGCTTCAATAATAGGTTTTCAGCACTTCTTGTGGATCTATTACCACCAGAGATAGTCAGTTTCTGGGTGAGATAGCTGGGTGTATTAAGGTGTATGGCTTTATGAGTCGTGCAGGCAATTTCCAGGTGAATTCTGGCTTCCAATGGTAGCCAATTCAAGGCTTTTAAATCAGGGGAGATGTGGGACCTTCTTTTCGAGCCTAAACAACCAAGAAGAAATGGAAGAGAAACAAGTTCAAGAGTTACTTCCTGAAATCTAAGATTAAAGGGAGTACAATTAAACCTAAAGACATTTTTGTTTTTATAGCAATAGAACTCATGCAATTTCTTGCAAAAATTTTTTTTTCATTATTGCGCATATTTTTGCAAAGATACAAGTCAATTAATGAAACTTAGTAAACACAATAGGGAGCTGTTATTAAGAAGTATGCAAAGAAGCACAACTTGGCAAAACATAACACACAAAGCATTCCAATTGAAACTATATATCCATTCCACTATGCTGTAACTCCTGAAGAGTACAATTCAAAGGGCTGTGTTAGGTGAGCTTGTGAACCTGTCTTTTAGAAAGAGAAAAAAAGTCCAAGGTGGAAGTGAGGACGCATGTTGAACTACTATACAGCACCAAATGCCAGTTTTACATTTCACTTAATTATGTGTAATTTCAGGTAAATTTGCCCAAATGTATGTAATTATACAAAATCAAATGGTACAAATTTCACACTTGCAAGAATACCTAGCCCACATTAGGCGAGACTTATGCTCATCAGATAACAAGTATTGAGGAAACGGTATAGGCCTGTACAGCAGTGCTTTATTTGAGCATGTGGTTTCCGGTGCTCGGCACCAGCACTTAAATTGTCAATTCTATTACTTATGACAACCTGCCACATAGTGGCGCTGTTTGCTTGCTTTCGAGATAAACACAACAGTTGTTTGTTGATTCAATATATTTTAAGTGACCTATTATACCGGTCGCCTAAACCATTCTTCTAACTTTGGGTGGCTGGAATAGCCTGACATGTCACACTTGTAGGAGTGTGATCGTTAACAGTTGTGATGGTACTGTCTTTTGCCAGGAATAGCAGGGGCATTGGGTGGTGCACACTGCAGTGGCCGCCTGACAGGGGCCCTGACACTCATTTTGTTTATACATTAGGGAACTGCTGTACAGTGACATACGCTAAACTCTCTAAGTAAAAATGTAGCTTTGAATCAGGAATGATCAGGGGAATCAGATGCAGTAAATCTGGTTCCCCTAGTTATTCCCAAATTCTTAGCAAGGTTTTTCCAGTTCCATAGTGGCTGTATCAGCTGGTAAAGGATAGTCCAGTTAATGAAATTACCACTCTCATTAATGAGGATCTTGTGATAAGTGCCCTGGTAAGCAAGGGTTTGTGCTACTACTGAGCCTCCTTTTAGGCAGGTCTTTCCTGCTACGTACTTCACTGTTTGTTTTGCTAGTCTTCTGTTTGCTATTAGTCATTTTCAGAATCACTGGAATTTTGTGGTTTTGCAGCTGTGCTGTTTTCTGCACAGTTATGGATTTTCCCCATTTGCCACATAATCCATCCTCTGCTGCATAATCTACAGAGTTTAAGAAAAACCAGTTCTACTCAAACTGACCAAAAGTTATAAAAAACACTGCAACATGTGTTGCTGCACGGTGAGAGACCCTTTACAAAGGTTGACTGATAATCATTTTGTTGTTTATTGCCTAATTTGAGTGCCAACCCGGTGAAGAAAGTGACCCACTATGGTCACCCGGGTCACTCTCGACCTCCTATTGGCTTCCAAACAATGAAGAGTCGATGACGCTGACGAGGGACTGACTTTCACCAGCATAAAGGGAATAATTATACATTTGAGCATCAGCACAAGACACACCCACCCAGTAAATTTCTACAGAGAGCAGCGAAGAACAAAGGGGCACACAGAGATGAGCTAAGAGTCTGAGACCGGGCACACATTATCTCTCTGGTGAGGTCATACAGTCTGTGCTTGCAGCTGGAATAGTGGGAGCACCCTCTATCTCAGGGGAAGGTATGTGTTAACAAGAAACGTCCTCATGCTTCAGTGAGGCCTAACCTTGGAGATGCAAATGCACCTCATCAGCTTTCTGCTGAGGTAAGCAACATGAGACAAAAACTTGATCTTAGTTACAAAACAAGATGGCACCATGAATGCAAACTTACACAACACAGAATAGAATCTGAGCATAGCAAATGGAGCATTTCTATTTGGTGCATTAGGGAAATAACATTTCAAATCTAACAGATTCTAATGAGGTGAAACCTTTGCTCAAATACTGTTAAAATGGGCAAAAATAAAATAACGAGGTAACTCTATCACAAAAGGTAGCACATTATGCTACATATTTTGTATTTTCTTGCTGCATAATTTAGTAAGCATTTCCACATAATTTGTTCCTCTCCTACTGCACAATTCCAGTTTCCCCACTTATTTTGCATTAACTGGAATACTCCTCGAACTCGTTCAAATGTCTATTTCACTTAATGGCTATTATCACCTTACTGAGACTCCAGCAGCTTTTTCGTGATTCCCCTTCTAACATTATTCCAGTTTTCACATGAGTTCCTGCTCTCTGAATTGTGAAATACAAACAGTTTAATGTTCTATGATTATTCTATAATTATTCTCTCGACACCCACTCAGTGCAATCCTTTGTCAGTGGTCACAATCTCAGAATCAAAGCACAGGCAGAAGCTGTGGCTAAGAAAATGCTCATTGGGCGTCTTTTTCACAGCTCTTGTATATGCCTTTTTATTCAGTAATTTTTACTGATATGCAGCATCAGTTCATTTTTACTCAATACAAGGTATCATGTGGGTACAAAACTTCACAGTGATAATCACACATGAACATACAAATAACATTTTTAAATCAGCCATCATTGGTGTAGTTGTTCATTTACTGTTCCTCCTCATAGAATGAGATGGGGATCGCTTGTAGAGCTCGTTCTTGACAGCATGAACGTTATTCTTCACAGGCACAGCCAATACACATTTTTGTGCTTCTTTAGTCTTGCAGACCTGGGACTAGATGTAGGTAATAGCAATTTACTGAATGGTAAATACCGAATTTTACCGATTCGGTATTTACAATTCGGTAATTGCTATGTAGGTAAATTAATCGGTAAAAATACCGAATCGGTATGATTCGGTAATTACCGATTCTGTAATTACAGAATCGGTATTTGTCATTAATTCCTATGGGCCTTGAAGCCCATAGGATTCAATGGCAGATACCGATTCGGTAATTACTGAATCGGTAAAAATACCAAATTCACAAGGGGGACAGGGTGTCACTTTGACACCCTGTTGCACCCCTGTTTCTGGGTTGTGTGCCATGTGACACACATACATGCCCTTAGGGCATGTCTCTGTGCCACATGGCACAGGTGTACATGCACAGATGTGCATGTACACAGGAATTCGTTATTTACCATGGAATAGTATTCCATGGTAAATAACGATTCGGTAAGGGCCTGTGGCACTGATTACAGTGCCACCTACATATTAATTATACCGATTCGGTATTTTACTGACTCTGTATATTTACCGAATCGGTAAAATTACCGATTCTGTAAATCAATGGCCCCCTACATGTCAATTCCCAATTACCGGTCGGTAACGGCCAAAATCGGCCGTTACCGACCGGTATTCACCATCCTACATCTGGCCCCTGGTGCTTTTTCATTGCCAAAAGTATGCTATCACAATAATCAATATAGCATTTAATCAAGAGAGTGATTGCGTATGATATTAAAAGTGAATAATTGACATGCTTCAGTCCATGCTCATAAATGCAAGTAATACTAGTGAGACACAGCATGTGTGACGCACACAAAGTAAGGCAACAGAGCGTTGTACATGATCAAAGACAAACATAAATTCAATGAGTGAAATGAGAGGAAGCTGGGTTGTGATGTAGTGTTCTTTAAAGAGGTGAGTCTTCAACTCTTTCCTAAGCTGGAGCAGTCCTGATAAATACCGGGATGTTGTTTCAAATCTGGGGTGCATAGATGAAAAAGGCCTGATGCCTTTTTTTTTTAATGCTTCTTATTACACAGTCCAATGGTGTCCTGACTGTGGGTGTGCCTAGATCCACCAGAGATAGCAAGCTTGTCTGCAAGATAAGTGGGATGGTAGTTGTGATAGCCTTGTAAATGATGCAGCTGGTTTTGAAGATGGTGTGGGGTGGCAAGGGGAGCTAATAGAGCTCCATTGGAATGGGGATGATGGGATCCTATTTCTGTAGGCCTAGGATGAGACATGCTGCGCCGTGTAGGATGTCCCTAAGGGGTACCAGTTTAGAAGGCCATCGAGTAGGGCATTAATACCATCCTGATCGGAGAGTAAAAGGCTTGAACAACACTTCTTAAGTCACATTCGGGAAGAAATTGCTTAACTTTCTTTAGTAGAGAGAGCTGATATCAAGCTGTATTTGTTGTTTTGGCAATGTGTTCTCTGAGGGTGAGGTTGGTGTCCAGGATAAATACAAGTGTTTTGGCATTCGTTGAAAGTTGAGGTTTAAAGTCATCAAGTTTCATGAAATTGAGCCAGGTTTGTACGGCATCATGTTTATTTTTCTTGGTTAACAAAAGTAATTCTCTCTTGGTTAGGTTGAACTACATGTAGGTGCTGGACATCAAGTCCTGGTGATGTGCAAGCAGTGTTAAAGACACTTGATATCTAAAGCAGAGGAGGCTTTCAAGTAGAGTTGTGTATCATCTACATATTGGTTGAATCGTGTTGTTATTATCTGTGAATAGAGCACTAAATGGCCCAATGTAAAGTTTGAAAATGACAGGGGACAGCATGGAGCTCTAGGGAATGCCGTAGGTGCTAGGGATCTTTTGTGACCTGGAGGTGCCCATGTGAACAAACTGGTGTCAGTTTGAAAGGTCGGAGGAGAATCAGTGAAGAGCATTGCGGTTGAATCCCATTCTAAAATCCTAGAAGCATATCAGGATGGGTTGGTTGACTTTGTCAAAGGAAGCTGAGAGATCCTGAAATATCAAGAGGCAAGGGTCGTCTTCATCTGTGATCAAGAGGGCACTCTCTACAATGTGTCAGGTTGAGGTCTCCATTCTGCAGCAAGCTCTGATACCAGATTGATAGTTGTGCAGCAGTTTATTAGCAATGATGTGACCTTTGAGTTGAACGTAGCCTGCTATTTCAATGTTCTTATCAATAAATAGTAGGCGAGTAATGAGTTGATGGTAGGCAATGTTATCTGGGTCTAGCCTAGCTTTTTTTAGGAGTGGGAGGACCTATCCTGCTTTGAGAGTTTCTGGGAAGATGGCTTGAATGAGGGAGGCATTGACAAAGGTAAGTAGGTTTAAGAGAGCATCCCCAGAGACAGCTTTGATGAAGGGCGATGGTAAGACATCTTCTTAATCTGAAGTGGTTTTCAGGACTTTTGGTAAGTCAGCCAGATCTGGGAGCGATAGGGCTTTGAAGACTGACCATTGCTGGATTCTACAGGAAGGAGAGGATGTAAGAATTGAAGCAGACTTGGTGTCGTCAGTGTGCTGGTGGATCTTCTGTATTTCTTCACTAAAGAAGAGGTTGATGGCATTGCACTTTTCTGCAGAGTGAGCAATACATGGGTTCGGCAGGGGATGATGCAGTGATTGATTGCCTTGAACAGTGTCCAGCTTCTGTTGGTGGCTTCATTGGTGCTGTTGGAGCAGTACTTTTCTTTGGCTGATGTTTTGAGATGTCTGCTAGCTAAGTGGAAGAACTTCAGTATCATGATGTACTCAGAAGTTGTGTTTTTCTTCCATTTTCTTTATGGCCTGTAGATGGATCAATTATTGTCAGCAAGGTCTTTAGAATACTAGGTGGCTGAAGCCTTTGGCTTGATCTCACATGTCGTAATTGTAGAGTAGATGTTCACATAGCTGTCCCTAAAACTGTTGAAGTTGTTTAGGAGGGTGTTGTCGTGACCCGACAGACAGGACGATAGAACAGGAGGACACTAGGACCCTGTGGGTCATGAGGGAGGTGACCAGGTCACCGGACACCACATCCGGTGTGGGACAGGAAGGACAGCAGATTGACCAGGACGGGCACCAGGACAGGACGTGCATGTAACCAGTTCCAGGAAAGTGTAATAAAGAAAACGTTGTGTAACCAACCTGTGTCCAGAGTCTGATGTACTGCATGACGCCCACTAAAGAGAACACAACAACTGGCGACGAAAGGTGGGATGCGGTATCCAGCGCGGAGAAATTGCGATTTTAAACCAGGAGCCCACCCTGGATCGCGTCGTAAATAGAAGAAGAGGTGCGGCATCATCAGGAGGCCAGCAGCGACGTGGGCGCCCACCCCGATCGCTGCACAAAGAACCACGAAGAAAAGCGACCTTTCCGGTAAGAGCACAAACAGAAGCGCGAAAGCTGAAAGACTAAAAGAAGCAGCGCGAGCTCTCGCGAGAGTCTCGGCGGCCATACTGGGGTCAGGCGCGAGAGCCAATAGGAACAGCGAATGAGAGCGGTGGCCATTTTGGAGTCAGGCATCGCGTTGATTGGACGCGAAGTCCCGCGAGAGCACCGGCGGCCATTTTAAGAACAGGCGCAGGAGCCAATCAAATCAAAGGAAACGTCGGCGGCCATTTTAAAGAGTCAGGCACAGCGCAAAGATCGGCGAAATAAGGGAAATAAAGGTGAAAAGTGAAAAGCCCTGGCAAAGCAACACAAAAAGGACTAAACAAAGCACATACAAGAATAAAGGGCACCAAAAGAGAAACATAAAGGCAAGAATGCAAAGAAAGTAAAAAGAAAGAAGATAAGACAGCAAACAAAGAGAAAAATATCAGAAAGTAACAGAAACAGCACCAAGGACACGTGGTGTCACAGAAAGACACAAACTAAAAAGAAATAAGTGCCAGAAAAGGCGCAAATATAAGTAAGAAGAAAAAAAAGAAAAAAAAATGAGAAATAAAGAAAAGAGACAAGAAAAAGAATAAAGAAGGAGAAGACAAAGAAATAAAATAAAGAGACAAAGAAATAATACAAGTGTATACAAGGAAAAAGAAGAGAATAAAAGGAAAAAGGACTAAGAAAGCCCAGAAGAGGCTAAAAACAGTCAAACAAAGGAATAAAGAAAAGATATAAAAGAGAACAACACACAAAGAAGCGACAGAACAAACAGAGGAAAGAGCATATAAAGGCAAGAAGGCAAGAATGGCAGACCAAAAGCCCAGCGCACAACACAGGAGGCCACTGCCGTTCAACTTATCGGAGCCAGAAATGGAAACGTCGAAATAGAAAACTCAGACCACATGACAACCAACTATCGCACCGGCCGGTGGAGGAATGACTGGAGGAAACAAACAGAAAGGAGAAGCTCATCACGAGGGTCAGGCGAAGACGAGGAAGAAAAGGAAGTGGAAAGGTAATATCACAGGTCGGAGGCCCACACAGAACTGAGTGAGGGAGACGAAAAAGGAGAAACAACACACCGAACAGACAGAAGCACACAGGAAAAGGCAGACTCGGTAACGATAGGAGTGGGAGCACATGAAGCGGAATTTGTACTGGACAGTTGGGCAACATGCAATGTCATGTGGGCATCAGAGTACGAGAAGATGAAAGCGAAGCCGTCACTGAGAGCGTCCAGGGTTGAGATCTTCACCTGGGGGTCAAAGAAACAGGTAATCAACATGGGAAAGTTCACAGAGGAACTGAGGTACAAAGACAAAAAGAACAAAGAAGACATCCATGTGCTGAAGGGCGATATCCCAGGGCCATGCCTGCTGGGCAACAGCACCGCCCAAGCCATGGGTCTCATAACTATGACATATGACACGGAAAAAACGAAAGACACACTGAGCGTAGGCGAGGAGAAGACAAAGGGACCAGAGAAAGAGGAAAAGAACGGAAAAGAATCACTGAGGGAACAAACACAGCGAAAGGTGACAGTAGAAAGAGAGGAGCCCACGGAGATGGCGCCAGCTGGCCCACACCACTGGGCACATGACAAGGAGCTAGAAGCAGATGAAGAGAGGCTGGCAAGAGGAGAGCAGAAGGAGGACAACCGACAAACAGAAGCCAAAGCTGATGGCAGAGAACAGCGACCAAGGGAGGAATGCAAGGGGACAAAGAGACTAAGTGAGGAAACGTAGGAGTCAGACCCTGGGGAGACGGGTCGACCAGACCATGGACATATCTATCTCTCTCTCTCTCTCTCTCTCTCTCTCTCTCTCTCTCTCTCTCTCTCTCTCTTTCTTTCTTTCTTTCTATATCTCTCACCACAACAATGAGTAAATGCTGTAAAGGGGTGAGGGGGTGAAATGATCAGTAGAACTGTACCATGAACATTTGTTTGCAACAAAGGGGGAGATGGCGTGACCCGACAGACAGGATGATAGAACAGGAGGACACTAGGACCCTGTGGGTCATGAGGGAGGTGACCAGGTCACCGGACACCACATCCGGTGAGGGACAGGAAGGACAGCAGATTGACCAGGACGGGCACCAGGACAGGACGTGCATGTAACCAGTTCCAGGAAAGTGTAATAAAGAAAACGTTGTGTAACCAACCTGTGTCCAGAGTCTGATGTACTGCATGACGCCCACTAAAGAGAACACGACAGGTGTTGGCAAAAGACATGGAATATATAGGGTGAGAGATAAGTGACACATTAGGTTGTCTATGGAGAAGTCTTTCAAGGAAATCACGTTTTGGTCTTCTCTTTTGTTTTGAGCTTGGTTTGATGGTAGAATGCTAAACATGGAGACAGGGATGGCATAGTGTTTTGGCCATTCTAGGGCTGAGTGGTTCGCAATGGAAGTTGGTGATGTTTAGAAGACAAGGTTGAGGATGTGACCTTTAGAATGTGCTGGTTGTATGACATGTTGGACCATGTTGAGTTCCTCAGTGAGGTTGAATCAACCATCAACCATTAATGAAAATTAGTTTCACTTTAAACTTGAATGTGTCAATCAAATGAGCACATTTCTTGAATATGTTTAACGTTAGTAGGCATATTTTGTCATTCTCATGTTCGTCAGTGTGATATGGGTTGCAAGATTTATGAATAATGAAGCAGGAACACAATTAATACCAACCAATTATATGCACAAATAAAATTGGTGCAACCCATCCACTGTAACGTATGTCAAAAAAACAAAGAATTCAATAAGTGTGGCTTCTGCTTATCATTCCTTAGTTCCCTGCTGAAGGCTTTACGTGCATCTAGTAGCTAGCATGCATTTCAGCATTACAGCATTCTGAGATGAATCTTTTTCAGTCTACGGCACACTTGCCTAACTTCTATCATTTTCAAATTATGTCATCAGCACCTTGTCACAGTCCCTCGTGAGATGTGTTAGCTCCTCTCTGCTGAACCATGCAGACAGGAGGAGCTTGCCCTTTAAAGATTTACCACCCGTGCCCCTGTAAAAGGTCCATTTTGTCTTAATTCGGCAGCATTTCACGTTTCGGAGCTCAGCTGCACCGGAGTCATTTCCATAAGCATCATGTGGAGCTACAGAAAGCACATTTTGCCAAGCTGTCAGCGGTGCAGCCCTCTCTCTGCTAAACAGGCTCCCATTAAAACTGTCTGCGCGATTTGTCAGTGAAATGAGGTACAAGAGGGATGCTCGATTTGCCCCTAATTAGCTGTGCAGACTACCTTTGTCTGTTTGATTAAGTATTCACTGTATCAATTTTGCTTAATCTGATTCATTTCGCAGGCCTCCCCAGGGACCCATCCCATACGGTTCTCTAATCTCTGATATCATCTCTCATCTGAGGATGCAGTGATCCCCGAAGGCGCGCTTTCTGCTCACCGGCCCGTGTGGACCACTGGGATCTTCAGAGGGGTTCTTGTTCAGCGATGGGCAAAACTAGGGTGGATAGGGCTGGTGATTATGAGTGTAAAGGCAAGAGCAACCAATACCTATCTGGTTTATTCTTTATTTCCATGCATTCCTTCCATCTCGCATCCATCCTACCGCCTGCTCTCACTCCTTGCTTATCCTTTGCAAGATACACAGTCCTATGCGTTTTTTGGTGACTGAGCTTTTTCTTGAACTGTTCTTCATCAGCAAAAAGTATTTTTCTGATTTATTTCACCAGCAGTGAGGAACCTAGGTAGTCTGAGAGGCACCTTCGTTTCTTCCCCATGGAAAATGGCTACTTATGCCCTGCCACGGTGTGCACCTTGAATATCGAACCCACAATATGGGTGGGACAGAATATTAAGGACAAAATATTAAAATGAAATATTGAACGGTGAGTAGGATGACCAGTCGTCGCCGATTTGCCAGGACAGTCTCGGTTTTCCACCAGCTGTCCCGGCAGTGTTTGTGAAATGTGGCTCATGTCCCTCTTTTTAAGAGAAGATCAACTAAAAACATGGAGAGGCAGATTTGTATGTGCTCAAAGGCTGGATGAGTTAGCAACTCAGAGCACAATCAAAATAACACCCACGCAGCAGGGTTTAAAAGCTGCTTTTAACTTAGTTTCTTAGGCCCACATGCATCAAGCATTTTTGCAGTCGCAGACGGTGCGATTCCTTAAAATCGGCCGTTTGCGAATGCAAAAGTGCTTGTTGGGATGCATCATGCCATTTTAGAAGTCGCATCTTTTTTACGATTTCTAAAATTGCGTTAGCATTTAAGAAATCGCAATTGTGCGATTTCTTAAATGCTATGCATCATTATAGAAAAATATGCGTTTTTTAAAATTGGAAGTGCAAATTACCACGAAGTTCAACTTCGTGGTAAATTGCGAAATTGATTAAAAATGCACAAAAATGCATTTTTTAAACTGTAAAGTTACACACACACATGTCCTTAGGACATGTGTGTATGTAACTTATGCTGAAAAGTACATTTCAGGGGTGCATGGGGGGGTCCTTTGGACCCCCCCCTGCACCCATGAAATTTTCTAAGTGCCACTCGCAATTTCCATTGACTCCTATGGGCCTTTTGGCCCATAGGAATCAATGGGAATTGCGAAAATTAAGTTAAGAAATCGGTATTTCTTTGGGATTCGGTAAAAAATGCGATTTTTACCGAATCCCACAAGAATACCGAAAATATTGATGCATATCATTTTGCATTTCTTAATTTGCGATTCCTTATTTTTCGCAAATTAAGAAATGCAAAAAGACACAATGATGCATGTGGGCCATGGTGCCTCATTGTCTGTGATTCTATGTTGAAGCACACTGTCATTTAAGTCATTTTGTGCCCCTCGGCGCATGTAAAAATTTATTATTTCTTCTGTGTTTGCTTAATGTCCCGGATTTTGGTTTTCAATATCTGGTCACCCTAGATTTTCTATACATAACTTCACATATATGAACCTACACGGTACATAGATCCTCAGTATATGTTCTTACCTTTCGCTATTTAGTCCCCATAAATTCCATCCTAGATATGCTTATATCTCGAGAAACAAGAGACTATGTTTGTTGCTCAAAAAATGCAGACACCTGGTTCAGTGACTTCTCTATGAGGTAGCTGTGAGGCCATGAAAAGTCTATGTTGGCAGGAAGAGGGGTGTTGAGTTTCAGGTACCTTGGAGCCCATAAGTAATAGTTTATGCAGAAGGGCCATCAAATGGTATTTAGGTCACCATATTAGATCTTAGCTTTTAGCTGCCTGTTGACAAAAAACCTAGAGGCACATTCACAAGAACGTGTGATAACTACAGCAAGAGCAGCGTAACACAACTTTCAACATCGCAGCCAATCGTGGGAAAATAACCCTGTGTCAAAGTGAAATTCACAGCACGGCGGTAGCACGCGATAGTCTGCCGAAACTACGGACCATGTCCGCGATACAACCACCTCGATGGAGACAAAAACACAAACCACAACACCAAAAAAACCTGCGATGGGCCCAAGCGCGATGAGGAAACCAGCTATAAGCAGCACCAGGCCTGCAATGCACACCTGGCAGGTGGAAAAAATCACCATAAAAGTAGAAAAAATACCCAAACACAAACTGACCAACATCCAAGCACCATGGAGGCAGGCGCAGAGGACGAGCGCAACCCCACAAGCACCCCGGACGACCAGCCTGGGACTTCGGGGACAGGGAAGGGCAAGGACAAGAAGAGGAAGATGAAGTTCAGTCCGCAGGCGAACAGGATCATAGTCACGGAGGTGATGGAACACCATCAACAACTGTTCGTCACCTCCAACGTGTCATTGGGAACCAAAAATGGAATATGGTGGGACATTGTGGACAAGGTGAATGCCATCGGGGAGCACAAGAGGACAATGAACGAGGTCAAGAGGCGATGGAATGACATCAAGCTGCGGACCAAGGAGAAACTCTCCGCCAACCGGAAGGCAGTAACACAGACTGGAGGTGGGGGCCCAGCGCCACAGCTCGAGCTGGATGACATGGAGGAGCTGGTGTTGACAGTCATCAATGTGGAGACTGTGGCCGGAGTCAGGGGATTGGACACTGCTCGACAGGACACAACACAACCGCAACAGGGTGAATGACCACCAGGTACTTGGGGGACAGGTGGGGATGGCCACAATGGCACACATGCACAATCAAGCAGAGCACAGTACACACCCACAATGACTCTGGGTCCTTGCCCAGATCCACAGACTGTCACAATGTACAATGCCATGAATGTCAACATGTACCATACGGCTACATACATGTCGACATATCGTAATACACCATCTCCCCTTCACATCGCAGGGGCACCGTCAACACCTTCACTGATGACGAGGAGGACAACACCAGCATCGACACCCAAGCCATCCAAGACAACATGGACTTCATCCGCAACTCACCTCCAGGATCAGGGCCGGCCAGCTGCATCGAGGAGACCCCACCCACTACCCAAAGGACCCAGCAGGAGGCACCCACAGCCCTGGCACCCCCCCCCCCCCCAAGGCTCCCAGGAACAACACATGGCCTTCCAACTCTGTGTGCTGGAGTGTCAGAGGGAGACCACAGAGCAGGTGTGGTTGAGCTTCAGCAACATGGCAACCAAACTTGACGCCATCCTGCTTGGTCTCCAACGAGCCCTGACTGACATTGCTGGAGTCATGACGTGGATAGAAGAACACCTGTCCGCTCAGAATGGCTCCAGAGATACCAGCCGTGAGCTGCCCCAAATGCGAAGGCTCATGGAGGACATGGTGCGGATGGAGGCGGAAAGGATGGCAGCCACCGCTGAACATCAGCGGAATGTAGCCGGGATCTACCATGCCCTGCAGATCCTCATCATGGCATTGCTGCCACAAGGTTTGTCGATATTGAATGCTGCTGCCCCCACACCATACACATCTCCACCCCCTGGTGTGGCCAAGCCTCCCTGTGCGGTAGGCCTAACCACTCTGCCACCTGAGGTGTCAGTGCCTCCCTGTGCGGCAGGCCTAACCTCTCCGGCACATGAGGTGTCAGTGTCACACAGTGCGGCCGACAGACCACCTCCGGCACCTGAGTTGTCAATGCCACACAGTGCGGCCTACAGACCACCTCCGGCACCTGAGGTGCCAGCACCTGAGGTGCCAGCACCACACAGTGCCGCAGCCGGTACAGCAACACCCCCAGGTGGGGCAGATTACATATCCGGGGGCGAGGATGTGGATGGGCTTGTGATCAGAAGGGCTCAGTAGCATTCATTTCCTCCACCTGGCCTGTTCCTGGTTTGTCCCGGACATGGCCTCATTACCTTCCAGTGACCCCCGATTCACTCAGATGCACTCACTTTGGACAGCGACATGGACCACCGCATCCTGTATGATGACCAATGACACGGCGACCAGACTGCGGACTGCACCCCTCCACTTCCGCAGTACTTGTCTTCCACAGCTGGACTCTGACTGGCCCTCCACGGGCCCATATGGTGTGGTATATTCGGCAGTGCCCTGTACGGCTCCAGCTGCAGAAAAGCACTGGATGTGCAGTTAACATCCAATGACACACTGCTGTGTCATGTCTTTCATCATTCACCGGGTCTGGTGGCTCAGTGGACTAATGCATCCACTGCAGGGGCCTGGGTTCGACCTCATAGTCACAGGTTCAAATACCGGCGGGTCCACTCAGCCTTTCATCCATTTGAGGTCGATAAAATACCATTGAATTGGGTAACAATATACATCTGTTATTTCAGCGCCAAGATGCCACGTTGCTGGGTGAACGTGCGCTTTACAAATACACCTGTTATGTTTATGTTATGACTGTAGGGACAGTGATTTCCCTTGCGTCAATGAGGCTCTTCCTGTGGAAGGCCAGTCAGAGGGTGCTACATAGCAAATTGTGTCACGGTTCCCGTGGACACCACAACAGGGATACACGCACCAGCCAATTTCTTGTCCGGACATAGACTGAACCACGCCCAGTGCCCACAAGTTATTTTTGCAAGCCCTGCCCTGTTTTGGAGTACAGCAGGCCAGACCACTCCGCTCCTGATCCCAGGGGGTCCTCATTCCTACCCGTCGCAGGCATATTCGCTGGTGGTGTGCGGGTCACTGGTCTAGTTGTAAGCATGTCACAACCACTCTCTGAGGGCAGGTTTGCAAGCACACCACACCCACCTGGCACAGGCGTCACAGGCCACATGACACCGCTAATATAAGGGGCCGGCGACGTCACATACCCTTCTGCCGGTGGTGAGTGGATGACGGACCTGAGGCATTGAGGCCAGCACGCGACTACCACCATACGGCGCTGACTGTGTTTGAACAGGGTTTGTGGCAGAAGCTGCATTGCGGCCTGCATGGGCCTACCACCACGTGGCATGAACTGGGGTTTGACAGGGTTTGTGGCAGATGCTGCATTTTGGCCTGCACAGGCACCACGCCACGGGGCGCTAATTGGGGTTGGACAGGGTTTGTGGCAGACTCTGTATTACGTCCGGCACATGCACCCCACCAAGGGACAGTGTCTTAGGGTGCACTGAGTCATTGGCATCTTGAGCTGCTGAGCGGGTGTGCAGCCTCCGATGATGGCCCGTCCCGGTGTTCCAGACTGCTCAGGATTTGTGTGCCTTGCTCGACCGCAGTGTAGGCCTCGTCAGTGTCCTGCATGGGCCTACCGCCACATGGCCCTGCTTCTGGGGTCACAGAGTTAGTGGCACCCATTGGGCTGAGCGGCTGTGCAGGCTGCAATGTTGCCGGGTGCCCTGGTTCATACCATGCCAAGGTGTAATATAGTCCCAGCACCAGACTTTTTAACTTGTGGCCAGCTCAGCGTGGATGCATGGGATGGAGGGTGCCATGTCTGCGGACCCCGGGCTTGTGGCTTGCAGCGGTACGTGGTGGGACCTGCAGTCTACACGCCGGTGACAGAAGGTGAGCAGTGTGGCCTGGGTGTGCATGGGCGGGCATGCTCCGATTGGGCGGGAGGGACTGGGATGCCTCTGCCTGGGTGTGCATGGGCGGGCATGCTCCGACGGACAGCAGGAGGGGCTGGGATACCTCTGCCTGGGTGTGCATGGATGGGCATACTCTGATGGATGATGGGAGGGGCTAGGATGCTTCTGCGTGGGTGTGCATGGGTGGTGGGCAATGTTGCCTTGTGCAAGTGTGTGTACTGTGCCAGTCATGTCTCTGGGCTCTGTTTCAGATGACGGCTCTGTCTCAGATGTGGGACCTGGTGTGCTGCTATTCGTACCAGCAAGTGGTTGGAGACACCGGTGGCAGCAGGTGAGCCGTGTGGCCTGAGTGCACAGGGTCGTCTCTCTCTCTCTCTCTCCCTCTCTTCTTCTCTCTCTCTATCTCCTTCCCCGTCTCTTCTTCTCTCTCTCTATCCCCCTCCCCCTCTCTTCTTCTCGCTCTCTCTCCTCCTCTCTTCTTCTCTCTCTCTCTCCCTCTCTTCTTCTATCTCATATCTTCGCACTCTCTCTGTCCTTTGATGTGTGCAGGAAACACCTTCTCATCATGTTTTTTGTCTTGCAGGCTGTGACCTACGGATTGTGTCGAGGGGAGCCGCCATGTGTCTTCATTTGATTTCTGTGTTGTTTCAATAAAGTTTAATTGTTTGCTTCGAAAGGGAATGTGTGATGGTCATTTCTGTGCCGAGACATGCATGTCACCAGTTGTGATTGTGCGACATCAGGCGGATTATTTGGTACATGTTTAGGTGTAGCTGATGTGGCATGTCTTTGCCGGGGGGGTCCTGGGGGTGGTGGTGGTGGGTGTTGTGGCCCTCTTGTGTGTCCAGCTTGCATAATCAGTTGCTCCATTGCATCTTTTGCCCTTCCGATGACGCCCTGGGCTGGGCTCCCTATTGTGGTGCAGGCTGCCGTCTGACTTCACTCCAAGTCAGAGCAGGTGTAAATTTCCTGCTGCTAACGTGCCTTATCCCGTGTTTTGTGTTCTTATCACCCATCTGTCTGGTCGTTGTGAATGTTGAGGTGTGGTGTTGTTGCAGCGGAAGGGGTGAAGTCCAAAATGAGGACTTCGGTATTCTCTGAGTTTCGCTTGAGGCAGATGTCCTTCATCCAGGTGGCAAAAGCCTTCATCCCATTGTGGAAGTTGCTCTTGGCAACTGTGGGTTCATTGGTGAGGGAGACTTGAGGATCAGCTGTGAGTTGTCGGCATAGGAAACATTGTTGAGTTCGTGCCTCCTGACAATGACTGTGAGCGGGGCCATGTAGATGTTTAAGCAAGTGGGGCTCAGGGAGGAGCCCTGGGGCACTCCGCAGCTGATTTCTGTGGGTTCCGAATAGAACAGTGGTAGCCAGACTCTCTGGGTTCAGCCGGTGAGGAAGGATCAGATCCATGCCGGCGTCCTGGAGGATGTGGTTCACCTCGATGAACACGTAAAGTTGGGTGTCGATTTCCTTCTCTATAACCTTGGCTGGAAAGGGAAGCAGAGATGGATCCGGAGTTCTTGAGGTCCTTCAAGGCGACAGAGGATTTCTTCAGCAAGGGTTGATCTCTGCATGTTTCCAGTCTTCCGGGAATGTGGTGGAGTTGATAGAGCAGTTGATGGTGCGGCAGAGTTCAAGGGCGATGGAGGTGCCAGCTCTGTTGAAGACGTGGGGAGGGAAGGAGCACGATGGTGATCTTGAGTGGATGCTCTTCATAATCTTGAGGGTGTTGTCAGTGATCAGGGGAGATCAACTGATCAGGGTTTGCTGGGGTCAGGGTGCTGTGGTTGCGGGTGGGGTGACAGGGTTGTGGGTTTTGGGGTTATTGAAGCTGTCATAGATCTCCTTCATTTTGCAGTGGAAGAAGGCGCTGAGGTTGTTGCAGAGGTCTTGGGAGGATGAGATGTCTGCTGTCTTTGTGCTGGGTTTGGCAAAATCTTTGACCACGGTCAAAAGCTCCTTGCTTTTGTGCACGTTGGCGTTGAGCCATTCTTGTAGGGCCTCTTTCTTTGTTATGCTGATGAGGTGGTGATGTGCGGTGACAGTGGTTTTGAAGGCTGAGCGGTCTTCCATGGTCTTGCTGCTCCTCTACAGGAGCGCCTTGACTCATGCAGGCCAGGGGAGAACCAACTGGGTTTTTTTGGACCGTGCTTTGCCTGGAACTTTCTTGATAGGAGCCAGTGCGTCGGCACAGTTGGAGATCCATTGGTGGAGGTTGCGACCAGAGGTATTAGCGTCCTCAAAGTCGGAGGTGAGGTGCTGCTGTTGAGAGGTGGTGAGCTTTTCTCCGGTGACCTTGTTCCAGCATCTGCGAGGGTAGCGATGGGTGTGGTGGTGTACAGTGGTTTTGGTGAAGGAGAAGTGGATGCAGAAGTGGTTGGTCAAAAGCAGCTCAGAGTTGTGGCTGAAGGAGACATTATCACTGGCCGAGAAGACGGAGTTGAGCATGTGTCCTGCAGAATGGGTTGGGGAGGTAACCCATTGTCTGAGTCCGACCACGGCAAGGTTTTCCAGCAGGGGTGATGTGTTCTTGTCGTTGGGGTTGTCCAGGTGAAAGTTGTTTCCGTGAGGAAGGCAATGTTGGGGTGGCCAGAGTTGAGTAGGTCCCAGATCTTTACAGCGTGTTTGTGGAGGGAGCGTGTGTTGAGCAGGATACAGCTGCGAGGGTTGGGTCAAATATGTGTTGGTCATGCGGTGGGTGGGGCTGGTGTGTGGTGGAAGGCCAAGGTGCAGCGTAGTGTCTGCAGGAGAAGGGACCCTGGGTGTCATTCGGTGATGTCTGGCTGCAGGTGGTGTGGTATCCGGTGTTGAGGGCATGAAGGGTACTGGCATTGTAGTGGTGGTTGGTCCTAGGTCTGGGTTCCGTGGTGCTGGGAGCGGTCTAGATGCCTTCAGCACACTGGTGGCATGCCCGCTGTGTACAATCTTTTAAAAAAAGAGAGTTTCCCAGAAAACCAGAAAGGACTGGGTATCAAATGCAGAAAAAAGATATTCCTTTCTGTGTTACTGATTTAATTTTGTGACCAAAAGGCCTACACACTAGTATAACTTTACTTGTGTTCAAATTTTTAATTTCCTATCTCTGACCAACGAGATTAGACATATGTTTTGCTTCGAACGTGGTTAGGGCTTGACTTTCACCTTGTAGCCACCCGGTCTACACACTAATATATCTTTAGTGATCTTCGTCAATGATTTAGATAATTATTTTTACTTTTACACATGCACAAGAATTGCTTATATCTCTCAAAAGATTTTCTTTTATAAAATAAAGAAATTTAAAAACATTTGATCACTTGCACAATTACACAATTTGTGATAAACATATGCTCTAGATAAGATCCTATTCTAATACAAATAACCAAACCTAATCTAGCTGCCCTTAAATTAAAAAATCCATATACAGGTTCACAGTCATGCATATACATTTTTATAAAAATTATTTGATAGAAGACAGTCCTTTGTCGACGCGTTTCGGTGTGTAGTGTTGTTGGTACACCTTCTTCAGGACAGATTTATATTTAAAACCAAGTGATCTTCATTCTAAAAACAAATACATACAGTTACTGCCTTATAGTTACTTGAGAGAGAGTTTCTTATTGGTTCGGTGCATGTTAACTATCTGGTCATATAGTGGAATTATTTGGATATTAGAATGACACTCCTTACTTTTTCTTAAATGTGATGTCCCTCTTCTTACTTGGGGATACCTCGCCACTTAGCAATGGTTTATTCTTGTTCCTCTATGCCCGTGGGGTGGGTATTTAATAACCACTGTTACTCTGAAAGGATAGAATATTCCCATTAGTAATCCCTTTGTGTCATATCACTTTTGTCAGGTTTTAGGGAAAAACTCACCGCACTTACTTAAAAACGGGAGAATTGTCTATCTTGTGTCTATTTTAGTTCTCTTGCGACTTTCAATCTGCACGCGATCTCACGTGGTTGTTTAACTTCTAGTTGACCTGTGGGGGAATATTAATTGTATGTATCTCTCTGACTTGCCATGATTTGTACAAGTGATTCCTACATAGGGTCATAAGTTTAGACATACCTTGTTATATCATGTAAGTGGTCCCTGGTTCGGGATTCATGGCCGGAGTTCCACTTCGTAATGGGGTTTTGTTTTCCTTTTAACCTCCTACGGTTGGTTGGGAGGTATCTTTCTCCCAAGGGTTCCTGGGTATAGAGAAAGAACCCGCCACTTAGTATAGTTTTAAGTAAGAGTTCGCAGTTACGCAGTTTATTTGTTTACATAATTCATTTTTGATATACAGGATTCTTTTAACATTTTCCTGTATTATTAGTTCATATGGAACTTCTTATCTCTATACCGATTTAGGGTTTCTGAACTTATTATTTCCAATATTTACACGTTAACAATCAGTGAGGTTAACGAGTCTGAAAGGCTAGCGGGGTAAGTCCATATATCATTAAACAAAACCCCTCGGACCGGTATTTGTGATTGTGGTCAGGTTGACAGTCACTGACTGAGTTATGTCAGAACCATCTCACTGCCGCTGCCTGCCCTCCAAACAAATGCCTATGGAACTAACCCACCTTGTCCCGCTTACCTCGTCGCGTTTTCTGCAGAGCTTCCGACACGTCCTCTCTCCCGTTGGTGGATTGAGAAGGACGCCGGCCGCTCGGTTTTTATATTGCGGACACTCGGACAAAATTAGGAGATTGAGAACAGATGGTGCCTCGTCCTCCATTTTTGTAGTTTTTGGTTCTATTCACATTGTTTCATGCGCTCGGCCTCATCTTTAAAGTGCGCTTGTTTTGCGTATTGTTTATTTATCGGATAATAGTTTAATCACTAATAAAGTTCTATTTTGGTAGTTTTTTTAGGTTAATTAGGATTGGTGCACTCACATGTCGCTTCATAGGAGCGCGCCAATCCCTTAACTAATCCAATTCGCGTGTATCGGAGCAGTCACCATATTTGTAGTTTGTTTACTGATTTTGGTGACCGGCGGAAACTACGAAACCCAAACGGGTAATACGATGGTAAAATGCGCTTCCCTCTTGAAAATGAAGCCGATTACTTCACTGTCACGTACATTGATATTAATTAGCAGAAAAAGGTCAACGCTACTTTTCATAATGTGGCATTACCATTTGTTCACAGATAAGGATAATAGTAGAACTGTTACTATGTAGACATTTTCTATTAATCATATTCATTTATTACAGCTCATAAGCGATCAACCAACCAACTCACAGATTGTATTCTTTATGCAGTTGTATCAAGAGTTTACTAGTGTCAATTAAAACATGAAATTTAGTTGTAATATCATCCCTCAAGGAAAAGTAAACCTTCATCAATATATACATTCCGGTATCGTTTTACATCTCCTTTTGTCATTCTCATATTTCTTTAAAAGGATATACATGCCCCATACACCAAATTCCATGTTCATTGCCCGATGTATAATTTCACTAGCAGATTCCTCTTCCCTGCCCCAGTCATGTTCTTCATTGCCAGATATATAGGTTTACTGTCAAGTTCAAATTTTCCCCATATAATTTTTTATCTGAATTGGTGACATTCTGAACAGGGTGTCCCTTACTGTGATTGGGTTCATTTTGAAACTATGTACCTAATTGATATTTTTACAATCCCAGTTCATGTCATCTGAAAATTGAAATTCATGTTATCTGACTAATCTTTCCTACTCATCTCTGCAATTTAATCCTGAGTAGTAAGTTTTAAATTTCGACATAAAAAACTGTTCTCTCATTTTGCGCTTTTTATTTATGTCTCCACCTCCTACAGATATTTTCATTTTTTCAAGAATGAACCATTTGAGATCATCGATTCCATGTTTAGCAGCAATCCAATGTTCTACTAATGGTGCATTCTTTTTGGAATACCTGATTGCAGAACGATGCTCGGTTAATCTTTGGCGCATTTCTCGACTCGTCTCACCTACATAACATTTGTTGCAGGGGCAGCTCAGGAGGTATACCACATTGGTAGTACGACAGTTGACATGGTCGTTCATCCAGTAGGATATGCCATTTATTTCTATTTTTTCAGTTTTAACAATATTGCTGCAGTGTGAACAGGTCCCACATGGTAAATTGCCACAAATAGGAGTGTTATTTATTACATTTCTTAATCCTGAGGATTTTGGTTCCCTGTATGTTTGGACCAAATGGTTTCGGATAGTTCTGTTTCTTCTGTACGCATATATTGGTTTGGCCATAGGTATTGAGTCTTTTTTATTAAGTATTGACCAATTTTTATTGATCAAATTCTTAACTTTATTACTGTAACTATTGAAATCCGATACAATTACAATTTTATTTGTTTCTTGAGATTTGTCTTTAACTTCAAAAAGGCTTTCCCGATTATAATATTTAGCGCGTTTGTAGGCTTCTTTTATTAAGCGCTTCGGGTAGCCTCTTTCTGTTAATTTTGCCTTGAGTATTTCCGCATGTTTATCATAACTTTGCCTGTCGCTGCAGTTGCGTCTAATTCGCAAGAACTGGCTAAAAGGGATACCATCCTTTTGACAATTAGGGTGGTAACTAGTGTGGTGGAGGAGAGTGTTTCTGTCTGAGGGCTTGACGTATAATTCTACATTTAAGATGCCCTCATTTTCAAGAACCTTAATGTCTAAAAAGTCCACCACTTGTTGGCTTCTATCTGAAGTAAATTTAAGGTTGGGGTCTCCACAATTCAGCCAGTCTAAAAAGTTCTCTAGGTCCTCTTCACTCCCGTCCCAGACGAAAAAAATATCATCTATGAACCTGGACCAGTATTTAACATTCTCAAAAAAGGGGCTTACTTCATTATAAATGTGTTTTTCTTCAAATTTTCCGACATAAAGGCACGCTAGGCTAGGAGCACAGGTTGCTCCCATGCTGGTACCCTTGATTTGACAATAATAATCCCTTCTAAATAGAAAGATATTATTTTTCAGGATAATCTCTATACATTCAATGATGAAGGAATTTACTGGTGACAAGTCAGCTTCATCATTGCTTAAAATTTCTTTCATCATATTAATCGTGTCTTGCTGTGGAATATTTGTGTAGAGCGATTCAATATCTAAACACTCTAGCCAAAGGTACCTGCCCTATATGGGCTTCCTAAGGTACATAAAAGCATGTTTTTGTTAAACTCAATGCCCTCTATTTTGGAAATCATGTGTGTCGTATCTTTTATGTATGATGGTAAAAGGGCTACAAGGGGTTGGATGAAGTGATCAACATATTACTTAACGGTTCGGTTAAGGAATCTATCCCTGATACAATTGGACTCATGGGCGGGTCTTCCATGCTTTTATGTACCTTAGGAAGCCCATATAGGGCAGGTACCTTTGGATAGTCATTTATTAAAAACCGGTATTCCTCATCACTGATCACATCATCATCCTTAGCGTAACTAACCCCTTGTAGCCCTTTTACCATCATACATAAAAGATACGACACACATGATTTCCAAAATAGAGGGCATTGAGTTTAACAAAAACACACAATGGCTAGTGTGTTTAGATATTGAATCGCTCTACACAAATATTCCACAGCAAGACACGATTAATATGATGAAAGAAATTTTGAGCAATGATGAAGATGACTTGTCACCAGTAAATTCCTTCATCATTGAATGTATAGAGATTATCCTGAAAAATAATATCTTTCTATTTAGAAGGGATTATTATTGTCAAATCAAGGGTACCAGCATGGGAGCAACCTGTGCTCCTAGCCTAGCGTGCCTTTATGTCGGAAAATTTGAAGAAAAACACATTTATAATGAAGTGAGCCCCTTTTTTGAGAATGTTAAATACTGGTCCAGGTTCATAGATGATATTTTTTTCGTCTGGGACGGGAGTGAAGAGGACCTAGAGAACTTTTTAGACTGGCTGAATTGTGAAGACCCCAACCTTAAATTTACTTCAAATAGAAGCCAACAAGTGGTGGACTTTTTAGACATTAAGATTCTTGAAAATTAGGGCATCTTAAATGTAGAATTATACGTCAAGCCCTCAGACAGAAACACTCTCCTACACCACACTAGTTACCACCCTAATTGTCAAAAGGATGGTATCCCTTTTAGCCAGTTCTTGCGAATTAGACGCAACTGCAGCGACAGGCAAAGTTATGATAAACATGCAGAAATACTCAAGGCAAAATGAACAGAAAGAGGCTACCCGAAGCGCTTAATAAAAGAAGCCTACAAACACGCTAAATATTATAATCGGGAAAGCCTTTTTGAAGCTAAAGACAAATCTCAAGAAACAAATAAAATTGTAATGGTATCGGATTTCAATAGTTACAGTAATAAAGTTAAGAATTTGATCAATAAAAATTGGTCAATACTTAATAAAAAAGACTCAATACCTATGGCCAAACCAATATACGCGTACAGAAGAAACAGAACTATCCGAAACCATTTGGTCCAAACATACAGGGAACCAAAATCCTCAGGATTAAGAAATGTAATAAATAACACTCCTATTCGTGGCAATTTGCCATGTGGGACCTGTTCACACTGCAGCAATATTGTTAAAACTGAAAAAATAGAAATAAATGGCATATCCCACTGGATGAATGACCATGTCAACTGTCGTACTACCAATGTGGTATACCTCCTGATCTGCCCCTGCAACAAATGTTATGTAGGTGAGACGAGTCGAGAAATGCGCCAAAGATTAACCGAGCATCGTTCTGCAATCAGGAATTCCAAAAAGAATGCACCATTAGTAGAACATTGGATTGCTGCTAAACATGGAATCGATGATCTCAAATGGTTCATTCTTGAAAAAATGAAAATATCTGTAAGAGGTGGAGACATAAATAAAAAACGCAAAATGAGAGAACAGTTTTTTATGTCGAAATTTAAAACTTACTACTCAGGATTAAATTGCAGAGATGAGTGGGAAAGATTAGTCAGATAACATGATTTTCAATTTTCAGATGATATGAACTGGGATTGTAGAAACAACATGATTTTCAATTTTCAGATGACATGAACTGGGATTGTAGAAACAACATGATTTTCAATTTTCAGATGACATGAACTGGGATTGTAAAAATATCAATTAGGTACATAGTTTCAAAATGAACCCAATCACAGTAAGGGACACCCTGTTCAGAATTTCACCAATTCGGATAAAAAATTATATGGGGAAAATTTGAACTTGACAGTAAACCTATATATCTGGCAATGAAGAACATGACTGGGGCAGGGAAGAGGAATCTGCTAGTGAAATTATACATCGGGCAATGAACATGGAATTTGGTGTATGGGGCATGTATATCCTTTTAAAGAAATATGAGAATGACAAAAGGAGATGTAAAACGATACCGGAATGTATATATTGATGAAGGTTTACTTTTCCTTGAGGGATGATATTACAAATAAATTTCTTGTTTTAATTGACACTAGTAAACTCTTGATACAACTGCATAAAGAATACAATCTGTGAGTTGGTTGGTTGATCGCTTATGAGCTGTAATAAATGAATATGATTAATAGAAAATGTCTACATAGTAACAGTTCTACTATTATCCTTATCTGTGAACAAATGGTAATGCCACATTATGAAAAGTAGCGTTGACCTTTTTCTGCTAATTAATATCAATATACGTGACAGTGAAGTAATCGGCTTCATTTTCAAGAGGCAAGCGCATTTTACCATCGTATTACCCGTTTGGGTTTCGTAGTTTCCGCCGGTCACCAAAATCAGTAAACAAACTACAAATATGGTGACTGCTCCGATACACGAGAATTGGATTAGTTAAGGGATTGGCGCGCTCCTATGAAGCGACATGTGAGTGCACCAATCCTAATTAACCTAAAAAAACTACCAAAATAGAACTTTATTAGTGATTAAACTATTATCCGATAAATAAACAATACGCAAAACAAGCGCACTTTAAAGATGAGGCCGAGCGCATGAAACAATGTGAATAGAACCAAAAACTACAAAAATGGAGGACGAGGCACCATCTGTTCTCAATCTCCTAATTTTGTCCGAGTGTCCGCAATATAAAAACCGAGCAGCCGGCGTCCTTCTCAATCCACCAACGGGAGAGAGGACGTGTCGGAAGCTCCGCAGAAAACGCGACGAGGTAAGCGGGACAAGGTGGGTTAGTTCCATAGGCATTTGTTTGGAGGGCAGGCAGCGGCAGTGAGATGGTTCTGACATAACTCAGTCAGTGACTGTCAACCTGACCACAATCACAAATACCGGTCCGAGGGTTTTTGTTTAATGATATATGGACTTACCCCGCTAGCCTTTCAGACTCGTTAACCTCACTGATTGTTAACGTGTAAATATTGGAAATAATAAGCTCAGAAACCCTAAATCGGTATAGAGATAAGAAGTTCCATATGAACTAAAAATACAGGAAAATGTTAAAAGAATCCTGTATATCCAAAATGAATTATGTAAACAAATAAACTGCGCAACTGCAAACTCTTACTTAAAACTATACTAAGTGGCGGGTTCTTTCTCTATACCCAGGAACCCTTGTTATTGTTATTGTTATTGTTAATTTCGATTTATAGCGCGCCCAATCACCTGCAGGCCTCTAGGCGCTTGGAAATCGATGTCATACAATAACTTGGTTCACTCCTGAGAGAGATGCAGCTACAGAACTACACTGTGGTCAAGGCTCTTCTAAACAGCAAGGTTTTCAGAGACTTCCTGAACCGTAGGGAGAAAGATACCTCCCAACCAACCGTAGGAGGTTAAAAGGAAAACAAAACCCCATTACGAAGTGGAACTCCGGCCATGAATCCCGAACCAGGGACCACTTACATGATATAACAAGGTATGTCTAAACTTATGACCCTATGTAGGAATCACTTGTACAAATCATGGCAAGTCAGAGAGATACATACAATTAATATTCCCCCACAGGTCAACTGGAAGTTAAACAACCACGTGAGATCGCGTGCAGATTGAAAGTCGCAAGAGAACTAAAATAGACACAAGATAGACAATTCTCCCGTTTTTAAGTAAGTGCGGTGAGTTTTTCCCTAAAACCTGACAAAAGTGATATGACACAAAGGGATTACTAATGGGAATATTCTATCCTTTCAGAGTACCAGTGGTTATTAAATACCCACCCCACAGGCATAGAGGAACAAGAATAAACCATTGCTAAGTGGCGAGGTATCCCCAAGTAAGAAGAGGGACATCACATTTAAGAAAAAGTAAGGAGTGTCATTCTAATATCCAAATAATGCCACTATATGACCAGATAGTTAACATGCACCGAACCAATAAGAAACTCTCTCTCAAGTAACTATAAGGCAGTAACTGTATGTATTTGTTTTTAGAATGAAGATCACTTGGTTTTAAATATAAATCTGTCCTGAAGAAGGTGTACCAACAACACTACACACCGAAACGCGTCGACAAAGGACTGTCTTCTATCAAATAATTTTTATAAAAATGTATATGCATGACTGTGAACCTGTATATGGATTGTTTTAATTTAAGGGCAACTAGATTAGGTTTGGTTATTTGTATTAGAATAGGATCTTATCTAGAGCATATGTTTATCACAAATTGTGTAATTGTGCAAGTGATCAAATGTTTTTAAATTTCTTTATTTTATAAAATAAAATCTTTTGAGAGATATAAGCAATTCTTGTGCATGTGTAAAAGTAAAAATAATTATCTAAATCATTGACGAAGATCACTAAAGATATATTAGTGTGTAGACCGGGTGGCTACAAGGTGAAAGTCAAGCCCTAACCACGTTCGAAGCAAAACATATGTCTAATCTCGTTGGTCAGAGATAGGAAATTAAAAATCTGAACACAAGTAAAGTTATACTAGTGTGTAGGCCTTTTGGTCACAAAATTAAATCAGTAACACAGAAAGGAATCTCTTTTTTCTGCATGCCCGCTGTGTACACCCGTTGTGCTGTAGCGCTGCACTGGCCATAAAGTAGTGCGAGGGGGAGGGCTGTACTGCAGGGGTAAGGGAAGCGGGAAAAGGGGAAAGGGGAAAGCTGCGCAAGAGCAAGGTGGGGCTGTGGGGTACTAGCAGCTGCGAGAACACGGCAATGAAAGGCACAATGTGACAGGTGGGAATAGAGGAGAAAATGCAGAAAGCAGAAGGAGAAGAAACTGACAAAATAATAGAGGGTGCAGAAGGTGAATAGTGTGACAGAAGAACACAAAATGTGAAAAGAGGAAAAGAGATCAGATCAGGAAGGGAGGCAGAAGCCGAGAGACAGAGTCAATTGTGGCAATCCCAGTCAGTGGGTCCCAGCCGTGTGTCTCACTATCCACTTACCAGCAAACTCAGGTGGATCTTTGGCACAGCAGGGGGTAGCAGCAGCCTATCTGGGGCTCAAGAGGCAGTCTACAAGGCGGGAATTCGGCTCAGCAGGTGAAGCAGGAGGGGCCACAACTGCCTCCCAGGACCCAAGAGACACTCAGGACAGGTGAGAGCGCTAGAACCCCGCAGCAAGAAAAGCTGGCCTGGCTTGGTGACACCACCCCCAAGCAGGTGGCTGAGACTGAGACCGGCTCACAGCGCTGCCGGGGTGCGGGACAGTGGACTTACCACACCCCTAGCCAACTCCAGGGGAGGCACCCCCAGAAGGCAGTGTTTCTAGGGGCAGTCGCCAAAGCGGCAACGCCCTTAGGTCAGCCCGAGGACTTTGGCGGGAGCAGCGGTCAGGTGGGATCCCCGCCATGTGGCCACTCGGCAGCGCTGCCCGGGATAGGACATGTCCATGCGCGGCCACAGCAGAGGTGAGGAAGGGGGGAATGTAGCTCCCGGGAGGTACGGCCGGATGAATGCATACTATAGCTATTTCCTGTACTACTTAATTACATGCATAGCTGTTTTTTATACTACTTAATTCCATGTAATGCATCAAGGCAGCAATGCAGTCATGGCAACAAAATTAGTGCATTTTACCAATCACTAATGATTGCTTTCATATTTGTCCTCAGAGTTCTATAAATTTAGCATACCTTTGTGTTGTACAGCTGGTGCTCAGGGTAGTCTGTCACACATGAAACCAAAACACTTTCCTTATAGGGCACTCACAGCCCACAATTGTAGCCAGGCAAACCTATTCCTCACTCGTCTACCCTTCACTGCATGCGTAGGCACTGCAACTTAAGTGAGGATAAAAACACCGCTCTAGAGAAGCAAACATAACCCAAAATCACTACCCACACAGCCCACAATGCAATTTAACACTCTTCCAACCAGGCACTCCCTGATGGTGTAGCATGCTGCTCATCTGCCAATCCACGTCAGCACGTCAGTGCCTCATAAGGCATATGCAACCCTACATAAGGGCAATTACAGTGCAATACAGGAACATTCCTCACTCTGCACCTAAAGAAAACAATTACAAAATGGCCTTTTAAAAACTGGAAACGAACTGGAGATCACACCTTACTCACACATCATTTAACTCAATGCCTGTGTCCATTATGGCAAATCACTTGAGACCAGACAAGAGCTTGTGGATCTCACAACACTAGATGTACACAAAGGATACTAGATAAGCCCAGACAGGTAACTACGCTCCGCCAGTGTAGTTTATGTAGTTTTGCATGCTCCGCGTTCCGTTGCGAACGCAGAGTTTAGGCAAAACTACGACTCTGTGGTGGAACATAGTTAGCCAGCCCCTCCACCCTGCCAAAGTAATTATAAGGTGAAAAAAAGGTCACTTACCTGCCGTGGCTGCCTCCTCCTCACCATGGTAGCTCTCCTTCCTCCTCCTCGCCGTCCTTCTTCTCTGTTGACCCCCGCGTTGTACTTCTTGTGAATGCGCATGCACGAGGAAGGAGAGCGACCACAGTGAGGAGGAGGCAGCCACGGCACGTACGTGCTTTTCTTCTTTCTTTATAATTATTTGGGAGCGGGGAGTGTGCAGAGCAGAGTTTCTTTCAAACTCTGTGGAACTCCTCGTAGAGGCACTAGGCCTGCTCCGCCCGGGGGTTAATACTAGACTGATATTACTGCAATGGTTCACAGTAACCTCTGTCTCATACAAGAAACATGTTCCTGCACATCCATGTTGGTGCATCAAACCGATCCATCTGCATATAAATAGATGGACTGTTGGAGTCATCAGTTGCTGTTTGAATCTTTACTATGTTCTTTTTATAACCATTTACCCTTACCTAAAATGACCAGCTTAGAAATGCATGAAAACATGAACTAGTTAGGGAGGATGTATTCCACAATATCCAGGAACATGGCAGATTACTATTTCAACTCCAGTCTTAGATCTTTTGGGGATAAGAGTTCATCACTAGCTTTATGCAAATCAGATGGATATTATGTGCTCATGAACACTCCTGTAAGGTTGCATGATGGCACCATGCTTTCCTTTAGAACATGGTCATTACAACACGTGTCTTTACTATGCATGCCTTTACAACAAAAATTTAAGTATTTTGCAGGAAAGTATAAACCTGATTTTTTAATACAGTTGTGAGTGTTGTGTTTTGTGAAACTCTATCAGCAAAGGATTTAGACACTACAGTTGAGAACAATGTGATTACACTGAAGGTGCATCCTGGGAATTGTAGGATTTTTCAAAGGTCACGTGACAGTTTGTACTTAAGATGTGTGGCACCTATAGTTCTCATCCAGCTCACCTGTGAACAAGGCTGTATCTTGAAAGCCGAAATGCCTCAGGAAGGAGATGTTCTCATTTTGAAAAATATTTAATAAAAAGCTGGTGTGTCATAGAGTTGGGCTACAGTGATTCCCTTCTTGTGTTTTGTTTATACAACAGGTTACTCCATATCCGTCTACTGAAGCCCCCTGCAGGGTTTGAGGCTCCCAACAAAAGGAGAATTGGTGCTGGAAATATAGATATATTCACTGAAAAAAACCAAAGGTTTACAGGGACGTTACAGTTAGAAATTAGCATTTAAAAACCTTAAAACATCACTGAAAAAAATAAAGGTTACAGGGACTTTATTGTTAGGAAATGGAAAAAAATTAATAAACCTTAGAAATTCACTAAAAAAGCTAAGTTTGAGGGGACATTATAGTTAGCCTCAGGTTTCACTCGTACAAAACTAGTGAAATTCAGCAATTATAGTTAGCTGATAACTCGCACCCCTGCAATGCACTGCTTATGACCTCGCACATTACATCACTCATGACATGGTCAGTGAAATCACTGCGGGCATCACTGATGACAGAGATTACAATCACTGATGACATCATCCGGTGAGTGTTTTTGTAAAAAGTTTAAGAGTGTTAAATATATATACTAAAGAGTATTGGTGAATCGGTGGGTGTATGAGTGGCTGTATGGATGATTCAGTGGGTGTGTGACTGACTGTATAAGTGATAGATTAGGTGTCTCTGTAAATATATGGGTGACTCTGTCAGTTGGTGTCCAAATGGCTGTATTGGGAGTGTGAGTGGGTATGTGAGTTTCTGTATGAGTGAGTGAATGGTTTTCTGAGTGCCTGTATGGGTGTATGAGTGTATGTGTAGGTGGGTGAGGGTGTTTGTGACTGCCTGTGCAAATAAGTGAGTGTGAGTCAGTGACTTAATGGGTTAGTGAGTGTGTGTGTGTGTGTGAAGGGCTGTATGGATGAGTGAGTGTGTATTGCTATGCCAGGGAGTGAGTGCATGTATCAGTGGTATATGGGTGAGTAACTGGGTATGTGAAAGGCAGTATAGGTGAGTGATGGGGTACGTGATTGACTGTATGGGTGAGTGAGTGAATATGAGAGTGGCTGAATGGATGAGTTTGTGCTTGTGTCAGTGACTGTATAGGTGAGTGAGTATGTGTTAGTATCTATATTACTAAGTGAGTGTGAGTGTGTGTGTTTGTGTGTGTGTAACTGTATGGGCGAGTAAGTGGCTGTGTGATTAACTGTACAGGTGAGTAGGTGTTTGACTAACTCTATGGGTAACTGGCTCAGTGTGTAAATTTCTGTATGAGTGGATATGTCAGGGGCTGTATTAGTTAGTGAGTGAGTGTATGAGTAGCTGTATGGGTGAATAAGTGGATGTGTGTGTTGATCTATAAATCAGTGACTAGCTGTGTAAGAACAGGTACGGGTGTGTGAATGGGTTTGAGAATGGTAGTGTGGAAGTTGGAGTTAGTGTATGAAAGGTTATATGGGGTTGTGCGTGGGTGCATCAGAGATTCTGTGGATGATGTCATCAGTGATGTCATTTGAGATGTCATCAGTGATGTCACTGACCATGTCATGAGTGATGTAATATGTGAGGTCAGAAGCAGTGCATTGCATGTACGTGAGGTATAGTTCGCTCAACTCACTGTAACTGCTAAATTTCACTGGTTTTGTGCAAGTGAAACCTGAGCTCAACTATAATGTCCCTGTAACAATTGGCTTTTTCAGTGAATTTCTAAGGTTTTTTAAATGCTAATTCCTAACTATAATGTCCCTGTAACCTTTGTTTTTTTCAGTGAATTTCTATGTTTTTTTTAAGTAGCAGTCATTTTTGCAGAGTGGGAGAGAAAGGGGACTGAGCCTCCAACCAGCTCTCAGGAATCCCATTGTGTAGGATTTGCAGGAGGTACCATGAAGGCTTCTTGGATCCCAAGGACCCTCAAAAGCCAAGGGAACTTCATCCTCCTACTAGTAGTGCACCACAAGTCGTGTTTGCAGAGTAGTGGAGAATGGGGGCATGGCCTCCGAAGACCTCTTAGCATTCCCATTGTGTTGGACTTACTGGAGGTAACAGGAGGGTTAGTTGGCTCCCAAGAACGTCCTTGAGGGCCAACTACCCCTCATGTTGCCTCTAGTAAGTACCACACAGCGGGATTGCTGAGACCTTGTAGGAGGCCATGCCCCCTTTCTCCATCATTCTGAAAGTGCACCTCATGGTGTACTTCTGGTAGGGGATGAAGTTCCCTTGGATTTTGAGGGTCCATGGTGGCCAACTATCCCTCCTGTTACCTCCAGCAAGTCCCAGATAAGGGGTTTGCTGAAAGGTTTTTGGTGGCCACGCCCCTCTTTCTCCTCCATTCTGCAAATGCACCTCTTGGCTGACTACTAGTTGGGGAATGAAATCCCCTTGGCTCTTGAGAGTCCTTGGGGGGCAACTACCCCTTCAATTACCTCCAGTAAGACACACACAGCTGAATTACTGAGAGGTTGTCAGAGGTCACACCCGCTTTCTCAGCCACACTGTAAATGCCTCCTGGTGCACTGCTGCTTGGGGGAAGACGTCCACTCTAGCCCTGAGGCCTTCGGCTAGCAAGGGGACCTCATACCGCCACCAGCAGTGCACCGAGAGGGGCATTTGCAGAGTGATGGAAAAAGGGGGTGTAGCCTCCCACTGCCTCTCAGCAATCCTGCTGTGTGGGACTTCTTAGAGGTAACAGGAGGTCTTGTTAGCCCCTAAGGACCCTCAGCAGCCAAAGGGACTTCATCCCCCAACTAGCAGCATGCCAGGAGGTGCATTTGCAGAGTAGTGGAGGAAGGGGGAGGGGCCTTCGGCAAGTTGGTAGCTTTTTTTCTATTTTTTTTTACTCTTTAGTAAGGTGGACTGCTTGGGCCCCTTTCGTGGTCCCCGGGGACCCCATCCCCTGGGGCCTGCCTTCTTTTTTTTTATTAAAAAAAGTTAGGGGGGCCATGCAGCCCCCTCCCTACCGATTTATGCCCTAGGGACCCCATCCAATGGGCCTGCCCATTTTTTATTTTTAAGAAAAAAGGAAGGGGAGCTATGCGGCCCCCATCCCGGGCGGATTTTGGCCCCGGGGACCCATCCCCCAGGGCCAGGCCATTATTTATTTATAAAAAATGAGGAGGGGGACCAAGTGGCCTCCTCTCAGGCCTATATTGGCCCCATGGGCCCCTTTCCTTGGGGCCAGTCCTTTTATACATTTTTAAATAAACTGGGGAGGGGGTCCGAGCAGCACTCCTCCCTGGGCTGATATCGCCCCCAGGAACCCCATCCCCGGGCCCTGGCCTTTTCGTTGGGGGCAGCAGAGGGAGCCTGAAGGCCCCACAGTACCTGCCGGCTCCCCGTTCCTGCAGGAGCAGACATTGCTTTGAGACCCAGGGAGCTGCTCACTGGGTCCCAAAGCAAAGTGTCTATTTCCGTGCTCGGTGCACAGCAAGCAGGGAAACAGACACTGCTCTGCTTTCAACAAGCGAGAGCATTTTTGCTCTCACCTGTTGAAAGCAGAGCTGGTTTGCCGTGGCATGCTGGGAGTGGTTCTCCCACCGTGCCATAGCAAACTGCAATGTCCCGGAAGTTGGCACCCCCGGACATTGCTGGAGCTGGCCCTGAGGGGTGCTGTTTCCCAGGGCCATGTAGGGCTCCATTGTTGAGTAACCCCGGGTAGGTGGCAGTCCCTGGGGCCTGGGGTCTGAAAAGGATCCCCTTTATTATTTAATTGTAGCCCTGGAAAGGTGGGGGTCCCTGGAGTAGTGGGGGGCCGGGCAGGCCCCCGTAACTATATTATGTGAGCCCCGGGGAGGAGTCGGTCCCTGGGACTGGGTCCAAGACAGATCCCCTTCATTATTTAATTGTAGCCCCTGGGAAGTGGCGGTCCCTGGGGCAGCAGGGGGGCCGGACAGGCCCCCCCACCAGTATGTTATGTGAGCCCCAGGGAGGGAAAGGCACTGCTCTTCAACCAGCAAGTGTTAGTAGACATCATGGGACACCGCTTTAAGCCGAGTCCCTTCAAAAAAGCTTAGAAATTCACTGAAAAAAACAAAGGTTATAGGGACGTTATAGTTTGGCTGCCATTTCACTCATGCAAAACCAAAGAAATTCAGCACCCCCCCGCAATGCACTGCTTATAATCTCACATAATACATCACTCATGACATGGTCCATTGAAACATTTTTCCGATAAACATGCAGGTGACTGGACTCAGGCCAAGTTTTTTGGTTTGGACACAATTGTCCTGCATCAGAGAGGTGGTAATCGGCTAGCAGCACTATGCAGGCTGGATTCCCGCTTTATTTTGCAAGCTGGCACTAAATTCCCTGATGGGATGAACTATGATGAGGTGATACATTCTCATTTATAATGCTATCACTGTATCTTTTCGCTTATAGGATGTTGGCAAGATATTATTTTTCTTCCACCCCCTATAATCTTTTTCATAAATTTTGTAGATGATTTCTACATGTGGTATTTGAGATATCTTTTTACTCTTCGTGAATCATTAACCAATATCCTGCACATCTAGTGTTTATAGTTGTCTTTATATAACTTGACATCAGCACAGCTCCAATAATTCTCTCTTGTCTTTTATAGGAATTGAATGACGGGGGGATCAAGGATCTTACAGATTCACCTATGTTATGGTTAAGAGCCCCGGAGTGGACAGATATTCCAGCGAACAGCCACCGCTCTTAGTAATTATAGTTAACTAGAGATATATCTCATTTTCTGTTTTACTTTTTACTGTATTCTCATATCTGACATTTGCACCTCTCCCCATGAGTTCTATGGTAAATGTGAAGACTTGTACGCCACGTTGGCTAGAATTGAGAATATACTGTGTTTTGAATGTTGCTATCATGGGAGATTTGAGGTGCTATACTATAATTGCAAATGCAATCAGCCCGGATAACAATTAAATACATCGTACCTTGAATAGAAATGTCACTGTGTGTCTTGGTTGACCTCTTCATAAAGTTTTTTCAAAAAGTTGTAACTTTATTGAAAGCAGTGATGTAACATGACACTGATTCTGAGCAGCATCACTTGAGATTATTGTAATGTGTCAACTTGGTTGCGGATTGTTGACAGCATCCTATCAAATATTATCTTATTTATGGGATTCACATTAAGATCTGTTATGTATGTTAAGGTACAATACCACAGTATGTCAATGTTGATTAATTGCTACGTCGTTACGGACGCTAATCACAATACCTTTAGGAACTCCGTGGCCCCTGCGAGGGTCATGTGATCAAGACCACAGCTGTGGTCTAAACGCTTCTTCCTACCGTATAAAATATTTTTTCTTTGATCAGCGGGCTCGTGAATCAATCCATCACATCATTAATGGGGCAGCGGATAAAGCAAGAAAGTTGGAAAGACAAAAGGTGCTATTTGAGCCATCTAAGACCCAGTTAAAGAAATGTGAGAAGGGATTAAACTGTCAGAGGTTTATAACAAATTTAACTCCAAGCATAAGAAACTGAACTGTGATGATGTAATGCCGATATATATATATATATATGCACACACACACACACACACGCACATACATACATACATACAAGTTATACTGTAGTCAGTTCAGCAGCTGTGTTGGAAGCTTCAGAGTGATTTGTTATGAGGGGGTCGAGAAACAGGGGGTTTCTAGAAATGCATTTTCCCCATGTTCATTTCCATAAGGATTTTGAACACGACTACCTCCCGAACTGCTGGACAGAATCACACCAAAGTTGGCTGAAAGCTAAATCTTGGTCCAGAAAGTATGCTTTTAGTGATTTGGTGTTAATCCATTCAATAGCTTTAGAGATGTTAAATGGCAAAATATATAGATATCCAGGGATGCAGATCCTCCCACAGGAATCAGGGAACCCCGAACCAAAGCAAAGACCTCATTGGCTGGCTGAATTTTCACTGAAAAGTTGTGCCTGCCATTTTCTTTTATTGGGAAACGGTCCCCGGGGCTCAAATTTGGGCTGTAATGTTTATGATGGGGTCAGGGTAAAGACTCCCTGACTGCATGGGGGGAACATAAGTGGGGTAAAAGCATAAATTGCTCAGTTAAAATGCCTCTACATTTTTGTTTTTTGGCAGTTTCCGTTTCTGTAGATCCACTCACAGTGCTGAGCGCGACCCCCACCCCTGTGGAACCAGGATTCCTGATGCAGTTCATCCAAAGCCCCACCCCCTTTGTCCACCACTCTCCAAACACGGCTTCTGGGGCACTACTTGGGGGGTGAAGGCCCCTTGGATGATGAGGGACGTTGGGGGCCAAGAACATTTCCTGCTACCTCCAGTATGTCCCACACAGCGGGATTGCTGAGAGCTCATCAAAGGCCCACCCTCTTTCTCCACCACTCTGCAACCACACCTCCTGGTGCACTACTTGTTGGGGGATGATGTCCCCTTGGATGCTGAGGGTCATTGGGGGTCAAGAACCCCTCCCGTTACCTCCAATAAGTGCCACAGAGCAGGATTGCTGAGAACTTGTTGGAGACCCCCGCCCCCTTTCTCCACCACTCTGCAAACATGCCTCCTGGTGCACTGCAGACTGGAAGATGAAGTCCCCTTGGATGCTGAGGGGCCTTGGGGGCCAAGAATACCCCCTGTTACCTCCAGTATGTTCCACACAGTGGGATTGCTGGGATTTCTTTCTTTGAAGGCCCCATCCTCTTTGTCCAGCACTCACCAAACATGCCTCCTGGTACAATACTGGTTAGGGGACGAAATCCCCTGGAATGCTGAGGATCGTTGGGGCCATGAAACTATCCTGTTACCACCAATAAGTCCCACACAGTGGGATTGCTGAGAGCTGTTCAGAGGCCCCGCCCCCTTTCTCCATCACTTTGCAAATGCACCTCTGGGTGCACTACGGGTTGGAGGATTAAGTCCTCTTGGATGTTGTGGGTCTTTGAGGGATAAGAACTCCTCCTGTTACCACCAGTATGTCCCACGCAGTGGGATTGCTGAGAGCTTATTGGAGACCCCGCCCCCTTTCTCCACCATTCTGCAAATGTGCCTCCTGGAGCACTACTTGTTGGGGGATGAAGTTCCCTTAGAGGCTGAGGATTGTTGGGGCAAGGAACCCCTCCTGTTACCACCAGTAAGTCCCACACAGCAGGATAGCTGAGAGGTCATCAGAGGCCCTGCTTGCTTTATCCACCCACTGTACAGACCCATTCAGCCACTCACGTACTCACTCACAAACCCATACCGCAACTCTCAAACCCACTCACACACCCACATAGCTACTCACACACCTGGTCAAAGACCCGTACAGCCACTCACACATCCACTCACAGACCTATGCAGTCACTCACACACCCACTCTGAAAGGTTAGAGGTTATTACAGTTCAGAAACAAAATTTTAAAAAACTTCGAAATTACCCTAAAAAACCAAAGGTTACAGGGATGCTATAGTTAGGCTCAGATTTCACTCGTACAAAACCAGTGAAATTCAGTTGTTATAGTTACTTGAGCTAACTATAACCTACGCCCCCGCAGTCCCCTGCTTCTGACCGCACATATTACATCACTCATGACATGGTCAGTGACATCACTGATGTCATCACTGATGACAGAGATTACAATTATAAACAATATAATAAGCCCGAACCACTCGGCAATGCTTTCTTTATTCCCACACGTCAGAGAGGAAAGCACTTAAACCTTTCTTAAAAGCCAAACTCACATTCTTGTCATTCATGCTTCTTCTAGGCATCCTTCCTAGTGCCAAGAAACCTGATGAGTCATATTGCGCTTTATAAACCTTACTTAAG
Source organism: Lissotriton helveticus (assembly GCF_964261635.1). NCBI lineage: Eukaryota > Metazoa > Chordata > Amphibia > Caudata > Salamandridae > Lissotriton > Lissotriton helveticus. The sequence goes on along the minus strand of NC_136067.1, from coordinate 1,594,376,261 downwards.
ATATCTACCCAACACAGATTATACATATATATGAGCAACAAACAATACTTTGAAATAGCTGCAGATTATTTTAACGGTTAAATCTGTGGCTTCTTTGGTAGCTTTTCACTCGTTCCTGCTCAATAATTGAATGAAATGTAAATTTCCCACCATTTAAAATGTACAAATAGGACCAGATGCTGTCAATAAGTCTAAATGAACCACTTATCAGAGATGACCTGCATATTTATGTGCTTGTCATGCAACTCCTGGGCCTTTTTTCAACAAATATTGAAATAATGAAAATGTCCAGATTGTAACCAGAAACTCATTCATTTCAGGGAACACATTTTTTCCATTAATCGTTTTAAACTGTATTTTCTTCTCCAATTATAAATGCACTGAATTCAGTATTTTAATGCCGCAGTTTGTTTTTTGTGCAGGACATAAGCATGACCCAATTAGTGAGCTCTCTGAAGCAACTGAAAGGAGACCTGTAACATGTAAATAACCCAAAATTAATAAATACACAATTCATAGGATCCGCAGCCCTACGCACACTTCTAGCCTTCTCTCACAAGCAGCTTCACATGGCCAATCATACTAGGGCAGGCATAAGACAAACATCACAAGTGATGCCTATGGTCTGCTTCTTGTTTCATTTGTTGGCAGCGCATCTTCAGTGCAGCACTACTGATCGAATCTGAAATATGTGGGGCAAAGGGGACATCTAGGTACTATAAGTTCATAAGACATTCACATTTCTAAACATTGATTGTTTGATTTGACGTAAGGTTGGCTTGGCATTAATATTATAATGCATGAAAGTGTTTTATATATATAGAAATTCATTGAAAAAAACAAAGTTTACAGGGGCGTTATAGTTAGGAAACTGAATTAAAAAAACCTTAGAAATTCACTGAAAGAAACAAAGGTTACCAGGACATTATAGTTAGGCTCAGTTTTCACTCGTACAAAACTAGTGAAATTCAGCAGTTATAATTACCTTAGCTAACTATAACTTATGCCCCCGCAATGCATTGCTTATGACCTCATGTATTACATCACTGATGATATGATCAGTGACTTTGCACAAAGTTCACATGTGCAAAGCTTCCTTTGTGCTCAAATAGATGTTGTGCATAGCACTGCCAGTGCAGCTGAGAGCTATGAGTTCCTTGATTACCGAGTGCTGTTACTGAGATGCAGACATACTCTTTTCAAGACAGCACTTAATTCTTTGGCTATGAGTACAGTAAGTGATGCTGGCTTTCTGTTTATGACAGGCAGCATTAAAGATCATGTGTGCCTTGTTTGTTTTTCTGTTAGACGTTCTGCTGCACAGCGTTTTTATGGAAATGACCAAAATGCAGCATTATTTTCTGCATAAATTAAATAAATAATGCTAAATTAGTGGTCACGAATCGTGGGAATGATGCATCACGTCACCTGATTGATGAGTTGGTGAAGTAGCTGCACAGACTTTCAGACTATCATGTTCTTTTATTTTGTTCTCATTAATGAGTAGTGAGATGCACAGACTTTTTTAATATCAGGGACATAGCTTAGTCAGTGAGATTTGGGGCGGGTGTAAATCTCAAATTTCCCATCTAGAAAAGGAGTCGGCATGGGGTGAATGGGTGAGATGGCCAAGGTTTGGAATGGACTGTTCCCATGAGGGCCAGTATTGATTTGCAGTAGGTGGGCATCTGGTGCTGATTTAGTGTGGCGACAGGGTACTCTGCTGCGGATGTATGACGTTATAACGCATACTTTTACTCCGCAGACCATTACAACGCGACTTTTACACCGCATACCGTTACAACGCATAGCGCCTTGGGGCGCTGGATAGTGGTAAGTATAATTTACTATTCTAACTCCAGTCCCCGTGGACCCTAGGGAAGGTGTTGGATAGTAAATTATACTTATTCCCTATCCTAGAGCGCCCCTCAGCGCAATGCGTTGTAATGGTATGCGGAGTAAAAGTCGCGTTGTAATGGTAGTGCGGAGTAAAAAATGCGTTGTAACAGGTGTATACCCTCTGCTGCAACTGTGAGGGACAAAAAAAAGATAAAAAAATTACCTCCCCAAAACATGGAAAATAACTTCCATGGAGTGGGAGGGGAGTCATTACTTTTTTATTTTTCAAAAACAAACTCCCTTTTTAGGAGTTTGTTTTAAATAAAAACTTTTCCTACATTGGCAGCGCCAGACATGGCAGCAGTTCCTGCCAATATACAAAGATGTCTGCAGGATCGGCAGACAGCTCTGCATTTTACAGGCAAATTAAAGGCATGGTAGCTGATGTAAAGTCCTCCGCCAGCTTGTCTGCCTTTACTCAGTCCACCAAACCCTAAATCAGTACCTCTGTCTAGAGTGATACAGTGATACAGTGGGCACTCCAAGCGATTGCCTTTGGTTAGACTATTTGCAAGCATTCTTCCCATCACCGTTTTGAGTGTTTGATTGCCATTAGTATGCCAGAAAACCTCCACTTACTCCTTCTTTTATTCCAACTTTTATTCTTACTTAGTCCTCCTCCGACTTACCCCTACTCTTATCCTTACTTATTCCTTTCTTTGCTCCTACATACTCTTACTCTCACTCCCTCTTAATCTAAATGTTAATTCTACTTACAATGGTTCTTTATCTACTAAGCACCACTCTTCTACTTATTACAAATGTGACTGCTACTTATTCCTGCACTTGCACCTCCCTATGCCGACCCACTAGTACTGAAATCCATCCACCCATCTCTGTGTTTCCATTATCCACGCAAGCACATATGCATCCACCCCAACCATTCATTCAACAAATTATAACCAAGCATTCACCTCTTCACTCGTACTTTCATTCAATCACTTACGAGACCAAATCCATCCATATATGAACCTATTCACCTTTGTACACACCCACATCCATACAGTCATCCATTCGCCCCTGTATAAAAACACAAAGTCATGTGTATATGCACACATCAAAGCAACACCAACCCGTGTCTGCATCTGTGTGTGTGGGTGTTTATGTGTCTGTGTGGCATGAAGCTATTACAGCAAATACCACGAGCACATAACACAAACCAAACTTATTGACTTTGTCAATGCTTCTTACTGGTGTGGTCTGTACTGAAACATAATAATACGAGGTGTTGTACGACCTTTAGCATAACCATCAAGTGTCGGAAACCCTGGTAGTGAACCTAGGGGCATATTACCAACAAGTAGCGATATTTATCGCTAAATAGGCTTAGGGACGTTTTTTTTATCGCTGCCTATCGCTGGATATGTTAGCGGAGAAAACGTGCTATTAGCAACGTTTTTCTCCATTGTGCTAAAATATCCAGCTATAGCGGCGAAATGCGTGAATATCGCTGAGAATACAGCGATATTCACGCATTAGCTACGAAATGCTCTTAGCCATGTTATCCACCTCCCATTGGATAACATGGCTAAGAACTGGTCTGGGCAGGTGTTAGTATTTGGAGACATTCGCGCTTAGCGTGAATATTTTCAACGCTACGCCTGCCTTGCTAATAGGCGAAAGCGACGTTAGCGACTGCTTTCAGTCGCTAACTGGTTGGGTACGCCCACTTTGCATGTCATTAGCGATAAACATCGCTGACATGCAAAGCGGGCCCCAAACCGCTCGCTATCGCCTAAAAGCTGTCGCTAACATCAGTTAACAACAGCTTGCTAATAGGGCGATAGAATTATCGCCGCTTAGCGGCCGCTAAATCGGCGATAATTGCCTATCGCCCCCCTTGGTAATATGCCCCCTACTACTAGTCACACAAAAGGAGGTGAATTTTTAATTTCCAGGCGATCAGTGCCCCGCTACCAGTAAATATCAGATGGGAAGGGGCCTTTCTAGTTTAAGCTCATCTGCCCCTTGTCATTGCCTTGAAAGTGCGAAGACTGATTTCGTAGCTGACAAGAAAGGACGGCTGCCTTCCTCGCACTCTGCTCTCAGCAGAGGCACCGCTGCTACACTTTCTCAGGGAGTCCCCGAACTCTGGGTTACTGGCAGGCGGACAAACACTCCCTGACAGCCATTTGTGAACAGCAATGATGCACCATCTGCCCGAAGCTGCGCGAACCAAGAACCGCAAGCAGTGCCACTTCGAGAAATTAGTTGCTGCTGACACCCAGCAGGCTGCAGACAGCACAGGCATAAAATGAGCAAAATACTGTTTCTGGGTTTTTTAAGGTCAGAAATAATAACCTTCATAATGTACAATAATCATAGCTCTCATGTGGCCGGGAATTGGAATGATATCTCCTTATTTTACTCTCAAAATAAGTAAAAAACGTGGCCAGTTTCATCTTGTAACCTGTATGTCATTGGACAGTGTAAATCAGAGCAGTGCTTTTTTTATCACGGATTCCGCTTTGGGACAATGAGAGATATGAGGATGAATACATTCTTGCTCGTTTTTTAAAGCAAGTTCTGAAAAAGCAAAAAAGAAAAGACTATGAAATATTCTAAGAAAAAACACGGAGAAACGACAAAGGTAGCTTGCCACATATATTCCATTCCTTCATCACGCTACACACCGATTGCATTCTCGAGCTTTTGCACATGGTTATGTTTATGTGTATGTGGAAATGTTTACATAAAAATGGCGTTTTTCACATCGACAAACAAAAATAATTCTAATAAAAAAATCGGGAATATATATATATAAATATATTCTCTGAAAAAAATTAAAGGTTCTAGGGACGATATGGTTAGGTTCAGATCTTACAAACGCGAAACCATAGAAATTCAACAATGATAGTTACCTAAGATAGACATAACTTACACCCCCTCAATGCACTGATTATGACCTCACATATTACATCACTCACGACATGCTCAGTGACATCACTGATGACAGCACTCATGACTTCTCAAATGACATCACTGATGACATCATTCAGTCAGAGTGAGTGTTTCATAAACGTTTCTGACACTGAAACATATATACTAAGCTACTGCATAACTTAAATTACTATTCTTTCTGTACTACTAATGAATGATACTATTTCTAACATATGTCATCTAATCTATGATCCCGTTTTCAAGCAGGTGTACTATTTATCACCAAACTAGCCTCTACAATGACATGTCTCCTACTGATGTATGTGCATGGTAGCACTGAACGACAGTCTAAGCTGTTCATTGAGACTTCACTACACAGTGATGGTTGAGTATAGTTCTGTTTTATGACATACTGACCAGTTTCCTTAGACCTCTCTCCTTTGTATTGCATGACTGTAGTAGATTACAATAGTTTAATATGTTCACTAAGACCTTTCTCTAAGGAGATGGCTAAATGTAGTAGATATTTACAACAGACTCACCTCTTTTTGCACACATTTCTCTAGGAGAAAGAATCATTTTACTAATGGTTTGTGACACACTGGCCTGTCCGCTAAAGCCTCTCTACTGGTTGTATGTTGTAGTGCTTTGTGTGACTCTGACATTTGCACTAAAACTTCTTTCCAGGGTCACAATGGTGTTGTTGTGGTTTCTAATAGAATAGCCTATACGGTTAGATGTTTTACGTTGGTCATTAGTGGTGAAGGGTAGTGGTTCAGAAGAGACAAGACTATCCGCTGATGTTAGAAATGGGGATCTCTAGTTGGCAGAGGTAGGTACCTTTGTCCAAATAGGGACCCTTGCTTCTAGTCAGAGTAAGGTGCATATACACACTATAGATAACCCCTGCTCACCCCCAGGGTAGCTTGGCACAAGCAGACAGACTTATACCAAAGGCAAAGTGTAAAGTATTTCTACTCAAGACACACAGTAATACAGTGAAACACCACAAATAGACACCACACCAGTTTAGAAAAAAAAGTATCTTTATCGAAACTCGACAAGACCAAAGCAACAGAAATCCATCGTGCATGTAATAAGAGTAATACTTTAAAAAGGTTTCAAAAACTTGGCCAATAGAAAACTATGGATGCGTGACGTCTCTCAAATACCTGTAGTTGCGACAAAATTCACAAGGCCAAAAAGCCACAGAGATGGAAAGCGTCAGAGAACAAAGATGCATCAGTTCCCGAAAACATGGTGAAGCGATGCGACAGTTCTGCTGCACGCAGAAGTGATGTGTCGAATCTGGTCTGTAGGGGAAGTGATGCGTCGATTCCGAGACACTTCTTGTCCATGGGTGATGCGTCGGGAAAATTTGCCGCATAGGTACTATGCATGGAAATCCGGGATGCGTCGGCGATCCATGCAATGGCCTTGAGTGGTGCTGCGTCAGTTTCTTCAGCTGCGATCCCTCGATGCATCGGTTCTTGCAGCGGCGACAGGCGCTGCATCGGTTTTGGCAGCGGCGATGCGTAGAGATTCTTCTCGCACAGCGGTGCTGCATTGGAAAAACAGCCGTAAGAAGTGCGTGGCATTGATTTTCTTGTAGTTGCACTGCTTTTCCAGTTCCCAACAGCAGGGACTGTTGCAGGGATTCTGCACATACACAGAACTCTGTGCAGGAAAACAGGACCTCAGTGAATAGGGGTGTACCAACCTACCACATCAGTACCTAACATCCCAAACCGACTAGCTATAGTGTCTCATTCGTTCTCCTCCAAATATCACGGAGCTACAAATGATTTGACAACTCAGAACACAACACTCCCGACTCAGGAATCGCGGGAGCAAGACGTACTCTTTCGCTCACTCACTCGTACTTGTCTACAATGAGAATAGGCAGAGTCACTAAAATAGTTCAAAATGTTTATTTTAACTTTTGTGCTCTACAATACAGTATACGTGCAACTACTAGCAGCAAAATGCATAAACTCAGCACAGTTAGCATTGTTACAATTCCATAGAATACAAAGGGAGAAGTCACTTTATAAAGACTGTGGAAGGTTTACATCATAGGAACAGCAGAGCTCTTCTCCATGGAACGGCTGTCTCCAAGTGTGTTAAAACAACATGCAACAACGTAATATCAAAGCACAAGTCTTCAGTACTGCAGCTGTGTGTAGCCTGATAGGTCTAGGTGCTAGGAATGGACCAGAACAGAATAAAAAGGGGCATTGTTGTTCGACCTTGCACATCGTGTTCAGACTAAACTCCAGGAAAGGCAGAGAACGCGAAAGCAGCCCGTTCTCATGTGAAAGGCACAAACAGAGGCTTTCAAAAACAAAGTTATGTAGTAACGTGCGCAAAAGCAGCATAATGGCAGCGAAGCTCATGCTAACTTAGGAATGTTGACAATGTCCCTAAGGGCCCATATAACGCTCTCCCCTTGGTAAGGTCATAGGACATAGACAAAGGACCAAAACAGAGTTCAAAAGTCAAGCAAAGTTCAAAGCTTTTGAAAAAAACAAATTGGAAATAAAAATTCTTTCGAAAGTTTAAAAAAAAAATGTTTTAATATTGTCATTGGTGGTTATTGAAAAAGAGATTTCTCCGGGATAATAAAGTTATTATAAGGGAGGTGGGAAGTCCGTCAAGGTGTGTGATCTGAGGAATGCAATTCCCGCCAAAAGGTCATTCCTATCGTTGATTGAGAAAAGGGATGCCATCCAATTAAGTAAGTTGAAGGAACAAACATGCTCGTTATAATCAGAGGCCTCTAAAAGCATGAGTGGGCCACTTGCGTGATATTTGATGAAACTCCATTGCAGGATGTTCTGCACAGTCGCACAGACATACCATTCAGCCAATACTCCCAAGTGCAGCCGCACGCACCATATGACCATCCCCAGACCAAGCCTGGTCATGAGCCTCTAAGGGGCCCTTCAACTGGATAAAATCTGGGATAAGACGTGACATCCATTGGCCAAAGGAAGGGGCATCGCTGGCAGTAAAACACTGGTTGCACACAAGTAAAGTTGGCATTGCGAAAAGTTAATTCATATATGACGCCAAGCGTTGTTAATGGCAAGCCTCCAAAAACTTGTTGAATGCGATCACGGTACATCAGCAATTGGCTTGTTCTGTGCAGTACCACAAGAGGAGCAGCCATTACGCAGCAGGAACAGGAGAAGCAGGATTCCAGCACCTAACGGCAATACCAAGGGAAAGCCTCCAAAGATGTTGGAAAAAGTAGAATGAATAAAAGATGGTATTACTCCAAATATCATCTGAAAAGAAGTCCCAATGCCAGATCCCACACGTTTAAAAAAATGTGCAAGGCCTTTCGTGTCAGACACATTCAATATTTGGTTTATAAGCTCTCCAAAATGTTGTGGGAGGTTAGTGTTCAAAAGGGACTGTATCTAACTAGAAGTCCTAGTCACCAGTAACTAAAAGGTCTCTCGGGCCAAAGTGAGAGACACCTTTTGTTGGAATAAAAGCACTTTGAGCCTGCTCAACTTGTTTAAATCTGTTTTCAAAGTTGGAATGGAAGGACAAATTGAACTATCTAGACTCCCATGCGGGGGAAGAAAAAGCACATTGCTACAACAAGTTACGCGCTGGGAAACTGTTACTAAATACGGGACTCCTGCCCGTAAGCCACAGCAGTCTTGGTTGTTCAAAATAAGATAATTGTCATTTGTAAGCAAAGTAAAAGTGGGAATTATTGACGGAACTGGGGTCCCTTTCAAAAAACAAGTAAGATTGGGCGCTGACACATTACAAGCGGCTTGCAACTTAACGTGTTTGCAAACCAGGGAATGCCCTATTGTGGAATGGCATTCCTGCCCTGTAAGAAAAACTTCCTTACCCTCCCTCTGACATCTGTAAGTGAAAGGTAGGGACCACAATTCATGTAGAAACGCACTACCCAGTGGTTCAAAACGATCAATCGGAAAATGTTGCATGCATGATTTAAATTGAAATAGCGAAAAATGGAGAATGATAACCCCAATGAATTACCCAAACAGCAGAGCCCGTTTCCACTGCCAAGAACAGCAAGGGCTCTAATTGTTCAATATACAATAGTGTATATGTAGCATCTTTCATGGACGTAAATCGTTGTTTATCAGTTTGATTAAATGGCAAAAACAAAGCAGTGGCATTCAAATAATCCCAAGGTACTTTCCCCATTTTAAGCATTTGCAATGTCCAAGCAAACTGCATAACAGATCTTAACTGGTTTTGACCATGATATAACACAGAAACATTACTTTGAACAATATTATCCAACGTATAAATGCCTGAGGAAAGTGTGTTAATGCTGTTGTTCACTACAGCAAGGACTTTTTCTAAATTGGCTTGATCAATTCGGTGCAGACGAAAAGCAGCTTCAATCTGCGAAAGCTTCCAGATTTCATTGTATGTGGCATAAATAAATCATTTAGCTCTAGGATTCCTAGGCCCTAAGATGAAATTAGCCAGATTGATATCATGCAACAACGGAGAAAGATGTTGTTTCACTGATGTCAGCGTGGAATATTCCAAACAAAAATGGCATAACTTACCCACCGAATATGCGGTAACTGAATGTGTAACTGTATACAGAGGATCAGGTCTGAATGAAACCTGGTGTAACATTATAAAAACGCATTTGACACACATTTGTATTAGTTTGCGACACCAACCTCCACGAAGAATCAACTTTAGAGACATTGAAAGTTTCATTTAGACACAAAGCTTGAAATGCCTTGATGGTATAATTTGTGTGAGTGCGCCAATCATCATATTCCGCTAAAGACGGAATGGATGGAGTATTTCAATTTTTGACAGTTGCCATTCCAAAACAAGTTGTTTGGTACACTGTATCATTTAAAAACAAAATTTGTGGGCGTGGCCAAGATGGCGGGCTGAGAGGACGCTCTCTCCGTGAGCTCCCGTGATCCCGGGGCCCTTGCACCGTTGTATATTGCTGATCTCCCCCTGATCGAGCGGTATTTGAAGCCTAGAGCAGAGGAGCACATAGCTGCACCGCTCGGAGCCTAACATAACCCTGCAGTGCAAGCGGCGCAGCGCCGGAAGGTACCCGGAGCGAGGAACGGCTAGGGTGCCGGTAGAGAGCCAGAGGGACTGCGGCCGCTGCCTGCCGAAGCGGCCGAGGGCGGCATCGGCGACACAGCTGGGGCCTGAGGGAAGGAGGCGACCACCAGCACGAGCCACTTGTGAGGTCCGGCGGCGGAAGCAGTGAGCGGAGCGTGCGGCGCTTCAGCCTGAGTGAGTCGGGGGAGGAGCCGGCGAAAGGCCGCTACGCCAGACCGGGGATCGGACAGGCCGGAGGGCCTGCGACTGCACGCCATCCCCCGGCCCCCCTTCCAGAAGTCCCACACGGGGAGCGAAAACGAGTGTGTGTCCGGATGCGCCTGCATGTACCACCGCGAATAGAGGCGCGTAGACCGGCCTTCGCCTTAGCCCCGATCCCTGGTGGTCTTCTCCACGGAGCCCGCGGCCCAGAGTCACTACGCGAGCCCGCGGCCTCCACCGGATGTAGGCCTCTGATTGCTTGCCCTCCCCCCACGGCGCCGCTACCCAGCTAATGAGGCGGGGGTTCCCCTGGTGACCCCCTCAAGACCGCGGGGCGCCCCTGAGACCCGCACCACAAGGCAGAGCGATTGACGAGGTCGACGGAGGCTGGGAGGGGGACCGGCCCGTGGCGCCACTCACCCTTGAACTGTGGGGGGCGACACCCCGACTCCAGCGGAGGTGGCGCTGCCGGAGTGTCGGACTGGAAGAGCGGTCAGTGGCCTGAACATGCTTTGATTAGCCCGCTGAAGAGGTGTGGATCACTTTGCCGCCGGCGCCATACGGACTCTACTCCCGTTCCACGACGCTGTTGCTGCGGCCCTTACTGGCGGCGGACCGCGATTGCCCCCCTCGCGTCGGCACTCTTGGTGTCCTGAGGACCCGCAGGTCGGGGTGGGACCGGACGGCGATACCCGTGGGAGTGCCGTTCTGCCCGGACTTTGCAAGACATCTCGCCCTCTGGCACTGCAACACATCACGCGGATCTCTACGGGTGTCGTCCCACCTGCCGCACCTCCCCACTCTCACGATGTCTAGCAACAGAGGGGGTAAGAAAGGAGACCGCACCTTGCCGGAAATGCTAGGCAGGGGCGCCCTGAGACAGGAGAGGGGTCAGCCCGCCCCGAGCCCCTCAAACAGCTCCCGAGGCGCGGAGGGGGGGGAACCTCCGGTAACCAGGTATTTCCTGGAGTCGCTGTTCAGCTCCCTCAGGGAGGACTTTCAAACGCTGAAGCAGAAGGTGGCCGGAGAGGTCCAGGAGGTAAGGAGAGAGGTCGACTCCCTTGGTGAAAGAGTGTCCACGGTGGAGGACGTCGGCCACTCCCGGGATGAGGAGATCGCGCACTTGCAGCAGGATGTCTTGCGACTCAGAGATCAGCAACTCGACCTCCAGGCCCACGCTGAAGATCTCGAGAACAGGTCCAGGCGCAATAACATTCGAGTCCGGGGAGTCGCATCTAAAGTGGAAGGAGACGACATAGCTGCCTACCTGAGAGACCTGTTTCGTGAAATACTGGGCGAACCTGGAGACTTCCCTGTTAGAATTGATAGGGCGCACAGAGTGGGCCTGCCGCGCCGGGCCTCGGCGCCACGCCCAGATATCCTGGCCTTCCTGCCGGACTTCCCTTTGAAGGAACGGATTCTTCGTGAGGCACGGAGGCAGCAATCCCTGTGTTTCCGAGGTCATCAGGTGGCCCTGTTTCAGGACTTGTCGGCGATCACACTGCAAAAACGCAAGGCGTTCAAAATAGCCACAGATTTCCTGCGAGAACATGACACGCAGTACTCCTGGGGCCATCCCTTCCGGCTCATTTTTCGCTGGAACGGAACTCTGCATCAACTCCGGTCCCTCCAGGATACTTGCGGAGTGCTGGGAATCACCGCAACAGATGAAGACGCTCCCACGCCTCGCCGCCGGCGCGGCACTAGGGATGGCCGGCAGACGCTCCAGGGGTGGCGATCCCCAACTACGCTCCTGCGACCAGACTCGCCCACTATCCGGGAGGAAATGGATAGTGCAGTACGTGAGGTGACCAGGGACACGTCGTCTGGTGATATGGCCTTGACGGCCTGAACATACTCCGGGGGGAGATCGACATGGCCTCATCATCCTTGCAGGTTCGAGGGTTCCGGGGATGGGGGCGGCGGGGGTGTGTGTGTTGTGGCTGGACGTCCACCTAAATAACTTTCCATGGACTTGTCCGCTAGGGACCAGACTGGGACAATGGTGTTCTCTGGACAGTTGGGTGCGAGGAAGGGGGGAGAGGGGGATGGTTGGGGGGGTTTTGGGTTCGGGAGGACACGAGGAAGAGTAAGGGGGGAAGGGCAGGGGGAGGGATGGGAGAGAAGGGGAAAGGTTTGGTTGATTGTTTGCATGGAGATTCGATTTGAGGGGCAGGGACTTTGGAGTAGGGGGGGAACGGGTTGGGCTGTTGGTGGAGAGTTCGAGGGGAGTTGTGGGGGGTGGGATGGGAACCGTACTGTATTGTTGCTGCACTTTCTTTGACCGTACACTACTTCTACACACTACTTGCACTGACACTGCCCCTCCCGGACCGTGTCTTGCTGATTGAGCTGTGCTCTTACCCGCTTCGATGACAGCCCTTAAAATTGTCACGCTTAATGTGAAGGGGCTGAATAACCCTGTCAAAAGGAGGGCAGTGTTGTCCCTGCTAGAACACACACGGGCTGATATCTGTCTCTTGCAGGAGACACACCTTTTGGCCAGGGATTGCTAGAGGATGAGGTCCCCGAAATTTCCAACGCAATTTTTCTCCTCCAATGCCACCAAGACAGCAGGGGTGGCGATCCTGGTATCCAGAGCATTTAGAGGGGAGGTCCTACACAAAGCGGCAGAACAGAAAGGGAGGCTCCTTGCTTACAGGGTCAAACAGGGGGGGTCTGGTGTTTACCATTGGCTCGATATATAGCCCCAACGAACAGCAAGAAAGGTTCCTTCACTCGGCCTTGGTGGATATCGCGGCCACCCCAGATAGACACATGATTATAGGAGGAGACCTGAATATGGTCTTCGATTCGTCCGTGGATAGATCAGCGCAGCGATACCCTCAGACGGGAGAGATCTCGCAATCGGGCAAGGCCCAACTGGATGACCTGGATCTGCGCGATCTCTGGCGCCACCTCCACCCTACCGCCCGGGCCTACTCCTATTACTCGCACGCACACAAGACCTACGCGAGACTTGACCACCTTCTGGTCACGGGGCAGGTCTGTGCCCTGGCCATAGCGTCAGACATAGGAGTTCTCTCGCTGTCGGACCATGCCCCCGTCATGGGCAGCTTCCAGCTGCCAACCACATCCCCCTCACGTGGGGTGTGGCGCCTTAGAGACACTCTTTTGCATAAGATGGAGGTGGTGAAACACATACAGGAAGCGATCCGCGAGTACCTGAGGCACAATGACAACGCCGATACCACCCGGGCGACACAGTGGGCTGCGCTGAAGGCGGTGCTTCGAGGTGAATTCATTGCCACCTCATCGGCGGAGATCAAGGCCCAACAGCAAAAGAGGGACAAACTCACCAGTAAGGTGCGAGAGTTAGAACAAGTACATCAAAGAACCGGGGCTCCCAGAGTCTGGAGGCAGCTTAAGGCCGCGAGAAAACTCCTGTCAGCGTTGGACATGGACAGGGCGGAATATGCTGCGTTACGCCTGAAACATGCGTACTACACAGGCGGAGACAGATGCGGCCGACTCCTGGCGAATAAGACTCGAGTAGCGCAGCAAAAACATCGGGTGAAGGAGCTATCGGTCTCTGCTGGAGTAACAGCCACGGAGAATATCCAGTTAGCATAGGGCTTCCGTCGATTCTATGCCGAACTGTATGCGGGTGAGTCCCCTTCAGCACAGGCGGAAGCAGAGTATCTAGACTCGGTTGACCTTCCTTCCCTCGCCCCGGAACAGGCCGAACATCTGGAACGGGACATTCGAATTGAGGAGGTGATCACAGCCATCTCCAGACTCAAACACGGGAAAGCTCCGGGCCCCGACGGTTACACGTCCCTTTTTTATAAAACGTTCTGCCCTGAGTTAGCGCCTCTTCTTACGCGCCTCTTTAATTCATTCTCCGAGCCTGGAGCTATCCCCCCGGATCTGCTCCAGGCGACGGTGTCGGTTATCCCCAAACCGGGGAAGGATCGGACTCAGTGCGGCTCTTACAGGCCGATTTCCCTTCTGAACGTCGACCTTAAAAATTGTACACTGGGATCCTGGCGGCCCGTCTGGCGCCTCATTTGCCAGGATTGGTTGACCCGGACCAAGCGGGGTTTATCCCCGGGAGGCAAACGGTGGACAACACTAAGAGAGTGGTTCATATTCTGGAGAAGGCTTCCCGAATCCCCGGAGAGAGGATGCTATTAGCAATCGATGCGGAGAAGGCCTTCGACCGAGTGCATTGGCCCTACCTGGAGAAAGTTCTGTTGAAGGTGGGCATAGGGGAGGAATTCCGCACCCTAGTATTCAACTGCTACAGACTTCCGTCTGCGGTGGTGCGGGTGAACGGCTGTAGCTCTCAGAAGTTCGCGATAGATCGGGGCACCAGACAGGGATGCCCATTATCACCACTGCTCTTTGCTCTCTATATGGAGCCCTTTGCCCAACGGATACGCCAAAACCCGAATGCGATTGGCATACAGATGGGGAGATATACACATACCATTAGCCTCTATGCTGACGACATTATATTGACGCTGGCTGATCCACGAAGGGCACTCCCTGCCTGTATCACTGAGCTGGAGGAATTCGCCGCTGTAGCTGGCTTCAGGATGAACATGGGGAAATCTGCGGCCCTTGACGTTTCGCTGACTGCCGCCACGAGATCCGAACTGCAAGGCCTCTTCCCCATGCACTGGTCCAGGGACCTAGTGCCATACCTGGGCATACTATTGGCTCCCTCCCTACCTGCCATGGTGGCCGCTAACTACGCGGCCTTGGGTAAGAAAATCAAGGAGGAATTAGCCCGATGGAACAAGGGCACGCTGTCTTGGCTGGGCAGGATAGCTGCTGTGATGATGACACTTCTGCCGCAGGTGTTATACCTATTCCGCGCTCTGCCGCTCCAACCCCCAAAAGGATGGATTCGACAGACGCAAGCGGACCTTACGCGCTTCATCTGGCAGGGCCGCAAGCCACGACTCAAGAGAGCCGTATCCACACTGGCCCCTGAGGCGGGAGGATTGGGCATACCGGATCTAAATAGGTATTTCCAAGCGGCGCAACTGCGGTATCTTGTGGAATGGAGCAGGTGGGAGTCAGATAAGCACTGCCTTTTTCAGGATCAAGCGGTTGCGGGTCGGCCCTTGCAAGAGGTGCCCTTCCTGCACAGGTCTCACCGTCCCCCCAATCTGTATGCGTCCTTCATCACGCAGGTTCCGATGCGGGTGTGGGACGCCACTAAAGTTGCACATGATCTCACGACCTTCCCCTCGCCGATCACACCACTGATTGGAAACCCTGACTTCCATCCCGGGATGGAGCCCGGAGCTTTCGCACATTGGCGAACGGCAAGATGCAGTGCGCTGTTCCACGTGTATGGCCCAGAAGGGGTCATCCCGTTTCAAGAACTCAGGCGAGAATACCTCCTGCCCGAGATCGAAAGGATGCGGTATATGCAAGTGCGTCACTGGGCACTTCAGCCGCAGGTGCGCGATTTGGCAGACAGAAAGCTCACGCCTTATGAGAAGTGGCTCGTGACGCGCACCTCGGACTCGAAACTCATCTCGGACCTGTACAAACTCCTGCAGCCTTCCTCCTCTCATATTTATAATCCAGGACGGGAACGCTGGGAACGAGAACTAGGGAGGGCACTAAGCCACACTGAATGGGACCACATCTCCTACCGGGCACGACATTCCGCGTATCACACCGGACTCACCGAAACGTTCACTAAGGTATCCACATACTGGTATTATACACCGGAGAGACTGCATGAAATGAATCACAACATTACGAACACTTGTTGGCGGGAATGTGGGCAGGTAGGCACACTTACACACGTTTTATGGGAGTGCCCCCTATTGGGCCCCTACTGGAAGGAGGTCTTGGACGAGATTGACTCACGCTTTGATATTGAACTGCCGTGCTTCCCGGCGTATATCCTACTGGGCTTGCCCAACGGGCTGATGTACCCCTCAAAATCTCGCAGGGGTAGGCAGATAGCGATTGCACTGGGCTCTGCTGTTCAGCACATACTCATTCACTGGCGCACCACCACGCTCCCCTCTACTACCGGTTGGTTGCACAGGTTGTGGCATGTATTGGGGATGGAGAAGTTGTCGCTTATGGTGGCAGGAGAGATGGAGAAGTTTCATGACCTGTGGCAGCCGTTCCACTCCTTACTAGTAACAGAAGTTAGAGAACTCACATGCCCACGATATCTCCGACTGTTGAGATTAACGTCTCCGGCGACTCCAACTGATCAATGAGTCTGTGATTGTGGTCGGGAGGGAGGGAAGGTCGAATTGAGAAGGGTGACACGGGAAGGAGACTTTGGCACGGTACGGGGGGTGGGTAGGGGGGGAACCGGAGGGAGGAGGTTGGGGGGGAGTTTGGGGTGGGGTTCTTTGTTTTTAAGGTGTTGTTGCCGTATACGCACCCAGCGCCATGCTCTGATGGACATCGTAATAGCAGAGCTCTGCACGCTGGTTGCGCTCCAGTATAGCAAAATCTTGGCACTGACACTTTGAGACAATTGTTTTTCATTTGTTTGTATTGTCTTCAAATAAAATACTTTAAACCTAAAAACAAAATTTGAGCTGGGAGCAGGCAGGCACGATGTAAAGCTTCAGTTCCCTGAACCTGCCAAGGCTTTGTACCCCAGATTGATTTTAAATCAACAGTCTCTTTCCAACGATCATAACCCTGCATAGCCAATTTATTTCTAAACAAGTTGGCGCAAATCAATTTCGTGTGGATCAACAAGAATTTGGATTGTGAAGATGATCGAAGTTTAAAGTAATAGGATTCCGGATTAGATATGTCATAATCTGTAAAATAAGTGTACTTATCCCTAAGAGTTTTAAAACTCCCCTCTACGGGAGTAGGATAATGCTCCCATTGTGTAAAATTAAAACAGGTCTCATTGAGTTTCTTTTGTGTAAAAAATGATGCCCATATGTGGAAAACAAAATAAATTCCCATAATTGGAGAAATTTAAATACAAATCTTAAGCATCAAAAGCAGCATAATATTTTAAAACTGAAAACAGTGCATGTACGGCTTGCACATCCCAATCATCAGAATGTATGTCCTGTGTCACCACATCTCCTAAAGAGACGTGAAACACGAATGGTACCCTAAGGACCTTGGTCAGGCCGTGGATTTTGTAGGCAACTTTTTCCCAAACTATGCCACCCGCAACCGGGAATGCTCAAATATTAACATGAGACTGATCACGTTTCATGATATGGGATGGTGTGCGAAGAGCTAGAATTCCATCGACCAGGTTTACTGCAGAGCATTCTGGCAAGTAATGACCATTGATGAGCAAAAAGAACACTGTCACAAATCCAATTGACATGAGGAGGAAAATCAGGATAAGCACCAACCAAATGTAGGTCCATGGAGGGATCAGGTAAGTCTTTTTGAACCAAGAGAAAAAAATACTTCATTTAGTCGGTCTGTCTGCCAAACTGGATGTCAAGGAGGACGAGCCAGAAGAGAGGCTGTTATGATCTGCATAGTAGCCACTTGTAGGTTGATTAATCAGAGGTGGAAGTGTCTGGTTCGCTTGATGTTCTCCAGGACTGTTCGGCACCTCACTCACGGACTCCTCAGGATGATATATATATATATATACTCAACATCCTTAGTAGAAGATGGAGGTCGGACGGGTGAAAGAGCAATAATAGTGTCCATCACTTTCTTAGTCCTGTGAGGACCAGTGGAAGATGATGAAGTCGGTGGAGCCAATGAAATTGCGTTGCACGAAACTGCTGGTGTGACACTATTCAGAATCGGCCACATGGTGTAGCTTGACATTGTCCACTGAAATATATCTATTGTCTTTGCGACCAGGTAAAGGTGGTAAAATAACTGTACGAGTACCCTTCAGTCAAAGCACAGGAACCGGTGCACGATAAGAGGGACCAAATTCTTTTTTGTTCTCAGCATTTCTCGTACCAGATCTCCGATTTTAGGAAGCCAACCGGCAACTTGAATCAGCAGTGCGGCATCAGTGGAAGAGGGTAAATGTTCCGTTGCATAGCTGTCAAGTGTCTGTTGTAGATCCTGTAACACAGTAGAATGAATATCTACGTCAAAGGTAGTGGCAGCCGCCACGTCTAGACCATCAAGCTCTGGAACAAACATTTTAATGCCAAAGAGCCTTTCATATGGGGTCCGCCCACCCAGGGATCATCTAGGGAAGTTATTAAGTGCATGTTGAACCCCATACAAGTGGGCCAGCCAGTTCCTACCAGTACCTAAGACTCCAGCTATCAAGGATTGCTTTAAGTCACGGTTCATTCGCTCCACAATTTAATTGCCCTCAGGCGTGTATGGAGACGAAAACTGCACCAGCACCCCCATAGACTTCATCGCATCCTTGTATGCATTAGAGGCGAACGATGGACCTTGGTCAGAATGGAAGGTGCCACAGGCAAACATCCTGACAAAGACACACAGATCCTTGATTACATTTCAAGTGTCAGCACTGCATTGTGGCCAAACCCAAAGGAATCTAGTACACAAATCAACTGCAACCAATACATATTTATACACAGTATGAGAAGAAAGAGGACCCCAGTGATCAAGATAGATACAGCCAAGAGGTTGATTAGAACTACATAGCTGTGATTGTGGTGGACGTGTGACTATAGACGGCTTGATTTGCTGACAACTTTCACAAGAGAGTACATAATTACGTGTCTGTTTATATAAACCACGCCACCAGTAATGTTGCTGTAAGATAGGGA
The DNA here is from genome assembly GCF_964261635.1 of Lissotriton helveticus. Taxonomy (NCBI): domain Eukaryota; kingdom Metazoa; phylum Chordata; class Amphibia; order Caudata; family Salamandridae; genus Lissotriton; species Lissotriton helveticus. Next base: position 1,594,357,467 of record NC_136067.1, on the reverse strand, counting down.
CCGTCTCCGACACACCAGGATGTGCAGATGCAATGCCTTCGTGAGTGGCTTTGATCAAAGTAGGTCGGCGGTCCATGTTGGGAATCATCCGCTCCCCAACCGAAGGAATCAAAGCATAAGGAACCTGTTTGGGAGTTATGTGATAAGAGTATTTCAAAGGGAAACCCTGAGGATAAGCAGTTCAATCCCTAGTTGCAGCTACTGCTGCCAAAATCTCATTATCTATTTTAGACATGGATCTTGTAACTGCTGCTATGGAACATATGCCTACTGCAGACCTGGCCGCTTTATCAGCCAAAGAATTACCAAGAGCATGTGCTCTCACATGCTGATGGCCAAGAGTATGTATTACATGCGCAAGGGGCAGAGGCTGTGTAGGATATGCCACTCAAACTCCAAGCGTTTTATGCTTAATTGGGCTGCCTTTGGAATCCCGATAGTCATTCCGAGACCAAAAGAATAAGTTGTCATTAAAAGACTGGACACAGTAATAAGAATCGCAGACAATAGGAGTATTCACATGTGGATCAGAAAACTCAAGAGCAAGCATCTCCACCAATTGTGCCGTACAGTCCCCAAGTGCCTGAGTGTGCACAATGGAAGACTTAAACTCTCCTTTAACAATTGAGCCAGCAACAATTACGCAAGCCGCAGAATAAGCATGCTTGGATCCAGTGGCCGGTTGAGCCAAGCCATCGGTATAAATGATTCAGGTGTACTCATGCAGAGTTAGCAAAGACAAGGGAGGATGAACGTGTTCATACTGTAAAAACTCCTGTGTCTGAAGAGCGGGATCAAAGATAAACGTGACATCAGCCATGTTATGTGCTGGATTGAGGTCCTAACATAGGTGCGCCGTTTTAGAGGCACAAATCCTTCGTGCCACAAAGACAGGCAGGCCCTTTCACCCACTTAAGGCCCTTTCACCTACATTAGCCCTCCCTTCACAATAACGAGCAACAGAGGATGTCCCTTATCTGACATGTGCTCTGGGCGCAGAAGACAGTCCAACAGTGACTAACCTACGTCACAACGAATTCTTAGAAACAGACCCTTAAGCTCTTGGGATTTTCCCTAGCACAGGATTATTGATTTCTCCAAGAACTCATTAAATATGCATGAACCACTATTCCCTAAGGGTTCATTCCTGACGTCTTCCTCTGACCAACTTTACGTCAACACTAACATTCCAAGGCACCTATCAGGTAGAAATATACCTCCCTTTGCCCAAGTAAACCAGAGGAGACCGAGACTTCCATGCTGACACTCTGACCTGAGACACTGCAACCTGCGTCATGCCACAGCTCCAGCTGGCAGAGGTCCATCCACCCATCCTGGGGTGTCCAGCTCGAGATCAGGATGAAGTCCCACTAAGGTAATGGGGTTAGACTAAATCCTAGGGGGATTCCTGGCTCTCTAAGACCTACACAAATGCTAGGTACACTTAGGTACATCTAGTTAGGCATCATAGGGGTATAGGCCTTATCTGAATGCATTCCGTATTTCATGTATGTGTTCATTACTATTGCAAAATGGTAGAACTATACAATGCCTTTTTATTTAACTGCACTGCTGGCCATATTTCTCTGCTACTGTCTAACAGTTGTCGGGCACATATAACCAGTACTAGAATAACAACTGCGCTATACATTTTATTGTAAACACACCCAACTGTTTCTTCTATGTACTTCTCTGAGATGAGTGACTGAATGAAAAGTAGTATATTGTTTCCACGATCCTGAGGGATCAGGGTTTATGTTAAGTGGTTGCCAGAAGCTATTCCCATCGTGTCTTCAAGAAGTTTCTAGTGGCCTCTGAGCTAGCTGGTACACAGTAATTAAGTTTAATATACACGATAGGGGAATACTGACCTCAGTCCTATGCCAAGCCTATTGTATATGTTATTCCAATGCGCAGAACCTATCAGGGAAATAGGAACTACACTACATGGCGCCCAATGTGAAGTTGGCACTTATTCAACAGTAGAATCTGAGTAGTTCAGTCATGCTTATTCTCAGAGACCCCACTCACAAAACGTCCAGAGACGTCTGGAGTGGGTAGGCACAAAATTCCTCCACAGCTGAGTAGGCAAACTTCCTATGTATTGGCTGTTGGTTAATCAAGCTTGAAGGTAAAAGTTCCCGAACAAATGTGCCTTTTTAAAACCTTATCTGAAAACCCTTTTTTAGGACATATTGTTTTCACAACACAATGTCTGTCGAGGCAGCTGATCCTGTCACTAGGACACAGGTCTCAAACGAAGAAGAGGTAGCAAATGCAACACATTTTGCACCCAAAAATAGGCATACACTCACACAAAAACCCCTCAGACATGGTTTAACAGACCGAGGAGGTAGAGTGATATTTATAGAGGCACCCGAAGATTATCAAACAGATGTATTCTATTCTTGGGTTACATTCCCAGCAGTAAATGCAACAACTCAGACTTTTCATTCTTACATACTTGAAAAATTCCCAGCGGTCTACACTCCTTTTGAGGAGATTAAGATTTCGCTCACTAACCAGGACCACAATTTCTGGTTTAATGGCGCCCTTTCACAAATAAATAAAACCAGGCTCGGTCCACTAGGTAGACCAGGAGCTACATGGCCGACATTAGCCGGCTACACACCACATCCTGACATTGATATAATGCCACAAGATGCACTGCTCTTATAACACAAAGAGTTGGTAAAACTCTTACTGAGCCATGACGCAACTTGTCATGAGGACACTTGGTGTCCAGCCCACGGTAGCTACAAATAATACAGCTCCTACACAGAGCACCGCTACTAAAATCACTCCACAAAACACACACACACAGTAATGGTTAAACTGCCCAAGAAACGTGAAAAGATTTCTTTCTGGGTAGCTCAGAAAATCACCCAGTTAGAAGCAGTATTTCTAAATACCACACCATTTGAAAGCATATAATGCTAACACTCTGCTTGCCCATGGGGATAACATCACAGTTAGAGGACTGCACCAATTGGGGTACAGTTTTTGCTGCCATATATACCAGAACTCATGGTATTCCTTCCTTAACGGTAATTCCAGATGTCTTATGACAGCAACACAACAAGTATGGAGCTGAACCAGCTCTGACCTTAGGTATGAAATTACTAGGTAATTATGACCAGGTATCAACAATCATACTAGCTAACATTAAAGGGGAAGCAGCCTCAGTGGCGATCCACCAACACCTAAGAGAGGTCAGTCTTATAGACCAATCACAAGAACTTCCCAAAATAATTACAACTGCAAATGCGGAACTGGGAAGGGACAGTTTGGGTGGGAAACCACAGCTAATGAGCAGTCCTGAGAAGGACACTTCTAAACAGACACCTACTTCTCCTAAAAAGAAGTGGGATATTAATAAAAAAACAAACATTTTCAGAAAAGATTCTCAGTCCAGAGGTAGGTCTCCTCAACAGGAGCCCTCTGCAAAGAGGTATAACCTTTGGAATAGGGATAATATTAGGAAACCTGACAGGTATCAGGATACTGATACACATTCCGCTCAACAAACAATACAGGGAGAGAAGAAAAGTCAGCACACAAAGAAGAGTGCAAGCAGTCCAGGGACAAGCATGCTCAGGACTCTTCTAAAACAGAAGACAAGCCACACCTCAATTTAAAAAATAAAAAAAAGAAGAAAGTTGCAGGTCTCAAAGTTAGACATGTACAGAATACTAAGGACTCAACTTCTGAACGGGGATTGGGCTTATACAATGCTAAGACAGAGTGGCAGAAGTAACAATGTCTCAATAGCTCGCCAAAACCTGAAGGAATTTCTGGACTGCAAAATTGAATGATTAAATCACTGTGGAAACACCACACAAAAGGGTGAAAGTCCCACAAAAGTTATATGAAATAACACTCCGCATGGAGGAGGACAAACACAGGAAAGTAAAAGGTCTCTATGCGAAGAACCTATTGTCTGGTTTGGACATACTGTTAGCAGAACAAGATTAGCCACCAGCATTCGTCAGGGAGCGCCCAAAGGGAAAAGTATATTTTTCCTGCATTTTCCAACCATGTTCCCGTTCTCCTTATACATACATATGCACGGGAGTGGGCAGTAGCCCAAGCTCCAGCATTGTATAAAAATCACGCTGGATGGGATGAGGACTCAACCCACCATGTGATCCCGTTAATATTTTCACCACATGCTCAAAGACAATATCCTATTAAGCAAGAAGCTAAAAATACAGCTCAGGGAGATGTTAGATCAACTTGAATACCTGGAGATCATTTGAAATACACTTCACAAATGAACAATCCCTTGCATCACTAATAATAAATTTCGGCTAGTTTTCATTTACAGACACTTGGACACTTGCACAAAGACATATGCTGTCCAACATGCAGATAGTACCGCATTAATGAATAACAGTATGCGGGAAAAAATACAAAAAGACACTAATAATCTCAAATGGATTTTCTGTCAAACTATAGCACCTGAAAGCAGGCACCTAACAGCATTTAGTATGTTAGAGTCCCAGCGACAATTTTTTGTCATCTCCACCGTGGGTATAAGAACAGCTCAGTGGTATTTTCCGAAAGAGTTTCTTTGGGATTCGCCTCTGGGGGCTACAAATTAAATTTTGAGAAATCAGAAATTGCCCACCTCTGTGTCCTATTTTTGGGATATGAGCTTTCAAGTGAAGGGAAAAGCCTGGCAGCTAACTTTTTAGAAAAGTGTGCACTGCTCCAGCCTCCAAAGACATTAAACAACTTCCATTCATACTAGGATTCCTAGATTTTGGCAGAACATACATTTTTGATTTTGCAGAGAGAGTAAAACCTTTCTACAACCTTTTTCAAACCTGACTTCTCAGTCAAACACTGGACACAAGAACACACCAATATTCTTTGTTCACTCCAGGAAGATATTGCTTCCAAACACATACGCATACGTGTAAACTTGCACCACTTGGTACTCATTATCATTTTGGGTCAATGCGGGTACACTTATTAAACCTTTAATGAAGGTGAAACTGTACCAATCACATACTATTCTCACCTGTACACAAACACAGAAATGAGTTTTAATTCAACAGACAATTCTGACAACCATTCAGACTGCTGTAGCAAAAGAAAGAGCACTGGCTCATGGGAAGATGCATTATTGTCGTGACTCCGGTACCGGGGCTAGCATTCCTAATGCCAAAGTCTTGCATCCAGAATGGAAACAAAGGGCTAATTCTTTTGCTGCATCAGACTTTGAATCCAGATTTGATCTAAGTTTAAAAACACAGGCCTTTCTGCAATATGAAAAAGAACATCATCTACCAAATCAAATCTTGTCTAGAATAGTATGATTTTTTTACAATTTACACTGATGGGTCTGACCCACCTGCTGCCTTTGTTAAAGATCAGATACTGGAAGGCAAGTTCCGTCCTCATTGCACCAAAAAACTACCTCTAGGTAATAGCACGGCTTGGTTGGCAGCTTTAAAAGCCCTGATACTTGCACTTGTAAACACGGATCGAGAATTCCCCACACTCATTGTGTGTGATTCCTTTTACTGTGTGCAATGATATAATAAATATTTACACCATTGGGAACAAAATGGGTTTAAAGATGAAAAAAGGTGGCATAATTAAAAACAAAAATTATGGTCAACAGGTAGTGGAGTTGAAAAATGACCTACCAAGAACTCACGTGATTAACACGCTGAGTCTTCAACATGATGGCGTGCACGTTGAAGGGAATTCAGTGGCCACAAGCCGGCTGTTCACACTGCTTCCATAGCTGGGCGCACTCGTCCAACAACGAGAATAGACGGTTAGAATATGGTGACTGTAATTGCTTCATGCAAAGGCAGCACAGCAGTGCCTAAGAAATTTCCACTCAAATACTCCTACAAGTTAGGTGCAAACAACATTCCGTATGCTCAGATTACTGGAGTGGCAGATAGAGTATTTCCAAATATGGATAGTAGGCAGGAATGAATAATTTAAAACACACAAGGGCTTGGGCTCCGCACATTCAGGGGTCATAGCTACTATTTCTTCATTCCAACTGTGCTGTTGGTGGCCAGGGATCAGAAGTCAGACTATTGGCTTTATCTTGAACTGCAACATCTGCAATCAAATGCCAGGCTACACCATCACAAAACCCGCGCAGGTCGCATTGCTAGACAGCATCAGACTGTCCACTTGATCGTGTCATGTAACAGGACCACTGTGGCCCCTCAAATTTTTAGGTGACTTAAAAATATATCTTGGTGGCAGTGGATCCATGCTCAAGTTTCCATTAGGTATGGTCTCAGCACTCGGCTGACGCTCAAAACTGTTATAGAAAGATTTGCGAGCCCATAACAGGAGATACGCAATCAACGTTACACCCTGACTGTGGCTCCACACTTGGCTCTCAAGCCTACTAATAGGCCATGGACGTAGTATTGCGGTACTCCTCTCCAACACCATCCTGAGGGAATTAAGGTAGAGGAGAGGAAGGACTGGGGCATAGAGCAATCCTTAACAGCTAGGGTATTAGGCGGGGCATTAGTGGGGTCAAACACTTATATGGATTCAGGGGGCAATACACACTCAGCCAAGAAGCTCTCTAGGAGGTGTCACTCCATTTACGAATGTGAGAACCTGATCATAAATGTGAAGGCACGAGGGGCGTGGTCTGGACGCAGATCGGGATGGCGGCGTGAGCCTGTAGCTCCGCACCCGATCCCGCAAAACATCCTGAGATCTTCGCACACCCGCTGTTGCTGGTGCGGGTGTACTGGGCGGACCACCGGGGCAACGGTAGAGTACGGTGGCGAGAGGACGAGCGCCGAGAAACACTCTAAGACCCGATCCCGGAGCCCGGAGACGGTGGAGGGTGAAGCGCAAGATGGCGGCGACCCCGGAATAGGAGAGCTGCGCTACGAGGGGCATAGCTAGGACGGCTGGCGGCGGTGACGAGTGGAGCGTGGCCACTGTGATCCCTGGGCTATCGGTGGGATAGGAGGTGGGGAGCACCCGGTGCTGCATGGATGCTTGGCGGGCCGGGAACCGCTCCCCCGGTTCTGGCGATGGCGGCCGTCTGAGGGAGGAGTCCCCCACCATCCACGGACTTCGGGAGAAGGGACCGCGCAGCCCCACACAGTAAGGAGTAGACGACAGGGGCACATCGGGGGAGAGACGCGTGGAGGCCTGCTGGTTCCTGCGCCTGGCCCCGAGCGCGACAGGCGGCCCTGCATGACTGCCCTCGAGTGAGGAGACGACCCTCGGGGGCGCTCGCTGAATACCGGGAGGAGCAGACCTGGGCGGACGCCGAGAATCGGCAGGAGCGGCGAGGGCGCGCAGACGGACACCGGCATGCTGGCTCTGCGAGCGTGTACAGGAGCAGCCAGGATTTGCAAAGGTGGCACAGGGAGATAGGTCCCAGTGGGATACGGACTGCCACCACCTCTGGGGACTGCACGCCCGATTTCTCCCGGCACTGCCCTGCATAAACTGGTACTTATTGTTGTCCCCTTCATTCATGACCTGCCCATCCCCTGATTTGGCCCTGGAGAGCGGGTGTTAGGGGCAGCGAGAGTGTAACACAGGTGCGGCCCGGGATCCCAGGGGTCATTACTAGCGACTGGCCAGCTGCGGACGCCGCCCGCCTACAGTGGGGTGAGACGGGGTGCAGGTGGCCATTTTGAATACAGGTGGTGGATCAGGAGCCGCACACGGCTTGGCACTGGTGACTGAGGACTGACCCCCGAAGACGCGATTGGGTCGCCTGGTTGACGAGAGGGGCCGAGAAGCTACCCTTGATCAGCGAAGGGGACTAGGGCCAGGAACAACCTCTGGGGCGAGCCTGTGACAGCGCTCACGGATCGCAAGATGGCTGCCGGGGGTGGGGACTTGAACATGAACCAGGCGACTATTTCAGAATCGGGTGGCGGAACCCTCACTGACACGGAGGGCTCGGCTCAGGAGCAAAGGTTGAATAGACGGTTGGATGGGATACTGGAAGCGATAACTGCGACCAAGGAGTCCCTACACCAGGACATCGCGCAGGTGACCACAGGACTGGGCCTCTTGAGAGCGGACCACGCTAAGCTTACCGACAGAGTGAAGGACAATGAGGCACTGCTCCAGGAACTTAAACCGGCGGTAGTGACTGCGGAACACAAACTGACCGATATCCTTGATCGATTGGCAAGGCTGGAGAAGCGAGCGGAAGACTCTGAGGGCCGCAACAGGAGGAACAACGTTCGGGTAGTGGGTCTGCCAGAAAATGTTGAGGGAGAGGACGCAGTCGCCTTCATGGAGAACTGGTTTAAGACGGTCGTAGCCCCGGAAGGTTTGTCCCCCTACTTCTCCCTGGAACGAGCCTACAGGGTCCCGGCTCGCCCGCCCTCGCTGGGCCGCCCACCCAGACCGATTGTGGTCCGACTGCTGCATTTTAAAGATCGGGACCTGCTGATACAGAGAGCACGTTCGGCGAGGCCCTTCCAAGTGGACAACAGCTCAGTCACGGTCTTCCCCGACTACACGCAGGAGGTCCAGAGACGCCGGGCCTCGTATCTGGCTGTGAAAAAGGAACTGAGGGACGAGGGTATACAATATTCCTTGCTCTTCCCGGCCAAACTAAGAGTGATAATGGACGGCACGACTCAATTCTTCCAGACCCCGGACGAAGCGTGGTCATGGCTCGAGCTGTATCGGGCCGGTACGGACCGCAAAGGAACGGGTACGAGGGAGAGACAGAAAAGGGTCCAGACGCAAAAATCGCAGCGTATCCGCAAGAGAAACCAACTCAAGAGGGCCCTGCGGGACGACCAGATGGCGGAGGACAGGAGGGGTGCTTTGGCCGCAACAGCGACCATCACGGGCTCACAACAGGAAAGGTTATCCGTGGGCACGGACTCTGGAGCAGAAGGAGGGAAGTCTGGAGGTGAGCTTTCAGATGTTGATAGCGCTGGAGGGCCGACAGTCACACCGCAGACGGCAGACGGACTATTCAACGAATAACGATCAATGTGAGAGCCATGTAAGTTATTCCTGTTGGGATAGACTGCCCTGGTGCCCGGGCTCGCTAGCGGGTGTTGTGTTGAACTGCAGTATGGGATCAAGGGAGCGGGGAGGGGCCCTTGTCTGCCCCTGGTTGGTTCTGTTCCACCCTCTTGTTGCCCTTAAGGCTTTCTGTAGTGACGACTGCAGAGTAGTGTCATGTGTGTTGTGTTAAGGGTTTGGATGGGGGCTGATGACGAGTTGTTAGGTCCTGTTCTGGGGAGTGGGGTTGGGGGAGTTTATGGGGTTGTTTTGAGCGGGGGATTTTACTGCACTGATGTGGGTGGCCGGTTGGCACTGTGGAGGGAATGGGGAGTTGGCTGCAATGGGATCGGTACCTGATTTGAAGTGTCTCACATGGAATGTCCGGGGACTCCGCACAATGTCTAGGAGATACAAGGTACACGCTCATCTAGTAAGGCGGGGCGTACAGATTGCACTACTGCAAGAAACCCATTTAACCAAGCAAGAATGTACAGCACTGCAGAGGAGATGGCATGGTCAGGTGTTCGGCACCACGTACTCGGGGTTTGCCCAGGGGGTATTGATATGGGTTAGAGCGGGGATCCCGTTCCAGGCCACGAAACAGCTGGTGGACCCAGAGGGGCGGTATGTAGCAGTGGAGGGGAGGCTTTATGGCCGGGATGTGGTTCTGTGCAGTGTCTATGCTCCCAATACTGACCAGGCACGATTCCTGGACGGCTTGACGGGCTCACTGGCACACTTCCTAGCAGGCCCCATCATACTGGGAGGGGACTTTAATTCGATTACTGATGTGTCATTAGATAGGTCGCACCCACCATTGGCAGATTCGCCGGTGCGTAGGCTAGCCGCCCACAGGAAAGACTGGCAGGGGAGATGGGGCCTTATTGATGTGTGGAGAGAACAGCATCCAGACTTTAGGGACTATTCCTTCTTCTCGGCTATGCATGCGTTACATGTTAGGATAGACTCCATCCTATGTAGCGGCCCCTTGGCTGCCATGATAACCCACACGGAATACCTTACTCAAACCATTTCCGATCATAATCCCTTACTGATGACGGTGCAATGGCAGAGGCCGAGGTCAGCGATCCCGACGTGGAGACTGAGGCCGGACACATTGGAAGACCCGGTGTTCAGTGACACGGTCCTCCAGGGCATAGAGAACTACTTTGCTGAAAATGCGGGGACGGCTGCCACTAGGTCGATTGAATGGGATGCAATGAAGGTGGTGGTGAGGGGCGTATGCGTGGGCAGATTCCCGAGTGAAAGGACGTAAGTACTGTCCGATCTAGAGAAGGCAGAATGTGTGCTGAGAGACTTAGAGTTACGTAGGCCGGAGAGTCCTGACTTGCAGGAGCAATTGCTAGAGGCGAGGGAGTTGGTTGCGACTGAAACGGAGCGTCTACGATGTTACGACCATAAGCTCTATCTCACCAAGGTACACGCGGAGAGGGATAAGGTGGGCACACTGCTTGCTAGACTCGCTTCCCCAGAACCGAGGGGATGCCCGATCATGAGTATTGAGACGGAGACCGGGGAACTGGTCTACTCACAGGCGGCGGTCTTGCGGCGTTTTCAATCGTATTACGCGAGCTTGTATGCGAGTCAGCTGGGGGAGGCGAGCTCTGCGATAGGCGACTACCTGGACACTGTTATTCTCCCAGAGCTGGAGGAAGAGGTAGCAAAGGGCTTGGGTGGCCCCATAACGCTGTCAGAGATACGGGTGGCCATCAAACAGATGGCCAAGAATAAGACACCGGGGGTGGATGGTCTGCCGATCGAATTTTATGTAAAGTATGTGGATACGCTGGCGCCCAGGCTCTTGGAGGTGTACTCGGAAGCCGTATCGCTGGGGCAGCTGCCCCAGTCAATGAGGGAGGCCCTGGTGGTACCACTGCTGAAGCCAGGTAAAGAGTCCTCTGATGTGAAGTCGTACAGGCCACTGTCCATGCTGACGGTGGATTATAAGATCCTGAGCTGTATATTAGCGACTAGGTTGCTGCCGCACATGACCAAGCTGATACACAGTGACCAAGCCGGGTTTATTCCCACCAGGAGCACCTCCATGAACATCCGGCGCTTGATCCGCTTACTGGATAGTGCACGAGATTCGGAGCAGGGATCGGCTGTGCTATCGGTGGACATTGAGAAGGCCTTCGATGGCCTTGAGTGGCAATACCTAGATAGGGTGTTGGAGAAGTTCGGCCTGGGGGACGACTTTGGACGATGGACGAGGCTCCTCTACTCCTCTGCAACGGCAGGGGTGCGGTTGGGGACTGTTATATCCCCTGCTTATCCGGTGCATGGAGGGACGAGACAGGGTTGCTCGCTCTCCCCCCTGTTGTTTGCCTTAGCAATGGAGCCGCTGGCGGTCCAGGCAAGGACAGGGGCTTGGTACTCTGGGATTGAGCATGGAGGGCTTAACCATCATATCTCGTTATATGCCGATGATCTGTTGCTGTACCTAGAAGATACTGGAGGGGCGTTGGAGGGAGCGGTAGAACTGTTGTCACGCTTTGGTGAGCTATCTGGCCTCAAAGTGAACTGGACTAAAACTTGCGTTTACCCGCTACGGGCGGACACGCCATGCCCCCCTCTCGCAGTAGAGGTAGTCTGGGAGAGTGCTTGCTTCACCTATCTAGGAGTCCGCGTGTACCACGATGCTGCGACCCTACTGGACGGAAATATAGGGCGCTGTATACGAGCTCTGAGGGGCTGTATGTCCTTTTGGTCCTCCCTCCCGCTGTCGGTACTGGGCCGGGTAGCACTGTTGAAGATGGTGGCTTTGCCAAGGCTGCTCTATTATTTCCGCACCCTCCCGATATGGATACCCCAACGGATTTTCAAGGAATTGAGAACTATGATTATCGACTTCCTTTGGGGATCTGGGAAACGAAGGGTAGCATTATACACTCTGATGCGACCCAAACAGGAAGGAGGGATGGCGGTCCCCGATTTTGAGTTGTATTACTTAGCAGCACAACTGCAAGTATTGACGCAAAACATTGCCAAAGAATTCCGGGCCCCGGACCAGGAACGTGGAAAGGGTATCCGGAGACACATCTTATCATTTATAGTTCTGCAACAGAGGCTGGAATTGAGAGAACTAACCATGGAGGAGAGGACTCTCAGGTTATGCTGGCACAGGAGCTTGAAACGGGCGAGGGCTGCAAAACCATATGCCCCGGAGATCCCCATAGGGATGTTGACAGCGCTACCGCATGGAGGCGACTGGTCCCCATTGCTGGAATGGGAAGAATCGGGCTTACACATGATGGGGGACTTATACCGGGATGGGACATTTGTCCCCTTTAGGGTGTTGCAGGAGCAATTTGGTCTCCCGGATGGGAGCTACCTCTTACATGCGGCGGTGGTTGCGGCAATTCGTAAACACTGGCAGGGGGGCTGACGGAACCGAACACGACAATGGCCTGTCAATATGTGGTGATGGCAGCGGGTACAATCAAAGCGGTGACCTGCCTCCAATCCCGCATGCTTCGTGAGGGACTGGAACCCCTGACAACATTGAAGGCTAAATGGGAGGGAAGCATAAGCAAGCCCATCCCGGACGCAGTGTGGGACCAGGTACTGGAGCGGACATGGAAGGGCAGCAGAAATACGCGCTTCCAACAGGTACATTTCTTTGTACTGCATAGGGCATATCTGACCCCGGCGAAGATTAAACGGTACTTTCGGGTGCAGGATGCGGTATGCCCGAGGTGTTTAGAGCCAGAGGTTGAGTTAGACCACTTGCTATAGGGCTGCCCGAAACTGGGGTCGTATTGGCCTGCAGTGGGAGAGTTGTTGAATGTGGTCACGGATAGAGAGGTGGAGTTCGATATGGCGGCTTGCTTATTGCTCTGGTTCCTTCATACGGCCAGGACAAAGGTCACGAGCAAATTTATTGACCTGGGGCTCATTCTGGCCCAGAGAGAGAATACCTGGCACTGGAAGTCCAAGGAGGGTCCGTCGGTTAGGAGATGGATGAATGAGATGCTGAAATGGTCCAGGTGTGAAAGTGTGATTAGAATGCGACAGGCCGCCAGAACGCCGGAGCTAAAAAACGGTGATGGATCAAGCCCTGATCTCTTGACTGGGTAGGAGTGTTCTGATTAACTCAGATACTCTGTCCATCACCACCCCCTTTTTGAATCGTTTTGGCCACCACAAGTGTGGAAGGGTATGCTCAGATGTGAGTCCCTTGCTCACTGCACCATCAGGATTCAAGGAAGCCGGGCCGAAGACGGCTGTAATGCCAGAAACCGGTCCCCGGAAGCTTGTTTCCTTTCCAGTAAAGAATTGGCTTGGTAGTTTGGTCTGCCCTGTTCCCATGATGCACTGGGCCAGGGACAGACTAATTTGCATGTAGCCAGGTTCTGAACTGGGATGGTGCAGTGAGCTAAAAAACGGTGATGGATCAAGCCCTGATCTCTTGACTGGGTAGGAGTGTTCTGATTAACTCAGATACTCTGTCCATCACCACCCCCTTTTTGAATCGTTTAGGCCGCCAGAACGGGCAACGAAAGAAGCTTGGAGATGGCAGGGCTTGGGAGACGACTGTGCAGGCTTTGAAATACTTTATGACAGAGGAAACAGAGTAGGGGTGTGCGGCATGTGGCATCCCTGGAGGACCTGAGGTATAATTGCATTCACCCGATTAGCAGCGAACCCTTGTTTAGAGCCCGCGATTTCCACCCACATCAGCAGCAGTAGCAGTTGGGGGGAGGGAAGGGGGGGGGAGGTATTAGAGGATCACTGTAGGAACAGGTGAGGAGCCAGCAGTAGTGTCCTGAGATTGAAGTACAACGAACAGTGGTTATTGGGCCACACGCCCCGGGCACACATAGGGGATTTCTTAACGGCCATGGGGACCTACACCCGCGGGTGGGCACGAAGGTAGGCCTGGTGCACTGATCACTGGTGGGGCCGATAGGGCACACGCGAGAGAGTGGGCTGTCATTAACGGTGAGGTGGGGATGGGAGTTTGGGGAGAAATAAAAGCGGATTTCGTATTGTGTTGTTGACCGGACATCTCTTTGAGATGATCACCGTGACGTCTTGATAGAAGGTAATAATACGCCGCCCAGCCTCCGGGATGTGGGCTGAAAGGCTGTGTGCAAACCTATGGCTGTTGAAGTGTCTTGAGAAGTCATGAGTGTGCAGGTTGACCAATATCGAGGTTTATTTTTTGTGAATCTGCAATAAAAACATATTTCAAAAAAAAAAAAATGTGAAGGCACAGTGGTGGATGAAAACCATTCTGTATCTATGATCGTTTGGCTGTTTTACAGGAACTAAAGGAAACAAAGAGAAAAAGATTTTGTCAAAGTGAAACAGGCCGCCACAGGGAAGTCAAGGTAATCACTGCAAGACCTGTCCGAATCCCAAACTTCGGGGATCTGGGCAGAGAGAGAAAAATATCACGGACACAAAGGAATTTGGCCCCTCATAACAGAAATACATGTGCCAGTCCTTAAAGTGAAAGGAACACGAACTGTACTTTTGCCTTATCAGGCCGTGATAAAAGCACCAGATTCATTTCAAACGAAAGAATCAACCAAAAACTATGTGGCCAATACTGAGCAGTAGGTCTCGTGAACTCCACAGTAGTAGACGTCCCTCTCACTACTATTCAAGAAATTCAAACTGAAAAGCTCATCATGTTTGAGAAATCAAATCCATGGAGTGGGGGACTATGTAACAATGCAAGTTCTCCTTGAACCAACCTTTCAAATTCAAAATAAAAGTCAAGACAACACTCAAGTTGCAATTTGAGCAAAACAAATGGGTACACCAACGTTTTTCAACAAAATCATCAAATAATAAAAGCTTCAACGTTTTTCAACAAAAGCATCAAATAATAAATGCGTCAACGTTTTTCAACAAAAGCATCAAATAATGAAAGCTTCAACGTTTTTCAACAAAAACATCAAATAATAAATGCTTCAAAGTTTTTCAACAAAAGCATCAAATAATAAAAGCTTCAACGTTTTTCAACAAAAACATCAAATAATAAATGCATCAATGTTTTTCAAAAAAAGCATCAAATAATGAAAGCTTCAACGTTTTTCAACAAAAACATGAAATAATAAATGCTTCAAAGTTTTTCAACATAAGCATCAAATAATAAAAGCTTCAACGTTTTTCAACAAAACATCAAATAATAAATGCATCAATGTTTTTCAACAAAATCATAAAATATTAACTTCAACATCTGAACGTTTTTCAGCAAAGACATCAACTATTAACTTCAACTTTTCAATGTTTTTCAACAAAAACAGCAGAAATAACTTCAACTAAATACGATGCAATTTCAACAATTGTTCATGCTGCTACTGGCTATTTCATTAACTGTGATACGTTTTCCATGGCTCTACGTGAACAGGAAGCGACGGCCAGCCCAAAAACAAACAACAAACATGCAAGTACAAACTTTTGAACCTTTCTTTTTCCAAAAGATACAGACCTGGCTTCACCATGAGTCGAGCTAAGGAGTATTTCTGGGTTCATCTTTTTCTGTTCTGGCTTTGCTTAGAGCTAGCTTTGAGTATGACTCTTAGTGGACACTTTCTACAACACAGGATCAACATAAAACACGTCTATTTTCAATTCAAATGCAAAAGAGACTTATAAATGTATTCGGCCTGAACAAGCCTTTGTATTCTAAATGATGTACTTAATCATCCAGTTTTTAATTCTGATTAATGTATTTTGAACTTTCATTCATTTTCATTCATTTTATCATTCATTCAGTGATGTCATTACCTTCAGGACATTTTTCTGAAAATTGGGTTACTGATACAGTGAATAATATGCTGTCTGTTTTAGGAATAATTGCTACATTTTCAGGTCCTGAAATGTTAGAGATTCATTCGTATTGTGACGCTTTACACCTGTTATCTTCATTAAGGTTATCAACTCCTACACAATTGTAATGCATCTAGAAATGTGGTTGTTTAAACACCAGTAGGAACGTTGCCAAACACCACCAAACACCATTGCACGGGGGTGGAATAGTTGACATACATCAACAGGGGCAACATTAGATGCCATTTACAAAACAACAACAGACCCAGTTAGGAAAGTATGGGTGGTTTGGCCTTTTGACACAAATACCGGTCACAAAAATGATTCCTGAATGTCACCAAGGGACTCAGTATACATAGGCCAGACCTACGTTATGTACAGATAACATCCAGAGGTAGTGAAATCCTACAGCGTAGGGAAGTTGTGCTTTTTTTTTGGCTAGAAGCCCCAACACTGACAGTAGTGAAACAAAAGTTTCCTTTGTAAATTCAATGCTTAAGGCAATCTGAAACCATGCTTGTGCAGCACTTTTATTTTTCATTTCACATCAGCTAAAGAAATATTTTTTCTTTTTTTTGCAAAATAGCACTCTTAAATACAGCCTGCCCCTCTTTCCTTTTTGATAAATTTCTCTTTCACATACAAGCAGTGTGATACACGTTGGGAATACCTCGAACAGGAACTATGCTTCTCATGGTTTCTAATATTTAAAAGCCCAGTCTGAAAGGACTGCAACATACCTGTTCTCTGATGCCTGTTTTTTGCAGTGAAGAATGCGTGGTCATCATCTGTCTGACACTTCCAAAGGAAAACACCAGTGGCATTTACCACCAGGCTGGAACTGCTGAAGTCCTATGCTTGGCTGTGTCCCAAGTGTATGCCCATCACACCAAAGCATTCCTTACAAATCCAGTGGGTGGCTTTTTGCTTCCTTTAGCAGCACCAAGGTATTGATTACAGCACCAACTGCCTCAGAACCAGCAACTGGCAGCACTGTTCATTCTGTGCTCCCATAACGATTCTGTGAGGTATTAAAATTGGTACGTTCCCTGCAGCAACTAGCAACGAAAATGTTGTGTCTCCCTGCCAGCACTTTTTATCTCTATTTTTGCAAAACATGTGCTGAAACACATTTTTTATCTTATTGTTTCAACTTTTACTGAGTGCTTGGAGCTTTCCCTCTAAATTGACCTTTTGTTTTTTTCTAAAGAAAGCATGGTCTTCTGAACAGCATGTAAGAGTTTTCAATTTTATAAACAGAAACTTTTATAAGTAACTACTGACTCTAAAGAGTATTTTTTAATGACACTATAGATTATTCCTCTCTCCACAGAGTCTATAGTAAATTTACAGATTTTAACAGCTGCTAATTTTTCAGCTCATAAACCACTCTCATGCAACTACCTGCCAATTATATGCAAAAGCCTATTTTAGTCACGTAGTTTGCTTTTAATGGGTCATTCACGATTGGAGTTGGTGTTATGTGCTGGATTGAGGCCCTAACATAGGTGCGCCGTTTCAAAGGCACAAATCCTTCGTGCCACAAAGACAGGCAGGCCCTTTCACCCTCTTAAGGTCCTTTCACCTAGATTAGCCCTCCCTTCACAATAACGAGCAACAGAGGCTGTCCCTTATCTGACGTGTGCTCTGGGCGCAGAAGACGGTCCATCCTAAATACGTCATCTCCATGTCCAACAGTGACTAACCTACATCACAACGAATTCTTAGAAACAGACCCTTAAGCTCTTGGGATTTTCGCTAGCACAGGAATATTGATTCCTCCAAGAACTCATTAAATATGCATGAACCACTTTTCCCTAAGGGTTCATTCCTGACGTCTTCCTCTGACCGACTTTACGTCAATACTAACATTCCAAGGCACCAATCAGGTATAAATATACCTCACTTTGCCCAAGTAAACCAGAGGAGACCGAGACTTCCATGCCAACACTCTGACCTGAGACGCTGCAACCTGCGTCATGCCACAGCTCCAGCTGGCAGAGGTCCATCCACCCATCCTGGGGTGTCCAGCTCGAGATAAGGATGAACTCCTACTAAGGTAATGGGGTTAGACTAAATCCTATAAGGATTCTTGGCTCTCTAAGACCTACACACATGCTAGGTACACTTAGGTGCATCTAGGCAGGCATCATAGGGGTATAGGCCTTATCTTAATGCATTCTGTATTTCATGCATGTGTTCATTACTATTGCAAAATGGTAGAACTATACAATGCCTTTTTGTTTAACTGCACTGCTGGCCATATTTCTCGCAGCACATATAACCAGTACTAGAATAACAACTGTGCAATACATTTTATTGTAAACACACCTGACAGTTTCTTCTATGTACTTCTCTGAGATGGGTGACTGAATGAAAAATAGTATATTGTTTCCACGATCCTGAGGGATCAGGGTTTTATGTTATGTGGTGGCCAGAAGCTATTCCCTTCTTGTCTTCAAGAAGTTTTGAGTGGCCTCTGAGTTAGCTGGTACACCGTAATTAAGTTTAATACATACAATAGGGGCATACTGACCTCAGTCCTATAGCAAGCCTATCGTGTATGTTATTCCAATGTGCAGAACCTATCAGGGAGATAGGAACTACACTAAAGCCGATGTCAAAGAAGTAGCCCATTGTATCCAAAGGGGGTGTAGTGCCTTTGAGTTAGGTACACTCGCCTTAGTCACGGCTTCCAAAGATGTGGCATAAGCTTATCGTCCTTCAGATAAATGTTATCTATGCATGAGAACGCATCAGGTTCTATGTCGTTCAACAAAGACACAATCCGTGCCGCAAATGCCCGGGGGCTATTCATATACCCCATAAGCAATTGTGTAAATTTTTTGTGATTCCTGACGGCAGGGAATGTTGTCAAATCACGCCGGGAAACCCTTTTTGGGTAGCTGCACGCATTACAAATTTAATTTATTAATAATAATAATAATAAGATCACGGCTCTCAGGAGTGAGATTGTGATTGTAGAAACAATTAGAAATATCAAGTGAAGTTTTGTATTTTTTACGAACAAGATTATTCACTAGCGCAGAGCTGTGAGTGTTCCGCACCGCAAAAGTGCAACAATGACTGTTCAAATTTTGGTGATCCAATACAATCCGATATAAACCATCAGGTTTTGATACCGTAAAGAGAGGATTATTCATTGGTGATGTACATGATTCAATCGCTCATTGATACTCCAACTGCATTAGAATATCACAAACTGAAGCTTTTGCTTCACGTCTGATTGGATATTGCGGTTGTGGCTGTGGCCTAGAGCGTAAAGGTATTTCATGAGCCGGTGAATCAATGTCTCAACCCACCGGATTATGATACACTGCTGGGGCTTGGGCCAGAGCTCACTCAGTTGCGAAAGCCTGTGCATGCTCCTCAGGGATATAACATGAAAAACTCAGAAGTATCACGTCTTCCCCTCTAGAAGTGGCTAACACAAAGGGTGGAGGCCAACCCACCTCCGCTAACAAAATATCATACGAAGAGGTTAGATTCTCCCTGAAACCACCTTGATTGGACGAGGTATATCACCTTCAATTTGGAAAATTATTTCATAGAGCCGATCCGAGGGGCAACCCTGGTGTCTCCAGTCTCTACAGTAATAAATGTTTCAGTTGCTGTCACCTCCAGACAGGGACGTAGAGCCACTCTCACTATGGTATCCTCCGCTGCGCTGTCGAGCAGAGTTACTGCCCATGTCCAATCCAGGAGTCGCGTTCCTACTGTCCGAGGCATCTCTCACTGTTAAAGCGCCAACTTTTTTCTTCTAAAAAGGGTGTCGAAAATGAGGTAGATCCTCTTGTTTTCCTTTGACTTCAAATTGTCGAGGCTGATCACGTCCCTGTGGTGCAGGTTGACTTTTGCCACAATCCTGGCGTTCCCCTCCTCCAACTTGAAAGCCAGTGGTGGCCTGTGAAGAACGAGGAGAAAACAAATCAGGGACTTGAAATCTATCAGGAGTCTTAATTTTCACACAGTCGCGCAAATCATAAGTACGCTCAGAAGACTCAGGTGTCGGTTACCCAGCACGTGAACCCTGCTTCTGTTGTTGCTGCCCCTGTTTTTTATTTCCAGTTCTTTTTAGGAAAGACTGGACTCCCATAATTATCAGACTGGACCTTTTGTTGAGATTGAGATTGTGTTTGCGTTTGTGTAAAAGGCTTAACTCACAGACTATTGCGGCCTATGGTCTTATAAGCTTTAGCAATAATCTTTGGTAATTCTTGTGGCTTGTCTGTATCTGGGATCTCCTCCAAGCGGTTTGCCACATGAAAGCTTACCGCATCGCCCTTGACATTAGCAAGGATCATATCAGCAACCAAGTCGAACACCTACACCAGTCTCAGCCCCAGCTACGTGTTCATCTTGAACACGCTTAATCACGGAGGGGAGTACGGCCATAAAGGGAGTGCCAAAACACTTTGAATGTACCGCTGCAAACACCTTTCCCCAGGTTTTACAATCAGCTACCTCAGGAAGTAAATCTTTAGGCAAACTAATCGTCAATATCCTGTGTTTCTCCACAGGAGAGGTATTTGGAAAAACAGCCTCTAGTTGTCCAAATTTTTCAGCACGCCAATAAGGTAATTCATCCTTATTCTGTGGTTGCTTGCACTTTACTGAATTAACCATAACTGAACAGATAGTTACCCCACCAGGTCCAGCAGGTTGTGCAGCAACGCCAGGTGGTCCCACCTGAAAGTTGCGGGGCATGAACTGTATGACAGCGCTATGCATGTGTATTAAAGACGTATGTAGCACGCAAAGTTCTGTTGTCAGCCGACGCAGGTGAGGGGTATACCCAGCCAAAACAGGCCACATGGCCCCATCTATCGATAAAGGACCTAAATGGACTGCCGTTATAGGGTGAGAAAGGGTGCCATTAAGCCAAATTAGGTGTTGTCAAGCTGTGAGGGGAATCCCTAGAGCCCGATAGGGCTGATAAGCATTGGGAAGGGCCATAGGCGTATATTCGTGAAACAAGTTATCCGTTTCATCCACTGCCGAAAAGGTGACCCAAGAGTAAAACACTTTGAAGCGGTAAGAACTATCCGCTTCTACCACAAAAATCAGTGCAACACCAGAATTAGCGACTCCATTTTGAGCCAAATAAGCTGCGAGTGCTGCCCAATTAGGAGGAGGAATTACGACCGCCATAATGGATAATAAAGAATAACAACCTAGAGCGCTGCAGCGCAATAACGGGTCAAGAATAGAGAGAAAAAACTTTTTTAAACTTCAAGCTTGAAAGAACCTATAAAAACATCAATATAGAAGGTTACACCATCACAGCTGTCTCCGGAAACAGAAGTGAGGGGATTGTGGACAAGCACAAGCACTACTCAAGCGTCTCGCAGATAAGAACCTGACCAAACGTTGGCAGCGCCATGTTGCAGGGATTCTGCACATACACAGAACCATGCGCAGGAAAACAGGACCTCAGTGAATAGGGGTGTACCAACCTACCACATCAGTACCCAAAATCCCAAACTGACTAGCTATAGTGCCTTATTCGCTGTCCTCCAAATATCACAGAACTACAAATGATTTGACAATGACAACCCAGAACACAACACTCCCGACTCTCTCAGGAATCGCGGGAGCAAGACGTACTCTTTCGCTCACTCACTCGTATTTGTCCACAATGAGAATAGGCAGTCACTGAAATAGTTCAAAATGTTTATTTTAACTATTGTACTCTACAATACAGTATACCTGCCACTATTAGCAGCAAAATGCATAAACTCAGCACAGTTAGCATTGTTACAATTCCATAGAATACAAAGGGAGAAGTAATTTTATAAAGACTGTGGAAATAAGGGCTTTTCGGCCTAACCACCTTCCCCTTGACTAGAAAAAGTTTATTTGATAAAAAGGACGCTCTCTGGGCTTTGACAGCAGACCCCATACCTGAAAGCCTGTATATAAGGTTTACATCATAGTAACAGCAGAGCTCTTCTCCATGGAACAGCTTTCTCCAAGTGTGTTAAAACAACATGCAACAATGTAATATCAAAGCACAAGTCTTCAGTACTGCAGCTGTGTGTAACATGTTATGTCTAGGTGCTAGGGACTGACCAGAACAGAATAACAAGAGACATTGTTGTTCGACCTTGCACATCGTGTTCAGACTAAAGTTCAGGAAAGGCCGCGAACGCGAAAGCAGCCCGTTCTCATGTGAAAGGCACAAAAAGAGGCTTGTAAAAACAAAGTCATGTAGTAACGTGCGGAAAAGCAGCAGCATGGCAACAAAGCTCATGCTAACTTAGCAATGTCGACCATGTCCCTAAGGGCCCATATAACAGAACAACCTCCAGAGGCCCAACACAGTCACAGACACCTCTTGGCAGGTCAGAACTCCCAGGAAGGAAGTTCGGGGGAGCTGGGGTGAAGTGTTTGAGTCCCTGAGACTTCAGAACAGGAGGCAAGCTCTATTCAAGCCCTTGGAGATCTTTCTCAAGCAGAGGGACACAGCACACAGCAAAGTCTGTGTCCTTTCCTTGACAGAAACAGCTACTACAGGCCAACCCCAGACAGCACACAGCAAAGGGGCAGTACTCCTCCTCCAGTTTCTCCAGCTCTTCTACTTGGCTAATGTTTCTCTTGATTCCAGAAGTAGTCTAAATCTCTGGGGTTTTAGGTCCAATACTTATAACCCATAATGTCTTTGTTCTCTTTGTGCAAAAGTCTCTGAGCCCAGTCCAAACCAGTACTGTCCTCACTGGTGCAGTATGACCAGAAAGGGTGGAGACGGCATTGTGCAAGGGAGACAGGCCCTATTCAGGTGCAAGGAAATCTCCTCCCACTACTCTAAATTCAGTCAAGGTCAATTCAGGTCAGCTCTGTGTCATCCAGGAAGGGCCAGGCACACCTCAACCCCCCCAGTGGCTGTCTACAGTGAATGTACATCCCCAGCCGCCGTCACTCCAAAACCAAACAGTGAATACAAAAACAGTCAGAGGGACACAGAAAATGCCTACTTTATAAAGTTCAGAGAGCCGATACTGTATTTCTCCATCTTGTCCAAATGGGAAGTTATATTTGTAAGATGTTACAAAGCATCTCCTATTCTATCCTATGGGGCAAGATAGCCTTTCAATAGTGAAAACCGAAATTGGCAACATTTCACTGTCAGGACATGTCACACACACCAGTACATGTCCTACCTTTCACATACACTGCACCCTGCCCTGTGGGGTACATTGGGCCTACCATAGGAGTGCCTTACATGCAAGAAAAGGGAAGGTTAGGGCCTGGCAAGTGGGTGCACTTGCCAAGTCGACATGGCAGTTAACAACTGCGCACACACACTGTAGTGGCAGGTCTGAGTTACCTTTTCAGAGCTACTCATGTGGGTGCCACCATCAATGCTTCAGGCCCACTAGTAGCATGTGAATTACAGGCCCTGCCACACTTCAGTTCACTTTACTAGGGACTCACCAGTAAATTAAATATAGCAATCAGGGAGAACCAATTGTAATCATAATTTACACAAGGAGCACTTGCACTTTGACACTGATCAGCAGTGGCAAAGTGCCTAAAGCATCTAAGCCAGCAAAAACTAAATCCAGCACAGCATCAAAAATACAGGAGGTAGAGGCGAAAAGTCAGGGGAAACCATGGCAAAGATGCCAAGTCCAACAACTGAGAGCTGTCTCTTAGGTGATAAGTGAATGTAGTAGTTGATAAAGTTATAGAGATATCCATGCTGTACGTCTCTCATCTGTGTTGTCTTCTTACTTTTAAAAAATGTAAATGGCATTTTTTGAAGTATATTGAAAATTACTTTGCTGGATGATGTCATCAGTGATGTCATTTGAGGTGTCATCAGTGATGTCACTGACCATGTCATGCGTGATGTAATACGTGAGGTAACAATCACTGGAATTTGGGGCGTAAGTTATAGTTAGCTTAGGTAACTATAACTCCTAAATTTCTATGGCTTTGTGTGTGCAAAATCTGAACTGTAGGGTCTCTGTAACCTTTGCTTTTTTCAGTGAATTTTTAAGGTTTTTTAAATTCTATTTACTAACTACAATGTCCCTGTCACCTTTGTTTTTTTCACTGAGTTTCTACATTTTGTTATGCTATTTTCTAAATATAACGTCTCTGCAACCTTTGGTTTTTTAGTGAAGTTTGTTTTAAATATAAATTGCACTACAATTTGACCCATAAGTTCATTTTACTAATATATATTTTCACAAGTTTATAAATGCATTTTATTAACACAATTATTATAATACAATTTAAAACAATAAACAAACTAACATAACAGTACTTATTAAACTTTTTACAAATGAAAAACAGTCTTTCTCTGTTTTTCATTCATTTTATGGATCCAGAGATTCACTGCGATGCCACCACAAATCTGGCTATCCATCCACATTGAAAACCATATCCTAAATCAGTTATTTCAGTATCGCTTATCTCTGGAGAGAGTCTCTGCTGCACAGCTCCAAAATACTTTTCCCTTTTCTTCAAAAAAGAAAGTTTCAAAGTTAAGATCCATTCTGCTGACTATAAGAAGAGAACGGAAAGTGTAGGATGAAGAAGAATACTTAATACCTCCAAAGAATTACTCCAGAGTTTCAATATATTTCTCCATCCCTTCAGGAAAAAAGAAAGTTCTTGCAAAAATTGTACAATGCAATCGATGCAGCAACAAGCTGTCAAAAGCTGCTCTGACGAAGTGTTCACACGGCAGATCGTCTGTTTCGAAACACCTGAAAACCATACATACAAGGATGTATCAGAGGATGATAAGAGTGAAAGAATGTAGTGCATCATCAGCAGCAGTTGGAACATTTGTGGGATCCTTACTATCTTCCCAGATACTTACCATCCCTGTTGTTTTACCAAAACTGCAAGACATGGTCCCTCATTGTGCCAAACGCCATATGCCAGTTGAACTAAAGATATACTCTATTGCCCAGTGTATGGATGCTGTCAAGAAACATAATTCTTAATATTTTTGTCACCTCATACTTTCATCATCCTTTATTCTTTCAACACAAGTAGATATCTGAAAAGCAAATATAAAGAATATATTTAACTTGAGATTACATACTATTAGATTACATATTATCAGCAAGTGACTAGCTACATAAGTGGTTGTGTCAGTGTGTAAAAGGCTGTGTAAGTGTCTGAGTATGGGTGTACTAATGATTATATGAGTGGCTGTACAGGTGGTTGACTGGATGTGTGAGTGGTTGAGTGGATATGTGAGTGAATGTACCGGTGCCTGTGTGGGTGTGTCACTGAATGTGTAAGTAGCTGTTTTGGTCTGTGCCTGGGTGTGTTAGTGACCTGTATGGGTGTCTAAATGGTTATGCAAGTGGCTATATGGAATGGTAACTGGCTGTGTTAGTGGGTGTTTGCATCTGTACATGTGTGTGCATGCAGATCTAGTAGTGGTGGATACATAAGTGCTGTCTTGGTGTATTAATGTATGTGTAAGTGTCTCTGTCACTGTCTGACTGGGCGTGTGAGTGGCGGTATCGTTTTCTAAATAGGTATCTGAGTGGCAGTATTGGTAGGTGACTGGGTGTATAACTGGGTGCATGGGTGTGTAAGAGTGTGTGTAACTGACTGTCTTGGTGCTGGGTAGATGAATGGCTGTATAGGTGTGTGAGTGGGTATGACAGTGCTTGTATGGGTTTGTAAATGACTATGTAAGTGGATGTATAGGTGAGTAAATGGGTGTGTGAATGGTTTTATTGGTGTGCAACTGAGTGTGTCAGTCACTGTCTGGCTCTATGAGTGTGGGTACACAAGTGGCTTTGTGGAAGTGTAACTGGGTGTGCAAGTGCCTACCTGACTGCATGAGTGGGTGCAAATGACATACTATTACATTTACATACTATAAGCAACGACCCACATCTTATTTCTAACACACTCATTCATACTAGCTTAATAATACAACCATATATCCAGTATAGCAATTTCTCTTCCTTATTGCTTCTCGTTATATTTTTAGTTACTTTTCTCATATAAGCTCCCTTCCATTTTGCCTTTTACTATAGTGTTTAGAAGCTCACTTTTTTTTCAGATTATATAGACTCACACTTTTGTTAATATATTTTTATAGTACAACCTTATTAACATACCTGTAAAATCTCTTTGCTGTTGTCCAACTTTTAACGTAATTTCTATTAACATCTGTTTTCTACTGCAAATCCTCCTCATTCTCAGTAGAAAAGTATCAAAAATGGCTACCCTTTCCCATGTGCTCTTACTCATACTCCTATACTTAGCAAATCGTAGATTTATCTTTTATTTTTGTTACACCTCTACTAAATGCTCACTAATTTTTAATCCTTTCCTTCTTTCCTGTACAGAAGCCCAATTTGGTAGTTTTCACAGAGCCGTAGAACCAACACAGCGCTCAGCACAGCCCCCACATGTAAATCTGTAATGGATCCATGGATCAACATGGAAGCCATAAAAAGCATTCAACAATCTGCTGTCAATACTTATTAATTGTTTCATTGTGTAAAATGTTGTCATTTACAAGACATGCACTCTCTACTGAACAATTTTTCTACACAAGTCTGCTTTTCAGTTTTACACTGCAGCCTATTTGGTTCCCTTCTCTCTAGACTCTTTCACCTCCATTTCCGTAGTAACCATGGGGCCGATTCACAGAACTAACGTAAGACAAAATCCTAAACTTACTACTTTTGGTATTCACAGAAGGCATTTAGTAGTCTTAAATTAGGATTTTGTCTTAAATTAGGATTTTGTCCTAAGTTAGGATTTTGTCTTAAGGTAGGATTTTGTCCTAAGTTAGGATTTTGTCTTAAATTAAGATTTTGTCCTAAATTAGGATTTGTCCTAAATTAGGATTTTGTCTTAAATTAGGATTTTGTCCTAAATTAGGATTTTGTCATAAGTTAGGATTTTGTCTTAAATTAAACTTAAGACAAACGTAAGTTAAACTTAAGTTTAACTAAAATCCTAACTTAAGACAAAATCCTCACTTAAGACAAAATCCTAATTTAGACCAAAATCCTAATTTAGACCAAAATCCTAATTTAAGACAAAATCCTAATTTAGGACTACTAAATGCCTTCTGTGAATACCAAAAGTAGTAGGTTTAGGATTTTGTCGTACGTTAGTTCTGTGAATCGGGCCCCATGTTTCCAATAGTCTCTGCCTACCACTAGTTGAAAAGTTCACAATACGTTCTCTACAGCATACTAGGTTTGTAATGTAGTTCCCACTAATACGTAGGACCGGCACCTTTTTGGACAACATAACTTTTGACGAGGTGCCTTCACTAATTCCGAGCACCTCCACAGGATATGTTGGCCTAGAGACCAGCTACCTCACAGTGCCACAATAAGCCCTCCTAACCTACACAGGAAGCAAATGGTTTCTGACAACCACTGACCATGACAACCCTGACCCCTCAGGGATCGTGGTAACAGATCAGAACCTTTTCTCTCAGTCACTTGTGCACTCTTGTTCTCTGCGAATATACAGAGAAAAAAGAATGGGATGTTTTCAATATAGTTATTGAACCAATGTTATTTTTGTATAGAATGCATGTGCTGCGATAATCATTGACAGAAGCAGATGAAAGTGATTACAAACACCAAAAGAGTAAGTGCAGCAAGTGTGGTTGACTGTTAGCAATTCCAAGCATATCCCAAACAACATAACTTTTTTTTTCAAAGCCAGTCACAGAGATAGGTACTCTTTTTGTTAAAGTCGCTACCTAATTTTTGTTCCCTGCACATCTCCTCCACTATTCAATCAAATGCGTTCTTTTATATCTTACTCACTGTCCTCCCATTTAGCTGCCTTTCATCTTCAAAACTACCTCATTGTGCTACAGCCTTTTCCTGTGTGCTATTCCTGCTTGTCTCTAAAATGGTCAGAGTCTGTATTGCGGGCCATAGTTTTCTGTTTGGGCCAGAGAGAATGCTAGAAAGAGGGGCATTAACAGAGACCTAGATTTAACTAAAATATAAATGACTAGGTTGACCAGAGAGAGTTAAAGTGGTATAAATAGCTGCCTTTGCTTGATAGCATTGCAGATTGCCAGCACCCAGATCACATTATTGTGCACTGTGATGGAAATTACCTAGGCACAATTACTGGGGGTAACACTGGAAATCCTAATGAAGGATACCTTTGGCAAATAAATGACCATTTTCCCACACCCTTGGTGTGTTCCCACATTTGCCATACACGGAGGTGGAAGTGGTCAAAAACGAATTTTGTCCACAGATAGAAAAATACAGGGAACATGTCAATAAAACTGTTTCTGCATTCTTTCAAGACCACAACATTGGTTCTGTATACCATAACAACTTACACTTCGATATGGATGGATTATTTCGAAAAGATGGGGTCCATTTCAAGGATGGAGGCAACAGGGTGTTAACAACTTAAAAGACTGCCTCATGTTCTATGTGTAATTATCATCTAAACATCATACACACAAATGCTCTTTTCAGAGCCAGCCCTTTTCGCAAATACTGGTTCTTTTTTTCAAATATTTTTTTTTATTTCTCATTTGGATCCGCGGAATTCTCAAACCAAAAGCACGCATTCAATACAAAACAACAACACATAGTGAAATAGCTTATAGTGGAGTGGCGCAGAGTGGAGTGGCATATAGTGGAATAGCATAGAGTGAAGTGGCGTACAGTGTAGTAGTGTACAGGAAAAGCATTGAATGGAGTAGAGTACACTGGAGAGGCATATAGGGGAGTGCCTTAGACTGGATTGGTGTACTGTGGAGCGGGGGTAGAGTGGAATAGCAAACAATACGGGTGGGGAGACAGTGGACTAGCAGAGAGTGGAATAGCATAGATTGAAGTGATACAGAGTGGAATGCCATACAGTGGAATAGCATAGATTGGAGTGGCATTCAGTGCAGTGCTGTAGAGTGGAATAGCGTACAGTGGAGTAATGTACAGTGTAGTGACACTGTTAGAAACGGCCCTTCCTGCAGAATCACCATTAAATGTTTGGCGTCCTCTTCCCCTTTTTGCTGAATTAATTTCTGTTGGCTTTAGGACTCTGGGCACTCTGCCACTATTAACCAGTGCTAAAGTGCATGTGCTCTCTGCTTAAAACTTGGTAAAATTGGCTTATTCACAATTAGCATATTTAATGTGCTTATAAGTCCCTAGTATGTGGAATACACATGCCCAGGGCCTGTAAATGAAATGCTAGAAGTGGGCCTGTAGCACTGATTGGGCCACCCACTCAAGCAGCCCTTTAAACAAGTCATAGGTCTGCCACTGCAGAGCTTGTGTGTGCAGTTTACACTGCCATACAAACTTTGCATTTAAAACCCATTGCCAAGCAAAAACTCCTCTTTTATTACATATAAGTAGGCCCCAGGTAGCCCACAGGGCAGGATGCTGTGTAAATAAAAGGTAACACATGTACTTTTATGTTTTACATGTCCTGATAGTGAAATACTCTCAAATTCGTTTTCACTACTGTGAGGCCTACCCCTCCTATAGTTAACATTGGGGATACCATGTTACATCTAATAAGCTGTAATTCTCAATTGGAAGGAGGTGGAGCTGTCATGTTTAGTATCTGTGAAGTTGTAATGATAAATCCTCTTTAATGGTAAAGTCGATTTTTTTATTACAATTTTAAAAATGCCACTTTTAGAAAGATGCCGTTTTTCCTAACCCTGTGTGCCTGCAGCTTGTCTTCAACACACTTCTGGAGTGGGTGACCCTGGGCTTTGTGCATTCCCTCCAGACAGGCACACACAAAGGGAACTTAGGTGTCCCTCCACATCCTGATGAGCCATCCTGGGCAGGATGGGAGGGAAGAGATGGGTACAGCCTCACACTTACACCTGAATAGGCTGTGTCCTGTACCCACACAAAGGACTGCTGAACCCCCTGTAGTGAGTCTGCAGCCAGACCAGGAAGGCAGGGTCTCTGGGCACCTGAAAGACCCCCTTTGAATCCCCTCCCCTTCAAAGGCATGACTGGGTATAAGAAGGGAACTTCTGACCCTACCACTTCAGTACACTAATTAACCTGTGCTGCTACAAGATTGCCACTCTGCTGAACTGCTGCTCTGGAAGAACTGCTTTTATGCTGTGCTGTCCTGCTGCCTGCCACCCTCTGCCCTGCTGAGGAAAGACTGGACCCATCTCACTTGAACCCAGAGTGACTACAAGGGCATTCTGGTTGGCCCCCTGTTCTAAGTCTCAGGGACATCAAAGACTTTTCCACAACCTGCAACAGCACCTGGTCTTTGCGTGCCGCAAGTCTTGCACTGCCAAGTGGTACCTAGGCAGTCTTGGGCCTTTGGTAGTGAGCATAAAGCGGTGTAACTGCTAGAATCCATGCATCGACGACATTGCACCAATTATTGTAACCTGTGCATATCCCTCGACGCTGACGTATTGCCACTGCTGTACGGACCGTGGACTTCGCATTGCCGACTGAGCGACGCATCGTCTCCAGTTTCCAATGCATCTCTGAATTTTTGTGGCTCTGTGCAGATGTATTGCCTTAAACTCAGCCATTCGATGACAACGCATCGCCTCTTAGCTTCCCTCGTCTCCACTCCAGCCTCAACGCATCTCAGACTTTATGCGGCTCGGCATCGACTCATCATCTTCAATTCTGTGGTTTTACGATGACAGGTTACCTCTTTCTTCCCACATACCAGCTCTGTCGAGGATTCATCTAAGATACTTTTGAGTGGGCCAGGGCTGGTCCCTGTATCCAACCTGCACTCAATCATGGTTGGCCTGAACTAGATTAGCGTAATCACATATCCCCGATTTGCTCTTCAAGCTTTAAAGCACTACATTTTCAATTAATCTTTACAAATTCTGAACTCTCGTTATATTTATTGGATTTTTGACGTTTTGGTCTTGTTTTGTTCATAAAAATGTACTCCATTTTTCTAACTTAGTGTGGAGTCTTTTTGTGATGTTTTCACTGTGTTACGGTTTGGAGCGTTGCACAAATACTGTACAAATTGACTCTTAAGTTAAGCCTGCCTGAGCTACCCTACCAAAGGGTGACCCTAGGTTAATTTATGGTGTGTATCTGATGAATATATGTCTTTACAACGAATGCCCTACAACGCATTCCATTACAACGTGGTTGTTATAATGACTGTGTTGTAACAATGCAAACCATTACATCGCAAGTTGTTAAAACGACTTGCTGTAGGGGGCATGCTGGACTTAGGAATAGTATAATTTACTATTCCTACTCCAGTTTGTGCAACAGCAGGGAAGGTGTTGGATTGTAAATCCAACACCAGCGCGCTCCCTACAACAAATCGTTGAAATTACTTGCGATGCACTGATTTGTAACAACGTGGTCATTGTAACAACCATGTTGTAATGGAATGAGTTGTAATGCATGCGATGTACACAATGTCTCCTGTATCGGACTAACCTGTCACAAGGTGCCCAACGGAGTCCAACTGGAGGAGCATGATGTCGAACTGTTCCCTCCTTACATCTCTCCTCTCCCCTGTTTTCAGTCCCCTCTGCTGTCCTTTACGAGATAACTGCACAGCTCCTGTATCGGAAGAAAATAGGGAGTCGGACCCCATCCGACGCCGCGAACTAGCCAGCCATGTTCCTGGAGGAGAGTGGCATTCGGAGGTATATACGCGCCTCAGAGACTTTCTCTGGAAAGGTGCCGGGGCCGCTAGCTCACTTCGAGAGACAACGGGATGGGGGTGCCTAAATCAGAATAATTGCTTGCTACTGCTGCATGTCAGGAAACCTCTACCCCTATGGGGCGACACATGCCCGCATACACATTGGTGATGGAAACCAGGAATTGTTTCTCCCTACACCTTATCCCTTACATTGATAGTCCAACCAGACAACGCTCTAACAAAGTTTTTGTTGTTGTTTTCTTTTGGCTACAGGGGAACGCCTGCTGTCCACATATCCATGGAAAGCTCATCTTAAAGGAGACAGCATGTGACGACCAAGACCATTGGACTAAAATACCATAGTACAGTTGTCATTCCGTGCAATAAACCACCTAAACCCACCTCTGCTCTCCGTGTTGCTTTTGCCCAGACCCACATAACCCTGTTTAGGATTGTGGTTCCTACTTGGACAGGGTGCATACCTCTGCCAACCAGAACCCCAATTTATAACAGACACTGAGTGCCGTACAGTAGAGTGGGGTATGATGAAATAGCCCTGACTGCTAGAGTACTGGTTACAGGATTGTCATGGTACCTCAACCTATATAAGGCTAAAGTGTACTCAATAGCATGCAGTAAAACGTATTAGGAATAACCCTGGGCGAAGCACTATGCTACGCTCGCGGAGTTTGCGAAGTTTTCGCAACTTCGCACTACGCGAGCTGCACGTAGCACAGTGCGAACATGCGTAGTGCAGCGTAGCGTAGTGCAGCGGTCATTTTTTGCTTGTTCGCGGTCCTGAACGTCATGTTCGCGACCGCGAGCAAGCAAAATGACATCCCGGCGAGATTCTCAACGCGAGGAGGTCAGGTTTCTCATTGTGAGTGGTTGCGCATGCCTGCGACCGCTCTCAATGAGAAACTACCTTTTTCTCTACCTCCGGGATGTTCTGGTCGACTTCCAATGTACTGACTCACATGCTCACCATTTTCACTGTTATCTCTAGACTGGAAGTGAAATGAGCGAAGTCCTGTCTGTTCCTGTTCTCATCTGTATGTCCTGATCCCCCCTGATACTCTGCGGTGTTCCCATGGCATGGCAACCCAACTTCTTCCTCTACCTTGGGATTAGAATCTATCATAAACCTGCCGATCTGCTTGGTGGTCACCTTCTCAGGGCTACGTCGGCCATTTGATCTCGAATGGTTTTTTGGGCGCACGCTTCCCATGACAGTCATGGGCCGGATAGCACTACTGAAGATGGTGGTCCTGCCGCGGACGTTATATTATTTCCCTTATTTGCCTCAGTATGTCATGCCCCCCTTTTTCCACGCATTTGAGTGCTTTATGAGGGATTTTATTTGGAATTACTCCCACTGTCAAGTGATCCTTTCCAAGCTCTATTTGCCCACAGGTCAGGGAAGTCTGGCTGTTCCTAACTAGGAACAATACTATCTCGATTCCCAACTTCAGTGGGTGGCTAGGTGGCTGGCGGGATTACATCTTGCTGACACAGCCACGCACTGGCCTCCTTGGTCGCTCTAGGCACTGCTCAGGTTGTTTCATCCCTGTGCTCGTGTGCCAACCTCCCTACTACTTGGAGTTGCATATCGCAGACGATTCCTTATGCACCAGTGGTACCCTTATTGAGTACCCCGGTGGTCTAGCTGTCATCTCGTCTGCTGAGTTGTCCATGTGGTAGGAAACTGGCCTCAACACATTAGGTGATCTCTACAGAGAAGGAGTCCGGATACTCTATGGTACATTGATAATAGAGGATGCCATACACCCTGGGCAATTTTTATTATACACATCTGCACTCGCTGCTTTGGGATGCCAATGGGGAGATATGTTGAGCGAACATCAGACCCACCTTACTGTTGGACATGATGGGAAAGGGTGGGCACCTCACCGAATAGTGGTAGCTTCACTGCATCAGCATGAAGCAGCCTCGCTCGTCCCCCTGAGATGACACTAGGAAACAAACCTGGCCCACCCAGCCCGGACAAAGAATGGGCTGCAATCCTAGAAAGCCCTAACAGTATCCCCTAAATGCCCATTTTTGCCTAATCCATTATTTCACTACGCAAAGAGCACGCGTTACTCCAGAGAAGAATAACCAAAATTTACATTTCACTGATGCAGGTTGCCCCAGATGCCATGCTGTGGGCGCTGACCTGCTCTACATGAGGTGGTCCTGTGCCTAACGTGCATCGTGTTGGGGTTAGTGACTGATTCACTGGCATCTTGCACCGAACGAATCATAGCACACACCTGGGAGGAGGGCATATTGCACCTTTTCTTAAGGAGTAATTGAC
Organism: Lissotriton helveticus; assembly: GCF_964261635.1. Taxonomy (NCBI): domain Eukaryota; kingdom Metazoa; phylum Chordata; class Amphibia; order Caudata; family Salamandridae; genus Lissotriton; species Lissotriton helveticus. Next base: position 1,594,323,716 of record NC_136067.1, on the reverse strand, counting down.
AGAGGGTGACTTCACACTTCCTGGACTTAGGGTTGCTGGTGGTCAAACACCTGTTCATGAGACAGTGGAAATCTCCTGGCCCTCCTCTTTTGATAGCCTGGCGACATTCGCTGTTGGTATGGGCCAAAGTCAAGAGCATCGCCCTGCACAAAGAAGAGACCCTCTGCCTCCAGAAATTCCTTATTGAGAATTATTGGGATGCAATACTGAATGACTTTCAGGAGGGATCCCCAGCGGAGCAGAGTCCCTTGAGGGGTGCAGATCTGATGACAGAGAGGGATGGAGGGTGCAGAGGGGATTCCCTTTCCCTCTAGTGCCTTGTACGCGCTGGGCGGCATCCGAAAAGAGGCATAGTCTTCATGTGCCTCATCAGCTAGACGTGGTTAGTGGGCATCTATGGTAAACAATATCTAGTCAACTAGCAAATGTGTGGGTCCATGTGGTTACAGAAGGGCTAAGTTTGTCGTGTTATTTATGATTTGTCCCACCTCTTCTCTCTCCTGCCTCTGGATTTTTATAGAGTTAACGGGAAAGACAACATGTTGTCCTAACACCTAAGTTATTCCTAGTGCTTCGCCATAGCGCGGACCACTTTCCTCGATCAATTAATGACACACGTTATCTACTGCGTTCACGTCCCCCACCCATGACTAGACATTGCTCTTATCTGATGTATTCCCTGCTGGGCAGGTGTATCAGTGGGGCCCGGGCTCACTGTGTCACTGGATTCAAGCTAGCCTGGCTGATGAGGGGTGACACCCCAAAACCAGTCCCAGGATGCTTGTTTATGGTCAAGGGAGGACCTGGCTTGGCAGTTCGGGCTGGACTGTTCCCATGAGGCACAGGGTCAAGAATGATTTGCATATGGCTGGGTCTGAACTGGGGTGGCATTGTGAGCAAAAGAATGATGGATTTAACCCAGAACTATTGTCTGGGGATAAATGTTTGATTTGCTCTGCATTCCACCCATCATCTGTGCTTTTTTTGTTTCTCACCCTAAGTGCGCCAGTTATGCCCAGACGTAGGTCCCAGGCTCACTGTGTCACGGTATTTAATCTAGCTTGGCTGATGAGGGGTGATGCCTCAAAACCAGACCCAGGATGCTTGTTTCTGGTCTAGGGAAGACCTGGCTTGGTAGTTCGGGCAGGACTGTTCCCATGAGTCACAGGGTGAAGACTGATTTGCCTATGGCTGGGTCAAAACTGGGGTGGCATTGTGAGAAAAAGAAAATGGATGTAGCCCAGATCTATTGACTGGGGGTAAATGTTTGATTTTCTCTACATTCTGTCCATCATCTGTGTGTCTCTTGCATTCTCTCCCTAAGTGCGCCAGGTATGCCGAGACGTGGGTCCCGGGCTCACTGCGTCACTGGATTCAAGCTAGCTTGGCTGATGAGGGGTGATGCCCTGAAACCGGTCCCAGGATGCTTGTTTATGGTCCAAGGAGGACCTGGCTTGGCAGTTCGGGCTGGACTTTTCCCTTGAGGCACAGGGTCAAGACTGATTTGCATATGGCTGGGTCTAAACTGGGGTGGCATTGTGAGCAAAAGAATGATGGATTTAACCCAGAACTATTGTCTGGGGGTGAATGTTTGATTTGCTCTGCATTCCGTCCATCATCTGTGCTTTTTTTTGTTTCTCACCCTAAGTGCGCCGGTTATGCCCAGACGTCGGTCCCAGGCTCACTGTGTCACTGGATTTAATCTAGCTTGGCTGATGAGGGGTGATGCCTCAAAATCAGACCCAGGATGCTTGTTTCTGGTCTAGGGAAGACCTGACTTGGCAGTTCGGGCAGGACTGTTCCCATGAGTCACAGGGTGAAGACTGATTTGCATCTGACTGGGTGAAAACTGGGGTGGCATTGTGAGAAAAAGAACATGGATGTAGCCCAGATCTATTGACGGGGGTAAATGTTTGATTTTCTCTGCATTCCGTCCATCATCTGTGTGTCTCTTGATAATATGGCACTAAGCCCTAATGTTTACCATATTATATGGGTTCCCTTATGTTTGCTCACTACTGTGACTAAACTGTGATGTGGACATAATATGTTTACAACAATATCCTTCCTGCACTGTATTCCCTTATATTCTCCACTGTCTGCTGTACTACCTGTCATATGCTCTGATATTGTAACGTGTTAACGGAAACACTTTAACAAACAGATTCAACCCCCAAAAAATAACAATTAGGCCCTTGTGCCCAAAATGAACGCTGTGCCGGTGCAAGATGTGATGAGCACCGGTACACTCAGTACAAAAAAAACATCTAAATAATGATGCGTTCAAAATGTATACATAATGAGTAATGATACAATAGATGCACTGCAGACTTGACAGGTATAAGTGTATAACCTTTGTACATTAATTTAAGTGTATTGTTCATCATTTGTTGAAAAGAAAAACAGGAGCTGGTTGTTGGTTCATCTGACTCTTATTAGCTTTCTCCAACAGTCCCACAGTACTCTTTCGCACAGCAGACCATGCAGTGTATGCAGACGTGCTACCACAGATGTTTGTCTGCTTTCTGTTATCCCTAGCATACTGACAACGGTGACTCACAAGCAGAGTATTTTTTGGGGCTGGGTCTCTGTGCTCGTTCACAACATAGCACTATAAAGCCAAGGCGCGTTATGATTGGGGCAGCACGCTACACCATGGGGCAATGCTTGGTTGGAAGGGAGGCCTACTACAGTAAGGTCTATGTGTGAAGCTTTTGTGTGTGCGATTGGCCACGGGGTGCGCTATATAATGTCTTATGTTGCAGCGCTTCCAGTGTAATGGAAGAAGGACAAGTGGGAGATGTAGTTTGCGCAGTTTTGGGATGGCTGCCCCTAGATGGCGCTGGAGCGGTGCCCCCCCCCTGTTTATGTTGTTGTGGTTTCAAGTGTCACACTGCTGTCCCAAGTTGGGGGGAAAACTTAATAGGGATTAAAAGCACAAAGGCACACACACAAGTTTAAAGTCTTACTCACACAGTCACTCGTAGCAACACGCACGCACAACACTCACCATCTGTACTGTCAGTCCCTAAAATCAACAGATGGAATGCGTGCGCACTTTGCACAGCCTAGTAGCAATCAAAATTGCCGGGCTGACGATCTCAGAGCCCTAACGCCCATGAGATCATCAGCCTGGCAAAGCATCATCCATTTGTGCTGGGCTCCTCCTCTTGATGACGTTCTGTAAAAGCTTGCCCTGGGCGCTTCAAGTTAAAGCCCCAGAGCACCAGAGCTTCACGTTAATCAAAGACTGAATTCTGTTACAGGATCGGAGGCTTCTGATTATGCTTCTCTTTCTATTCATTGCCACTCACAGCAGCCAATAAAGAAAATGTTATATTCAAAATAAACTACACATCCCATGATGCTTTAGTCACAGGTCACTTCCTGTATGACCATATAAGAGCCACCATCACTAGTCCATGAGCCTCTTTCTTTGCTGCTCACGCAGGAAGTTAAGTGCATTATCATTTTTTCGACTTATTTCATGGCAATGTGAAGTTTTTGTGTAAATTTGCATGCACGGCTATGCATTGCTTGAACACGACATTAGCGCGTTAGGCTGCCTGTTTGGTCTTATCACTTTTTTGTTTTGTCAGGTCGCTTGACTATTTTATCTGTGAAGTGTTGCGCGAGCATCACGCTGGGGTTTCTTGATGAGCCCGATATTCCCGCTGTCAGTGGGAAGATATTCGCTTTCGTGCCGGTGTGTTTCCCAGCCGAAAGCATCTTTAAAATTCCCGCCATTGCGGGACTGTGTTTGAGACTTTTGGGCCGCTCTGCGGCTTTTTCTTTGTACTCCCGCTTGGGGGCTAATGGTACCGGGCTGCCTATGGCAGTTATTTAGGTGCATTCTTACCGCACTGAGGCTCCCCTCATCAGCCGAACACGCACTGAGCTTTCCCTTTCGTTTTCCCCTAGTTTAGACATGCGTAGCCCAATTATGCTATTTCCTAGTAGAATTTGGGCTACGCACGTCGCTACGGCCCGTTTTTCCCAATAATTTGCCTCCTTCTCACTCGATTTCCACCGAGCATCTTCCTTACGCCTAGCTGCCTGAAATGACTATTTTGGGCAAGGAGGGTGCACAACTCTTTTATAAATACTGCTCTTTTGCTCCATCTACGCCCTGGGGTCTAGAATAATAGTGCTACAGCTTATGCTGAGGAGCTAGATAACTTTTCTTTATCATTTGTGCTGTGGGTTGGCTCCCCCCTTTACTCCTCGCAGTGTCCCACCTCATGAGCAAGTATATATACAAATTTTGCCCCACCATGGAGGTTTGGGTCACTTATGAAGAGGATGATAATTTATATGAGGAGTAAGTGGCAAACCCTTCCATAGAAGACAACATTGTTGAAGCCCTAAACGCCTCGGTCCAGGAGTCGGTCAACAAGGCCCTTGAGAAAGCAGTTCCTGGGACTGTGCAGCAAGCGCTAGCTACTGCATTAAAACCTATCACGAAACAGCTAGAGAAATTCGGGAGGCGTCATGGTTTCACTCCTGGAACTGGCCCCAGGCCCTTCGTATTCTACCTACTGAACTATAGGGATTGCGATACCATCCTGCGTGAGTAATGCAAGCTTCCAGAAATTTAAGTGAATGCCGCCTCAATAATGTTCTTCCCAGACTACACAGTAGCAGTTCAAAAACAAAGAAACTCCTTTAAAGCAGTCAAGAGGCGATTGCACGAACTGGACCTGCACTACTAATTGCTGTTCCCTGCCCATCTTCGAGTGGCATTTGAAGGATGTACCCATTTTTTGATTCTCCTGAGGAGGCCTGGGTGGAGGCAAATGGCTTGGTTGCTTTGCGGCTCCCCCCCCCCCCCTCCCCTCTGTCAGAGCTGTTGAGAGACGACCCCTGTGAAAGCTGCACGGGTGAGGCAGAGGTAATAAGGCAGGTCACCCACTCCACCCCCGAAAACGGTCCTGAATTTAGAACAGATGCTGATGGAGCACCAGCAGGCCCTGCACATGGCATAAACGATGCACGACTGAGCCTCCAGTGCTGAGTGGGATGCTGAATCAATGAAATCCCTCAGCGACGATGGCTCCACTAACACTTCGCCATCACGAACTGATGCATTCACTCCTCCCGATATTACGCCTCAGACAGCAGATTACATCATTTGAATCTTAGACTTTGATCACAATCATTGGGTACAATGGCCCTACGGGAATGTATGTATCCTGATGATGTGGTGCACAGTTGTCTATGGATGAATTCTGCAGGGTGGGAGATCTGATTGCAACATGTGCCTTAGTGCATTATTTATTGTGCAGGGGTTCTCGTGGCCTTTCTTTTAATGTTGCCATTTTGTCCTTGATGTATGTTGATTGCTAGTATATCATAACCTGCTGGGGTGGCCCTCTGCTGCTTTGGAACATTCACACGCCCCCGATTTCACGGATACCCAAGGTAGTTGCTGCAATCGGTTCAGCAGTTTGGGCGGGTATTGTCCATGCTACTGCTCTAATCATTTTTCATGTATTCGGATTTCCTCCCCCCTTGAATATTTTCTTCAGTTTCTGCCCTGTTGTCCATACACACTCGACCCCACCATTTGCCTTTGCTCACTGGCCCGCATGCGGATGTCACAGCCCTTCGTTTAGGCATGGATGGGATGGGTATGTGACCCTACTGCACCAGCTCTATGATCCACACTAATATAGTCACCTGGAGCATAGTATTACTGCAGGAGGCACACCTGACGACCGCCGAGGCTGATTGCCTTTGTCGCCTGTGGCGGGGCCAGGTGTTCACCACAAATTACTCCTCAAACGCTAGTAGGGTGTTAGTGTGGGTGAGATTGGGGACCCCATTCATAGCAGAGGAAGAGGTAACAGACATGGAAGTCAGATATGTGTTCATACGGGGTCGTCTGGATGGTAGACAGGTTCTCTTGGGTGAGATATATGCCCCTAACACAGACCAAAGTGTGTTTGTTGGCAGGGTATGCTCAGACATGAGTCCCTTGCTCACTTTGCCACTGGATTCAAGCAAGCATGGCTGAAGACGGCTGAAATGCCAGAAACCGGTCCTAGGAAGCGTGTTTCCGGTCCAGGGAAGGCATGGCTTGGCAGTTCGGGCTGGACTGTTCCTATGAGGCACAGGGTCAGACTGATTTGCATATGGCCATGTCTGAACTGGGGTGGCAGAGTGGGCTAAAGAACGGTGATGGATTAAACCCAGATCTGTTGACTGGGTGTGAGTGTTTGATTGGTTCAGATGCTCCGTCCATCACCACCCCCTTTTGTACTACCTAACACAGACCAGGCATCATACTTGCACACACTATCTGGAATATTGGCTCCCTGGAGCGGGATTCCCTGGCTTCTAGGTGGAGATTTTAATTCAGTCCTTGAGATTACCCTGTACTACTCCTTTCCTCTACTGTCATGTACAGCAGCTGTGTCTAACGCCCATGCAATGAGTGATAGGTTACAGCACTGGTCTCTTGTGGGCCTGTGGCGCAGCCTCAATCCAACCTTGCGAGTTTATTCATTTTTTTGTGCCCCATATAACCTGCATGTGCTGATTGACCGCATGGTAGGGTCAGCTGGTCTTCTCGCCACAATCCGTCACATTGACTACCTAGGTCACACACACTCAGACCACAACCCCCAGCTCCTGACGCTGGCATGGGACAGGGAAGTTCTTGACTTTCCTATGAGGCACCTCCAACCAGCAGCACTAGAAGGCCCACTGTTTCAGGAGTCCCTTGGTGTCGACACTGCAGAGTGCTTCATTCTTAACACCAGCTCAGCTTCTGACAAGCTGATCGAGTGGGATGCCTTTCAGGTAACCATTAGGGGACACAGATTAGGCATCACATGGAATATTCGTAAGCAGCTAGATGACACTATTGCCAAAATCGAACATAAGCATATGCATCTTGAAACACATTTGGTAAAATGCGCCGACTCCACGCATTTCCTGGAAAAGGCCAGCTGCGAACATGCCAAGCTACTCGAATGGCCGCACTGCCTCATCTATACTGCACACTTCGTACGGACCCATGCAGCATCAGACCATGTGGGGCAGTTGTTGGCGTGGCTAATACGTCAGGAGCACCACCGGCATCCTATTCTCTCCCTACATGCCCAAGAAGGTAATTTCCTTCACACACAACATGAAACAAATGCTGAATTGACACTACACTACTCTGTTCTATATAGACCCACTATTGCACCTAACCAAGAGCGCCTTGCCAAATTTTTCTCCACCATAAATCTGCCCACTAGCTCTCCCATTCTACGGGAAAAGCCAGAGGAACCCATTTCTGTTGCTGAGACTCGTGAATCCATTAAGTCCATTGCGTCCTGCACGGCCCCTGGGCTGGACGGCCTCCCTGCTAAATACTATAAAGTGTATGCCTCTGTCCTGACTCCGCGTCTTCACAATTTATTTTCAGATGCTCTAGCGGCCTCTATCCTTCTGACATTACTGTGGGAGGGGCTCCTTACATTATTTCCCTTCCTAAACCAGATAGGGGCCCCACTGCCTTAGGCTCCCTATGGTCCTTTAGCTTTATTCAATTCGGGCTACAAACTTTTGACCAAAATACTCGCGATAGGCTAGCTCCTCTGGTTCCATCACTGGTACACTCAGATCAAAATGGGTTTGTCCCAGCTCGTAATACTTCCCTTAATCTGCAGTGCTTTGTCCTCATTTTTGCCTACTCCACACTTCCCTGTCCTTCCTCAGGCTGTCTTGTGCTTGACATTGAGAAGGGTTTCGACTCTCTCAAATGGTACTTCCTCTGTGCCACCCTGCGTCACTGCGGCCTTGTGCCCCGGTTCATTCATCTGTGGAGCCTACTTTATACTGCACCAATGGACAGGGTGAAGACGGGCTCCTACAGACATTATCCTAGTGTGCTGTGCCAGTCACCAAGGATGACCTCTATCCCCTCTGCTTTTTCCCTGGCCATAGAACCTCTAGCGGATGTTCTTTGTGCGTGAGGTATTGATTGGGGCATTCACCTGGGAGACGATACACCCATCATATCTCTCTAAACAGACAATCTTTTTCTCTACCTCCGGGATGTTCTGGTCGACTTCCAATGTACTGACTCACATGCTCACCGTTTAAGCAGAAGTTACGGGTTCTCTTATATTTCCTTCTTTCCAGGCTCAGAGAAGAAAATGGAGTAGGACTACTTCTGGTTAAAGGCGACGTTCTGTTTGCAGTTGGTTTTTCTTCCACGTTGGAGGATGTGTGTTGAACTTATATTACTTGTTGGACTTATTGTTCGAGCAAAGAAAGAGGCTCATGGACTAGTGATGGTGGCTCTTATAGGGTCATACAGGAAGTGACCTGTGACTAAAGCATCATGGGATGTGTAGTTTATTTTGAATACAAAAATGTTTTGATTGGCTGCTGTGAGTGGCAATAAATAGAAAGAGAAGCATAATCCTCACCTCCGTGTCCTTAATAGAATTGAAATGCTAGCTAATTTTTTTATCCTCGCCACTCCACCCTTCCTTAATTTGTCATAGATTGGGGTGGAGTCCGGGATCCGCACCGACCCCACCACCACTCTCTGCGTAGTTGGGCATGGGTGGGGTTAGAGGCTGGAAGCAAGAAGATGATTAGTGGATTCTGCCTGGATTCTGCGCAGTGTGTCCACCTGAGTTTCATGAAATCCACTGCGCAGAATCAAGTTCACAGATTCCCTCGTTATTAATCAACCGGCCTCGACAGATCACGCTGCACAGTTTAACTTTCACTCCAGCGTACATCGTATGACTCTTCCTCCTAGACACCGGAATGAAGTGCAGGCAAGTGTCGCTGAAATAAACATAAGAGGCTTCTCAGGCAAGGCTATTTATGAGGGTTGGCACTTCCTTGCACAAGGGCAAGGACACGACAAATACTACAACATTCCAAGCACAAGGACTGGTTCTAGGGGAGGGACACCTATGATACAGCAAGACTGCACCTCTTGGTCAGCCCGAAAGCGCTGTTATGCTTAGCAGGTTTGGTTTCCTGCACATATATACATTTTTGTATTAATTAAGCACCGCAATCCCCCATGCAAGGTCAGTGCGATCTGGTAAAATTAATAAAGAAAACAACTTCTGCCACTTGGCCACAGTCAACTCTGTGGGGTATACTAGACGATGAGCAGAAATGCTGTGTGTCGGCCCCCGTTCCTTACTCTCTACCTGAGCATCTGATGTGAGGGAGGAGATGAGTCAGAAATAGAGGGACGGCAATAATAATAATAAACATAGCGCTGCTACCTCTAGCCCATTTTTCCCCACTTAATTCGACCTGAAATAGCAAAACTGTACTGGAGCCACCTTGTAACAAAACACAAGCGCGGTAACAAACAAAAACACGAAATTAAACAAATGGGGCACATCTAAAGAAGAAAGACACTAGGCAGAGTGCTGAACTAATTCCTCTCTATCAGGCCGGTGTCACAAGTTCCATTGAGATAGTGTAAATTTACTTCAGGAATCTAGATACACTATTGCACTGAAGCATGAGGACTGCGAACAATAATATTTGGGAGAATTTTGAGTCCCTAATTTCTTAAGGGCAAGCAAATGGGAACCAGAAGCAATGAGAAAGCATTTATTGTCAGGTAATGAGAATTATTTATTGTCAGGCACTAGACAGACGTTATTTTTGTGCTCACATGATAGTCACTATCATCATGTCTGGCCTCAGTTTTACATTCTGGACCTACATCAGTACATAAAAAGTGTTCAGTTCTTGCGATTTGAAGGCCCTTCACAAGCCCCTCCCAGGTTTGTCATTTTCCAGCTTATGAGAAAGTTCTTGATTTTGGTTGGTAACAATAACATACCTTACAAACAGGCCTTCAAACCACACTGCCATTTAGAAAACGTTTCACATAACATCTAATATTATTGCCAAGCGTAAAGATATTCCATTTCCTGAAAGATGTAAGGATTTGCTGGGATTCAAACTATTGGCCTGCAGCTCACCAGATGCCAACAGCCAGCATTTAACTCAATTGATCAGCTTCAAACCATTTTGTTTACCACTACTTAGGATGTAACTGGAGTGCAGTAAATATATGGCATAATAATTTGAAAAACATTTACATTTCTTGCAGCGGATATTACAGCAAGATACTAAAGTGTGTGGTTTGGTTCAGACATTTTCTATATTCATTTTAAATGTCTTTATCACCCACGAATTCAGAAAAGGGGGTGGTGATGGACAGAGCATCTGAATTAAACAGAACACTCATACCCAGTCAAAAGATCAGGGCTTGATCCATCACCGTTTTTTAGCTCACTGCACCATCCCAGTTCAGAACCTGGCTACATGCAAATTAGTCTGTCCCTGGCCCAGTGCATCATGGGAACAGGGCAGACCAAACTACCAAGCCAATTCTTTACTGGAAAGGAAACAAGCTTCCGGGGACCGGTTTCTGGCATTGCAGCCGTCTTCGGCCCGGCTTGCTTGAATCCTGATGGTGCAGTGAGCAAGGGACTCATGTCTGAGCATACCCTGCCACTCCTATAGTGGCCAAAACGATTCAGAAAGGGGGTGGTGATCACCCACCTGCACTGATGGTGGTCTGGTTAAATGTGGTGTGTATTTGTATTTTGTAACCCATCAGCATACAATCCGAGGCAACATGGCGGTACTGATTATGTGTGCTGGTCAAGTACCATAAGAGAGACAGGATACTACAAAAAGCCACAGGTGACAGGGAGGAGAGAGAGTTACTAGTGGTAGGAAGTGTTTCATTTGTAAAGGTATATTAATAAGAAAATTATTATCTGTAAGGTACTCAGCATTGTTATCTTAAATTCTGTTATCAAGTTCTGAGGTTATACGGAATAAGCAACTACCTACGTCATTATCATATGAAATATCTTTATTGATGTCATAACTGCACTTTCACAATGGCCCCAGTTTACATTATGTAGATGCTATGAGTTACTTTACATCTCTCACATGTAGTAGAATTGTTAGTTTTACAGACGTTGACATCTCTGAATTAGTGATAGTTAACCTGCACGCATATCAGAGGCGGAAATAAGCAGAGAGCACGCGCCAGGCGCAATGCGGGAAGCGCAAGGCCAAGGCTTGGAGCAGATCAATGAGAGAGCACAAGTTTGGAAAAAAAATGTATAAGTACGCCATATTTACAAGCACGTAGTTAGTTTAAACATGTTTTGCACACGAGTGTTTTATATCCAGGAGTGAAATATACAGAGTGTTTTATATTCAGTAGTGAAATGTATAGAATGTTAAGTAGAGTAACTATAATTGTAACGGTGTGAGATTAATGTAGAAATGTTGGAATATATGTGAAAACCTCATGTTCTCATGTTAAAAGAATCATGTCCGAATTAAATGTAACTTTGAAATCCAGTATACTGTGTAGGCCTTAGGGCAATTCACAGCAAACCTGAACGTGCTGCTAAATTAATGTGAGATAAGGTTGACATGGTTCTTCCAAATGTACTATTGAACTTAGGGTTAAAAGTATAGGCTTTATAGATGTGTTATTTTAGAAACGTATGCTAGTTAAGAATGTTTGCTGTTTAAATCAAGTTAACGTTTTAAGAGTGCAGGAACCTGCTGCATGTAAATCAAGTAGGCCAGAGGAGATAATGTCATGTCGTTTAAATCGTCATGTGCTCGTTAGAGAAGAGGTCGCGAGGTGTCCAGCACAGAGCTTTGAGAGTGTTTTACGACTAAAGATATGGTGAAGTCTGGAATTTGAGGCCCACTGCAGGACGAGCTGTATGCAGGTGCGAGGGTCCTAATCAGCTCGAATGAAAGGGACTTTGTTCAGTGGCGCCTTGCGCAGGCCTGTAGGAGTTTCCAGGAATTTCAGGGGGTATCAGCGCACTGGAGAAGAAGCCTGGGAACCAAGGTCAACTATAACGAGGGTCTTCAAGAGTACCATCATGGAGTTTGCCGCGCAAAGATGTACCACGTGAGGGGCGTCCCAAGGGGCGTTTCTATTGAAAATGTGATTTGGTATTAGGGAAAGAGACCCGGGAGGAGAGCAGAGCAGATGATTTTGGGAGCCTGAGGAAGCGGATGGGTAGGCAGATAGGCTGATCAGGAGAGACCCATTATCAGAGAAGAGACAAAGAGAAGTGCGTGATCTTCTTAGGAAGTCACCACGGCTGACACCTAGAGGGTTAAGATCTTGCTAAGTAGGGATGTCACTTAGTATAGTGTAGGGACAGACTAACTTTAATTTTCTTTTCTGTAATGACTTTGTGATTGCAACTTATATCTATTTTGACAACCCTTGTGGTTTTTGAGCTTGTACTTATTATTTTGTTCTTCAGACTTAGATTATTCAAGAAGTTCATGTTTATAGTGATACCAATTTACCTTTTGAATCTCATTTTGAGAAGTTTGTATCTTCAGTTATCTTTGACTTTATATTAAATCTTTAAAACTTAAATTTGGTCAGTGGTCATTTAGAGTGGTGTAAGTTCTTAAATTGATTGACTTATTGCGAGATTACCTTTTACTCAACGACAGGTACCAACGATTCAGTCGACATAGTTTGGGATTTGGTAAGATAATTAGTAACCAGTAATCCCGCGTTAGCAGTTGGTAGCAGAGTGAGGATGGTTATCTTCTTGAGGAAGGTAATCTAGAGAGGTTAGTTTACCCCAAGGCCCGAGACGCCGAGAGACGAGCAGCGGAAGAATCGTGTGCCGAAAGGTGCAGACGGTGCGAGAAAAGCAGCAGTATCGGAGAGTGAGTATAAAAAGGGTCATGCGTGAACAGATTGCGGTGTTTTGTGTTGTATTTGTATTGTAATGTCTTGCGGAGTTGAATGCCTGTAGTGTGAATGAGAGAAGGTTGTGAGCGCGCGCAACCTGGTAAGCTGGTAACCTGGTAAACGGGTGAACTGGTGAAATCTTAAGTTCAGGCCAGAGCTTAAGTGGTTTTGGGTGTATCGAACATCCAGGGTAGTTGTCGACCATAGTACGGAGGTCACGAGGTACCATTGACCGCCGTGGATCCAAGATAGGGGGAGTGTAAGAGTGAGTGTATGAGTAACGGACGCTGGTCGAAAGTTACTGTGTGTGAGTACCCTATCGGAGAAGGCGATTGTCTGGAAGTAAACGGAAAGACATTTCGCCAAGTTAAGGTGACAACTACAGAAAGACTGTGGGCGTACAGTCAAAGAAAGGTGATCGCTTGGACGGAAGTAATCATTTTTCGGAGTATGAATGGGACGCGTGCATGACCGAGGAGACGAGCTGAGAAAGGAGGGGAACTGCTGCGAAGGGGGACGGGTGACGTCGGCTAGAGCCGCGCTGTGATTGAGCGGTTGGTGTGACGTTAGCTAAAGCCGCGCTCTGGTTGGGCGACTAGAGTGACGTCGGAGGAAAGTCGCGTACGGATAGGCCAGTTAGTGAGAACGGCGCTGAGATTGGTGGAGTGTCATCAGGAAGTAAACAAACGTAGAGAAAACAGAAATCATGAAGTGTTTTAAGTGTTTGAAAGGGATTTTTAAACGTAAACGAAGTGAACATTATTACGGGGAGGAGGCTCCGCCGGAGGGTACGCCAGCTCATTATATGGCAACGAATGTGGGGCTGCATACCATATTGTGGATTGGGGCTTGGAATAAGCTTACGGAAGGGAATGAGGAAATGCAGTTCCCGAGGTACGGGACGTTTAAATTAGAGGTGTTACATCGGCTAAAAGCAACCATGTCCTCATTGAAACCCTCGCCCAGACCAACACAGTTTGAGGCTCTTAATGCATGGATTAAGGCTGCACACGACCGAAATTTGAACAGGCGTCAACAAAGACTGACGCGATCGGTAAGGGCAGTGCGAGATTCCAAATGGGATGAGGAGGAAAAGCGTTGGAGAGTACAGACTATTGAGGTGGAGAAAATGTATCCGATGAGGGAGGTGTCAGGAGGAGGAAACCTCATGGAAGAAGACGAGGAAAGCGAGTCGGAGGACAATCTGATAAACAGATTGTTAATGGATAGACCACCTCCGAGAGTGGGGTTAATAGAAGATAGAGGGCTCGCAAGGGAAGATGGAAATGACATAGAGGGATATACACCACTCCCTATATCGGAATGGACACCTATCAAAGGCGGAGAAACACCTCCAAACAACACTGTACAGAGTGTAGTGGGAAGGTTTGTGGTGCAGAAAACGCCAACCACAGAAAGGGTTGAGTCTGTGGGATTGCCAGACGCTCTTCAAGTGCCTGTTACCATAGGACCCATAGTTTCGATCTATAATTCTGAGAGAGATAGGGGGGAACAACAAAGGCAATTGGATAGAGAAAGGATCGAGATGGAAAGGAGGAATAATGTGACAAATGCATGGAAACAATTGCCAGGATCAGTAACATGGAATACCCCATTAGACATAACTGTCGGTCCCAATTCAGAACAGGGAGGTCCGAGAGGACCAATGGATCTAAGGGGACCCCGGCCAAGATCCTATTCAGAGTTAAGAGCTGATTTGAGGGAATGGGACGGGTCCATAGTATCTCCAAGTAACAGGACAAGAACAGAACCAGAGTGGGAAAGCAGGGGTAACGGGACTGTATCTCATTGTGGGGCCAGCGAAAGCAGTCAGGGCCGGGAAGGCCAAAGTCAAGAGAATAGAGGGGATGCATGTCCTACAAATCAGAGAGAACAGCCGGAACAAAATACTAGGATTGTAGAATGTGAGGAAATGTCCCGTCTCTGGGGGAAAGGAGGAGATGAGGCGGTACGGGCTTTTCAGAATAGGTTTAGGTGCCTTCATCATACACTTGGGGAAGACGTTCAACATTGGAGAAAGGAGAACAGCGATAGGTCCCGCCACGCCTCGAATAATCAGGAATCACAGGGAAGTAGGGAGGAAAGAGGGAGTAATGGAACATCTTACCCTGCATCCCGTGAAACTAGCCAGGATGGGGAGAGAGAGGCTAGGAGGCATGAAGGAGTGTTTCACCACCCACCCCGAGAAGATGGAAAGGCATGGGACCTAGAGAGATGGGAACAGGGGAGGACTCCCTATAATTCACCAATACCTAAACGTAGATCTCGGAGCTGGGATGGGAGAGATGCGGATGGAGGAGCTAAATTGAGTGTCTTAAAAGCTGAAATTAAGGCAAAAAGGCTTGATGTTACTAGTTTAAAATCAGATGTTGATGAGATAATAGATGGAACATTGCCTTTGGAAAGGATAGAATTGTATGAACAGGATGAGTTATTGTTCATGGCAAAGGATATTACTAGGAAAGCTAGAGCGTTTCATGAGAAACTGACTGATTTGGCAGATAGATATGCCGTGGATTTGTCTAGGACAAGGGCATTGCAGAGTAACCACAGATTACAGTACGCAGACCAGGATCTAGATGAGAAGAGAACTACTGGATTAAAAACACACATAAGAGAGCTGGTATCAGGGATAAGAGTGTGGAGGGAACTGGATAAATGGGAAGAAAGGTGGTCGAAAAAGGGCACGGTTAGACGAAGTACAAATGTGATGACCCCCGAGGGAAGGGTAATGCATATGGAGGCATTCCCTTTGCGAGAAATATCAAATGGAAATTATGTACATGTGCCCTGGAGTAGAGGAGACTTAGCTGCATTCACCAACTCATTTCCGAAGTTGCGGGACAATCCAGTAGAGTGGTATAAGCAGGTAGAGAGGTTTGTTAAAATTTCGAAGGTATTGTGGATTGATTTGAACACGTTGTTTGACATCGTGGTCCCATCTGATCTGTGGACCCCTTGTAAGACTAGTGTTGAATGGCCAAATACTGAACCAGTGAGGGATCTTCGGACTAATGGACCGTCCGAGATTGTCATGCAAAA
This sequence comes from Lissotriton helveticus, assembly GCF_964261635.1. Classification (NCBI taxonomy): domain Eukaryota; kingdom Metazoa; phylum Chordata; class Amphibia; order Caudata; family Salamandridae; genus Lissotriton; species Lissotriton helveticus. Next base: position 1,594,307,902 of record NC_136067.1, on the reverse strand, counting down.
GTATGAAAGGGTAATAGCATGGCTGAAAGATAAGGTACCACCACAGGACATAGATTGGGTAAAAATAGACCGAACAAGGCAGGAACCCAAGGAGACAGTTCACGAGTTTTATGAAAGGTTATTGAAAACATTCAAGCAATACAGTGGACTAGATGTAATGGATCCCAAAGATATAGGGCAGTTTGTGTCAAAGTTTGTCTTGGGGTTGAGACCTGATATTTGTTTGATGATACAGCAACATTTAATATGTTGGCAGAACAAACCACTAGATGAGATTTTACGTTATGCGAGGTACTGCAGTGACGAGATAGATTCTAAAGCCAAGAATCTAAAGGAGAAATTGATGGTGGTGCAAATGCAGTCCGCTGGGAAGGGTGGCCAGCAGAAGCAGGGGATGGGACGAAAACCAAACGGTCAGAATAAGGACAATGAGGAAGGGCAGAGACCTAGGATAGACTTTGCCACTCTAAAGAAAACGACAAAGTGTCATCAGTGTCACCAGGTGGGGCATTGGCGACGCGAGTGTCCCTTTAACCCTGAAAATGGAGAGTTGGAAGTAGAAGAGCAGGTCCAAGAAGTCCCAGTGCAAAAGGTGACAGTCCCAAGTAATAAGGTGGCCAAAGGGGGGACTTCGGCTCCACGGGCCCAATTCCCACAGCCACCGAAGATAGCAGCTGGGGGAAAGGTCTTTAAACAAATGCCTCTGTTTATCGAGGAAGAAAAGTGTTATTACATTGATCCATTGACAGGACAACGGGTGAGCAGTGAAGAGGACTGTACCCTTGGGGCAGTCCTAGAAGTGGATCAAAGAGGGCCATTTGTTGAGGCAGAAGTGGCAGGGTGTCCCACTACGTTCTTAGTGGACACTGGGGCTACTCGTTCGACTCTGAGATCAGCGGTGGTTCCAGACTTGCCAATGTCAGGGGAAACAATTCAGGTGGTAGGAGTCGCAAATAAAAGAATGACTAGTCCTTTGACAGAACCAGTGTCTGTGAAAATTGGAAACCACATGAACGAACATCAGTTTGTGGTTTGTGACTCGAGTCCGGTATGTCTGTTAGGAAGGGATTTGTTGTGCAAATTGAACTGCACCATATACTGCACCCCGCAAGGAGTGGAGGTACAGACTACCGACGAAGATGCTACTTTTAAGGTGGCCAATTCGAAATCTTGTGTAGAACTATATCCTACTCTGACAATAGAAGATCTTCCCCAAGACCTACGAGATGCAGTGGCGTCAGAGGTATGGGATTTCACAGGAGAAGAAATAGGATTGATTAAGGGGGTAGAGCCGGTAAAAATTCTGGTAAAACCAAATGTTGAGTTTCCAAGAACGCCTCAATACAAGTTGTCCCAGGAAACGATTGCGGGAATAAAACCTGTGATCGAGTCAATGATACAGCAGGGAATACTGAAAGAAATCGTGGGTAGTCCTTGTAACTCCCCGATTATGGGTTTGCAGAAACCTAGCGGGAAGTTTAGGATAGTTCAGGATTTACGAAAAATTAACAACATAGTCGTTTCATGTTGTCCCGTGGTACCGAATCCATCAGTGATACTGTTTCAAATACCATGTCAAGCAGAATGGTTCACAGTGATAGATCTTTGTCAGGCTTTCTTTTCAATCCTATTGGATGAAGAGAGCAGGTATCTTTTTGCTTTTAAAATGGAAGATCGCGTTTTAACATGGTGTCGAATCCCCCAAGGATTCACAGACAGCCCATCCATCTCTAATCAGTTGTTGAAGAAGAATCTTGAGAATCTAGTACTGCCACAGAACTCGGTTCTGGTACAGTACATAGATGACCTACTTGTTGCGTCAGAGACAGAGGAAGCTTGTAAAGCAGATTCAATTGCCTTACTGAATCATTTAGCTGAAAATGGACATAAGGTATCTCCGAGCAAGTTGCAGTATTGTCTGACAGAGGTACAGTATCTAGGGCATAGGTTAGAAAAAGGGAAACGTAAGGTGTCCCCAGAGAGGATTGAGGCGATAATGAAAATGAATGCGCCTACAACACAGAGAGAAGTTAGAATGTTCCTAGGAATGGTGGGTTACTGCCGACAGTGGATAGTTAACTTCTCACTGAAAGCAAAGCCCTTACAGAAACTGACGCACAAGGAGGTGAGTGATCCGGTACCATGGGATGAAGAATGTCTGGTGGCGTTTTTACAGCTGAGAGACGATTTATGTCGTGCTCTGGCTCTGGGAATGCCAGATTACGAAAAGTCATTTTCACTCTATTGCTGTGAGAGAGAGGGATGTGCTTTGTCAGTCTTGGCACAGACCCACGGAAATGCCCGTAGACCAGTTGCATATTTTTCGGCTACATTAGATCCAGTAGCCGCAGCGTTGCCCGGATGTCTCAAATCCGTTGCTGCAACGGGTGTCAGCATTGAAAGGAGCGAGAGTATTGTGATGGGACATCCAGTGGTGGTGTATGTACCACATTCAGTTGAATTGCTAATGACCAGGACGAAGACGCAGCATCTGACCAATAGTAGGCTCACGCGCTACGAGCAAGTTATACTTGCCGCAGAGAACGTGACTCTCAGGAGATGCTCCGTCTTGAATCCTGCTACTTTGATGCCATTACCTACTGTAATAGAAGGCGAAGGATGTGAAGACCACGATTGCCTTGATGTGACTGAACTATGCACGAAACCCAGGCCAGATATTGTGGATGAGCCATTGTCTGACCCCGATGAAATTTACTTTGTTGATGGCTCATGTTTAAGAGACGATACTGGTCGGTTGAGAGCAGCTTATGCTGTTTGTACCATTACTGGAGTTGTGGAAGCCGCTTGCCTGGAAGGAGTACATTCCGCACAGGTAGCAGAAATTATTGCCCTAACTCGTGCCTGCATAGCAGGAAACGGAAAAAGAGTCACCATCTACACGGACAGCCAATATGGTTTCGGTGTGGTTCATGATTTCGGGCAGTTGTGGTCTCAGAGGGGTTACATGACCTCCTCTGGTTCGCCCATTCGAAATGGAGAATTTGTGCGGCTGTTGTTAGAAGCATTGCAAGGTCCAGTTGATATCGCAATAATAAAATGTGTAGCTCATACTAAGAATACAGATTTTGTGTCACAAGGCAACAGATACGCTGATGAAGTCGCACGCTATTGTGCGGAACAAAATTATTCTTTCTCAAAGGTGGAAATAGAAGGTGCAGAAGAAAAGACTGAATTAAGTATGATGTTAGAAACTGTAGACACTTGGGAGGATTTAAGAATAATGCAGGAGAACGCACCTGAAACAGAGAAAAAGGCATGGGAAATAGCAGGTTGTGTGCGAAGTGAAATGGATTTTTGGGTTTCAGCAGATGGGAGAGCTGTGTTACCTGAAGAATTAGCTAATCCCATGGCGAGAGAAATACATGGTCCAGTACATCTAGGAAGGGATGCTATGATGAGAGTGTTTAGGCAAACTTGGTATTGCCCTAAATTTAGAATAGCAGCAGAATCAGTATGTAAGCGATGTGTTACCTGCCAACAACTGAACGTAGGCAAACGAACACCAGTCACACTGAGTCACATTGGGAGGTCGGGGGGCCTTTCAATAGAATGCAATTAGATTTCATCGAAATGCCAAGAGTCAATCGCCTTAGGTATGTGTTGGTGATTGTATGCGTATTTTCCAGATGGGTTGAAGCGTACCCTACACGTAGGTGCGATACACTCACAGTGGCTAAATTGTTGCTCAGGGAGTTGATACCGCGCTTCGGGGTGCCTGCCTCTTTGGAATCTGACAGAGGAAAACATTTTAACAGCGAAATAGTGAAGATGTTGTGCTCCACACTGAATATCGATCAAAAGCTGCATTGTAGTTATCGACCAGAAGCTTCAGGAATTGTGGAACAAGTGAACGGCACGTTGAAGAATAGATTGGCTAAAGTAGTGGCATCCACATCTTTGAGTTGGCCAGATGCTCTTCCTTTAGTGCTCATGAGCATGCGCAGCACCCCTGACAGGAGGACAGGTCTTTCTCCCCACGAGATCCTGATGGGGAGGGCCATGAGACTTCCTACAGTTCCAACTACTGCCCTATTGAATATTACAGATGATCTGATCTTGGATTATTGTAAAGGACTGTCTGACGCCATCCATTCTGTGTCCCTTCAGGTGCATGCGGCTGAAGTTCCAGCATCGAGGAACCTGTGTCATGATCTGAACCCAGGGGACTGGGTCTTAGTTAAAAAACACGTCCGGAAGAACTGCCTAGATGTTCGCTGGCGTGGGCCCTTTCAGGTAATCCTGATAACGAACACCGCGGTGAAGTGCGGGGGGCTGCCAAATTGGATTCATGCTTCCCAGACTCGAAGAGTTCCAGCACCTCTAGAAGGAACAGCTCCCATCCCAGACGAAAGCCCGGAAGTGGAAGAAGAGTTGCAAGAAGGGATTGAGGCAGCTGAGGGGGTGTCAGAAGAAGTTGGGAACGCAACGGATTCAGAAGAAGAGCGAAGGCAGGACGGCAGTGAGACAGAAGACGCAACTGAAGGAGAGAGCAGAAGTGAATACGACTCAGACTCAGATCCGTATCAGAGCGACCAAGAACCAAGTGAGAGGACAAGGAATAGGAGAATAAGGCTTGGAGCTGCCACTTGGCCAACAAGGAGAAGAAGGCTAAGTTTGAGGTCGGCCCAGGAAGAAACGCTTACTCCTATATCCGAAGACTCAGATCCAGAAGAAGATATCCAGGATCAAGCCGAGGAGGGTCTTAGAAGATCAAGGAGGGTGCGAGTGCCTAGTAGAAGATACTCTACTCCCGACTGGACCTACCTTGTTGCAGATGTCTGGGAGACACAGAACAGGGAGGATCAGGGAAGTGGAACTGATCAGAACTGACCCGATCATCACAGTGCAAATAAGGTTTCTACTGCCAGGAGCGGAGACCGAAAGGTTGCTGACACTCAACATCGTTCATCCTGCTCTCCTGAGTGGAATAAGAAAATTGATTTTAGAGACAGTTGAGTTTCCAGTTTGCTGTTCACGATATCCAATATTGGAGGGAACTCTTCTTCGTTTGGAAATGCTTGAGCGAGTAGTAGAAATGCTAGGAGCGCTTATTGTTGTGGATTAATACCATATTGTGAATGTCTTCAAAGGGGCGCAGAACTGGAAAGGTGAAGAAAGTGATCTTGATTAGAACGGACCCCTTTGTAATTGTGGATGTAGAACTGATAGTACCAGGAGTAGAAATTGAAAAAACGCTAACTCTCAATTTTGTCCGTCCACTTGTCTTGAGCGAAATAAGGAGAATAATCCTAGAAAAAGTTGACTTTCCATGTTGTGGTACGAACTGCCCAGAACCTGAGGGAATGATACTTCGGATGGACATTTATGAAGACGTAGTGTCACTCCTTGAGTCATACATAACTTCAGACGAAAATAAGACTTTTGAAAAGAAATTGTAAACTTGTTGCAAGATAACCTAGCGCCGAGTGGAAGAAGAAAAGTGATAGGGGTTTCATTTTAGTGGATGGAGAAGGGCTAGGGTTGTCTAAATTTCTACTGGACTTTGAACTGTTTTGCGGAAACAAATTGTCAAGCTTCCAAGTGTTCAAAGAAAGACATTGCAAGAGAGAAAGACTTTGTTTGAAAAGAAGAGGAAGTGAATGCTGGAAGAAAGTCAAAAACTACACTGTTTGAGAACATGGAGGCTGGCAACCCGAACCGCAGGGCAAAATGTATAGCTGTTACACTTTTAGGAGTAGTGGTTTCTCTTATAATTTTAGTGGTAACTGTTTCATTCCTAGTGGGACACGAAGGGGATGAAACCGCAGTCAAGGAAGATAAGGGAGTATCAACACCGAAAACTACCATTATTAAGGAGAAGGGAAACATCAATGAGAAAGACAAAGTGTTGTTAGATGCAGAAATAAAAAGGCTTCACACAGATGAGTCACAGGGAAATTACAAGTCAAATGCTTATGCTAAATTGCTTTATGAATATGTTGATGCCATGGAAGTGAAGGATTGTTACGTTTGTATGCAATTACCAGCTTCAGTGGAGGAGGGTATCAGATACCATCATCTTCCGTTGACATATGGAATAACGTGCAGTTTATTGTTGAGCATGTTTTATGGACGAGAAGGATTCGAGTATTATTTCTCGAATTTCGACTCGACATTGCCAGAGGTTCCGAATTTCAAGCATTTGAACAAATGGGACTACTACAAAAGCGAAGACAGATTACACAAATGGTTTATTCCATGGAAAACGTTAGATACTTCACATGCTCGAAGGAATAATCTGACTTGTCAAATATCAGAAGTTGAGAAAAAGTTTATAGCACAGGTAGATACTAGATACAGGAGGCAGAAGATTTTGAAGGCATCAGGACAATGGGAAACAGATTGGACCAAGGAGGAAAGGGCACATCAAAGAAAAGGTAGTATTGGTCCAATTGCTTTGGATAAGGATAAACGGGGAAAACTGTGCATTCACAGGAGTTACTCCTATTATGAAAACTTTTATGTAGGTCAAGTCCATTGTGAACATGCCTTTCAATTGGAGTATTACTCTAAGAACTTTTTGAAAGGGATGCAAGCAATACCAAATGTATATTTTGTATGTGGAAGAAATGCCTATGTGAAGTTACCAGATAATTGGTACGGATCATGCTATCTGGCTGTTGTCTTCCCTAAAATATACCATGTTGAGAATTTAGACACGCCTAAGAAAGAAATATCAACTAGATGGAAGCGAGGGCTGGGTGCAGCAGAAGTAGTTGGAGATGTACTCGGTGCTGCATTCCCTTTCTTAGGATTGATAATGAATGACATCAAAATTAGGAGGTTAGCTACAGTCGTAGATAGGCTATCTGCCAGTACTGCAAGATCATTGATGCTGATAGAAGGTGAGATGCAATCGATTAGGGCAATGGTTCTTCAGAACCGACTTGCTTTAGACGTTCTGTTAGCAAAAGAGGGAGGAGTCTGTAAGGCTTTGAAGGTCCAGGAATGCTGTACTTACATTCCAGACAATTCAAAACCTCTAGAGAAGTATATACAAAACATCACTGCCATACACTACGAAATTGAGGACCTAGCAAAGGTAAATGTGTGGGAAAAAGTAGGTCATGGAATGGGTAAAGTTGGAAGTTGGTTTGCCAACTTAGGAAAGGGTATCGTTTGGTACATACTGAAACCCATCATCATAATAGTGATTTGTGTAATCACTTTGTGGGGATTGGTGCGTTTGTATCAATGTTATAGAGCAAATAGGTTGCAGAGAGCTATGAAGAAACAGGAAGAAGAGTTGACAGCGATGCAGGACACTCAATATAAGAGTCTGAAAGCATTAGAGAGTATGAAAAGAGGTGGTACTGCCCTGTCTTCACTTTGAAGGGTTCTACATTTTTAGTGTCTTGGTGATGATGACCCCTGAAGGTCATCAAAGGGGGGACTGAGAGAGCACAAGTTTGGAAAAAAAATGTATAAGTACGCCATATTTACAAGCACGTAGTTAGTTTAAACATGTTTTGCACACGAGTGTTTTATATCCAGGAGTGAAATATACAGAGTGTTTTATATTCAGTAGTGAAATGTATAGAATGTTAAGTAGAGTAACTATAATTGTAACGGTGTGAGATTAATGTAGAAATGTTGGAATATATGTGAAAACCTCATGTTCTCATGTTAAAAGAATCATGTCCGAATTAAATGTAACTTTGAAATCCAGTATACTGTGTAGGCCTTAGGGCAATTCACAGCAAACCTGAACGTGCTGCTAAATTAATGTGAGATAAGGTTGACATGGTTCTTCCAAATGTACTATTGAACTTAGGGTTAAAAGTATAGGCTTTATAGATGTGTTATTTTAGAAACGTATGCTAGTTAAGAATGTTTGCTGTTTAAATCAAGTTAACGTTTTAAGAGTGCAGGAACCTGCTGCATGTAAATCAAGTAGGCCAGAGGAGATAATGTCATGTCGTTTAAATCGTCATGTGCTCGTTAGAGAAGAGGTCGCGAGGTGTCCAGCACAGAGCTTTGAGAGTGTTTTACGACTAAAGATATGGTGAAGTCTGGAATTTGAGGCCCACTGCAGGACGAGCTGTATGCAGGTGCGAGGGTCCTAATCAGCTCGAATGAAAGGGACTTTGTTCAGTGGCGCCTTGCGCAGGCCTGTAGGAGTTTCCAGGAATTTCAGGGGGTATCAGCGCACTGGAGAAGAAGCCTGGGAACCAAGGTCAACTATAACGAGGGTCTTCAAGAGTACCATCATGGAGTTTGCCGCGCAAAGATGTACCACGTGAGGGGCGTCCCAAGGGGCGTTTCTATTGAAAATGTGATTTGGTATTAGGGAAAGAGACCCGGGAGGAGAGCAGAGCAGATGATTTTGGGAGCCTGAGGAAGCGGATGGGTAGGCAGATAGGCTGATCAGGAGAGACCCATTATCAGAGAAGAGACAAAGAGAAGTGCGTGATCTTCTTAGGAAGTCACCACGGCTGACACCTAGAGGGTTAAGATCTTGCTAAGTAGGGATGTCACTTAGTATAGTGTAGGGACAGACTAACTTTAATTTTCTTTTCTGTAATGACTTTGAGATTGCAACTTATATCTATTTTGACAACCCTTATGGTTTTTGAGCTTGTACTTATTATTTTGTTCTTCAGACTTAGATTATTCAAGAAGTTCATGTTTATAGTGATACCAATTTACCTTTTGAATCTCATTTTGAGAAGTTTGTATCTTCAGTTATCTTTGACTTTATATTAAATCTTTAAAACTTAAATTTGGTCAGTGGTCATTTAGAGTGGTGTAAGTTCTTAAATTGATTGACTTATTGCGAGATTACCTTTTACTCAACGACAGGTACCAACGATTCAGTCGACATAGTTTGGGATTTGGTAAGATAATTAGTAACCAGTAATCCCGCGTTAGCATCAACGCTCCCCCCACTCACAGAGCAGCACGCCAGGAGGTTTGTGCTCAGGCACTCATGATTGAGAGATATGGCTTTTTCGCTAATTATGCTTTCTGGCGTCCAAATGGACACTTTTAATGTCAAATATGTAAGCGAAAGATTTGTGAAAAGAATATAGTCAACTTCTCTACGGCGAACAGAGCCCACGGTGCTTTCTGTAGTTTTGTGGACGTGATATTGGTTATCCATGTATTAGGTGGGGGAGGACGAACCAGCAAATTAACAGGGCCAGCCGAGCCAGAGCCTAGCCAATGGTCTAGCTTGCCACTTAGAGCCCATGCACAAGCTTAGCCCTGAAAATATTTGGCATGTAAACCATAAAACAAACATCACCTAAAAATAAAGTCTCTTCAGAATTCCCAAAAATGTATTCCTATAACATGGGGAAGCTTTGACATGAATGCATCACTTTATGGCACTTAGAACTGCTTATTAAAAGTGATAGTTTCAAAACATGAGCATAGTATTACCCACACCCCCACCCTGGTGACAGTGCTTTTAGTGAAATAAGAGGCAACACAGTTGTCATTTGAACACTGCATGTGGCCCAGATTCAGACAGACAGAGAAACATTTTAGGCATAGATTCATGAAGGTAAAATACGCTTGCAAAGGGGCAGATTCTCAGAATCTGCCCCTTTGCGACCGGTATTTTTGCATTTGGGATGCATCATCCCAAATGCAAAAATCGCAAAATAAGAAATCGCAAATTTGCGATTACTTGCAATTAAGGAATCTCAAATCGAGATTCCTTAAATGCAATGCATTAAAGTTTAAAAAATAGCGATTTCGCTAATAGGGCTCACAAATTACCATGAAGTTGAACTTCATGGTAATTTGCAAAAACTTTGAAAAATGCACTAAAGTGCATGTTTTAAAGTTTCATGTTGCGCACACACATGCCCTAAGGACATGTGTGTGCGCAACATATGTGCACAGGTCAATTTCAGTGGTTCAACAGGGTGTCCTTTGGACACCCCTGCACCCTTGAAATCGCATTTTCAATTTGCTATTCGCTAATTGCGATTCGCAAATTGAGAATATCTTCCCATTCATTCCTATGGGCCTCTAGGCCCATAGGAATGAATGGGGAGGTATTCCTTAATTGCGACTTAATTGCGACTCGCAATTTGCGAGTCGCAATTAAGAAATTGTAAGAAATCGCTATTTTTTAAGCGATTTCTTCTTGCATAGCATTTTGCTATTCCTTATTAGCGATTCCTTATTTTTCGCTAATAAGGAATTGCAAAATGGATGCTTGATGCATCTGGGGGTATGTCTATTAAATAAAATGCAATACGTTTATGTACAGCTGGTATTTTTAACTAAAGCATTTGAAGATGCTTTCATATGTTATAGTGAAGACAAAGGAGGACCGGTAAATATGTGCCAAAAATCACACAATTTTGTTAAGTAGGAAGCTGCGATAAATTCCGCTTTTCTGGTTTCACTTTACACAAAAGTCACGAACTGGCTCCATTTGTCTCTCCTTTTATCTTAAAAGTTAATGATGTGGGGTTTTTTCTACCTCTTTGTGCACAGTTGCAGAGTACGGGTGGTATGCAGAAGAGCTGGTTCCTCATGGGCTCTATGTTCGAAATAGGCCTCGAGCTGAGCCGAGCTTGAGGCAGATTCAGCCTGGCTCTAGCTTTCAGATTCTCGCCCACCCTAGTTTTGAGACGTGGCGCTGGATACCAGGTCAAGTTGTCGCAGATGAGTAACCATATGGTATTTTGGGTCATTAGTAAAAACGAATTATGTTTAAAATCTGTGAAAGAAAAGGTCCGATGGTGAACGTTGCAAGTGAGCTGTACATGGTAGAAGTGGTAAGATCGACATTGGTTGGACTCACATATCGGACCGTCTGCAGAGGCGCTTTCTTCAGACTCTCTTTATGAAAATACGTATATGTATAGCGCCCACGTGCTCACGTTTATAGCGCCCACCTGCTCACGTTTAGGCCTCTGTGGACGCTTCTTTCTAATATAACCAGCTTAGTATTGGCATTTCAAAAGCAAGCTCTAAAGGTAGGAGTTTTCTCTGGTAAATGTGATGCATAATGTTTTACTCTGTACTTTTGCTTGTATTCAAAGAGTTAGAAAGACAACGAAGGTGTGATCTGGAGTTGGAGATTATGAAAGAGAGGGGAGCAAGTGTTTTAGAAGGAGAGAGACAGGAGAACATGGAAAGCGTGACGTGAAGATGAAGGGGCTGAAACAGACGCTTCATTTAGGGATAGTTTCATGTAGAAGAGAATTGTAGGGAGGAAGGAATTGTGAAAACTGAGAGGTGCAGTGGTGGGACAAAGGGGGCAGATGGTGGAAAGTGAACTTACAGGAAAGAGCAAACGACAATCCGGGGTTGAGGGAGACGAGTTAGGAGTGCCAACGTTGGGTAAATAGAGAGGACAGGTGGGGATGGAGAGAGCGGGTGGTAGAAAAGAGGGAGAGGATATTAAAGTGGGATGAGTGAAAAAGCAGAGGCATCGCTGTCCCCTAAAGTGCAAGGGCCCCAACCCTTCAGAGGGAGATCTGGTCAGCTAAAACTGAATGAATATCTGTTACATATGGGTGGCTCATGGGCCCCTTGTCACACTCTGCAGGGTGCCCTGTCCCTTTTGTTATGTTATGTTATATGCGGATTTGTAACGCGCTCCGATAGTCAAGACTGTCCTGGCGCTCGGAAGAAACTGGATCAGAGTGGAAAAAGGAGTCTGCTATTCATGAGCTTGAAAGAGGTGAGTTTTAAGCAGTTTTTTAAAATTGGTCAGATTGGGAGCGTGTCTAAGAGCGCCTGGCAGGGCGTTCCACATTTGAGCTCCCTTTACCGTTAGAGATTGTCCACCCATGCGGACTCTTCTGAATCTGGGGACGACCACCTGCTTTCTGGAGGTAGATCGCAACTGACGGGTCGGGAGGTAGAGAGTGAATCTTTTGGCAAGATAGGAAGGGCACGGTCCATTGAGGGCTTTATAGACGATGACCAAAGATTTAAAGCGCACTCTTTGTGCCACGGGAAGCCAGTGAAGCTCCTTCAGCTGTTTGCGAACGCTGAGTCTCCTAGGGATGTTAAAAATGAGTCTCACCGTAGCATTCTGGACTACCTGTAACCTTCTGATCATATAGTCAGGAGCCCCTATATAAAGGGCGTTTGAGTAGTCCAGACGGGAGAGAACCAGAGCTCTGGCTACCGTTTCTTTGGCCGTTTGAGGGAGGAGGGGAAAAAATTTGCGCAGAGTGGTCAGGGTTCCAAAACACATCCCCGCCAAGCGCGAGATCTGGTCGCGGAAACATAGGTCGGCTCCGAACCAGATACCCAGGTTCTTGGCTATCCCACTCTCTCCCGTAGGGCATGTTGATTCGCTGGGCCAAATAGACTCCTTAAAGTCAGTGGGGAATTGGCCGTAGAGCAGAATTTCTGTTTTTTCCTCGTTGCATTTGAGGCATGATTTGGCTAGCCAGGCAAATACAGAGGATAGGCATTGGCGTACTCCAGAGGTGCACAAATTCTCTTTTTTCCAGGTGAAGAGAAGCTGGGTGTCGTCGGCATAGGCCATTATCTTAGCACCCCAGCTCTCAGCCAGCCGGATCAGAGAAGTTAAATAAATATTAAATAAAAGGGGACTTAAGGTCGACCCCTGGGGGACACCAGTCTCTACCTTTCTATTGGAGGAGTAATATGGGGGTAACCAAATCTGTTGGGAACGGTCAGATAGGAAAGACCTAATCCAATCTAAAACCGTGCCCGAGATGCCAATGTCCTCCAGCCTAGATAAAAGCTGGCGGTGGGGCACCGTGTCGAACGCGGCAGAGAGGTCCAAAAGAATAAGGGCCGCACTGCCGCCTCTGTCAAGGCATTCCCTGATGGCCTCAGCCATTTCCACCAATGCAGTTTCTGTACTGAAAGAGGTGCGGACCCCTGATTGGGCCGGATGAAGGGCCTCAGAGGATTCCACGAATCTCTCAAGTTGCCGGAATGCCGCCTTCTCGCAAACTTTGGCAAGGGCTGGTAGGAGTGATATGGGCCTGTAGTTGGAGGTGATCGATGGATCTGCGGAGGTTTTTTTTATCAGAGGGAGAAGTTTGGCTTGTTTCCACTTGGTGGGCACAGCTCCTGAAGTTAGGGATTCATTAACCAGGGTGGTGACCATGGGGGTAATTACTTCAGCTATTCCATTCAGGACCCTTGCAGGGCAAGGATCTATAGGTGACCCTGACTTCAGAGTTTTTAATAAGGCCATAACATCTATACTTTCAACCTGAGTGAATTTGGTCATTTCCACTTTAACCCTTGACATTAGGGAAAGTGGAGGAGAGAGAGGTTGGCAATTTAAAGCAAGATCCGTTTGCGAGGCAGGTGGCTGGTCCGGGTTATTCAGACTGTCTTGAATTTTTTGAATTTTCTCGATGAAAAAAGTGGATAGTTGTTCGCGCCATTCTGTGGAAGGCGGAATTGCCGTCTTCTCTGCTACCAGGGCAGTAAAGCTTTTAACTATGGAGAAAATTTCTCGACTGTTGTTTTTGGCTTTTTGGATTCTAGACGCATAGAATTCCCCTTTAGCTGTTTTAATCGCTGCGTAGTAACTTTTTTGGGCTGCACGAAGTTTCGTTTTAGCAGTGGGACAATAGTTCTTTCTCCATACTCGCTCTAACGCCTTACATCCTGTTTTTAAAAATTTTAATTGTTCAGTATACCAGGGGGAAGTAGGGGTGATCCTATGGTTGTTTTTACCTTTGCTTTTTGGTAGTGACTTAATGGAGGAGTCTATCCAGGATGAGAAGTTGTCTACAGCTTCATCCAAGTTTTGTGCTTTCATAGGGGTGGAGTGGGTGAGGGCCTCCACTAAATCCGGAATATTAATTCTTCTAGGGCGTTCCTCAGTCTTAAGAGTGGGTAGCACACGAGTTTTGTTAATGAACCAGGAGAAGTGAACCGGAAAGTGGTCTGACCATGAAATGGGGTATGGTGGATCGGTGGAAATGTTAAAGTTGGAATATACCAGATCTAAACAGTGCCCCCCTTCATGAGTGACAGATTGCACCTGATGAACCATCTGAGCCAAACTACAGATTTCTTTCAGCTCTTTAACTCCAGGAGCAGAGCTCGTGTCCATATGTAGATTAAAGTCTCCCAACATTAGGAAGTGTGGGATTCTGAGTGCACGTTGGATGGTGATCTCCTCCAGGGATTTGATGAAGTTGCCTAGAGGACCCGGAGGGCGATAGATCAATAGTCCCCCCAGAGTGAATTGAGGGGATAGTGCTAGGGAAAATTCCATAGCTTCTCCATCCTCAATCCTTCCTGTGCATTCTGTCCTCAGAGTCCATTTCTCTTTATAGATCACGGCCAAGGCTCCTCCCCTGCCTTTATTGCGGTCCTGTCTGGTAATCTTAAACCCCCTGGGGACAGCCAGCTCAACTACTGGGGCGCAGCTCTTATTCAGCCATGTCTCCGTGATGAATAGGATGTCAAGGTTTTTATCAATGATGAATTCATATACTTCCTCTGAGTGTTTTGGTAGGGAACGTGCATTGATAAGGGCAGCCTGAATAGGTGGGTCATCCGCTGTGGTAAGCTGGGGGAAGAAGGGATTAAAGGGACTGAATTTGAAGAAGCAGTTAGGACAGATTCGTGAGATGGAGTCTGAGACATCCCAGTGGGCGCCATTACATGAGAGGTTGTGACTTAAAGCTCTCAGTTCGTCTGAGTTGTAGGTGATAGGGGGAGTAGTCCAATGCAGTGTTGAATCAGCAGGGTTCCTGGCCCTGGGCACTGCCGGGGCACGGACGGGCGCAGACGGGCTTGCCTTAGGCGCGCCTTCGGCACGCAAACGGCGCTCCCGCTGCGCTCGTCCGCTGCCCTTCCTGCCTAGGCACATAATAAGAGATGAAAAGGGGGGGCGTGGCCTCAAGGGGGCGTGGTTAGCGAGCACGCCGGCGATGGCGGCCGCTGAACAAACAATTGCCGCTGCAGCGTTAAGTCGGCTGCGTGGTGAATGGGCAGTGGAATTTCCTTCCAAAAGAGATCAGGTAGGCTTTCAAATTTTTAAAACAAGTCACAATGCAATAAACACACAATTTTTAAAATCAGATATAGCGTACCGCCAGATCCCGGCTTCCGCCTCAGGACTGGGAATCAAGTTTCTGAGTTCGCTCGTGTATCAGCGCCTTTTAACAGGGCGGGGGGCGTGGCCTCAAGGGGGCGTGGTTAGCGAGCACGCCCCCCCCTTTTGAGGGGGGGGGCGTGCGGAAAGGGCTACTCCGGCAGGCTGTGGAGACCCAGATGTCCTATGTTAATTATGATTCTCAGCCCTTGGAATTCCACCTAGACAGAGAGGCTCTCTCGCCTCCGCAAACCTCTGCGCTCTGAGACCACCTGGACGGTGAGGTCCCCTCGTCTGCCCACCCGCGGTGACGATGGCCAGTCCTTGGTGGTCCCTGGGCAGAAATCCGCCCTCACCTCTCCCTCCCCCAGTGATGATGTCCAGTCCTCGGAGGCCCCCAGACTGAAATCCACTTTCATCTCTCACTCCCCCACTGATGATGGCCAGTCCTCGGAGGCTCCCAGACTCACTGAAATCCGCCCTCACCTCTCCCTCCTCCACTGATGATGGCCAGTCCTCGGAGGCCTCAGACTCACTGAAATCCGCCCTCACCTCTCCCTCCTCCACTGATGATGGCCAGTCTTCGGAGGTCCCCAGACTCACTGAAACCCGCCCTCACCTCTCCCTCCTCCACTGATGATGGCCAGTCCTCAGAGGTCCCCAGACTGAAAACCGGCCTCACCTCTCCCTCCTCCACTGATGATGGCCAGTCCTCGGAGGCCCCAGACTGAAAACCACCCTCACCTCTCCCTCCTCCACTGATGATGGCCAGTCCTCAGAGGTCCCCAGACTCACTGAAACCCACCCTCACCTCTCCCTCCCCCACTGATGATGGCCAGTCCTCGGAGGTCCCCAGACTCACTGAAACCCACCCTCACCTCTCCCTCCCCCACTGATGATGTCCAGTCCTCTGAGGCCCCCAGACTGAAATCCACTTTCATCTCTCACTCTTCCACTGATGATGGCCAGTCCTCAGAGGTCCCCAGACTGAAAACCGCCCTCACCTCTCCCTCCCCCACTGATGATGGCCAGTCCTCGGAGGCTCCCAGACTTACTGAAATCCGCCCTCACCTCTCCCTCCTCCACTGATGATGGCCAGCCTTCGGAGGTCCCCAGACTCACTGAAACCCGCCCTCACCTCTCCCTCCTCCACTGATGATAGCCAGTCCTTAGAGGTCCCCAGACTGACTGAAAACCAGCCTCACCTCTCCCTCCTCCACTGATGATGGCCAGTCCTCGGAGGCCCCAGACTGAAAACCACCCTCACCTCTCCCTCCTCCACTGATGATGCCCAGTCCTCTGAGGCCCCCAGACTGAAATCCACTTTCATCTCTCACTCTTCCACTGATGATGGCCAGTCCTCAAAGGTCCCCAGACTGAAAACCGCCCTCACCTCTCCCTCCCCCACTGATGATGGCCAGTCCTCGGAGGCTCCCAGACTTACTGAAATCCGCCCTCACCTCTCCCTCCTCCACTGATGATGGCCAGCCTTCGGAGGTCCCCAGACTCACTGAAACCCGCCCTCACCTCTCCCTCCTCCACTGATGATAGCCAGTCCTTAGAGGTCCCCAGACTGACTGAAAACCAACCTCACCTCTCCCTCCTCCACTGATGATGGCCAGTCCTCGGAGGCCCCAGACTGAAAACCACCCTCACCTCTCCCTCCTCCACTAATGATGCCCAGTCCTCAGAGGTCCCCAGACTGAAAACCACCCTCACCTCTCCCTCCCCCACTGATGATGGCCAGTCCTCAGAGGTCCCCAGACTCACTGAAACCCACCCTCACCTCTCCCTCCCCCACTGATGATGGCCAGTCCTCGGAGGTCCCCAGACTCACTGAAACCCACCCTCACCTCTCCCTCCCCCACTGATGATGGCCAGTCCTCGGAGGTCCCCAGACTCACTGAAATCCACCCTCACCTCTCCCTCCCCACTGATGATGGCCAGTCTTCGGAGGTCCCCAGACTCACTGAAACCCACCCTCACCTCTCCCTCCCCCACCGGTGATAGCCAGTCCTCGGAGGCCCCAGACTGAAAACCACGCTCACCTCTCCCTCCTCCACTGATGATGGCCAGTCCTCGGAGGCCCCAGACTGAAAACCACCCTGACCTCTCCCTCCTCCAGTGATGATGTCCAGTCCTCGGAGGCCCCAGACTGAAAACCACCCTCACCTCTCCCTTCTCAACTGATGATGGCCAGTCCTCGGAGGTCCCCAGACTCACTGAAACCCACCCTCACCTCTTCCTCCCCCATTGATGATGGCCAGTCCTCGGAGGCCCCCAGACTCACTGAAATCCGCCCTCACCTATCCCTCCTTCACTGATGATGGCCAGTCCTCCGAGGTCCCCAGACTCACTGAAATCCGCCCTCACCTCTCCCTCCTCCACTGATGATGGCCAGTGCTCGGAGGCCCCCAGACTCACTGAAATCCGCCCTCACCTCTCCCTCCTCCACTGATGATGGCCAGTCCTCGGAAGTCCCAGACTCACTGAAATCCGCCCTCACCTCTCCCTCCTCCACTGATGATGGCCAGTCCTCGGAGGCCCCCAGACTCACTGAAATCCGCCCTCACCTCTCCCTCCTCCACTGATGATGGCCAGTCCTCGGAGGTCCTCAGACTCACTGAAACCCGCCCTCACCTCTCCCTCCTCCACTGATGATGGCCAGTCCTCGGAGGTCCTCAGACTCACTGAAACCCGCCCTCACCTCTCCCTCCTCCACTGATGATGGCCAGTCCTCGGAGGTCCCCAGACTCACTGAAATCCGCCCTCACCTCTCCCTCCTCCACTGATGATGGCCAGTCCTCGGAGGCCCCCAGACTCACTGAAATCCACCCTCACCTCTCCCTTCTCCACTGATGATGGCCAGTCCTCGGAGGCCCCCAGACTCACTGAAATCTGCCCTCACATCTCCCTCTTCCACTGATGATGGCCAGTCTTCAGAGGTCGCCAGACTGAAAACCGCCCTCACCTCTCCCTCCTCCACTGATGATGGCCAGTCCTCGGAGGCCCCCCAAACTCACTGAAATCCACCCTCACCTCTCCCTCTTCCACTGATGATGGCCAGTCCTCGGAGGTCCACAGACTCACTGAAATCCACCCTCACCTCTCCCTCCCCACTGATGATGGCCAGTCTTCGGAGGTCCCCAGACTCACTGAAACCCGCCCTCACCTCTCCCTCCCCCACTGATGATAGCCAGTCCTCGGAGGCCCCAGACTGAAAACCACGTGCACCTCTCCCTCCTCCACTGATGATGGCCAGTCCTCGGAGGCCCCAGACTGAAAACCACCCTCACCTCTCCCTCCTCCAGTGATGATGTCCAGTCCTCGGAGGCCCCAGACTGAAAACCACCCTCACCTCTCCCTTCTCAACTGATGATGGCCAGTCCTCGGAGGTCCCCAGACTCACTGAAACCCACCCTCACCTCTCCCTCCCCCATTGATGATGGCCAGTCCTCGGAGGCCCCCAGACTCACTGAAATCCGCCCTCACCTATCCCTCCTTCACTGATGATGGCCAGTCCTCCGAGGTCCCCAGACTCACTGAAATCCGCCCTCACCTCTCCCTCCTCCACTGATGATGGCCAGTGCTCGGAGCCCCCAGACTCACTGAAATCCGCCCTCACCTCTCCCTCCTCCACTGATGATGGCCAGTCCTCGGAGGTCCCCAGACTCACTGAAATCCGCCCTCACCTCTCCCTCCTCCACTGATGATGGCCAGTCCTCGGAGGCCCCCAGACTCACTGAAATCCGCCCTCACCTCTCCCTCCTCCACTGATGATGGCCAGTCCTCGGAGGTCCTCAGACTCACTGAAACCCGCCCTCACCTCTCCCTCCTCCACTGATGATGGCCAGTCCTCGGAGGTCCCCAGACTCACTGAAATCCGCCCTCACCTCTCCCTCCTCCACTGATGATGGCCAGTCCTCGGAGGCCCCCAAACTCACTGAAATCCACCCTCACCTCTCCCTCCTCCACTGATGATGGCCAGTCCTCGGAGGCCCCCAGACTCACTGAAATCCGCCCTCACATCTCCCTCTTCCACTGATGATGGCCAGTCTTCAGAGGTCGCCAGACTGAAAACCGCCCTCACCTCTCCCTCCTCCACTGATGATGGCCAGTCCTCGGAGGCCCCCAAACTCACTGAAATCCACCCTCACCTCTCCCTCTTCCACTGATGATGGCCAGTCCTCAGAGGTCCCCAGACTGAAAACCGCCCTCACCTCTCCCTCCTCCACTGATGATGGCCAGTCCTCGGAGGCCCCCAAACTCACTGAAATCCGCCCTCACCTCTCCCTCCTCCACTGATGATGGCCTGTCCTCGGAGGCCCCCAGACTCACTGAAATCCGCCCTCACCTCTACCTTTTCCACTGATGATGGCCAGTCTTCGGAGGTCCCCAGACTCACTGAAACCCGCCCTCACCTCTCCCTCCTCCACTGATGATGGCCAGTCCTCCGAGGTCCCCAGACTCACTAAAATCCGCCCTCACCTCTCCCTCCTCCACTGATGATGGCCAGTCCTCGGAGGTCCCCAGACTGAAAACCACCCTCACCTCTCCCTCTTCCACTGATGATGGCCAGTCCTCATAGGTCCCCAGACTCACTGAAACCCACCCTAACCTCTCCCTCCCCCACTGATGATGGCCAGTCTTCGGAGGTCCCCAGACTCACTGAAACCCGCCCTCACCTCTCCCCCCCCACTGATTATAGCCAGTCCTCGGAGGCCCCAGACTGAAAACCACCCTCACCTCTCCCTCCTCCACTGATGATGGCCAGTCCTCGGAGGCCCCAGACTGAAAACCACCCTCATCTCTCCCTCCTCCAGTGATGATGTCCAGTCCTCGGAGGCCCCAGACTGAAAACCACCCTCACCTCTCCCTCCTCCACTGATGATGGCCAGTCCTCGGAGGTCCCCAGACTCACTGAAATCCACCCTCACCTCTCCCTCCCCCACTGAGGATGGCCAGTCTTCGGAGGTCCCCAGACTCACTGAAACCCACCCTCACCTCTCCCTCCCCCATTGATGATGGCCGGTCCTCGGAGGCCCCCAGACTCACTGAAATCCGCCCTCACCTCTCCCTCCTCCACTGATGATGGCCAGTCCTCGGAGGTCCCCAGACTCACTGAAATCCGCCCTCACCTCTCCCTCCTTCACTGATGATGGCCAGTCCTCGGAGGCCCCCAGACTCACTGAAATCCACCCTCACCTCTCCCTCCTCCACTTATAATGGCCAGTCCTCGGAGGTCCCCAGGCTCACTGAAATCCGCCCTCACCTCTCCCTCCTCCACTGATGATGGCCAGTCCTCGGAGGCCCCCAGACTCACTGAAATCCGCCCTCACCTCTCCCTCCTCCACTGATGATGGCCAGTCCTCGGAGGTCCTCAGACTCACTGAAACCCGCCCTCACCTCTCCCTCCTTCACTGATGATGGCCAGTCCTCGGAGGTCCTCAGACTCACTGAAACCCGCCCTCACCTCTCCCTCCTTCCCTGATGATGGCCAGTCCTCGGAGGTCCCCAGACTCACTGAAATCCGCCCTCACCTCTCCCTCCTCCACTGATGATGGCCATGGCCAGTCTTCGGAGGTCCCCAGACTCACTGAAACCCGCCCTCACCTCTCCCTCCCCCACTGATGATAGCCAGTCCTCGGAGGCCCCAGACTGAAAACCACCCTCACCTCTCCCTCCTCCAGTGATGATGTCCAGTCCTCGGAGGCCCCAGACTGAAAACCACCCTCACCTCTCCCTCCTCCACTGATGATGGCCAGTCCTCGGAGGCCCCAGACTGAAAACCACCCTCACCTCTCCCTCCTCCAGTGATGATGTCCAGTCCTCGGAGGCCCCAGACTGAAAACCACCCTCACCTCTCCCTCCTCCACTGATGATGGCCAGTCCTCGGAGGTCCCCAGACTCACTGAAATCCACCCTCACCTCTCCCTCCCCCACTGAGGATGGCCAGTCTTCGGAGGTCCCCAGACTCACTGAAACCCACCCTCACCTCTCCCTCCCCCATTGATGATGGCCAGTCCTCGGAGGCCCCCAGACTCACTGAAATCCGCCCTCACCTCTCCCTCCTCCACTGATGATGGCCAGTCCTCGGAGGTCCCCAGACTCACTGAAATCCGCCCTCACCTCTCCCTCCTTCACTGATGATGGCCAGTCCTCGGAGGCCCCCAGACTCACTGAAATCCACCCTCACCTCTCCCTCCTCCACTGATAATGGCCAGTCCTCAGAGGTCCCCAGACTCACTGAAACCCACCCTAACCTCTCCCTCCCCCACTGATGATGGCCAGTCTTCGGAGGTCCCCAGACTCACTGAAACCCGCCCTCACCTCTCCCCCCCCACTGATTATAGCCAGTCCTCGGAGGCCCCAGACTGAAAACCACCCTCACCTCTCCCTCCTCCACTGATGATGGCCAGTCCTCGGAGGCCCCAGACTGAAAACCACCCTCACCTCTCCCTCCTCCAGTGATGATGTCCAGTCCTCGGAGGCCCCAGACTGAAAACCACCCTCACCTCTCCCTCCTCCACTGATGATGGCCAGTCCTCGGAGGTCCCCAGACTCACTGAAATCCACCCTCACCTCTCCCTCCCCCACTGAGGATGGCCAGTCTTCGGAGGTCCCCAGACTCACTGAAACCCACCCTCACCTCTCCCTCCCCCATTGATGATGGCCAGTCCTCGGAGGCCCCCAGACTCACTGAAATCCGCCCTTACCTCTCCCTCCTCCACTGATGATGGCCAGTCCTCGGAGGTCCCCAGACTCACTGAAATCCGCCCTCACCTCTCCCTCCTTCACTGATGATGGCCAGTCCTCGGAGGCCCCCAGACTCACTGAAATCCACCCTCACCTCTCCCTCCTCCACTGATAATGGCCAGTCCTCGGAGGTCCCCAGGCTCACTGAAACCCACCCTCACCTCTCCCTCCCCCATTGATGATGGCCAGTCCTCGGAGGCCCCCAGACTCACTGAAATCCGCCCTCACCTCTCCCTCCTCCACTGATGATGGCCAGTCCTCGGAGGTCCCCAGACTCACTGAAATCCGCCCTCACCTCTCCCTCCTTCACTGATGATGGCCAGTCCTCGGAGGCCCCCAGACTCACTGAAATCCACCCTCACCTCTCCCTCCTCCACTGATAATGGCCAGTCCTCGGAGGTCCCCAGGTTCACTGAAATCCGCCCTCACCTCTCCCTCCTCCACTGATGATGGCCAGTCCTCGGAGGCCCCCAGACTCACTGAAATCCGCCCTCACCTCTCCCTCCTCCACTGATGATGGCCAGTCCTCGGAGGTCCTCAGACTCACTGAAACCCGCCCTCACCTCTCCCTCCTTCACTGATGATGGCCAGTCCTCGGAGGTCCTCAGACTCACTGAAACCCGCCCTCACCTCTCCCTCCTTCCCTGATGATGGCCAGTCCTCGGAGGTCCCCAGACTCACTGAAATCCGCCCTCACCTCTCCCTCCTCCACTGATGATGGCCATGGCCAGTCTTCGGAGGTCCCCAGACTCACTGAAACCCGCCCTCACCTCTCCCTCCCCCACTGATGATAGCCAGTCCTCGGAGGCCCCAGACTGAAAACCACCCTCACCTCTCCCTCCTCCAGTGATGATGTCCAGTCCTCGGAGGCCCCAGACTGAAAACCACCCTCACCTCTCCCTCCTCCACTGATGATGGCCAGTCCTCGGAGGTCCCCAGACTCACTGAAATCCACCCTCACCTCTCCCTCCCCCACTGATGATGGCCAGTCTTCGGAGGTCCGCAGACTCACTGAAACCCACCCTCACCTCTCCCTCCCCCATTGATGATGGCCAGTCCTCGGAGGCCCCCAGACTCACTGAAATCCGCCCTCACCTCTCCCTCCTCCACTGATGATGGCCAGTCCTCGGAGGTCCCCAGAGTCACTGAAATCCGCCCTCACCTCTCCCTCCTTCACTGATGATGGCCAGTCCTCGGAGGCCCCCAGACTCACTGAAATCCACCCTCACCTCTCCCTCCTCCACTGATGATGGCCAGTCCTCGGAGGCCCCAGACTGAAAACCACCCTCACCTCTCCCTCCTCCAGTGATGATGTCCAGTCCTCGGAGGCCCCAGACTGAAAACCACCCTCACCTCTCCCTCCTCCACTGATGATGGCCAGTCCTCGGAGGTCCCCAGACTCACTGAAATCCACCCTCACCTCTCCCTCCCCCACTGAGGATGGCCAGTCTTCGGAGGTCCCCAGACTCACTGAAACCCACCCTCACCTCTCCCTCCCCCATTGATGATGGCCAGTCCTCGGAGGCCCCCAGACTCACTGAAATCCGCCCTCACCTCTCCCTCCTCCACTGATGATGGCCAGTCCTCGGAGGTCCCCAGACTCACTGAAATCCGCCCTCACCTCTCCCTCCTTCACTGATGATGGCCAGTCCTCGGAGGCCCCCAGACTCACTGAAATCCACCCTCACCTCTCCCTCCTCCACTGATAATGGCCAGTCCTCAGAGGTCCCCAGACTCACTGAAACCCACCCTAACCTCTCCCTCCCCCACTGATGATGGCCAGTCTTCGGAGGTCCCCAGACTCACTGAAACCCGCCCTCACCTCTCCCCCCCCACTGATTATAGCCAGTCCTCGGAGGCCCCAGACTGAAAACCACCCTCACCTCTCCCTCCTCCACTGATGATGGCCAGTCCTCGGAGGCCCCAGACTGAAAACCACCCTCACCTCTCCCTCCTCCAGTGATGATGTCCAGTCCTCGGAGGCCCCAGACTGAAAACCACCCTCACCTCTCCCTCCTCCACTGATGATGGCCAGTCCTCGGAGGTCCCCAGACTCACTGAAATCCACCCTCACCTCTCCCTCCCCCACTGAGGATGGCCAGTCTTCGGAGGTCCCCAGACTCACTGAAACCCACCCTCACCTCTCCCTCCCCCATTGATGATGGCCAGTCCTCGGAGGCCCCCAGACTCACTGAAATCCGCCCTTACCTCTCCCTCCTCCACTGATGATGGCCAGTCCTCGGAGGTCCCCAGACTCACTGAAATCCGCCCTCACCTCTCCCTCCTTCACTGATGATGGCCAGTCCTCGGAGGCCCCCAGACTCACAGAAATCCACCCTCACCTCTCCCTCCTCCACTGATAATGGCCAGTCCTCGGAGGTCCCCAGGCTCACTGAAACCCACCCTCACCTCTCCCTCCCCCATTGATGATGGCCAGTCCTCGGAGGCCCCCAGACTCACTGAAATCCGCCCTCACCTCTCCCTCCTCCACTGATGATGGCCAGTCCTCGGAGGTCCCCAGACTCACTGAAATCCGCCCTCACCTCTCCCTCCTTCACTGATGATGGCCAGTCCTCGGAGGCCCCCAGACTCACTGAAATCCACCCTCACCTCTCCCTCCTCCACTGATAATGGCCAGTCCTCGGAGGTCCCCAGGTTCACTGAAATCCGCCCTCACCTCTCCCTCCTCCACTGATGATGGCCAGTCCTCGGAGGCCCCCAGACTCACTGAAATCCGCCCTCACCTCTCCCTCCTCCACTGATGATGGCCAGTCCTCGGAGGTCCTCAGACTCACTGAAACCCGCCCTCACCTCTCCCTCCTTCACTGATGATGGCCAGTCCTCGGAGGTCCTCAGACTCACTGAAACCCGCCCTCACCTCTCCCTCCTTCCCTGATGATGGCCAGTCCTCGGAGGTCCCCAGACTCACTGAAATCCGCCCTCACCTCTCCCTCCTCCACTGATGATGGCCATGGCCAGTCTTCGGAGGTCCCCAGACTCACTGAAACCCGCCCTCACCTCTCCCTCCCCCACTGATGATAGCCAGTCCTCGGAGGCCCCAGACTGAAAACCACCCTCACCTCTCCCTCCTCCAGTGATGATGTCCAGTCCTCGGAGGCCCCAGACTGAAAACCACCCTCACCTCTCCCTCCTCCACTGATGATGGCCAGTCCTCGGAGGTCCCCAGACTCACTGAAATCCACCCTCACCTCTCCCTCCCCCACTGATGATGGCCAGTCTTCGGAGGTCCGCAGACTCACTGAAACCCACCCTCACCTCTCCCTCCCCCATTGATGATGGCCAGTCCTCGGAGGCCCCCAGACTCACTGAAATCCGCCCTCACCTCTCCCTCCTCCACTGATGATGGCCAGTCCTCGGAGGTCCCCAGAGTCACTGAAATCCGCCCTCACCTCTCCCTCCTTCACTGATGATGGCCAGTCCTCGGAGGCCCCCAGACTCACTGAAATCCACCCTCACCTCTCCCTCCTCCACTGATTATGGCCAGTCCTCGGAGGTCCCCAGACTCACTGAAATCCGCCCTCACCTCTCCCTCCTCCACTGATGATGGCCAGTCCTCGGAGGCCCCCAGACTCACTGAAATCCGCCCTCACCTCTCCCTCCTCCACTGATGATGGCCAGTCCTCGGAGGTCCTCAGACTCACTGAAACCCGCCCTCACCTCTCCCTCCTTCACTGATGATGGCCAGTCCTCGGAGGTCCTCAGACTCACTGAAACCCACCCTCACCTCTCCCTCCTTCCCTGATGATGGCCAGTCCTCGGAGGTCCCCAGACTCACTGAAATCCGCCCTCACCTCTCCCTCCTCCACTGATGATGGCCATGGCCAGTCCTCGGAGGCCCCCAGACTCACTGAAATCCGCCCTCACATCTCCCTCTTCCACTGATGATGGCCAGTCTTCAGAGGTCCCCAGACTGAAAACCGCCCTCACCTCTCCCTCCTCCACTGATGATGGCCTGTCCTCGGAGGCCCCCAGACTCACTGAAATCCGCCCTCACCTCTCCCTCTTCCACTGATGATTGCCAGTCTTCAGAGTGCCCCAGACTCACTGAAACCCGCCCTCACCTTGTGGAAAATGAATGTATATGTACATAAGCGGCGTTCATTTGTGTTCACCATACCCCTCGCTGTAAGCAGAACGAATACCGCGAAGCATTGACCGCATCATCCCGCCAGCATAGGCCCATGCACGCACGTACACGACAGCCATTTTAGGCACCAAGACCTCTCTGCCCGTTTGTTAAATCCCCAATACGCCCCCCCCGTTGAACACCCCCGCTCTCTCATGCATAGGCCATAAAACCCTCTCCCTCTGCGCGACCCTGCTCTAAAAGTGACACCCCTGCCTGACTGACACCCCCTGCATTCCTCCCAGGAACACCCTTCCCCTCTTCTGATGACCCCCCCGGCTACACCTGGCCTCTCGACCCGGTCCCAAGTCATAAAACAAAGCCTCATGGATGTACCCCCGGCCCCGCATAGCAAAACGTGATACACCAACCGAAGTGCCCGATCTTATCGCCTGCCCAACCTTAGATCTGACCACCCCCTCTTGCCCTCGTGTCCTGTTGGAATGTCCGGCTGCAAGATTACAATCACATGTTACATTTGGGAGGAGAAACGACATCCGAGCGGCAGGTATGGGAATAGGCCTGAAGCTGGGATTCCAAACGTGCCTGTTCGTACTTCAAAGTTACTTTATTGAAATAAGGAATGTTTGTGCATCATAAACCTGTGTATAAAAGACTGAGCCTCAGAGAAACTTGTTAGAGCACCTCTTGAAGACATTGTGCGCGTGTCCGAAATGACAGGCTCTCCTCATGAGAAATAAAAATCTGTTCTTGCACTCCCGCTTCCAGCGCCCGTCTCTTTATTCGGTAACTGACCATAATGGGAACTAAGAGGCGTCTTGTGCCAGCAGCCTGGGCATCGGTTGTAATTTGGGCTGTTTTTCCTCAATTGGCGCCCAACGTTGGGCCCATCAGCGACATAAGGTCCGGTAAGAGAGGTCCAGACGATGGGGTGAACATCTGAACGATTGGAGTATACCTGCCTTGAGAGGGCCCTCGTCCGGCTGCCGATTGAATGAACTTCACCGATTCCGAACGGACCTCTCTCAAGCGACCTACTGTCCTGACTGGGATCCCACAGGAATGCTGTGGTAAAAACATGGAGTAAGAGAGCGATCGGGCGCTGGAAAGGGAAGGCGAAGAACTGTCCACACGGTCCGGTCCGGGTAAGGTTAAGTAGGACGTCTTTACGTCTGATTGATAGGATGACTTTATCCATCTAATTGATTGAGTGATTGATTGTTTATATTGGAATCGGTATTTAAATACTGGTATTGTTCATTGATTGGTTCATTTAGCCATGGTTGCTACTTGAAGTATTGGTTCTTTTTGAGACATTCTCTGTTTGCAAACAGCGACGAATAGGAACGTTCCTCTCTCTTTGCAAATAGTGAAGGATAGGTAATGCGGACTTTTGTCCCCCGTTGTAATCCGTCATGCCTGTTTTTCTCCCCACTGATTGATTGGTTGCTCTGTTGCTCTTTGAGACATTCGCTGTCTACAAACGGGGAAGAATAGGAATATTCTGTCTCCCTTTGCAGATAGCGAAGGATAGGTAATGCAGACTTTTGTCCCCCATTGTAATCCGTCATGCCTATCTTTCTCCCCACTGATTGTTTGTTATCGATTTTTTATCGATTATCGCTCTTTTGAGATATTCCCTGTCTACAAACAGAGAAGAATAGGAATATTCTGTCTCCCTTTGCAGATAGCGAAGGATAGGTAATGCGGACTTTTGTCCCCGGTTGTAATCCGCCATGCCTGTTTTTCTCCCCACTGATTGATTGATTGTCTGGACATTTATTGTTCAAGGAATAGTTCTTTTGAGGTATTCTCTGTTTGCAAATAACGTGGAATAGAAATATTCTGTCTAGTCTTTGCAAGTAGTGAAGGGTAGGTAATGCGGACCTTTGTCCCCCTTTGTAATCTGTCATGCCTATCTACTCCCCACTGATTGGTAAACTAGTTCCACCCGGACCATTTATTAGAGGTAGATCATCTGGCTCAACCGGAGGGCGCCCCTAATAAAAAGGACATATGTAAAATACGAAGTGATCACCGTATCCTGTTAACAGAAACTTTAGCACGAAACACACTAGAAAAGGAAGGAAAAAGAAATCGAGCAAAATCAGTAGGCCACTGATGAGTTTTTTTTTACTTCGCTAGAAATAAGAAATGTTAGAAATAGCCCGCAATAAGAAACATGAAAGTGGTGAGAGAAGCCAAGCTTGACATCACGGCAGCCACGAGGTAGCTAGGCTCCGCCGCCCCTCACTGCTCCAAACATGTCTGTCCCACCGCCCGCCACGCCCAATAACGGTAACATAAGATAGATACAAGTCAGCAGATACCTACCCCCATTCCGGAAGCTCCCGAAGTGCAACAGGTCCGCGGTTACGCCCATCCGGAAGACGAGGCCTCGACACGTGCAGGGCGGGGCCCGGCTGGCCGCCATCGGCCGGAGAGGTCGTGGGGTGGATGGCCCGGAATGTACTGGTCTTCCCATCCTCCTCTTCTGGCGCCTTGCAGGCCACGGGGGGGGGATGTCTTGCTTATGCCTCCGACCCCCCCCTCTCTCATCGCCTGGTCCGGCCATCATGAATGTCAGCGCCAGGAGACGGCGTGGGGTGCACTGGGAGGGAGAGGCGGCGCGGATGAGCCTCTCCCACCTCCCCAGGTGGAGGCCCCTCAGCTGCACCCCCAACGCTCCACTCACCCGACAAGGTTCGTCCACTCTTGCGGTGCAACGCCACGCCCGACAGGCTGGAGTCCGTCTGCTCTTGCGATCCAGCGACTGCCGGTTGCCGCGGAACTCATAAAATAACGGTCAACTCTGCAGGATTGGGCCTGGCGTGCAAAGATGGCCTGGTCGCTTGTCAGCTAGAAAATGAGTCCCCCGTCCAGAAGCGTTCTCCTCAGCTTTAAAGATTCTACGAGAACTGCAGGGGCCCCCGACTCCCGCGGGGCCCCCCCGATGGGGAATGACTGCCATGATTGCCCGCGGAACGACCAAGACGTAGCCACGAGACGTTGGCGCTCTCATGCTGTCGCCAGCCTCAGTTTGAATGACCAAAATCCTGCAGACTACCAATTTGATCAGTTCCGGTGGAACACCAGTATGACCCGGTAGGAAAGATTGATGCCTCCCTCCCCCCTTTTTGACTGATGGTTCATATCGACGGCCCCTTCTGTTGCCCTTTAACAAAACTTTTGGACTGCCGAAAGAGGCTCTGGTCCAACCACGAGTTGGTGGAGACATTTTGACTATACTTGGACCTGCCTGACCTCACCCAAAATAGCGCCGGTACAAATGAAACTCGCAACTCCCTGTTGTGTTCCGGTTGCTCAGCCTTGATATCATGAGATATGTATGCAGTTTTTGAAGCGCATGGCGGGAGGGGATGGGTACTGATTGAACATTCGGACAATGAATTGATATTAAGTTCTGACGCGTCATTGATTACCGTATTATTGAAAGTTCGAATTTTCGACACTTATGGTACTTGCCCACAATGAATTTTCGATATGATTTTATTGCAATTGTCGCACCTTTATGAAATCAACGACCACCGACTCCGTTACGTTTTCCTCAAATAAATATCCCCTCATGTACAGTTCCAGTCTGCTCCGTGGCCGGCCCACGTGGTTGTAGGCCCGTAATTGTGCGCCAACATTTTTAAATAAAGGTTTTTTTTTTTAAAAAGCAAACATAGTTGTAGCACTTAGATTGGTAAGTTTCGGATAAATGGCCACTGTTTCCGATATAAGTAAAATACAGGTGAAATGAAGCAACTCGATTACTTAAAGGTTAAAAAGCAAAGTACACAGAAATATTGCAAATGTGAATGGTCCAGGTTTGTTGTGTGTGTATGTTTTTTTTATATATATTTTTTTATTTTTGTGCAACGTAAAGGCAATCGATAAAGGTCCCGGTATTTAGCCTTTACTTTATGTGCCACATGTATCAGGGAAGTTGTTTCAGATGCCCCTAAGCCACTCCGAAGGAATGCCACCTAGCCCCTCTAGTTTCCGTGCCTGATGAACAAAAATGACCCTGTACCACTGTAGACCATCCCTCCTCCTCGAAGGAGAGCACGAGTTCACCCCCCACTTTACACTGACTGCCCTTTGTTTTGACCCTTCCCTACACACGATCCGTAATACCACACTTGGGCGATCTATGCAATACACAGTCCATCAATGATTATCTCTCCCGCACTACCAGTCCCTCTGGGCTTAAACGCCGAGACGAAAGGGACTGCATCCCGCGGAGATAGGTCGAGTATGTGGTAAGTAAAAGCATTTTCGGGTTTATACGCGCTGATGTGTTTTAAAACACTGCCCCCACCCCTTCTTTTTCCCTTCTTTTCTGCAGGTCACATCGGAACGTCGACTAAAGTATGGAGAAGACCTAAGCAACACGCCATGGTTCCGCACGGAAAAATTGTATATTGTCTATGGGGACTGCCCCTGAGAACGTGACGAATTTGTGTGATATGAATGCACGCGTGTATGCCCTGATGTGTATAGCTCGACTGAATACACGTTGCACACGTTTGGATTGATAAGAGAAATGTTTTATGTATGACTTAAGTGATGATCGAACGGCCGATGGAATGGGGAAAAGGGGTCTGAACATGGTGCCTATACACGACGAACAAACAAAGATATAGAACTCCCTTACTTAGAAACGACTGTCTCTCTCTCTCTGAACCCAGTGACTGGGAGGGTGGCCTGAAGCAGAAACTTGGCGGGTTATTGCAGTATGACAAAATATGACTCCAACCGGCACCCCAAATAATGCAACCAAGAATGACGTGCACCCATGAGTAAATTCATACGGTAACTAAATAGGGAAAGGTTCAGGAATATTCCGGGGTGAGGTTTACCCAAGTACCCTCCTCCTGGAAGACTATGAATATTGTCAATGTTTAAGATTTACCACCTCCTTCTTGCACCCTCATAGACATGAAACTGAAAGCTGCCCCATTGTTCTCCCGACTGACACCCTCCGTTGCCTCAGCCTGGATACCCATTCGCTAAAAATGATTCGAAGATCCCACCGTGAGTATTAGCCCGACCAGGTTAGTTACCGAACAATTGACAAAGGTGTAAGTATTTGCAACCGAGGCCACCAGCAAAGGCAGCCAGATGAATTAAGTAGGATACTAAGGATGCGCAGCATGCAGGAAGAAATCTTTTTGGCCAAGTACTGTTCTATGTTTTGTCTTGGATTTTTGTAAATAATACATGTACTATTCCCCCCCGCCTGAATTCATGTGTACGTAATGTATGGATCTACGTCGTCCCTCAGCCTGTGTTTCTATATAACTTGACCCCTGCTGTTCTGTGTTGTGTGCGCACTAAATGGCCTATTATTGTACACGTTTCTCTCTCTCTCTTTCTCTCTCTCTCCATGTCGTACGTGTACCGAATAGTTCGTTTAAAATGCGGACGACTCTCTCTCTCTGAGGGTCCCCCTGTTCCCTCTTCCTTTATGTGGTAACGTTGTGCCCCGCCGGCACAAGCCTAATTGGTTTTTGAACACAAAGGTGTTCGGCAAAATTGACAGAAACTAAAACAATTGTAATTTGCCATATTACTACCTCTCCTTTCTGTAAAATGATGGAACTTGAATTGGCTAAGAAGGAAAGGACAGGTAAGACGACTGATGTCCCCTAATCTGGCCTTTTTTATAGGGGGACTATATGTCAGTGGCCTTCTGTTCTCAGTTCGTTAGAAACACAATCCCCAATGCCCAGATTGCCCCACCTCTCTGCCCCCAAGTACGGATGTCCAAAGCGTCCTCGTTTCTCCCGATTGACCCCAGCTCCATATCCCGAAGTATAACTGATGACCCTGATTAACCGTTGCTCCCCGAGAAAAGAATGTTTAGCCTCTGTCCCTCTCTCATGATGATAGAAGACTGCCAGGGCTTGGGTTAGAAAGACGAGTCTCTACCGAAGGATCCGATTTCGAGTTTGATGGAATACGCAGTTGATAGGAGTCTGACTTCTCTCCATATACGTCATGAATGAACGCCAAATAGACTTAGTACAAACTCAGTAGAAATGCCCGCATACATACTCCATAGTGATAACTTCTGACCGTGACCGATGAACGTATCCCCAACTACTTAAGATTGGGGGCGGAATTGAAATGTATAAATGTCTTCTCCTGCCAGTTCTCTAAAGCTTGTTTTGTACCCATTCAAAGATACACAATCACCGGAGGAGAGGGGCCGGACGTGACGCACAGCCTAGCCGCAGATCATGAAGCACATGTGACATCGACCAAAGGTGGAGCCGCAGAGCAACGAGACGCGGGACGAGGCACCACTCTCAAACACGGAAAATGAAAGGATGGAGGGCTGCCTTGAAGCCCTCTGCTTGCTGACCCACGCGTGCCAGAAGTCCCCGCCCCTTTGAGCCCGATTGATGGGCCTGCCTGCTCGTTATCCTTTGCTCCTTTGGTTTGTCTCAAAGGTCTGATCCCACTCCGCCCTCTCTTCCCTCGATTATCCGACAACCCCCCCCTTTTTTCACATGGATTTTGACTCAGAGAAGAAGAACAGCATTTAGGTAGAATAGGGTTTGCCACGGAAGGAGAAAGAAATGCAGGTGCCCAGCATGAGGCACCCTTAAAAAGATTAGTTAGGAAACAGGACTGTGGTCTAACAGCAGAGGACAGATCGCACCCTGCGACGTGTAAGGATGGATCCGACCTGGACCTATAGCTCCACCGCCGGTGCTCAACAGTGCCAACGGAAGAAAACGAACTACTAGAGCCTACCAGTGATGGCTCGCTGCTAAAAAGACACTGTGGCGAAGACCCCCCTCCCCTTTCTGAACTTTCTACCCCCCCCCCCCGACTACTTGCTTGTATTGAACTGAATTCCTCCCTCAACCACTTTGTATTGCTTTCAAAATGTTTCATCGGTCACTTTTGACTGTACACTGATACCGCCGGAGAGAGAGTCAGAACATGGTTCCATAATGTGTCGGAATATTTCCTTGATTGACTCCGACTGAGTAGTAAACCGATCTCTAGACTCGCATATATAACACGACTAATGTCAATTCATCTGTATTGCACCTCGTCTATCGCATCGACTGCACATGGTTATATGCAATCCGCCAGTATTGACAAACGCTATTTCATTGACCACACATGGCTATATGTACACCCCGTCAGTTATGATGAACACGGAAATGAACTAACTTATGTTAAAAAGCGGCGACTGTGGAAAATGACAATGTATATGTACATAAGCGGCGTTCATTTGTGTTCACCATACCCCTCGCTGTAAGCAGAACGAATACCGCGAAGCATTGACCGCATCATCCCGCCAGCATAGGCCCATGCACGCACGTACACGACAGCCATTTTAGGCACCAAGACCTCTCTGCCCGTTTGTTATAAATCCCCAGTACGCACCCCCTCCCCCGTTGAACACCCCCGCTCTCTCATGCATAGGCCATAAAACCCTCTCCCTCTGCGCGACCCTGCTCTAAAAGTGACACCCCTGCCTGACCGACACCCCCTGCATTCCTCCCAGGAACACCCTTCCCCTCTTCTGATGACCCCCCCCCCCGGCTACACCTGGCCTCTCGACCCGGTCCCAAGTCATAAAACAAAGCCTCATGGATGTACCCCCCCCCCCCGGCCCCGCATAGCAAAACGTGATACACCAACCGAAGTGCCCGATCTTATCGTCTGCCCAACCTTAGATCTGACCACCCCCTCTTGCCCTCGTGTCCTGTTGGAATGTCCGGCTGCAAGATTACAATCACATGTTACATTTGGGAGGGGAAACGACATCCGAGCGGCAGGTATGGGAATAGGCCTGAAGCTGGGATTCCAAACGTGCCTTTTCGTACTTCAAAGTTTCTTTATTGCAATAAGGAATGTTTGTGCATCATAAACCTGTGTATAAAAGAAGGAGCCTCAGAGAAACTTGTTAGAGCACCTCTTGAAGACATTGTGCGCGTGTCCGAAATGACAGGCTCTCCTCATGAGAAATAAAAATCTGTTCTTGCACTCCCGCTTTCAGCGCCCGTCTCTTTATTCGGTAACTGACCATAATGGGAACTAAGAGGCGTCTTGTGCCAGCAGCCTGGGCATCGGTTGTAATTTGGACTGTATTTCCTCAACCTCTCGCTCCTCCACTGATGATGGCCAGTCCTCCGAGTTCCCCAGACTCACTAAAATCCGCCCTCACCTCTCCCTCCTCCACTGATGATGGCCAGTCCTCGGAGGTCCCCAGACTGAAAACCACCCTCACCTCTCCCTCCCCCACTGATGATGGCCAGTCCTCAGAGGTCCCCAGACTCACTGAAACCCACCCTCACCTCTCCCTCCCCCACTGATGATGGCCAGTCCTCGGAGGTCCCCAGACTCACTGAACCCCGCCCTCCCCTCTCCCTCCTCCCCTGATGATGGCAAGTCCTCGGAGGTCCCCAGACTCACTGAAATCCGCCCTTACCTGTCCCTGCCCCAATGATGAGCACATATGCACCCACACCTATCCATCCGACGGTAATGATGGGCAGTCCTGAGAAGCCCCAAGCAGAAATCCGCCCTCACCCGTCCCTCCCCCGGTGATGATGGGCAGCTCCCGGAAACTCTCGGGCAGAGAGACACCCTGGGCTTTATCGCTGAGGATCGCCTCTGCACGGGGTACCCTCATCTCTCCCTTTTGATGCTGGCCAGCCATCAAAAGTCCTGGGGCAGAGAGAGGCACCCTGGCCTTGATGATAACTAGCAGCTCTCGGCGGCCCCAGGACAGAGAGGCGCCTTCGTCCTCTCTCCGTGCTGCCTGGATTCGGTTTGGTACAATGCCGCCTTTCCAGGTTGCCAACGGAGCCATAACTTAGCCCACATTGTAGCGGCCCCTCCCGGAGCTTCTTCGAGGCGCATTTCTTCTCCATTGCAGAGGCCCGTGGCCGGGTTCTGACAGGCGCCTCCCTGCGGGACAGGCTCTGTCCCAGGCCGGGCCTTTGTGCTCGGGGAAGAGGAGGGAGAGGGGGGCTGGCTTTGATGTGACACCGACTGCTTAGCAGCTCTCACACAACAGGTGTGCCCTTTCAGTGCTGTGCCTTTTTTTCCGCAGACGGCGCTCGGCCGGGTGGCTCCTTCGATTGTGCGGCTTGTTTGCGCATGATGAATGTCACACCTCCAGGCCAAGGGGGCTGGTATATGGCGCCCCTGACAACGCATCAGTGTTGTTTTCCCTGAAAACTTTATTTCTTATTCTCGCAGATGAAATAACCACTGAACTAAGCTGCCTAACCACGCATTTTAGCTTAGTTCTGGCTCTCACGATGTTGTTGTGACTTCGGGGCACCTCTGTTTTAAGCTCCACTTGTGTATCTACAAATGGTTTCTGTTGGTTGTGGTTTGTGCGATATTGGTTTGCGGACGGCATCTCAATGGAAAAGAGTAAAGGTCAGCGTCGCCTTCCGAAATTGGAGTACAAGATCTCTAGAACACCGTTTATCCGAGACTCGTCCCGCCCCCTTAGCTCAGTAGTAGAATTTCTTCTTTTTTTTCGCTGTACAAATGCCTTACGCCAATGGTCCTATCACTTGACCCTGAGAATCTATTTTAAGCTTGTCAATAGCAATGTCCACAAGGGGCTCTAATAACTTCTGCTATAAACCAACTGAAAAGTAGTGTTTCTTACCTCAGAAAGTATTGAATATCTATTTTTCTACCTTATTCCAAATCCCACCTTCTTCTCGACTGCTGTCTTTTTGTTGCAGTGTAAGTGAAACGAATATTAAATATCCGGAATCCGCGTTTCCCCACGGCTTACTCTTTAATGTAACTTGCATAACTCCCTGCACACGTCTGTGACTTGCAGAAAAGAGCTATGACTATCTTGTGACGAAAACGGGGTATTTAGGCAGGGTTTTTTTTTTATTTTTCTATTTGCAGCAAATTATTTTTTATTACTAACACGATATGACGTTTTAAATTTTATAACAAAATAAATGGCTCAACAAACGACGGTCAAAGGACATCACAAGCGGCAGCAATGACGCATTTCTTTCTGAATTCAGACACTGCGGACTGTTCTTTGCTGCCCTGGCGAAAGAAAGACCCCCATGCTACGCCTTTTGACACCCCATTCTCCATTGTAATTTTTGCCGAGGAAGGCATTAACGAAGAATAAATCTGTTTAGTATTCTTTCAAATTAATTCGATTTCCTCGCTTGAAGTGTCGTTATTGTTCTTCAACACGCCATTACATGAAAACGAATTGTTTTTCAGTTACTGCGTTTTGTTATCTTCCTTTGTCGCAATTTGCGACTGTTTCCTGGAGAAGTTGTTTTCTGGTTCAATGGATGCAGTACTAAAACATATATCATAAAAAAGTCCGCGTCGTGTGGAGACCTTTCACCAAATCCTCGAATGTGTGTAAAGCTACAAGGCGCACATGCACTCTCGGTTCATATGAGGGGGCTCCAATTCATCTAAATTTGTGAGTTTTTGTGTTGAAGAATATTTGTCTTAAATCCAGGAAATCTGAAAATCCGGGGATCTCATTTATTTGGTAGTTTCAGTCTGTGTTTTTCATTGAATCTCCCCGCCAAGTGATTCTGTCCGCTGGTATGGGAACTGCGTGATGCTAAGTCTGTATGGACAGCCTCTGAGAATATAGACAGTGACCCCTGCTGGGCAGCTGGGAGAGCAGCGCGTGTCCTGGGCCCGCGCCACTCTGTGGCCACCTCACACTGAGCTGGGCGCTTCGCCCAAGCTGGACTTCAACTCCTCCCAAAAGTATGTTCCAGGAAGACGGACTGCGCCCAGGTCCAGGTTGCTTTCAGTGGTGACCCGATGGGAAAACTCCCCCTGTAAATACTAACGTGCTTACGGCCATATGGAGAGCCCAATAAACCCAGAAAATAAAATATGTTTATATTGTTTGTGTTAAAACAATATGAAAACAAAAACAATACACAGAGCGAACCTATGAAAATTGCACACGTCGTGAACAAATTTAGTGGAAGTTACAATTTTCTAACAAAAACAATTCGCGAGAAAAAATACGTTTTGGGGTCGACATCTCACGTACTATGCAAAGCAAAATGACCCTCTTTACAGTGGTTGTTATTGTTCCTAAATCACATTCTGTGGGTTAAAGCGACTACACGGTTCAGATAATAATTTGACCGCCAAGCACGCTTTCAAATAAATGAGACATGCATTAATTGATGCTTGCATTATTCATACACTTTGAATGGTGTTTTACGTATTTTCTAAATAATTTTTTAGCTTTTCTAAAGTGCGACTTAAGCGCTAAGACGCAGCGCTGTGCAATGCAATACAACAACAAAGGGCGATAGCTGCATAGATTAACAACGTGTCTGCATACAAACAATACGATACAGTCTGATAGATAAACATAACAACCGACAATGCCCATAATTGAAAGGAAAACGTTGTTTAAAATCGATTAAACGTTGCGGCCATTCCGTGGGCTCCCTTCTTTTGCCCGCCAATTCCCACTGTCAGTCGTTATTTGTGGCGTCCCTCCTCTTTCTCTTCAGCCAGTCTCTCTTTTAGGTCTCCTCGCAGTTGTTATTAACAGCTCAATTAAACCTCTCCCTACTTCCCGTTGCTCTTCCAATTATGCAGTTTGCGGACGGGGACAGCGCCTGGCAGAAGTTGTCCCGCTGCCGCGATTTTATGAAAATCCCACACTCTCTTCTTATTATGCTTTCAGCTCGGTAGGTAGCACCAAAGTTAAAGAAAACAAAAACACGATTTTGCAGAGCCGTTGGTAGCCAATGAAAACTATTTATTAAGTGAACCAATTATACACAGTCCTGGAGCCTAATGACCTGGGCTCAGTGAATCCACTTTCTTTGCTGCTCACAACCGAGTAAAGAATTCCAAACCCTGATCAGGTACAGCCCGCCCACATCTTAAGAACTGAAACCAGGACTTTAAGTAGGCCGGGTCCCTCCAGGCCTTAGACCCGGTAGTAATTTAACCACATCGCTGCGGCGGCTATTCCGCCGCAGCGCTAAGGGGGCGGGGGGCCGCGCGGCTGGCGCATGCTGGTGACGGAACCGCTCTGTCACCAGCCACGGTTGAGCTGTGCTCATGACGGAGCGGTTCCGTCATGGCCCTGCCCGCTCAATAGAACGCTCAGCGCAGGTGCGAAATCAGCGCCGCGCAGGCGCGGCTGCCGGGCCATGACGGAACTGCTCCGTCATCAGCACAGTGCCACCGCGGCTGATGACGGAGCGGTTCCGTCATCAGCATGGATAGGGTTAAAATGAATATTGAAACGGGTCCCTTTCGGGTCTGGTATGCATGTCCTTAACTTTTCATTAGGGGTGGGCGAATAATTCTGCTTTGTTGGCGAAGTTTGATGAGTTTTGCCTAACTTCCACCAAAACACCACCAACCGCTGCGTGGCAGAGTTTTTTCTCATGCGCAGCTTGCTAACGTTAAGTTGGTAAGTGCGAGCGAGAATTTGCGTCCCCTAGCTCGAGTTTCAGGTGCTAGAACGCCTCCCGGCAAGATTTTTCAACAGAGGCCATTGCGTCAGGTCGTGACCGTTTGCATTGAGAAACCTTCTGCTCGGGTAGAAAATCTACTCTAGCAACAGAAAGAAGCAGTGCTCTCTCTGACATTCGTGCTGATTTTACAGTGCGAAACAGACTCCTGGCGCTAAATATCAGCGCAAGCAGCGCGATATACCAAATTCCGTCAGCTCGCAGAACTCCACGGAATCTTGGGAAGTTTTATGTAAATCAGTGGAATTCTACGGAGTGAAACTTTGCAAGTTCTACCCACCCCTACTTTTCATGTAAAAATACTGATACATTTTTGAACAATGAGTGTAAAAAACGTTAAGGTAATCCGTGTCCTTCTTGCTTATATTTCACATGCTTTACTTAATGTTGCATTCCCTATGAGTGTTTGCTTTTTCCAAGATTTCCTTTTTTTCTAATATTTTCAGCTTGAAAACTGTTATTTGCTGTTACTTGGCACAATACTATATATTCTCGAACATACATACACAATTACACACACAGAAAGAAACAAGCAGATGTGCACACACAAAGTATTCCACACATTTCCTTTAATATTCCCCCAAGAGTGTCTCGATTTCCTCCCTCATTTCTGACACATGAAAACACGCACAAGTAAACAGACAAACAAAAGCAATCATTCACACAAAATAATCGGGTGGGATTAAAGCCTTTTTAACCTCCTTACCTGCCATGGCTTTCTTAATTGCACTCTCACTGGGCTGCCTCTATTCCTTACAACACAGCATGATGGTGAACACCCGGGTATCATGCAAATGAGCCCCTGCTGAATAGTTCAGTGGGGGCTCGGCTCAGGGCCACAGAAGTGTTTTGACTGTCATAGACAGGTTACCAGCCCTAGCAGCAAATGCGCCCATCCTTTCATGAGTACCGGTACTCTGCTCGTCAGTAGAGAACTGCCGGCACTCAGAGTGATAAACATAAGAAGTGCCGGTACTCAGTACCCGTGAGTACCGGCCCATTTAATGCACTGCTTTTGTCTAGTGCATAATTTTAATTGAGCCGCATCCATGTGTTCATAATGGGGCACAATTAAGTTGTGGCTGAAGGCAGTTCGAGTACCGGTTAGGGGCAAAAAGGAGTTCAGAATACATGGTCATCCAATCCAAGCTTCTCCAATGGTCCCATATGGCAGTTGCAGTTGTGATTCTATTCAAATGTGTGGGTAGGTTGGCACTCTGCATGACTTTTAGTGCATATATTTAAGCCACACCCTTAATTATATAGACCTTCCCCTTTCAAGGACCACTCATTTTTTCATCGAGCTTAAAGCCCTGACTGCAACTCAGTTGAGCAGTCCCCTGGCATGTGAAAGCCTTGGCCACCTAGGTCTGGGTGCCTAGGATCAGATGCGTCAGGGCCACATGACCTTGGTCTACATCATGAACCCTGGTGTCCATATGCCCTCAAGAGCCTCGACTGTGGCTGGAAATGAGCAAATTCCACCCACTACCGATCCCTCCTATGAACTCTCTCAGCAACTCTGGGTTCTACCAAAATATATTAAGAGGGAGAAGGAAGATATACCATGGCTAAAAGCACGTTTATCATTCAGTGGCAGGGGGAATAGGGTACATCTGTACCTTTAACTTCTTCTTGGGCAGAGTTCTGAGCACAAAGATAGGAAATAAACTGTCACCAGTCCAGAAACAGGAGAGAGAGGTCAAATGCCACTTGTCATAGACTGCAGAGCCATGCATTTATAAGCTCCCACCCAGCGCAGACTGCAGAGCTATCTCTCACTTGTCACAGGCAGTAAATAACTTTTCAATTGCACCTTGAGAACTCCTATCAGAGAGCAAACCCCTGCTCTGCTCACTGA
Source organism: Lissotriton helveticus (assembly GCF_964261635.1). Taxonomy (NCBI): domain Eukaryota; kingdom Metazoa; phylum Chordata; class Amphibia; order Caudata; family Salamandridae; genus Lissotriton; species Lissotriton helveticus. Next base: position 1,594,267,628 of record NC_136067.1, on the reverse strand, counting down.
TGTCTTGCTAGTGCAAACAGCAGAGCTGTCTCATGACTGTGAGAGACAACAGCGCTTCCCACCACCTAGAGTTGGGTGAGACAACAAATTAACTGGGAGAGACGATCCAGAGCCAAGCCAGGGGTCTGGCTGCCCTCTAAGAGCCTGTGCAAGGGTCGACCCTTAGTGGTAGGCGGTGACCCTCAACATTGGAGGGACGTCCAGGGGACCGAGAGTCAAACCCAGTGGCGGCCAAAAAGATAATTTAAAAACATGTACTTACCCACGCTCTCCTGTTTTCTTCTTCCTGCTTGGATGCTGTCAGCACAACGGCACCTCCTGGAGCCTCAGGGAGCCTCCATCTGCAAATCCTGACTCTTCTCTCATGCTGCAGATAAGCAGCATTGGAGCAGTGTCAGGAGTGGCTGAAGCGGGCTGCTTTGATGCTCCAGCAGGTACAGCTGTCTGGGACAGCTAGGAGGAGAGGTTTACGCTGTGCGTGTCAGGCTGACCGTTGCAAGACAGCCGACCAAAGTGACCAAAGTGACGTGCACAGTGTAAACTGGAGTGAGCACCACTCCCCTGCTGCCGGTCAGCAGCAATCCCCTACCCCCAAACACTGCTTGGGATAGGAGCAATGAAAAATAAAATGGTAATTCATCTTATTACCATTTCATTTTTCACTTTTGCTACACTGGCAGCAGAGAGGCAACGCTCCTGCACCCTAATGGGGAGGCCGCTGCTGTCGACCCCTGCAAACATTTGGTATCTGAATCATACAACAAACATCATGTGAAAATATGATAGTCTCATTAGAATTAAAAAAATATTTCTTTAACATGCAGAAGTGTTTCACATTAATACATCAGATTATTTTTGTACAGTGCACACCCTGAAGTAATGTACTGGGAGGAGTACTCATATGGGATAAGGAAGAAAAAAGAGAATTTATAAAATAAAATATTTGCCTAGGAACATATCATTTGGTCAAAAGGGAAGTCAGGATGTGTCCCAGGTTCGCCCTCGAGATGGCTACCTCTTAATCTCCTTGTTAACACGAAAGGTTTATGCTATGTTTTTAATTCTTGGTACATGATGATAGAGCGTGGGTGGCAGGGAGAAGCCACATTAAAGCTTGGCTCATTTTGGCCTCCATCCTACTGATTGATTCATGTAGAAGCTAATGGATGCAGTATTCTTTGCAGCTTTCTTTGAGTATATGCTGTTGTTAGAGATTGCCTGGCTTGTGACCATGGATTGAACATTCTGTGGCTAAAGTATATAAGAGATACCACCTCGGCTTTGGGTTGTGTACACTTGTTTGAGAGCCCGGAAAGTATTAGCAAGAAAGACAAAAGCTGGACCCAGAAATGCTTCTCTACACATAGACCGGACTCCAGAGAGGCTGTGGGAGTGGTGAAGCCATCCATAAGAGATTATTGTTTGGTTCAGATAACAGCCGGGATCACCCCACACTTATTATTTGTGCAGAACTTGTACAAACACAAATTACTGACTCGTTTTAGGTTAGAAATGATGCACTGGATGTTGTGTTTGCCCCTATGGCAATACTCTCCAAATGATATCTGTATTTGCCCGTGTGATAAGCAATCAAACCAGACCTTATTACACTTTGTTTTCTTTTGCAATTTTGATCTCCTGTACACTAGGAAATTCCTATTGTCTCTACTGAGTAGGCACAAATTTACTAAGTGTAAAGTTGCCTTGCTCTCTTTAAAGCAACTAAAAGACCAAGAACTTGCTATTTGGTTGGCTGATTTTTGAGGGTCATTTTTACGATTGAGAAAGGCAATGTTATTTTAAGCAAAGATTGCTCAATTGTTTTTGTACCTTACGTCCCGACCTTTGTGATTGCTTGTTCAAATGTTATAATGTTTTATACTTAGTCCAAGCTTTAAGAATAGGTCTTTATTATGGCTTCGTGCCTGATAGGTATTTTATTTCTATTAATGCATTTTAAAACTTTTAAATATTTGACTGTTCTTATATTGATTTAAATCGTGTATGTCTTTTATGATCATCTGGGAAATGATCATATTAACAGTATTTGAATTTGAGTATAGTTACATTTGCCTGCAATTATGAGTAGTATTAGCTATATTTAGAACCGGTCTGATTCTAGAAAACGTGTCCTATAATATAGTTTTTTTGGATCTGGGTCTTTTATGAACACTCTGTCCTAAAGATGGTTTCATGTACTGTGTGCTGACTCCACAGACCAAAACTTCGACATAATGCCACTAAAACCTCGGGATGTACTATATGGAATATAAATTGAAGCCTATTGAATATTAATTCCAAATGACTTTTTCTGGGATTCGTTCAGTGGATTTTTACACTGACAATAGTTGCCACTTCATTGTTTTTGCTGTCTTTGGGTCAGGCAAACCATGATACATTCGCTGTTGTATAAAACCTTTTTACTAGCAGGTCTAAAAAACGTATATGATTAATAAAATATTGTTGATTGTTTATCCTTGTTTTATGCCTCAATGTTATTCTCAAATGACTGAAAAAATGTAAATGGGGAATTAAATGATGTATACTAAATATATCTGCAATAAACTTCATGTAATTTTGTCATAGGATACACTTAGAGTACCACTCTAAGTAAACAATCAAACTTGATGATTTTGAATAATTCCTTCAGGGGTCATTGTGTGTTTATATTGTATTTATACCCAGGTGCCTGGAAGCTGATTGTATTCCCCTATTGTTGTTGAAATTGTCTTTATTTCTTGGTACATGATGGCAGAGCCTGGGTGGCAGACAGAACCCACTTTAAAGCACAGCTTGTTTTGTGCTTTCAGAGTTCAAGAGAATCTCAAGTTGAGCCAGAGTCATGCCGCTGGTTCGAGTCTTGGCCCGAGCCTTAAATGCCTCACCCGCCAATACCCCCACCAAACACAGAAACATAGCTAACCCCATATTGGCTACATTTAGGAGAACTGTGCCTTTCTCCCCTGTTCTCTGGCTGGAGGGGTGAGCACATGTTGGTCTCATAATATCTATCGATCTACCTATCTCACCTGTAAATCTACACCCATCTATGTATCCCATCACTCCCATAGATCACCCCTTACACAACAACACTGCCATAAGTAATATTCACACTGGTTAAGGAGAAGGGCATGTGACCAGACCCTTCCCTCATCCCAACAGAGCTCCTCTTCACAGGTATAGTTGACTCACTCAGGTGGAGTTAAAGGATCTCAGATCAGCTCCTTTATTGCAAAACACTACTTTAGAAAAAACTCTCATTTTACTACCACAGAAACCACGTTTACTCATGCCAGGTGCAGGTTGCTATTCCCCACACAGAAATCTGTCAGTAAGCCTACAATCACGGATTCTCTCAATGAAAAAATGCAATGCGCCAACAGTCCAAGTAATTAGTGATCGCTGTGCTATAGTAATCTTTTGAGAATTTTAAGAAACCTACATGATCCAGGAGGACAAGATTGGGACAGGAAGACAGAAATAAAAGAAAAGAAAAGAAATAGATTGAGCTGCACAGATCAAAATGAAGAAACTTACCTACCTTGGAATACACTTATCAACAACATACTAGCCTGACATGAGAACCACCTTACACGCTCTCAGTAACGCAACCAATCTTTACATTACCACACAGCCACACCCACTAACACTCCACTAAAACCTAGAAAAGTACAGAGATATCCCAAAATCTCAGTGTTGTTTTTATAGACACAGACAGAAACAGAGACAGCACATTCTCTACTATAGCCTTATAGCTCGCCATAGAGGGCTATACAGACTATTAAAGGCCCTCTCCAACGTTAAAGGCCCCGAGCCGAAGGCGAGGGCCTTTAACAAGGGAGAGGGACTTTAATAGCCTGTATAGCCCAGCTACGAAGGGCTATAAGGCTATTAGAACATTCTGCCACTAAAGGGCAGAATGTTCCAACAAAAAAGAACAAAGCTTTATGGGAGCGAGAGGGGATTGGAATCCCCTCAGGGTCCTTGAAGCCTTTGTTTACAGCCAGAGCTGTGAACAAAGAATCATTGGAATGTTGGAGCTCCAGGCTTATACCAGCCATTATAAGCCCGGAGCACTCCATTGTTTTCAATAGAGCTCCCAACATTCCAATGTTCTAATACCATATATGGAAGAAATTACAGATGTTTTTTTCGACTAACCCTGTTTTTTTTCCCAATGGACTGGAAATCTGTGAGGTCACTGGTGGCCTTCCATGTGTTTTTGTGGCCCTTTACTAGAAGAGTACCAAGCTCTGCTGGGCTCGGGAGGAGCCTGGAGTGCTCCATCAGATTTAGTAGGGGCCTGAACCCTCCTAACGTGATGTCTAGAGACTGATGGATAGAGGTGTCCGAGAACCTAGTGAGGAGCAGGGCCTTTTATTCTTATAGTCCTGTCTGTCAGCTCAAATTTACAATGCCCACCCTAACTATAGTCGTTCTCCTCTACATAAATATGCATTGTCTGTATGTATGAACAATATCCACTGAGGAGATATTGAATGCAGCACCAAATAACAATTCTCTGCCCAGAGCAAGGGCAGTCCAGCTGTTCTTGTTCGATGACCAGTCCCTGAGGATGGACGGAGTCTGCAGCCTTCCAAATTACACTCTTCTGGGGGATTTGAACGTCCATTTGGACGACCCCTTGGACTCTGCTGCCACAGAACTATTAAACTGCCCAGAGGCACAAGGGCTCTCCCAGCGAGTTGTAGAATCTACCCATTCTAGGGGACATCTCCTAGATCCCATATTTAGCAATTGTACACAGCTAAAAGTCGACTCACCCATTCCTCTCCCCTGGTCTGATCATTCTTTGATCCCATTCACCTGGTCGCCGCTAATTCCACACACTGCTCCACCTCCGGTACCCCATAGGGACCGCAAATGGTCAAAGCTTAACTACACGCAGTGGGCCACCGTTTTAGAAACTTCCACTCCAGTATGTAACCCTGACCCCATAGTTAGCAATGATAACTTTAATAGGTGGATCTCTCATTCACTGGACTGTATTCTTCCATTCACAGATCTTGAACCAAAACATAACCCAAGAAATGCACCCTGGTACTCTCAAGATCTCCGTGACATGAAGAAGGAATGTAGAAAACTTGAAAGAAAATGGCGCATCGATTATTTACTAACTAATAAAGACGCATATCGATCGGCTATAAAACTCTATAAAAGCAATATAAAAACCGCTCAATCCATCTACTATGATAACAAAATAAACGCAGCGGCATCAAAATCAAAAGAAATTTATCGAATTGCTAAATCCCTCTTAAAGCTACCGGACAAACTGCAAGACCCGCACAATGCTCAGACCCGCTGCAACGAACAAGCAGAATACTTTCCTAGTAAAATTGCCACAATCTACGCATCCTTCCCACAAGTCTCCATTACCCAAGCGGGTTCAACGGAGTCAGCCTCACCTTCCTCGGTTTGCCTGGATGCTTTTTCAACACTAGAACCCACGATGCTTGAAACCATCATGCTCCAGGTGAAATCTGGATCCCCTGATGACCCAGCCCCAGCACAGTCTTTGCGGTCTGTTACTCCCTCATCTTGCCCACCATCTCTAATTTAATTAACGCCTCCCTATCTTCAGGCATTGTTCCACCAAGATGGAAACAAGCAACGGTAAGAGCCCTTTTGAAAAAATCTAACTTAAACCAGACGAATCCTGGAAACTACCGTCTAATCTCCTTACTGCCCTGGTTAAGTAAAATCACTGAGAAATTTGTAAATAACATTCTTACAGAATTCCTAGAAAGTAACAACTTACTGGACATATCGCAGACTGGATTTCACCCATGAATGGGACAGAAACCGCGCTTCTGGCTGTGACAGAGGGAGCAAGAATGATTGCGGATCAAGGTGGCACTGCGGCCATTATTTTATTGGACCTCAGTGCCGCCTTTGACACCGTAAATCATGACATCCTTATTCAGAGGGTCTCAGGTCTCGGAATTGGCCCCAGGGTAAAAGCCTGGATTCAATCCTTTTTGTCAGACCGATCCTTCCGAGTCTGTGAGGGTAACATTACATCGCCCAACAAACCACTCAGTTGTGGGGTTCCCCAGGGATCCTCCCTGAGCCCCACACTGTTTAATATATACATGCGCCCCCTTGCCAAGATCATCCGCCCTTTTGGTGTTCAAATTATATCATACGCTGACGATACCCAGCTGGTGGTAACGCTGAATCATCCATCAACCCAGCCAAGTGATATAAGGGCTGCATGGAAGCTGTCTGTGCCTGGATGACCCAGTCATATTTAAAATTAAACGGAGATAAGACGGAGTTAATGATATTAGGCAACTCTCCGTCAAAATCCATCGACTCCATCTGGCCATCCTCACTGGGTCCTGCTCCTGAACCTAAAGACACCATTAAAAGCCTGGGAATTTGGATTGACAAAAAACTCACATTCAACCAACAAGCAGTAAAACTCTCTGCTACTTGCCTGGGCATTCTCAGGCTCATCCGCAAGATCCTTCCGCTCCTCCCTCCGTGTGAAGTAGTGTGGCTCACTGGTTAGAGGCGGCAGACCCGAGAGCAGAGGACGGCCCGGGACCAGGGTTCGATTCCCGGCGCGGCAGGTTTCTGGACCAGGGTCAGCGGACTCGATAATTCTCTCGCCTCGGTGCCCACTCTGATCAGCGTTCACACTCGGCAACTCTGGGCATTAGCTTGCCTCATCTTCACTAACGGCCCCACCAGACCGCCGGGGATGCCTGGTCTCACCCTGGAGATACCCATTAAGGGACCATCTCTCAGGGAAGCCAGGAAGGGTTTCGCAGCAGTCGAAGCGCCCTGGGACCCTACGGGTAAGTAGTGCGCTATATAAATGCCTATACATACATACACATACTCCCTCCAAAGGCTAAACAGATTATGATTCAAGGGCTTATCTTGTCCCGTTTAGACTTCAGGAATGCCCTTTACCTGGGAGCACCCAAATCAACCCTCAAAAAACTCCAGGTAATCCAGAACTGCGCGGCTCGTACCCTCCTAGGCATTCCCCGTCGCCAGTCGGTGGAAGCAGAACTAAAAAATCTCCACTGGCTTCCTATCAGGGAAAGAATCGAGTTCAAGAGCTTGTGCATTTCCCACCGCGCCTTTTGGAGGAAAGGAGCAGTTCTAAATCATACCTTGATCAGTCCATATAATCCCACCAGACAGCTTAGATTGACGCATGCCTTCCGAGTAAGTAACCCCAGGTTTCAAAGAGCGAGGTGTGGAGGTCGAACTTTCTCTGTAAATTCGGCCAGACTCTGGAACTCTCTCCCACTACCCCTTCGCTCGAAGCCCAACCTCCTCCTCTTTCGGAAAAAACTGAAGACGTTCCTGTTCAGCAGATAAACGTAGGTCCCCCCCTAACATACACTCCGGTCATCCACTAGCGCTAGGATGCCTGCGGGTAACTACCGCGCTTTATAAAAACCTACTCCAATCCAATCCAATCCACTTCAGAGACCTTGTTGCACATTCATCCTTTTCTAGTTCCGGGTTGTTAAATGAATTCATCCCAGAGCCCCACATAAACAAAAAAGCTAAACTAGGCTGACCTTATGGGCAAACCCACTTCCAGATCTCACTGGAAACCACTTACTTCCATTCAGGGTGTTTGACCTTTTTGAGGCCCATTCCTTACCCTGTGGTCATTTCTAGTCTCACCCTTTGGTGCAACGCGGAGCTATCTCTGTATTTTGCAGAGACAGCACTCATTTAGTCTGGTGGTCAACATTTCTTTGTCCAGTTGAGGCCCATCTTCCCTCTTCGTTGTGAAATAATGGAGAGTCAGCCCATGAGGGTGCTTTTCTCTATGGATGATGAGAGTTATAATTTTTTTAACTGGCAGCTTAACTAGATGGTCCCTGGCATTCCACCCCAGTCCCGGGTTTTAGATAACTACTGCTCAAACACCCCAACTCACTATTTACCCTGGGGGGCTCTGCTTCCAATCTGATCTAGCATAAGAGAACACCCCATCATCAGTTTAACAAGTAATAGAATACGTCATGAAGATGACTTAATAACTGAGTTCTAGAGCGAAAAATTAAAAAGTTTTATTACACAAATCCCAAAATGAAGCATTATAGAATAAATGCCATGAAGGCTCGTTTTGCATAGTAATACAGAATGTTCAGGAAGTCAATAAATCATTACAGTCTCAAAAGAGAAGCAACAATCAATAACGTTGACAGCATTCCTAGTAGCACGAAGAAAAGCTCTAAAAATTCTGTCTGACTCCCAAAATCAAGGTAAATATGAAGCTTTAATGTCTCCCAAATAATGCTAAACCAAATCCAATTGTCCAAACATCCAAGACTCGCGTACTAAAACTGTCCCTCCTCTAGGAAACCTCGAAGTCGTCAAAGAACAAACGCACCAACTGGCATCCACCATCCCGGCTAAAATAATTGCCATCTTAATAAAAAAAAAAAGCAGAGCAGATGGTGCTCCCGGACCAAATGCCATTCTGTCTTCAGTTTACAAACAGGATATCAAGTTCTGGTCTCAAATGATGGAAAAGTTGTTCAGAACTTGTCTCACCACTGACACCGTTCCAACATCCTGGCAAGGTGCAATTCTGCACCCTATTTGCAAAAAAGGCCCAGTGGCGAGCCCTGAGAGCTATCGCTTATAGCCCTCTTAGACATCGAAGCCAAATACGTTGCTTCCCTACTACTGGAAGATCTGGAAGCATGGGGAAGCTAAAAAAAACCTGATCTTCTTCAATCAAACTGGCTTCAGCCCCGTGCTGGGCACCACAGACAATTTAGAGGCAATCAGAATGCTAGTGGTAAAACAGATTCGTAAAAAACAACTCCTCTATAGCTGTAAACAGATTATTGTTCCAGAGCACAGCACAAATAAACGTTTTTTTAGAATAAATCAATTCATACAATAAACAGTCCAAAGAGATTTCTGTTTTTTCTATACATTCAGACAATGAATTCTTTAATTTTCCTTTTTTCTTCACAATTTCAAAGAATGATGAATCTTGTTGATGAGTTGATTGGCATCACCAATAATGTAGCCAGAAAGCCGACACGTGTTTCGTCTCGGGGAAAATCACCCGATGACTTCATCAGGGCAGAACAAATCTTCACGATAGAATTCACCACATTCCAGGTATAACCTGTCTGTGGTCCCATACAACATGAGACTCAACAGACTATAAGTCAGGTCCAGGCCAGAGAGAAAAGAGTTTTCAGTTCTAGGAGAGTAGTTCCATCATCTTCTTCAGCGTTTCAAGAAGTAATTACTTCTTGAAACGCTGAAGGTGCACGCCCCAACCACCCCTCAAAAATGGGCAAAATGGATAAAAGGCAGTCGAAGCTCCAATTTGAGCTGCGTAGGGCCCCGGGATCACAGGAGCACACCCCTACGGATCCTGAAGACACCTCTGACAACTAGAATGTGGCACCTGTTGCAGATCTTAAGCAAATACTGCGTAAAATGCAGCAAAGCCTCTCCAAAATTGACAGTAAAATGCATGCATTATCATTCCGTAAGGACTGACTCATGGAGCGCCTTGACAAACACGGGGACAGGCTCAACGCAGAGTGGAGTCCGAGACTGACAAAACAAGAGACAAACTTCTCCAAACGCTCAAGCCAAGGCAGAAGACCTCGAGGTGGGGTGACGATGACACAACATCCGCATCTTAGGTGTGGCGGAGTCGTCAAACATAGGGAACATGGAACAGTTTTTTGAGAAATTGCTTGTTGCTCTCCTGGGCAGAGATACCTTTTCGGAGGTGTTCATAGTGGAGTGGGCACATCACACCCTGGCTCCCTGTACGGTCCCAGGAGCGGCCCGCGACCCATAATAGCGAGAATGTTAAACTACCGATAGGGACTGCGATGCCGCCCCGAGGAGGGCACGAGAGCTGGGGTCACTGTGACATGAGGGAGCAGACATATCCTTATTTCCTGACTTCACTTTTCCGGACCAGGAAGCTCAACGTCTCTTCATTCCTGCTAAAAAAAGACTCAGAGAGTTGAATCTAGAGTATAGCATGCAATATCCAGCCAAGCTCAGAGTCAGATTGGATACGAAGGTTAATTTCTTCACTGACCCTAAAGCAGTCCTGCGTTCGTGAAGGAAAAGGAACAGGCCTCAAAGAAACGAGGGTCGCCCAGTGGTTGTCATCCAAGCACAGATGCCGCACCATACTCCGATGACACGCATGATGACTGAGGGAGATCAAGAGTGGGCCCTGCATCTGCTATTGCCAAGGCCAGATTGCTGGTACACTTAAGGACAGGAAAAGTACCCCAAAGTCGTAGGAAAAGTCGAACAGTGCATGGACAAAAATAAGAAGTGCACCCACTTGTGGCTGTTAGCTGTAAAGCACTGTAAGTGACTCATACCAGCTGTCGTAGTGGGAGTCATCATTTTAGTAGTAAACTCTCGCGTTAAGTTTTTGCATTGCCAGTCTGGATTGTACTTTGAATATGTAATTGTAAATTGATACTTGTATAGCGCACTACTCACCCGCAAGGGTCTCAAGGCTCTTGTACGAATACCGATGTGGAACCCATCCTGGCTTTCCCTGCAAAGTGTCCACTCCTGGGCACCCCCAATGTGGAGGCCAGGCATCCTTAGCGTTATGGGGGCCGTTGTGGAGATTAAGCAAGCTATTGCCCAGAGTTGCAGAGTGGGACTCCATGATTGGAATAGGCACAGAGGCGAGAATGATCAGGTCCGTGGAATTTTGAGCCCAAGACCCGCCGAGGCGGGAAATTGAACCCTGGTCCCGGGCTAGACCTCTGCATCAGGGTCTGCCGCTCTAACCATTGAGCCACACTTCTCTATGGGGAGGGACGCTTAAGTATAATTGTCATTGGGCCATTTATGCACCACAGTTGTATTCACTGACGGTTGGAAACATCTGCCCCCAAGTGTACCACACTTTTCAGCATGTTTTTATTGGGGGTTATTATGTATCAATGGGTTGATAGGAGGATGGGAGGGGACTTATATGGCCATGATAGTTGCGGGTATCCATGGCGAGGGTGGGTTTTTCATAATTGCAAGTTTTATTTCGTTTAGATTCATGTACCACAGGCATCACAATTGCTCTAGGCTTTTTGCACAGGTAGCGGATTAATATCATTCATGGACAGGCTTGCACTCATCTCCCCAGGACATATTCGGACCATTCTCCTGTCCTGCTCACACTTGAATACGGATTACCCAGAATCTCCGCATTCACCTGGCAGTTTCGCCCATACTCTCTGGTAGATGCTGTCTTTAAGGCAGATTTGACAACAGCAATTGAAGAGTTTTTCACAATCAACTTAGACTCTGTCCCGCTATTCACTACGGTCTGGGAGACCTTTAACGTGTATATCAGGGGGTGGTGATCTCCACACATGCGGGAGTACTCCGGTCCATACGCAATTGGTTAATGACCCTTGAAAAGGAAATAGGAAGATTGAAGGGGACGCTTGCAGGAGGGAGGGGACCCCGTATAGCTTTAGACATTAACCAAAATTGGCAGAGGTCAGGAATAGCTTAGCCATGGTTTACTGCAACATTAAAAACTGACAAACAATCCTGTAAAACAAGCGAAAGTCAATGGAGGAAAACTAAAACCAACGCAGATCGAATAACATATAAACAGTCTCAACATACTTACATAAAGAATATCAAACTGGCAGAAAAGCTGTATCTAACACATCGGATAAATAATGCAGCCCACTCTAATAAAGAGCTCTACAAAATATTGAAAGAGTTCACCTCTCCCTACGTAGAGCAGTCTTCTCTTACTCCAATGCAAGAATGGGTTGATTCTGTATCTTCCTTTTTTGACGACAAAGTTAGAACCATTTACTCATCATTTCCCCAAGGTTTCACAGACCTCCAACAGCAGAATAGAAGCCTATTTATGCCACCCTCACAGCTGGAATTAAATGGGATGCCTCTGCTGTTGGAATTTGAACCCCTAACCATTGAAGAAGTGTTAGGCGGCCTAACCAGGGCTCGAGTCGGGGTACCACGCAGGTGGACGGCATCCCCCCACTTATTTTACTGGGTGGATGCCGTCCCCCCTGCAAAGATGACCTTGCTGAGGAATAAAGTGTATTCTTGCCAAAAAGTTGTTCAGGGTTTATTTCAGACAACATGAACTCGCATTCACGGAAGTTAGGAGCCCCTAATGTCACCGAAGTGATTTGCAGAAAAGTAATAACTGCAATGAACAAAACTAGATATTCTGGCAGTGGCCAGGGCATTCTGGGGAAGCCGGCAGAAATGATGCTGGCATTCATTTTGACTAGGAAAACAGTGGGGCACCTCGGGTGACCCGAAACGGAAGAGAATCTATGTAGGGGAATATCGTAAATCTGACTCTATGCACCTCTTGAAGGCATAAACGGCCTCTTTCAGGCGACTTTGATGTAATAACCGCTGCGTCTTCGCGCTCTATGTTGTTTTTACCTTACGTGACGTCACTGCCGGTCGTGACGTCACTCCATGTCTTTGAGCGTTCCCCCACTTCTATGTTTTTACCTTTCGTGACGTCACTTCCTGTCGCGACGTCACTTCCTCTCTTTGAGCGTCCCCCCACTTCTTTATTTAGGACTTGTGCCCTGGGACTAACCAAGATTAAATCAGGCTCTCGCGTGGATCCTCTCCCACCCCGTCCTTGCATGAAAATCATGCCCCAGATTGCAACTACACCTAGCAAGATTTTTAATATGTCATTGGAACAAGCCAGGGTCCCCACCAGTTGGAAAACTGCCCAGGTTAAGTCTATTCTTAAAAAACCCACGTCAGATCCCAGTCTTCCAGCTAAATACCATCCCATCTCATTGTTACCATATTTTGGGAAAGTACTAGAATATTTGGTCAGTAAACAACTCACTGCCCACCTTGAGAACCATGGTCTTTTGTACCCTTCTCAATCCAGTTTCCGTGCAGCTAATAGCACAGAAACTGCGGTTGTAGAGGTTGCTGATAACACCAGGCTTGCACTGGATAAGAGAGAAACAGCAATGTTGGTCCTTTTGGACCTATCCGCTGCCTTTGATTCCATCTCCCATAGCATCTTGAAACATCGACTCTGGGAGGTGGGAATCAGGGAGAAGGCCCTTGAATGGTTTGAGAACTATCTAATGGACCGTGCAACAACCATCCTAATTGACTCTATGGCCTCGTGCAGCCGATTAGTAAGCGTAGGTGTCCCACAGGGTTCCATCCTTAGCCATATGCTGTTTAATCTCTACCTAACACTGCTGGCTGGTATCATCAGGTCATATGGTTTTGAAACAGTGTCATACGCTGATGACACTCAGGTACTAATCACCTTTGGTTCAGACTATGCGGACACAAAATACAGTTTCAAGAACTGTTTGGTCCATGTTAATGATTGGATGGGCAGGCACAAACTACAACTTAACGGCAGCAAGACAGAGATTATTTTGTTTGGTAGAGTGGAGGAACACTGGTCAAACGATTGGTGACCCTCGACATTGGGTCTTTGTCCATCTCCCAAGCAAGCAGTGCGCAACCTTGGTGTAATTATTGATAACACTGTCCATGAAAATCCATGTTAATATGGTACTCGGTACTTGCTATGGGATCATGTGGAATCTCCATAGAATCTTGAGATGGTTACCCATAGAAGCCAGGAAACCTTTGGTGCACAGTCTTATTATCAGCTGTCTGGATTATGGAAATGCACTGCTGGTTGCATTAAATGATGATCTGCTCTCCAAACTCCAGATTCTCCAGAACACGGCTGCCAGACATTTTAAATCTTCCACCTAGATCACCTTCAGTCCCCAGCCTTAAAACTCTCCATTGGCTTCCGGTGCGACTGAGAGGCCATTTCAAAATCCTGTGCCTCACACATAAGATTCTGTATGACACCGGCCCTAGATACTTAGCCAAGAAACTCCAATGGTACAAGCCCGGTAGACTCTTAAGATCCAGCACTAAATTCAATCTTACCCTAGCACGCTCCCGAACGGCCCGAGACGGGGGTTGATCATTTTCTTATCTGGCCCCCAAGCATTGGAACAAGCTGCCATCTCATCTTAGTTGATCACAAATGCTTTTGAAGAGAATTAAAAACTTGGCTTTTCATTCAGTAATCTGTTTGTCATACTACCCATCTTGCTGAAGCTCTACTAGCGCCATGAGACCTTCCCCAGTGATATGTGAGCTTAATAGGAACTTTTGACATTTGACAAACTCAAACATATGGGAAAGTACGCTACCGCACGGTGTTATGGGGAGAGGGAGAGATCAGGTGCCACGCTAGTGGGGCACCTGAGGCCTAAGAAAGACATAGACAAGATGACAGACATGAAAGATGACAACGGGCTCCTTTTACACACACCTGAGGATAATGTGGATCACATCCTCTCATATTATCAGACTTTGTACACATCATAAATACCGGCTAATTATGACACGCTCAATGACTATTTGTCATATATTAAAATCCCATGGCTGGTGACAGAACACAGGGAGCATTTGATGGCCCCCTGACATTGGACAAAATTAGGGAGGCACTGCGGGGTATGCCATTTGGCAAGGCGCCTGGAGTGGATGGTTTATCACTGGCATTCTATAAAGAGTTTCAGGAGCTACTGATCCCCCATCTTAAGACACTCTACGAGGAAATGGCAGAAGTCGGTACGGTGCCCCCTTCACTGCCGGAGGAAGTGATTGTTTCACTATTGAAGACAGGTAAGGAGCCAAATCACTGTTCGTCGTACAGACCATTGTCCCTACTGAATGTGGATACCAATATACCAAGATCTGTGCCAAGATCATGGCCAATAGGTTGGCCCCATTGTTACCAGGAATTATCCATCCAGAGCAAGCGGGTTTTCTCCCAGACCGTAACTTGACGCAAAATCTAAGGACATTGTTTGGTGTGGTGCAGAGACTGAACCCGGTTTTAAGGCCGCTGTGTTTTTTCTCGAGGCCCAAAAAGCCTTCGACTGGAGTGGGGGTTTATGATCGCGGTCCTGTGCCTGATCGGGGTTGGTGACGTGTTTCTGCACCTGTTCTCAATCCTATATACCTCCCCAACGGCCAGGGTGAGGATTGGAGATGTTGTCTCTGATACATTTAGCATCACGCGGGATACCAGACAGGGGTGCCCGCTGTCTCCCCTTCTGTAAGCAATAGTTGCTAAACCACTAGCGTGCACAATCCGCACATGCACACAGAGGGTTGGGTTTCCCAGGCTACACTCTTAGTATATCCGCATATGCAGACGACACCCTACTGTACATTCGAAACCCGGATTAGAATCTTACCCATCTGCTGCGTGAGGTGGTCCAGTTCGGCGGGCATTCTGGGTTGTGCATTAACTGGAGCAAGTCTATTATATTCCCTCTAACCCCGACCACCACAGCTCCTGTGACGGAGTTTCCCTTGCAGTGGATCACATATTTGGTTCGCTATTTGGGTATCAAGGTCCATACTGACCCAGCAGTGGGTATTAGGGATAACTACGGCACAGACGCACAGAAACTGAGGGAGGATGTAGATAGGTGGATCAGCTTCCCCTTATCTCTGATGGGTAGAGTTGCAGTTATGAAGATGGTGGTCCTGCCTAGGTTTCTCTTACTATTCCAGAATATACCAATCCCATTGCCGCAAACCCTCTTTAAACAATTGCCCTCGCAGCTAATCAGGTTAGCGTGGGCTGGGAAGCAGCCTCGCATCAGGTGGGATTCCCTCACGTTACCTTATGACGTGGGAGGGGGAGGGCCCCAGACCTTGAAAAGTACTACAGAGCAGCACATAGTATATTCGCACATTACTGGGAACATGGCCCAAATGATTTGCCATACTTACACTTAGAGAGGAACGCAGCAGATATGCTCACCCTGCCACAGATGCTTTTCCGCCCACCACGAAGGCGGTATCAAATATACGATTCCTTTGGCCATCACATCACAGGCATAGCAGGGGTTACTACAAATGCAGGCTGGTGCCCTGATGTACACGCCCGAGATCCTGTTGAGCTGGTGCCTATGGTTTCCACTGGGACAAGATTATGTGGCAAGGCAGGCACTTCAGACTGTGGGCATTGAAATGGTGGGAGACTTCGTCAAAAATGGGTCAGTATGCAGCTGGGAAGATCTTCAGGGTCCAGAAACACGCCCATCAGGTTCAGCACTATTCCCCTTCTTCAGGGCCAGACACACTTGGCACACTCTTCTAGGGGACGACATGATAGAGCCACACGCAGTGACTGCCCTTAACACTCTCATTAAAGAAAGTGACCCTTCCAAACTGATTACTAAATAATTGTACTCCAGCATGCAGGAAACCCATAGGACGGAGGTGTTGAAAGTCAGGCGTGAGTGGCAGCGGGAATTGGGTGCTCCACTGAGTGAGAAAGAATGGCAATATTGCTGCACTCGCACGAAAACGGTCTCTCTGAACAGGAGGCATAGGCTCATCTACTATAAGTTCCTCCACAGGGCCTACTGCACCCCTGAGAGACAGTTTCGATAGGGGTTATCAGATAATTCTAAATGTTATAGATGTGGTAGCAAGGACGCAGACTTTTGCCACCTCGCCTGGCATGCTCAGGGATTCACTCGTTCTAGCGTGCAGTGTTCCACGAGCTGGGAGACATCAGAAGCGCAGATTCAGAGCCTCACCCCAAGATGACTCCGCTGGGTTGGTACCTCTGTGTCGGAAAAAGTGATGCGCCCCTTGGCAGCTATTGGCCTTCTCCTCGCTAAACACTGCATGGCAATCGGATGAGCGGGTGGTCCACTACCGACATTAAAAGAGTGGCATGCTGATATGCTTTATTGCAATACACAGTCAGATGCGTACAACAAATTACTCCCTCCCATCTGCAGACCCAAAAGCAGTTGGGGCCCCTACCAGACATACCTCCTCAGTAAAGACCCCGGGATGTTCCTAATACTGCTGTTGGAGCCGACACTGCTGAGCCACAGGACTCTGGGTATAGGTTAATACCATATAACTTGGTGTCTGGTGCACCTTGGGTATGGAGGGCCAATTTGTTACCGGAGGAATGTGCAATGCCCGATTTGGGACAGTAATCAGCGGTAACTGTAGTAATTCTGGGTTGCTGAAATCAAGCCTGTATCCGCTATGTCCAATTTGGAGGTTGTTTGAATCCTGTTTTTTTCTCACTATGTAACTCGCTATGTCATGTATCAGAAAAAAGGTTGTATACTTCACTGTCATGCCTAGCCACGATATATCTGCTTGTATTTTGTTTTATTTATCACAAACTTTCAATAAAAAATGAAAAGAATTAAAAAAAGAATTTAAAAAAAAGAATGTTTCAGTAAGAAACAGCTTTGTCAGACTGCATTCAAACCAAAAACCAGCACTGACACAATTGAAGTCCTCAAAATAAAGAGTCTTTAGGGGAATTAAATATGACTTTGCGCCTTTGAAATTGTGTATTGATAGCTCATGTTCATTTTATAAATACCTATTTCTAGGGTTCAGAAAAGGCACCACAGGAACTGTAGACCAGGACTGGAAATGGCTTTCTCCTTCTTTCTCTCCATCGTGGAATCCTCAGAGGACCCCAGTCAGTGAACAGACCGAGCAAGCAATGTCTCTCTTTTCATCAAGAAGGTTGTTGTGGTAGCTCCTGCATATTGTTCAACTCTAATTGTGCTTAACTCGAAGTTTAACTTAAGATTCTTTATTGTCCTCTCCATTGCTTTCTAAGTGACTCTAATTAGAGACATGAAAATGCAGTGCTGTGTGAATTAGAAGCAGTGTCCACAGTTAAAGTGAAGGTATGGTTAACTTTCCGTAAAATGCTTTAACCTATGTTTGAAATAAAACATTATTAAAAGGAACCATAGTTAACGCAGCACAATTTGAAGAGAAACCCTTAGAATGTTATCAGTTATGGTTAACTTCGTGGACAATCCATACCTTGTACACCAAAAGCAAATACAGTACAACACGAAGAGAAACAGGTGGTGGTTTTCCACCTCTTTATTTCCTGTGTTATGGCCAGCTGGTGTTTTTTTTTGCTGCTCCTGCTGAGATTTCAAATACTCCTTCTCATGCTTCGACCAGATGTCTTGTCAGCCCATAAGTTTGGGAGGAGTACAAACGTCTCTATCCCCTGCTTAATTGTTGGTTGTAAAGTTTACAGATTACCCTCCTTGCAGTAAATTTCCTCTCGACAGAAAAATACATGAAATAACTTCCACGCGATGGAGTCCATAGACGTTTCTTCCCCCTCAATAGTCTCTCCTGTGCAAACCATGCCTCCTTCGTCCTGAGGTGAAAATGATGGCCTAGAAAGCTACCGAGGTGCAGAAATAGCTGAGATGAGAAATATGTCAGTTACCCCCTGTTGCAAAATCTATGGTCTCCTGTTTTTCACAAGTGATGTGTCTGGTTCTTGTTGCTATGTAACAGCCACTTTTGATGTGCTAAAAGGATATATAAAGTTTCAGCCAACTGAAATCTCTGATTGCTGTTAAACTTGCCAGAAAGTTCACAGAATCTGCTATATTCCCACCGTCGTTGCTAGGCATGCCCGAGCCACTAAACTGGAACTGAGCACGCGGGCACCACATTTTTATAAAAGTTTGATGTCATTATGAAGGACCTTCAGAAAGGCAATTTGACCTAAACCTAAAAACACAATGAAAAAATGCATTTACCATATTTTAAGTGGCACCCAAAAGTTTCTGGGTGTTACAGAGTTGAAATCGAATACATGGATTAAAGTCCAAGTTTTTAGTAAACAAACTTCCATTACAACCCATATTAGTGTCGGCTGACTGACAGGGGACCCAACATAGGTCCACAAGTTCACTGGTCCCCAAACTTGTATCAGAATTTGCAAACTCTTAGAAGGATCCAACATTAACAGACAAGTTCATTGGGCCATAAACGTCTATCAGAGTTCCTGAACGCATACGCAGACCCTCAAGTGGTGTTTTAATTTCTTCAGGATGTGGATAATTACCTGCATCCTGTAATGATGGCCACAACAGAAATTGTAATGTTGCAGCCAGCTAGTCAGAGCACTTGTGTCTGCAGACTCAGTTTTGTGTTTTCTAACCTGAAATAGACGATGGCAGAAAAAGTTCCATTGTTCAATGTGCTACTTTTATTTTCTAAATTTGGATACATGAATATTTTGCAAATCATGACTTTCAAACTGTTAGTTAACTAACCATTGCGATACCTCCATAATTTAGCAATTCAAAGCCTGCCTGACACCTTTTTGTAACACACAATTTTCATAAACTCCTCAACGGATTTACACCAAATCAAGCAAAGGCACTCTTTTGAGGAACGTTCTAATTTCATACTAGATTTGCTGTAATTCTGTTCAGTGCTTTTTACTGTAGCAGAGGGAAACATTTCTAATGGGAGATAAAATGGCAAATACTCTTTTTTTAGGTCGAGCATTCGAGACCTCTTGTATATACTTTATTTTATTTTTTTGTGTTATAATTTTTTATTAGCATTTCATATTTAAAGACAATTTCATACATAAATATAACAATATCTCAATCCATCCATGAAATAAATACCAAATTACATAAACATCTTATTCCAATATGTTATGAAAAAGAGAATAAATATATGATATATTATGAAATAAAGTTATTCAGACATTCATTAACTTTAGTATATACTTATATGTGTATGTACTTTGTGGGCTCTGGAGATCAGCCCAAGGACTTGTCTGCTTCCGCTTAGGGACTTTTTTCTGCTCAACTGCCTCTGTTTAACTGTATTGCTATCCTCTGAACGCGAGGATAACACGCTACGAAATCGAGGTCGCGGTGCTTCTAATTATAGCGATAGACATCTCCAAGAGTCTACGGGTTGAGAAATACATCGTGGGTAGGATATTACTCCCACTTCATGGTGAAATTTCACCATCTACAACTATAAACATGAAAAGTTGCTAATACTGCTTTTTTGTAATGGGAATGATCCTGGGTACCGGTAAAAAATGAAAAAGGACCAGATGAGCATATAAGAGGAAGAATACTAGTAGTGAATAACGTGTTTGGAGGCCCAATATCAATAAAAGACCTTGGGATAGAAGTATCCATCAATCCTATGAACGCCACGACCTACATATTTTTATGATACATTTTTAAATATTGTGAAGAAAAGTGACCCTGTATTGGTATTTGTCCTGAAGAAGGTGGTTGTTCCACATTAAGCCAACTATTCCACCGAAACGCGTCGACGCCTTTGCTTAATGAGAATCCAACAAACAAAGGAATATTAGATAGGAAAGATATCTTCTTACAAAATAGTCCCAAATAGATCATGTATGGTTATTGGATCACTTGGATTTTTTAACAGACTATTGTCACTGTGTTGTGTCTAGGGTCTACCTATTCATTAATGTGTTTTTCGCACCTCTGTCTGCTACAAAGGATTGTGAATTGTATAAATTGTGATTTTTTAATTCATTGTTTTATTTTGCATTCATTGTATTTGTATTGATACATTTTAATGTGATAGTGGAGAGTAAAACTCATTTTAATAAAAAAAGATTTTTCTATAAATACTATTTACTAGTTGTGGGATCATAATTGTATTTTGTGTATGTCAAAGATTTTAAGTGTAGGTTTATCATCTGCCAACACAAACTTGTTATCATCGACAAGTAATACTGAATAGCTTTTTTCTCCCATGTTAGACAATATACAACCAGTGGTGTGAAGGTGTGTAGAGTGAATGATGAGTATTACTTACCTCCAGGGATCTTTCTCTGCTTAATTGATAGAATCCGACCAATAGAGGTCAGTAAAATACTGCAATTTCTTTGTGCGTGTTCAACTGCCTCTATTTAACTGTCTCGACAGAAAACGTCCAGTAGAGCCAGTAAAATACCACAATTGCTTTCTGCTGAGGAACTTTTTTTTTTTGGCAACTGCCTCTATTTAACTTTCTTGTTAGAAAACGACCAGCAGAGGTGTGTAAAATACCAGAATCACTTTAGCATTCTCTAGATTCCAGTCCATAGAAATTGTCTTCCACGAACATCCGTAGACAATAATATTTTTTTCAAATCTTGTATATTTAATGATATGACCACTGAAGGCCCTGATTTTATATTTAAAGCAGAGCTCTGAACTATACCATTTCCCACTGAAGGCAATATTTCTCTCCATGTGTTCCCATACCTGGTTTGTCACGGAGTTTGGTGCTTACATTCCCTCCATGTTAAAGAACAGGATGTTTCAGCACCCAGACTAATGTGCTGCATAGCTAAATACATGTAAAGTCCCAAAGGCGAGATCGGTTGCATTGCTTGTTTTTAACCCTAGCTGGTTCTCCACATTCATATTTGAATGGAATTTAACATGCTAAAACCGAGCCAAAATTATTTACGTGCTCTGGGACAGAGAACACACGAAGGTTGCACACCCAGAAGGGATTAATGGTTGACAAACTGATTTATTGAAGTGTGCAACGCAGGATCTGCTAACACTTGCCCTCGCTCATTCCCATAAGAAATATTTGCATGCAATTTAATATGGTAAAGCCAAACTAGTTTTGGTATTTGGTCAGAAACGTTTCTGCAGATATATGAATAATTGACAAAATTATAAGCAAATCTAAAATCTTTTTTTTGAGTGGAAAATCTCACCAATTAAAAATATTGTCATATTTATATATTTCTCCTTGTAAACTGGAAAAATAGTGCTGAACCTCTGGTTTTTCAGGTGCATACCCTGGGGGCCATTTCTGCCTGTAATATAGTGCATAAAATACTTGTGAGTACTGTTTTCAAATAAAATATTTATGATGTTCAGTTGTGAAGTGCCACTCATTCAAAAAGAAAGAAAAACATATATATACATATACATATATACATATATACACCAATGCTGTATTCTTCCTCACAGTAACAGCATGCCGTGGACAACAAATGTTGCAAAGCATTATTTATTTAAGGCTTGACAAACACCCTACGCGTTTCGAGGCATGTTTCCTTTGATCACAAGTAACTGTGTCAATTTCAATTGTAGTCTAAATAAACAACCATGTGACCAAAACCATATAGAAATAGTGAAAATACTATCAAATTCATTTGAGTTACTTCATTCGAAAAAAATAAAATAAAGCATGTCATTAGATTACATTGATCTTATACTCCAGTTGCAGATTTTCATATAACGTGTCGTATCAAAACTGTACATATTTACACAATTACAGTATTGCAGTGACTAAGGATGGAGGTCATTTTCGGTCCGATCCTGTGACAAACTTTTGGGAAAACTTTATTAAACCCTGTTTTCTAAGCACACAGTGGTGCATTCAGGAGTGAAATTTTCAAAACTAATGTCTCACTCAGGTCAGCTCCTGTCCTGAAAGTTTTGGGGTGATTCGTCATATGGGGGCTGTGAAAAAAGAGGTGTTCAAAAACATGTTTTCCCCATGTTATTTCCATTGGAATTTTGGAACAGGCTACAACCGGAACTGCTGAATCGAATCACACCTAATTTGGCAAAAAGGTAGATCTTGGTTCAGAAAGCAACCTTTTTTTAAAATGGTGTAAATCTGTTCAGTAGTTCCTGAGAAATTAAAAAAAAAAATATATTGATATCTGAGCACCGAGGAGGGTTTGCAAACCCTCTTGAGCCAAGCTTCATTCTGATTGGCTGCCAACACTCTAAACCAGGAAGTGTTGGCAGCCATCTTGTAACTCGGTAACCAAGTCACAAGAAAACAGTTGAACAAAGAAAAACAACAAGAAAGGGGTGCAGGGTAGAAACACCCTGACCCCCTAGGTCTGCTCAGGGGGTCCCACAAAGACCCATAGGGCCAAAAAAAGCATTTTTAAAAAAAACAAAAATCAGCTGAATTTGCGCAGGGTGCACAAATCCGACCGAAAAAAAACAAAAAGACGAAGCATGGGCTCCCGCTCTTCGTTATCTATAACCTTCGGGTGGGCCACGTCCAGGGGCAATGCACAAATAATTAGCAGACCCCCGCAGCCCCAGGGACCGCCACCTTCCCGGGGCTTCAATTATTATATACGGGGGGCACGCGGCCCCCCACAGCCCCAGGGATGCCACCTCCCTGGGGCTTTATTTTAAACTGTGGGCTCCTTCTTTCCCCCACACTGCCCTGAGGTCTGCCACCTCCCTGGGGCTATTATTAATTTTGGGTGGGGGGCCTCGTGGGCCCCCACAAGCCCCGGGGACCACCACCTTCCGGGGATACAAGATTGAGATGCGGGGGCAAGTGCACCCCCCACAGTCCCCGGGACCGCCACCTCCCCGGGTTAACTTCTAATATCAAAGTGTGGGGGCACTGCTCTGGACACCACCACCTCCCCGGGGCACAAATTATGCAAATACAGGGGTCCATTGCGGACCCCTGGGCCCCGGGGAGCACCACCTCCCTGGGGCTTTGAAGAGTTGAGAGGGGGGCTGTGTGGCCCCCCTCCTGGGGCCCTCATTGGCCCTTGGGTCTGCCACCTCCCAGGGCCAGCTCCTGCAATGTCACAGGGTGCCCATCCCAGGGACATTGCTGTTTGCTATGGCAGGGTGGGAGCATGGCTCCCGCCCTGCCATAGAAAACACTGCTTTGCTTCATTGAAGCCAGAGCAGAAAACCTGCTCTCGCTTCAACAAAGCAAAGAAGAATTGCTTTTGGGCAGGAGGAGCTGCATGTTAGCAGGAGGCGGGGAGCCAGCAGGGAATGAGGGGGCATTGGGGCTCCCCCACGATCCCCAACTTGAGAGCCGGCCCTGGGGGATGGGGTCTGGTCCAGAGGAGGGATCCATGCGGCTCCCCTCCCGGGAAAATTATTTAAAATAAATAGGAAGGCCGGTCCCGGGGGTTGGGGTCCCCGGGGCCGAAATTGGCCTTGAGAGGGGGGTCATGTTGCCCCCTTCCTGTTTTTTTAATGTGGCAGGCCCTGGGGGGATGGGGTCCCCAGGGCCCAAAAATATTGAAAGAAAGGGGGGGCACACAGCCCCCTTCTAACAAAAAAAAGCTGGAATCTCACCAGAGGCACCGCCCCCTCCCTGCTCCACTCTGTAAATGTGCCCACTGGTGTGTTCTAAGTCGGAGAATTAAGTCCTCTTGAATAGTGATGGTCCCTGGGGGCCAACTGGTCCACCAGGTACCTCCAGTAAGCACCACAAAGCTGGTTTAATGAGAGGTGGTCCAAGGCATTGCCCCTTTTTTCACCACTCTGCAAACACACTTCTTGGCGCACTGCTGGTGGGGTGATAAGGTCCTCTTGTGTCCTGAGGACCTCAGGACACAAGGGGACTTCATCCCCTGAGCAGGTGTGCGCCAGGAGGCGCATTTGCAGAGTGGTGTAAAAAGGGTGCTTGGCCTCGGCCCACTCTCAGCAATTCAGCTGTGTGAGGCTTACTGGAGGTACCTGGTGGGCTAGTTGGCCCCCAGGGACCCTCATGAGGAAAGGGGACTTCATCCTCCAACCAAGAGCGCACCAGGAGGCGCGTTTGCAGAGTTGTGGAGAAAGGGGGTGTGGCCTGTGTCCACCTCTCAGCAATCCAACTGTGTGGGGCATACTGGAGGTAAGAGGTAGGCTAGTTGGCCCTTAAGGACCCCCAGCAGTGAAGGCGACTTCAATCCCCATCCAAGAGCATGCCAGGGAGCGTGTTTGCAGAGTGGTGGGCACAGGGGGCATAGCCTGGTATGAGAAATTAGCAATCCTGCTGTGTGGTACTTACTTGAGGTAATAGGAGGGGTATTTGGCCCCCGAGGATGTCCTTGAGGTCCAACAACCCCTCTTGTTACCTCCAGTAAGTCCCACATAGTAGGATTTCTAAGACATCTTCAGAGGCCACGCCCCTTTTCTCCACCACACTGCAAACACACCTCCTGGCAGACTACAGGATGGGGATAAAGTCCACTTTACTCCTGAGGGACTTTGGGGGTCAAGAAGCCCTGCTTGTACCACCTGTAAGTCCTACGCAGCGGAAGTCCTGAGCTGAGTGATGTCATTGACCATTTCATGAGTGATGTAGTATGTGATGTCATCAGAAGTGCATTGTGGGGGCGCGAGTTATAGTTAGCTCAACTAACTATAACGGCCGAATTTCTCTGGTTTTCTACGAGTGAAATATCCAACCAACTATAACGTCCCAGAAACCTATGGTTTTTTCATTGAATCTCAAAGGTTTTGTAAATGCTAATTTCTAACTATAATGACCCTGAAACCTGTGGATTCTTTCAGTGAATTTCAAAGGTTTTTTAAATGCTAATTTCTAACTATAACGAGCCTGAAACATATGGTTTTTTCAGTGAAAAAAAAGATATATATATATCAACCAGAAAGGTCCTCCGTCGACTAAAAACACTTGCTTCCGCCGATAAAGAACCACAAACCACCGGAGATATAGGCAATTAAACATGTATTCTTGTTTTCCTCAGATTACGCGTTTCGGGCACCACTTGCCCTTGATCATATATATATATATATATATAGCATCACACACTGACGAAGGCAGACCGCCGAAACGCGTCTGTGTGCACCCCTCCGCTGAATAAAATCTAGCGTGTCGAAAATTCCATCCTTGAGTGCTGTTTTGTTCTTTCTGGGAAAGACTGAAAGGATTTGGAGCGTTATATATATATATATATATATATTACCTACTGGCGGTCGCCAGTAGGTAGTTATAGTTAGGATTGATTTCCATAGGGAAATCGTAACATTCTATTGAGAATAACTTTGGCGCCGGTGGACGAATCTTCCTGAAATTTTCCTCAACTTTGCCTCGCGGCGCTCCGCTCCTTACCTGAAAGATTGGGGGGCATTTGTCAAGCGGGGGCCGAGATCAAAGGGGGGTCCCAAAACATGTTTTCCCCATGTTAATTTCCATAGGGCGGTCGAACTCACTTTCAGCTCGAACGGCTGAATGGATTTTCACCAAACTTGGCAAAATTGTAGGGACTGGTAGCCCGATGTGCCTTTGCTATGTCTCAAGATATGTGCTCCAGAGGATTTTGAGTAATTTAGGTTAAAAAAAATATATATATATATAAGCGCGCCCCGGTACGCGTACCGGGAAGCGCACCGGGCGCGCTACGCGACTTGCGCATGGAAAGCTGATTGGCTCTCGGGTGTCTGTAAACATTCGAAACAGTCAGCAGTGGCCGCCATCTTGTGTCTCGGTAGGATCGAGACACAAGAGGTGGCAAAACAAAGGGGGAAATAACCAAAAGGGGCAGGGTAGACCCCCCCTGACCCCCTAGGTTTGATGTGGGGGCCATAAAAGGGCCCCGCGGGGCAAAAATTATTATTTATTTTTTTTCGATTTACCCGGGGGGAGCGCCCAGTAAGCACACCGGGGAGCGTACCATGGAGAAAAAAGAATGAGAGTTTCCAAAAAATGTAGCATTTTTTTATAAATTAGAGGTAGTTCTAAAAAGAACTGGTTTTTTTTATTCTTTTTGTTGTTTTATATTTTGTTTATTGTTTTTTTGAACATTTTTTACTTTTTTGACTTTTCTGAACAGTTTTATATTTTTTTGTATTTTTTAAGGGGAGAAACAAAAAACAGGGAATTCTAAAGGGCTCAACAGGAGCAAAAAAAAAGGCTGAAACAATTTATGTTTTCTTGGGCACTTGTGGTTATCCCAAGCACGGTTATTAAGTGTGATGCTTTGCTCTCCATATATCGTTTGTCCACAAAAAATACAAACCATTTTAAAATTGGAAAATGTTGGTTGTATGGTGGAGCATATCTCCCTAACTTCCGGTCCCGATGGGGTGGGAACATTAGTTTGGGAGGTGCTGGCAGAAGATTGGACAGGGTTTCTGGCCAGTTCCCTGAGCTCTGCCCTTGCATAGTTATTTGGATGCCTGCGTCGCATATGCCTGATCATCGTGTGGTTGCCAAAGGAGTATTTTTTGTTGGGATTCCCCCTTGACAGCTCCTGATGACATATTAAGCAGGTTGCCTTAGGCGCATTTACTTTTTTCTTGTCCTTGGGGATTGAAAAAAACTGCCAGATGATGTGCTCTTTAGGTTTGTATATAATATTGTCCTCTCGGACGAATCTCCTCTCCTCCTCATCCTCATCTTCCTCCTCTTCTTCATCTCCACCACTGTGAAGTTGTGGTGGTCCTTGTGTTGGTGGTGGTGGTGGTGGTGGTCCAGAAGCTCCAGCAGCTGCAGCTAATGTAGCTATTTTCTACTGAAATAACTGCAGGTCTACCTCTCTCAAAGCACAAAAGTAGAATGAGGAAAAAAGGTGGGGTCTTTCATCATTTAGAAAAGAAAACTGTTCTGAACCAATGAAAAGTGTTATTTTTAGGTCACATGACCTGGCCTTACATCATTAGGACACCGAAAGTAAAATGAACCAATAAAAGGTTTTATTTTCAGGTCACATGACCCGACGCGCTTAGGCTACGCGCCCCGGGGCGCGTAGCATAAGCGCGTCGGGACGTTGTGCGATCGTATGCGCTCGCGTGCTTCCGGGTGCGCTTACGCAGTGCGTCATATGACGCATCACACGTTTACGCGAAACGTCACGATGTTGTTTTCGTTCGCGAGAATAGCGCTAACGGGACGCTCACCGGTACGTGCCCCGGGGCGCGCCGCAACATTGCGCTTACCCGTGCGTTCAGCGGTATGCGCCCCGTGAGTGTACATAATTATACAATATAAAATTCATTATAAAATGTTTTACTTTTTATACCTATAGAGATTTGCTATTAAAAAACCTGTGAAATTCACTGAAAAAACCATAGGTTTCACACCAGTTATAGTTAGGAATTAGCATTTAAAAAACCTATGAAATTCACTGAAAAAAAACATAGGTTTCACACCAGTTATAGTTAGGAATTAGCATTTAAAAAACCTATTAAATTCACTGAAAAAACCATAGGTTTCACACCAGTTATAGTTAGCTGGAAGTTTTACTCGCATAAAACCATTGAAATTCCCATGTTATAGTTAGTCGGACTCACTATAACTTGCGCGTGCAATGCACTGCTGATGACGTCACATATTACATCACTCATGACATGGTCAGTGACATCACTGATGACACCATCCTTGTGAAAAAGTGATAGACCTCCTTTCACTGTAATGTAAACTTTGAAACACATATTCAAAAATAGAAACTACATTTTTTTTTTTTAATGGAGATACCCATACTAGTTACAACAACCAATTCAGTAATTCCACCATCTATATACACATCCACTCATTCACCAACAGTTCTATGTAGTCACTCATACATATACTCACTCATCATATATAGTGATACACCTATATATCCTGTTACACAACGACAGTCATCCAAAAGATACTCTCACACATATTCACACATGCAAATAAACTATTAAACATCCATTTATTTACATATACAGCTATACACACACTACCACTTTACTTCTAAGGAAACTTACACATACTTACTCTCTTAAACAATCACTTATAGAAACACATACATATTTAAACAGGAACTCTTACAATCCCTCACTCTCACATATACTCACTTATATACATCAATATTCACATATACTAGATTAAAAAATATGTAGTTATTGATAAAGACACTAGTGAGACAGTCATTCACTCACTAACATACACATATACACACTCATCCACCCATTCAGTCCTGCACAGATGCTGTATTCAAAACACATACAAACAGAGAGTCAGTCATTCATGCATCTATGTGCTAAGTAACACCCCCACCAAACATATAGACACTCATATTGATATTAAAAAAAACATCTAATAATCCATATACCTACACATGTAGCTACTCACCAACCCATGCAGTCACTTATACACAAAGTGAAACATTAATACATATATTTAAATATTTAAACATTACTTACTAATATTTATTTTTCAGAAAGACACACATTCACTGGATGGTGTCATCAGTGATGTCATGAGTGATGTCACTGACCATGTCATGAGTGATGTAATATGTGACGTCATCAGCAGTGCATTGCACGCGCAAGTTATAGTGAGTCCAACTAACTATAACGTGGGAATTTCAATGGTTTTATGCGAGTAAAACTTCCAGCTAACTATAACTGGTGTGAAACCTATGTTTTTTTCAGTGAATATATACATATATATATACATATATATATATATATATATATATATATATATATCCTAGTGGTGCTCGCCACTGGGTAGTTATGGTTAGGATTGTGTTTCCATAGGAAATCCATTTTTTTGCTAATAACTTTGGCCCAGTTTGACGTATCTTCATGGAACCTTCAAAAAAAGTGCTACTTTTTGACTAGTTGGTGCATGGAAAACTTTAGGGTGATCCAGCAAGAGGGGGGCAAGAAAAAAGGGGGTCCCAAAATGTGTTTTCGGCATTTATTTTTCAATAGGAAATTTAGATACTGCTACAGCCCAAACCGTTGAACAGATTTACACCAAATTTAACAGAAAACTAAATATTATGCTGAAAGAGAGTTAATTGAGTTTTGATGTAAATCAGTTTAGTTTGGAGAAATTAAAGTTCTGAAAAATTGTATATTTCACGCTACGGAGTATCCGCAGAGCCAACAGATCTCAAAGTGAGATCTGATTCCCTGCCACCAACTAAGCCAGGAAGTGGTGGCAATCATCTTAGGACTCCGGACTCAATCCTGAGTCCTAAAAAAGGTTTAAAATAATGACATAAGGGGTAAGGTAGGCATACCCGGACCCCTTAGGACTAGTTGTGGGGTCCCAGAGAGACCTTGCCTGGGGCCAAGAATGTTTTTTAAGAACATATTATGGAGGACCCACAAATCCGCTGCAAAAATGAAAAGGAAGGAAAAGAAGCTTCTTTTTAAACCCCCCGTGGTGGGTCAGGGTTCTGGGGGATGATGATTTTTATTTTTTGGGGGAGGGGGTACAAATGGTCCCCCTTCCCTGGCCATTTTCTGCTCCAGGCACCTTCTGGGGCCCAAAGTATTTTTAGAGGGGGGGCACATGGACCCCCTCCCCAGGCTTGCATCATCGCCCTATCCCCTGGGGCAATGATGCTGTTAAGGAAATAGATCAAGAGACTACTCCCACCTAGAGGGAGCAGCATAAGTAGCTGCTCTCTGTGGGTGGAAGCAATGCACAGTGAGAGCCGTCTGGGGCTAGGGGGCCCTGGGACTACCCCCACTCTCCCAGCAAATATATGGTGTGTGCCCTGGGTGGGCACCAGGATACCCACCTTTAAGTAATGCGGGGCCTGGGGGATGGAGTGCCTAGGACAGATAACGGCTTGGGTAGAGGGCCCCCCTCCTCTTTATTTGAAATAGTGCCCTAGGGAATGTAGTCCCCAGAATCTAATAAGATTTGGGAGGGGGCCATGTGGTCCCTCTCCCCTTTAATTTAACAAAAGGGCAGTGTGGGTGGGGTTCCCGGGGCCTAATATGGTTCGAGAGGCGTGCCACATGGCCCCTCACCTTTCATTTAAAAAATGGCCATGGGGAATGGTGTCCTCAGTGCTTAATAAGGCTCAGGGAGTGGAGCCCCACAGCCTTCCTCTCTTTAAAATAAAAATAAAAAATAGCCCTAGGGGATGGGGTCACCAGGGCCATAATAAGCTCATATTGGAGCACCTATTCCTCCTACCAGCCTGTAGGCAAAGTTGCATAACTGGACACAAAACAGGTACCCATTGCAGTTCCTCTAAGTTTACAGTGCAACATATTGAGAAGCAGTAACCTGTGGTTATTCAGACACAATCCCATTATATTTAAAAGCATAGTTGAGTGTGTATATAAACGCAAGGATCTAGATTTTAGAAAAGACATTCAAGCCATCCATATGGTGTGTAGTTATGTAAAGAGAAACCACTTCTAATGTAATCAAAAGAAATTCAGGCTCCTACTAAATGTCAAATATCCTCCTAAGTAAATCAGCTGAGTCCTTGACATACGCGCTCTACAAATGTTTAATTGATTGATTGATTGATTCAATCAATCAATCAATCAGAGTACTTGTAAAGCGCGCTTCTTAACCCGTGAGGGTCTCAAGGGGCTATCGATAGGGGGGCTGCTGCTACTGCTTGAAGAGCCAGGTCTTGAGGAGTCTTCTGAAGGAGAGTAGGTCTTGGGTCTGCCGTATGTGGGTAGGGAGGGTTTTCCAGGTCTTGGCGGCGAGGTAGGAGAAGGATCTGCCACCGGAGGTCGTTCGTTGGATGCGGGGGACAGCGTCGAGGGCAAGGCTGGCGGAGCAGAGCTGGCGGGTGGGGGTGAAGAAGCTGAGTCTGCTGTTCAGGTGGGCTGGTCCGGCGTTGTGGAGTGCTTTGTGTGCATGGGTGAGGAGCTTGAAGGTGATCCTCTTGTTGACGGGGAGCCAGTGTAGGTCTCTCAGGTGGGGGGTGATGTGGCTGCGGCGGGGGACGTTGACAATCAGTCAGGCGGAGGGGTTTTGGATGCGTTGTATTCGTCGCAGGTGTTTGGCTGGGATTCCTGCGTAGAGTGCGTTGCCGTAATCCAGTTTTGTGCTGACGAGGGCCTGTGTCACCGTTCTTCTTGTTTCGGTCGGGATCCACTTGCAGATCCTGCGGAGCATGTGGAGGGTGTTGTAGTAGGAGGAGGAGACGGCGTTGACCTGCTTAGACATGGAGAGGGAGGAGTCGAGGATGAATCCTAGGTTACGTGCATGGTCAGTGGGTGTTGGTGCTGTTCCCAGTGTAGTCGGCCACCATGAGTCATCCCAGGCTGAGGGGGTGGGTCCGAGGATGAGGACCTCCATCTTGTCCGAGTTCAGCTTCAGACGGCTGCTCCTCATCCAGTCGGCGACGGCCTTCATTCCCTCGTGGAGGTTGGTTTTGGCGGTGTGTGGGTCCTTGGTGAGGGAGAGGATGAGCTGGGTGTCGTCAGCGTAGGAGATGATGTTGAGGTTGTGATGGCGGGCCACTTGTGCAAGAGGGGTCATGTAGACGTTGAAGAGCGTCGGGCTGAGAGATGAGCCCTGGGGGACGCCGCAGATGATGTCGGTGGCTTCGGATCGGAAGGGTGGGAGGGGGACGCTCGGGGATCTGCCGGAGAGGAACGACGTGGTCCAGTCAAGGGCCTTCTCTTGGATTCCGGCTTCTAGGAGGCGTGTCTTTAGAGTGCGATGGCAGACCGTGTCGAAGGCGGCTGACAGGTCCAGGAGGATGAGGGCTGATGTTTCGCCGTTGTCTAGTTGGCACCTGATGTTGTCTGTGGCGGCGATGAGGGCTGTCTCGGTGCTGGGGTTTCGTCTGAATCCGGACTGGGACGGGTCCAAGATGGTGTTGTCTTCCAGGTGGCGGGCCAATTGCATGTTGACGATTTTCTCGATGACCTTTGCCGGGAACGGGAGCAGGGAGATGGGCCGGAAGTTTTTGAGGTCCTTGGGGTCCGCCTTGGGCTTTTTGAGGAGGGCGTTGATTTCAGTGTGCTTCCAGCTTTCCGGGAATGTCGCTGCTTCGAAGGAGATGTTGATGACCTTCCGTAGTTGGGGTGCGATGGCTGCGTCTGCTTTGTTGAAAACGTGGTGTGGGCACGGGTCTGACGGAGATCCTGAGTGGATGGAGTTCATGACCTTGCGTGTCTCGTCGTCGTTGACGTTGGACCAGGAGGTCAGGTGGTTGGCGCTGGTAGTGTTCACAGGGGAGGTGGAGTCTGGCATAGTCGGGGTGGTCGTTGTGTTGAAGCTGTCGTGGATGTCAGCGATCTTGCGGTGGAAGAAGATGGCTAGTGAGTTGCACAGTTCTTGTGAGGGCGGGATGTCGTTGGCGCTGGGGATGGAGAGTTCCTTTACGATGCTTGTTGGACCCGGTCCTTTGGGCAGGTTCACCCCGTGACTTTTTGCTTTTTCCTAGCCTGTTTTTGGAACCTGGATTGGTGATTTTAGGCCTCTGCGCACTTTTTCACTGTGGTACAGTGTAAAGTGCGTGTGCTCTCTGTGTATGGATGGTGAGTGACCTGCCCTCCCATAGGAATGAATGGGGAATATGTATGCCCATGGTAGATTCCTGATGCATGGGGAGTGCAGGGTCGAGTTTGATATGTATAAATTCGTGAGAAGGAACGCTGCAGAATGGTGTATGCGGCATGGCTGTGTTTAGTCTAGAAGCGCTACTTTTAGAAGTTGGCATAATTGTGTAGTGAGTCTGCTGGCACGTGATTGGCTGATGGGCCTGGCCCAGGCATGCCTGGGCCTGCTGGTAGATGGACTGTCTGGAGGAGGGGGGTCTGAGTCAGCCGTAGATGAAAGGCCCCCATCTGCTGTCACGGATGGGAGGGAAGAGCTCTGGGGGTGCCAGGCTGTGCCTGTCAGCCCACCCTGCTGCCTCTCCCTCCGGATGGCCCACTGTCACCTCTGACCTGAGGCTGACAGGAGAGGGAAACCAGATACACCCAGGGCTTAGGGCTCGCTCACACAAAGACTTCAAAAGACTTCAAAGCCTTTTCTGTGTATAAGAAGGGGCTGTGTTCCCTTCCCACTGGGTCTTGTCTTGTTCTGTGCTGACTGGGATCTACCCGGGGCGGGCGCTGCCCAGCCCCTGGAGGAGGATGGACTGCTGGGGGACTCTTCCTGACTGTCCCCCTGCCTGCTGCATTGCTTAGAAGACTTTGCTGGTCCATAGCGCTTAGTAGCGCTGTATTTGCTTTTCCTAGCGCCTGGGAGCGCTTTACCTATTTTTCTAGCGCTTGGGAGCGCTTTATTGCCCAAGCGCAGGAGAGCGCTTTATTCGTCTTCATAGCGCTACTTGGCCCGAGCGCTTAATAGCGCTTCAACTTTTATGGGGTGCTGGTTGTAGCGAGGGTGCCACCCCTCGGATCGTGGTTCCCCGCCTGCCTGCCTAAAGAGGAGGGCCGCTGCGCTGCCCGCAGCGACCCGGAAGTGGTCGGCCGGCCAATCTCAGCGCGGCCGGCCGGAAGTCCCGCCCCCCCCGCAGTCGGCGGGAAGGAGAAGAAAGAAGGCGCGGGAGATGGCGGCGGTGGACGGGGCTCCTCTCGGCTGAGGGAGCCCCAGGGAGATGGCGCGGCCGGTTGGCAGGGCTCCCGTGTGCCGAGGGAGCCCTGCAGAGAAGGAAGGAGCTGCGTGGGTCGGTGCGGGGCTCCCGTGTGCGGAGGGAGCCCCGGAGAAGCAGAGGAAGCATGGCGGCCGGCTTGCAGGGCTCCCGTGATGCGAGGGAGCCCTGCTGCATCCAGGAGACCGCCACCGCAAGTCCTTAGCAGGGCCCAGAGAGGAGCCGAGTGACTGCGGGGCTCCCATGGCCTGGAGGGAGCCCCAGCCGAGAAGTCCCGCGCCACCGCCCAAGGAGGAGGAGCCTTCCCCAGCAGCCGGTGAGTGTCCCGAGGCTGATGGGGGGAGAGGTTCCTGGCGAGTGGCGGTGCCTATGTAAGGCAGCGCCGGGCATAAGACTGAGTCAGGGCGGCCCCGGTGGTGCAGTGGGCCGCCCCAACATTGAATAGAGCCCAAGAGGCTCTGGGGACATTTTCTCTGGAGGCAGAGTCCTCCGAGGGGCTCCAATGACGGGGCCAAGTTGCTTTTAGAGCCTGTTAGGCTCCGGGGGCATTGTAGAGAGTTTGAGCCCCCGGAGAGGGACTCCCACGATAGCCGCATTTGTTTGTTTAGAGCCCCGAGAGGCTCTGGGCCATTTTTTAGAGATCGAGCCAGAGGAGGGCTCGAACGACCCCCCCACAGTTGTTTTAAGAGCCTGCTAGGCTCAGGGGGCATTGCTGTGGTCAGAGCCTGTGTGGCTCCAGCGGATGTGCGAAGTTTATTTTCAGAGCCTGTGTGGCTCCAACCTTCTGCGCAGTGTTGTGCTAGGGCCAGTGAGGGCCCAGGCGCAGTTTTGAATCTCCAGCTGCCCAGCAATTAGTGGGCAGCTGCACCGTTTAGGCGCAATTTCAGGAGAGAGTCCCCGTGTGGGACAGCGAGGGCACCGTGGTGCCAGGCCTTCCCAGCTGCGTAGCACTTAGTGCCAGCTGCAACGTTTAGGCCCTTGTGAGTGTTCCCAGGGGCCCAGCAAGTAGTGGGCCCCTGCATCGTTTAGGCCCTGACATTGAGATTCAGGGCGTTCTAGCCCCAACAAGGCCAGTTGGCCTAGGGACTGCCACAGGAGGTGGCTTATGTAGGAATTGCGCAATTGTATGGTTCTTGCACCTCTGAATGTGATTTCTTGCATCATGTCTTATTCCTGCACCTCTGAATGTTTTTAGACATCATGTGACTATTGCGTTACTGTATTATTCTGGTACCTCTGAATGTAATTTTATTGCATCATGTGCTTTATTCTTAACACCGCTGAATGTGTAGGTTTATGCATTATGTGTTTTTCTTTACTACTCCTCTGAATGTATATTTATGCATCATGGGTAATGCGTCCTTTCTTAGACCCCTAAAACGCCGTGTGCTACTTAGGTGGTTTTCCTTTACTACTCCTCTGAATGTGTTTCATACATCATGGGTAATGTGTTCTTTCTTAGACCCCTAAATGCTGTGTGATACTTAGGGGGTTGTTCTTTTTAGTACAGGTGGTCCTAGTGAGGTCCTGGTCCCCTGCGTGACAGTCTCCTAAGGGGTTAGGGTTGCGTAGGTGGTACTTACCTGTTCCCAGTAGTTACTGGATGTGATCTATAACTGTTACTTTGTGTTACAGTGAAGTTTATATACTTTTATTCTAATTTCTGACAAGTATTTCTATATCTGCAAAGTGTTGATTCTGACAGTGGCCCATGTGGCCCTGTCTTGTAAATAATCCCTTGTGAATATTGCCGTGCCAGTTGGCACAATGTACATGTGTAATTTCTATCTGATATGCTTTGACAATACAAAAGTTATTTTAATATAACCTTGTGTGGAGTCTCTTTTGTGGTGTACCTAGTATGTTGTTGCTGTTGTGCGCTGACGCAAATGCTTTACACATCGCCTCCGAGTTTAGCCTAGACTGCTCGTGCCAAGCTACCTAGAGGGTGAGCAGGGGTTATCTTGGCGTGTGACTTCCTTGCCCTGACTGGAACGGTGGTTTCTGCCTGGCTTTGGCATCAGCCTTAGCCTACCAGAAATAGCCGGTTTCTAACATTGGTGGCAGCGGTGGGATTTGGACGTGTGTTTGCACAGTGCCATAGCAACAACTGGCAACATTACAAAAACTCTGTGTTTTTCAGATAGTCACATGTTTGGGATTATTGTTTTTGATTTTGTTTTTCCTCGAGAGTGTCATTTTCAGATGGTGTTCCTGCGCTTTATGTTTAGCGGCAGATGAGAGAAAATGACAGGGCGGGACGCCAGTAGAGAGGGGAGGTTCCCATAGATTAGGAATCCCTTGCTGGGTCCAGTGTCCAACTCCTATTCCTGTCCCTGTGTGGGTAGATGGAAGAGAGGGAGGGTGGAGGAGAAACTGCTTGCTCAGGAGGGTGGTTATTCCCTGAGTGTAGTGTGTGTGTCTGGATTCCCCAGTATGGTAGGATCCAGTGGTGGCAGCTTAAATGTGTCCAGTGCGCGAATTCCCATTCCCATTTCCCAGAGTATGGTGCCTGGTGCTCAGTAAGAGGGCGACAGGTTGAGAGTCAGAGGCAGTGAGGAACTGTCTCACCAGTCTGGAGGGGGAGTGTGTGGATGAGTGGTGTCTTGAACTGGAGGGGTTTGTGTGAGTTTTTTTTAAGGAGCTTGCACGTGAGGTGTACCTCTGGTGGTGTGCAGGAAGTCCTGCAGAGGCATTTGGACAAGAAGGTGGATGTCTGGCTGTGTGCTAGATGTCTTACAGAGACATTAGGGAGTGATTCTAATAGTAGTGGCTTGTGTATCTGATGATCCTGTGTAGGTGAAGAGGTTCATGTGTAGCCCAGCTAGGTCCCATTAGTATGGTAGGGGTGTAGGGGCTCGCGTCCTGTCTCAGTGGAGGCGGAGTGAGTGTGGGACGGTGTGTCCCACGTTGGCCCGAAACCCTGTCTCAGGGCCTGGAGGGTTCCCTAAGGGAGCGCCAGGTCAGGGGCCTAGGCTGTACTCACAAGTCATTTGAGGAGGATCGTTCTGTGTCTAGAGGACGGGGAGTGTCTGTAACCAGGACTCCGGCGGTCCTAGTGTTGGGCAGTACCGCTCCTAAGTGGAGGGTGCAGAAGTCCTGGCTCGCTGAGCATTTGACCGTCTAGAGTGCTTGACCATTTTTTGGGGCCTCGGGAGGTCATTCCCCGAGGAGGGGGGAGTTCAGGTTCAGCCTGACCTGGAGGGAAGGGCATCTGTAGTCAGTGTCCTGACCGGTTGTTGGCTTCCAGGGGTACCGCTCCCAGGTGGGAGGGTGCAGAACCCTGGAGGGGGGTGCAGAGGGACGGTGTCCTTACTTCTGACCCCGGTGGGAGGAGAGTGTGTCGCTGCTACGCCGCTGGCGTGTGCTCTGTCTAGCCTGAGACATACTGGGCCTGTGATCATGGAACTGGAAGGGGGTGCAGAAGGACGGTGTACTTCTGACCCCGGTGCAACTTGAGGGTTTAAATCCTAGGTTGGGAGATTAGGAAACTTCTAGGTCAAGAGGAACTCTACCAAAGTGAATCAGCTGAAGAGACTGAGGGGGCTGCCCTTGCTGTGTGTTCTGGGGCCCACCTGCAGTTTGTTGTTTCCACTAAGGTGGAGGAAAGGGGGCTTTGCTGTGGGCTGTGCCCCCCACCTGCTTGAAGAGGGACTGTGCTGTGTGCTTTGTACCTCAGAAGTGAAATAGTTTCCAGGTAGGTCCTGATCTGGTAGGAGAGTTGTGTTCTGGTGAGTGCTTCCCTGTGAGGGTTATTCCTTCATCGTGACTGGAAGCAAGGGTCCCTACTTGGTCTAAGGTACTTACCTCTGCCAACTAGAGACCCCCAGTTCTAACATTGAAGGAATAGAGGTAGGGTGGGGCATTCTTGCCGTGACCTCTGGTCAACCTGAGGGTGTGGTCCCTAGGTTGTAGGAGCAGTGGTAGTGTAGCTACCCTGGGAGAGAGAGTGGAGATTGGCTATTGTGTGCCAGGGGCTTCTGCCCCCACTCTGTGGATTGGTTAGGACCTGTGGTCTTTGGATGGCCTAGGGCCTGGTCCTGGCTGTGGATGACTAGTGTGTACCAGTGGGGTATCCTAGTTGTGTCAGAGAGCTTTTATTGAGGGAAATCCCTGTGGGTTCAGAGTGGCGAAAAACTGTAAGGTGGCCCTGCCCTGCAGGCCCGTCTCCGTGGTTTTGTCGCCCAAAGCATTGAAGACCATCAGTGTAGTGATTGGTCTACCCTGCGTTTTGGCTGGAAGGGGGATGTGTTGGACCCGGTCCTTTGGGCAGGTTCACCCCGTGACTTTTTGCTTTTTCCTAGCCTGTTTTTGGAACCTGGATTGGTGATTTTAGGCCTCTGCGCACTTTTTCACTGTGGTACAGTGTAAAGTGCGTGTGCTCTCTGTGTATGGATGGTGAGTGACCTGCCCTCCCATAGGAATGAATGGGGAATATGTATGCCCATGGTAGATTCCTGATGCATGGGGAGTGCAGGGTCGAGTTTGATATGTATGAATTCGTGAGAAGGAATGCTGCAGAATAGTGTATGCGGCATGGCTGTGTTTAGTCTAGAAGCGCTACTTTTAGAAGTTGGCATAATTGTGTAGTGAGTCTGCTGGCACGTGATTGGCTGATGGGCCTGGCCCAGGCATGCCTGGGCCTGCTGGTAGATGGACTGTCTGGAGGAGGGGGGTCTGAGTCAGCCGTAGATGAAAGGCCCCCATCTGCTGTCACGGATGGGAGGGAAGAGCTCTGGGGGTGCCAGGCTGTGCCTGTCAGCCCACCCTGCTGCCTCTCCCTCCGGATGGCCCACTGTCACCTCTGACCTGAGGCTGACAGGAGAGGGAAACCAGATACACCCAGGGCTTAGGGCTCGCTCACACAAAGACTTCAAAAGACTTCAAAGCCTTTTCTGTGTATAAGAAGGGGCTGTGTTCCCTTCCCACTGGGTCTTGTCTTGTTCTGTGCTGACTGGGATCTACCCGGGGCGGGCGCTGCCCAGCCCCTGGAGGAGGATGGACTGCTGGGGGACTCTTCCTGACTGTCCCCCTGCCTGCTGCATTGCTTAGAAGACTTTGCTGGTCCATAGCGCTTAGTAGCGCTGTATTTGCTTTTCCTAGAGCCTGGGAGCGCTTTACCTATTTTTCTAGCGCTTGGGGGCGCTTTATTGCCCAAGCGCTGGAGAGCGCTTTATTCGTATTCATAGCGCTACTTGGCCCCGAGCGCTTAATAGCGCTTCAACTTTTATGGGGTGCTGGTTGTAGCGAGGGTGCCACCCCTCGGATCGTGGTTCCCCGCCTGCCTGCCTAAAGAGGAGGGCCGCTGCGCTGCCCGCAGCGACCCGGAAGTGGTCGGCCGGCCAATCTCAGCGCGGCCGGCCGGAAGTCCCGCCCCCCCGCAGTCGGCGGGAAGGAGAAGAAGGAAGGCGTGGGAGATGGCGGCGGTGGACGGGGCTCCTCTCGGCTGAGGGAGCCCCAGGGAGACGGCGCGGCCGGTTGGCAGGGCTCCCGTGTGCCGAGGGAGCCCTGCAGAGAAGGAAGGAGCTGCGTGGGTCGGTGCGGGGCTCCCGTGTGCGGAGGGAGCCCCGGAGAAGCAGAGGAAGCATGGTGGCCGGCTTGCAGGGCTCCCGTGATGCGAGGGAGCCCTGCTGCATCCAGGAGACCGCCACCGCAAGTCCTTAGCAGGGCCCAGAGAGGAGCCAAGTGACTGCGGGGCTCCCGTGGCATGGAGGGAGCCCCAGCCGAGAAGTCCCGCGCCACCGCCCAAGGAGGAGGAGCCTTCCCCAGCAGCCGGTGAGTGTCCCGAGGCTGATGGGGGGAGAGGTTCCTGGCGAGTGGCGGTGCCTATTTAAGGCAGCGCCGGGCATAAGACTGAGTCAGGGCGGCCCCGGTGGTGCAGTGGGCCGCCCCAACATTGAATAGAGCCCAAGAGGCTCTGGGGACATTTTCTCTGAAGGCAGAGTCCTCCGAGGGGCTCCAATGACGGGGCCAAGTTGCTTTTAGAGCCTGTTAGGCTCCGGGGGCATTGTAGAGAGTTTGAGCCCCCGGAGAGGGACTCCCACGATAGCCGCATTTGTTTGTTTAGAGCCCCGAGAGGCTCTGGGCCATTTTTTAGAGATCGAGCCAGAGGAGGGCTCCAACGACCCCCCCACAGTTGTTTTAAGAGCCTGCTAGGCTCAGGGGGCATTGCTGTGGTCAGAGCCTGTGTGGCTCCAGCGGATGTGCGAAGTTTATTTTCAGAGCCTGTGTGGCTCCAACCTTCTGCGCAGTGTTGTGCTAAGGCCTGTGAGGGCCCAGGCGCAGTTTTGAATCTCCAGCTGCCCAGCAATTAGTGGGCAGCTGCACCGTTTAGGCGCAATTTCAGGAGAGAGTCCCCGTGTGGGACAGCGAGGGCACCGTGGTGCCAGGCCTTCCCAGCTGCGTAGCACTTAGTGCCAGCTGCAACGTTTAGGCCCTTGTGAGTGTTCCCAGGGGCCCAGCAAGTAGTGGGCCCCTGCATCGTTTAGGCCCTGACATTGAGACTCAGGGCGTTCTAGCCCCAGCAAGGCCAGTTGGCCTAGGGACTGCCACAGGTGGTGGCTTATGTAGGAATTGCGCAATTGTATGGTTCTTGCACCTCTGAATGTGATTTCTTGCATCATGTCTTATTCCTGCACCTCTGAATGTTTTTAGACATCATGTGACTATTGCGCTACTGTATTATTCTGGTACCTCTGAATGTAATTTTATTGCATCATGTTCTTTATTCTTAACACCGCTGAATGTGTAGGTTTATGCATTATGTGTTTTTCTTTACTACTCCTCTGAATGTATATTTATGCATCATGGGTAATGTGTCCTTTCTTAGACCCCTAAAACGCCGTGTGCTACTTAGGTGGTTTTCCTTTACTACTCCTCTGAATGTGTTTCATACATCATGGGTAATGTGTTCTTTCTTAGACCCCTAAATGCTGTGTGATACTTAGGGGGTTGTTCTTTTTAGTACAGGTGGTCCTAGTGAGGTCCTGGTCCCCTGCGTGACAGTCTCCTAAGGGGTTAGGGTTGCGTAGGTGGTACTTACCTGTTCCCAGTAGTTACTGGATGTGATCTATAACTGTTACTTTGTGTTACAGTGAAGTTTATATACTTTTATTCTAATTTCTGACAAGTATTTCTATATCTGCAAAGTGTTGATTCTGACAGTGGCCCATGTGGCCCTGTCTTGTAAATAATCCCTTGTGAATATTGCCGTGCCAGTTGGCACAATGTACATGTGTAATTTCTATCTGATATGCTTTGACAATACAAAAGTTATTTTAAAATATAACCTTGTGTGGAGTCTCTTTTGTGGTGTACCTAGTATGTTGTTGCTGTTGTGCGCTGACGCAAATGCTTTACACATCGCCTCCGAGTTTAGCCTAGACTGCTCATGCCAAGCTACCTAGAGGGTGAGCAGGGGTTATCTTGGCGTGTGACTTCCTTACCCTGACTAGAACGGTGGTTTCTGCCGGGCTTTGGCATCAGCCTTAGCCTACCAGAAATAGCCGGTTTCTAAAAATGCTGAAGAGCTCCTTGCTGTCGTGTGCGTTGTTATCCAAGCGGTCTTTGAAGGAAGATCTCTTGGCTAATCTGATGAGGTGGTGATGTCTGCGGGTGGCGTCCTTGTGGGCTGCGTGGTTGTCTGGTGTGAGTTCGTGGAGCCATATCTTCTCCGGTTTCCGGCATGCGCGTTGGGAGGTCTGGAGCTTGTCGGTGAACCAAGTGGCTCTCTTGCTGGCGTGGCTGTTGGAGGGTTTCTTGAGCGGTGCGAGGGTGTTGGCGCAGTCGTCGATCCACTGTCTGAGGTTGATTGATTGATTACGAGGGTAAGGTTTCAACCAAAAGGCTTTCAACATAATATAAGTAGATGTATTTTCTGAGGGCCAATCATTTGCAGTGATAATCGATTTTCATGGAGGTCCAGTGATATATTTATAGACCATAGGTAAAAGGTAGAAGACAAGTAAAAAGGTACTCATCACATTCCAAAACTCCCTTTTCCAACCACAAATGTAATTCTCCACAACACTTTTATTTGACCCCAAAATATTATTTCTAGAAAGTATTTCACAACAAGCCCAGTCATTC
Organism: Lissotriton helveticus; assembly: GCF_964261635.1. Taxonomy (NCBI): domain Eukaryota; kingdom Metazoa; phylum Chordata; class Amphibia; order Caudata; family Salamandridae; genus Lissotriton; species Lissotriton helveticus. The sequence continues at coordinate 1,594,225,597 of NC_136067.1, read as the reverse complement.
AGATGCCTCATTGCTCCTTTCATATACATTGTTTTGGATCACAATACTACATTGCCCCCTTTATGAGCAAATGTATTTTTGTGTGGAGAGTTAATAGTCTTCCTGGTCTTGTTCAATGTTTTCAAAACAGAGACAACTCTATTACAAGACATTCCAACAAAATCAAATCGCAGTTGGCTATATGTCTAGATACAGGTCTAAAATTAATAATTGCACTCTCATCGATACACATACCTAAAGTCTCTAAGACACTTTCTCAAAGCATGCCTCATTGTCGAAATGTTCTATTGCTGATTCATTCTCATATTCTAAAGCACAAATATTCCCTAATGTCTCAGGGTCACCTAGACACAAATTGTAGTCATGAAATTCATTTGATGGATATGACAATTCTTTTCTTTCCTTATTTTAGAAAAATCGAAGGATTTCACTAATATCAAGTTATGAATACATTTGAAAAAATCAATATGAGTTACATGTAGTTGAAGGAGGTTTCAAAAGAAAAGTACAAACCGCGATTAAACAATTGCAATTCAACAATACTATGGTATTTTTCAGTTAAGCTCTTTTACCATATTCAGACTCACAAGCAATATGATTTCATCCTCCATCTTTTCAGGTCTGTTTCAAATTCGCTCCCTTCATTTACTTTGACCTCCTCATTGTTATTTTCTGGGGGGTTTTCTTCTTCTTCTTCCTTTGACCTATTGCTTTTTTGATCTGAGTACTTCCCTTGCCCAGCAAAGGAATTTCATCTAAAAAAAGTATCAGGTTTCTTTTTTTGCCACACTATTTGAACATCCTTCTTCTGGATCTGTCTCAGCCCAGAGCTCGTATCTCTGGCCACTGATTCCTGGCTTAGACTATTTTGTTCCATATTGCTCTCCTTATGTAAGGATCAAATGTACTTGAAAACGTAAAGACTTGTCCTAGTTCATTATCACTTTTGTTCCTCAGATATTTTAGAGACTTCATGTTCTTGATCATTTCCTACTCATTCATTAATACAACTAACCCCTCATTCTCAAGCTTTTTGATTGCATCATGTCACTGTGTTTGTTAAATCCATTCCTTAACTTTGCAATGTGATCTCTTGTTTGTTTTCTATCAGATATAACACCTATTATAATGATATGCAACATATGGGCTGAAACTGTGGTTTTATTCTCTGCCCATTCATCCAGCATAGCCAGAGTAGAGTTCTCATAGATCGATATAAGAAAAATGTGCAGTCTCCGTCATATGAGACCAATGTGAAGATATTTTTTAGAGATGTAATCTTAAACTCCTTTGTCATTTCAGCTTTGGATCTTTTCTTTAATCTCTGTAGCTGAGTGTTGAAACTATCAATAGATTCAATTCTCGAGTGCAGTGAAGGTTTTGCTTGTCATACAACCATCAGCCATTGTGAAATGTTGGAAATCAGGCCACATTGTGCTATACCTAAACAATATCTGCAAACATATTAAAACAGCATTTAAAAGCTTTACAGGTAATGATGTTTCTACTCCTGATTAACATAAGCAATATGCGAACACAAGTGTTTAAATAAGGTATTCGTTTTCCTTTGTCAGTTTCTTACCATCACAAATGCAACATTAACAGACATACTGACTGCACTCAGCCGTCTTAATATGGCACTTTCGTATTTAATTCCAAGATTAAGTTGCCAAAACGTTTATTACAAAGCCCTATTGCTCACTTCCAGGTGCCATAAGTAGCAGATTTACTGCAGGATCTCATTTTAAAGAAGCTTGCAATCTTCCTAATCTGCACTGTAGCCCGAGGAACGTTGTCTTTATATATTGAATTACTTTAAAGACTAGTAGTTATTTCTGTTTCTCTTTAACAATCAGGGTAGTACTCTGTTGGAACCACTTTCTCTAGAAATAATTAAAAGCCGCTGCAACTCGGACGTCTCACAGTGTATTTCTTAGTTTACAGAATTCTATAAAGTAACAAAGTACATTGCTTTATTGAAAACTACCCTGTACAGTAGCATTGCGGTAAATGACGTACTATTTAAATACCACAAACAACTTAGTCAATGGCCTTTTAATTAAAACCGGCCTCGCAGGAGGCAGCTCAGAAATGATGCTGTAAAAAATAAAATAACATTTTCTGGTAATCATCTCTGTTCACCTCAGCATTGGGACGTCTAATGACAGTTACGTCCTGTTCAAAGAGTAGCACTTATGGAATATGTCTTTACACTTTTTTCTTGCTTTTTGCAGCCTATATATACTCCATTGCACTGTTAGCTACTATCCCTGTTACTGCTGTTAATAGCATTATGTTTCAATGTGAGCCACTACAGATGTGTACAGGCGGATATATAGCTGCCTCTCCATGTGCGAGTGAGTGTGTGATCTCAGAATCTATGCGAGTGGCTGCATGTGCATTTTCAGTTAGTACCTCCAAAGACAACATACACCGCCATGAGAACACACAACAGCTACTTAAAACAAGCGAGGCCTATTGGCTTCGCCAATGCTTGTTTTTTTCCCCTGCTCCACTTTATTGTCTTCCTATTGTCGTTGTGTAAATCCAAATTAAACATCTTGGCTGATGGGTTTCAAAAGTGCTTTCCACGGTTTTCTTTTTATTATTATTGGGTTTGTCTTCCCCTCCCCATCGAATTGTGACACTAAATTCATCTGTGTTTTTCATGACGTAGCACGGTTGTTTTCTGTATCAGATGAAAATACCCGAAACACAAACTTTGCATTATTCGTTGCTGTTTGCACCTGTTTTAATTTCCATCCCGTACTCTTCTATCCCTCACACGATACCCGTCAGCCCTTTCTTTTCCACCTACAACTTTCTCTCGGGTTCTTTCCCAATCACTGTATTTATTTATTTTGTTGTTGGGGGGGGGGGTCAGTTTTATATAGCGCGAATTCGGCCCAAAGGTATTGAAGCGCTTTACATGAGCACCGGTTGCATTGCAGAATGTCACATTCTTTTTTTGGCAGGCACCCCCTACACGCGCTCTCTGTTCTCTTCCCACTATCCTTTCGGTGTGCTGTGCCCTTCACTGCAGAGGGGCCCCAAGAGGCCTCCTGAGTTCAGTCTCAGCGCGAGGAGAGGGGGCCCGCGACATCCTGGCCAGAGAGCGCCGGTAAAGTCTGATCGGACCCATCGGTGCGAAACGGTGACGAGACAAGTTGATAAGAGAGTGCTGCGAGAGTCTATCAGATGAAGTGTTGCGAGACTCCCGCGAGAGAAATCTGATGAGTGCTGTGATCTGATCAGAGAGCTGTGAGAGGGCGCTCAGAGGGAGTCGGTGACCGAGTGCTCGGAAAGTCTTATTTGGTAGAGTCTGATAAGAGAGTGCTGCGAGAGTCTATCAGATGAAGTGTTGCGAGACTCCCGCGAGAGAAATCTGATGAGTGCTGTGATCTGATCAGAGAGCTGTGAGAGGGCGCTCAGAGGGAGTCGGTGACCGAGTGCTCGGAAAGTCTGATTTGGTAGAGTCTGATAAGAGAGTGCCACGAGAATCCGCTCAGAGGGTGTCTGGTGGGAGTGCTGCGAGTGTCTGATCAGAAAGAGCTGGTGACAGAGTGCTGAGGTAGTCTACTAAATGAGTACTGCGAGCGTCTGATTGGAGAGAGACTCTGACCCGAGTGTCACAATAATACATTCAGACTGATGCGAGAGTCTCATCAGATAATGCTACGAGAGTCCCACCAGAGTGCCTGTAGATGAAGTGCTGGGACAGTCTGATTAGAAACAATCTGATTAGAAAGTGGTGCGAGAGCTTGTGTACAAAATGTCCCGAGAATCTGATTAAAGAGAGTCTGATGTGAGAGTTTGATCAGAGAGTGTCAGGTGAGACAGCCTCTTTGGGGAGAGTTCGAAAAGAGAGGGCTGCGAGAGTCCGATCAAAGAGTGACATGGTAATCTAACCAGCGTCTTACGAGATTCTGATAAAAGAGAGGCTGATCAGAGTGCTGCGACGGTCCAGAAAGTGTCAGGAGTGTGTGCTGCGAGATTCTGATAAAAGAGCGATCAGAGTGCTGCGAGAGTCCGCTCAGAGTGTCTGGTGAGAGTGCAGCAAGAGCCTGATCAAAGATAGTGTGGAGACAGGGTACTGGGGGGATCTGGTTAGAGAAAGAGACGAGAGTGCTACGAGCGTCAGGTTGGAGAGAGTCTTGAAAGAGTCCGAGAGGTTGCGATCAGACAGGGACATGGTAGTCTAACCAGAGTGTTGCGAGATTCTGATACAAGAGAGTCTCAAAAGTGCTGCAACAGTCCACTCAGTGCCTGATGAGAGTGCTGCGAGATTCTGATAACCGATTGTCTGATCAGAGTGCTGCGGGAGGCTGGTCGGAGTGTGCTCAGAGGGCCTTATCTGATGGAGTCTGATTAGGGGACGTGTAGTGAAAGTCGGAACAGAGGACGCTGGTTCATTTGACAGGAGGGTGGGGTGAAAGTCGAGGACAGAGTGGTCCGGTAACCTCGCCAGAGTCTTCCTCGAGTGCCACCAGGGGTTGTGGTGAACGTGTGACATCAGACTATGACGTGTGAGCTGTATCATAGACTGCTAGCACCTGCTTCGAAGAAGCTCTCTGGGACATGATCACAAGGGCCTTCTGGGGTACATAAAGGCACTGCACGCCTTTGTGAACCAACCCCAAAACATCAGAAATGGGAACATTCCGGGAACCGTCCTATACAACAATAGAACTAAAAGGACTGTGCCCTCCTGGTACTTTTACTAATAAGGAGGTGAACCTTTCAGCTGATGCACAAGGGACTACAAGGTATCTAATAGAGTGCTCTTTCAGTACTATCCCCCACACTCTTAGATGCTTCTTTGATTCAGACCTTAGCGAGTGGCAGGCGGTGCCCTGTGCACGTGAATGTCACGCAGGCCTGGCCTCGCTCGTCTGTCGTCTCTCTATAATGACGAAACATGGTACAAAAAAACAATTAGGACTACACCTGTAAACTAATGGCAACACAACCTGCTCCACTGCCCCTCCCTGCTGTTTTCTCGGTAGTTTGCCTTTTGGCGCGGTTTGTCCTTGCTTTTCGGAGACGCGGGAGTCCTCCTTTGGGCTGCCCCGTTTTGGTCTCAGGGGCTGTTGGGCGCCGGGCGTCTCTCACTGGTTCACGGGTGAGTGGGCCAGGCCTGCCTGCCGCGCCTATCTTTGTCTTTTCCTCCCAGCCAGGCCGGTATTTCTGACTTTGCCTTCGGAGTTACACGCACGCGGCTCCGCCTGCGGGGAGTCTCACCAGGGCCTGGGAGTGCTTCTCACGCCTGGCGCGGGTGTAGGCTAGGAACACCAGCACTATTATTTCTTCTGTTTTTTTTGTCTCTTTACCCCGCCCTCTTTGGTCCTTGGATTATTATATTTGCGGCAGAGTTTAAAATTTCAAATTATTAACTCCTTGCGGCATGGCTATGTCATAGCAGTTACGACATGTGCATGAATTGTAAGGTTTTTAGAAATGATACTCGATAATTTGCTCAATAAACTAGTTTTCATTTCTATACAGAGGCCTCATCCACGTATTGGTGTCACAACAATAAATTATTATGTTTTATAGATTTTGTAATAACTGTCCCGCGTGATCATGTAGGTGAAGTATTTTTTAAATGAAAATGGATGTAACTGTAATACAAAATTATTTCATTAAAAAGAATGCGTAAACATTACGTAAAGTCGCTTTAATTGCTGTTCGTTTGTTGTTTTGGATATGCACACTCCTCCCGTCTCCAAGTGATGGTACCGGCTGTACTATTATCTTCCTGGGGTAGCGCACACACCACACCTTTCTAGAGGGGTTATTTAGGGACGTAACTTGGAATAGCGTGGCAGGAACAGTAGCACCTGGACACAGTGGTCTGAATGCTTTATAATTATTATTTTTTTTGCAAACTGTGACGTAAGGTGCCACCATCTTGCTTGCATTAGTCCCCGTAGCACTCACTCTTGCTGCACCACGCAGTGTACTCCTCGGGCCGGTGTGAGCAGTCAAATGCAAGGATTGCTCACTTGAGCAAATCAAACTTACTTCATGTTCTACTCTGGACTGTGACATTTAATAGCAAATAGCGTGAATGCGGTGTCAAAAAGAAGGGTTTTACTTTTACAGTGCGGAGTAGAGACCGCCGTTTTCGTTCACTTTCAGTGAGAGCCGCAATAGTGAAGACGGCTGGAGCGCGGTCTGTGGTGGCCGTCAGGGCGGACAAAACATCGCAGGCCCGGAGCAGAACCCGCCCTTACTCCGGAAGCAGTTCTCCCTTCCTTTAACTCTGTCGCACTATCACCAAACTTATTTCCCCAAATTTTTTTGTTTATGTAGCATTTGGTGTGTTGTTTTTTTAATCGCCAATGACTCGGTAAAATTAATTGCCTCAACACCTCTGAAGAAACCGATACAAAAATATATTTGTGGACATAATAGTAAGTCTAGTGACGTACAACTGTATATGCATATTGCATAAGCAACTCCACAGACGTACAACTTTATATGCATATTGCATAAGCAACTCTACAGACTGCATATGCATTCATTGTGCTATATAATGTTTTAACATATTTGAATTGGGGGGGGGGGGTAATAACATTAACTTTAGCCTTCGCACTGTAAAAAAATGTAAATTACATTTTATTCGTATATTTGTTTTAAAAAATGTGATTTATGGTGCCAGATTTATTCCACTGACATGGAATAAGTACTCTTATTGCTCATGGATACAAATGTCGTGCGCTTGTACATATAGCTGAGAATAAACTATATTTGTATGCAGTTTTATATAGCGCAAATTAGATCCAAATATATTGGAGCGCTTCACATGAACACCGGTTACATTACACACGGTCAGATTCGATTTTGCTTTGTAAGGTAAAGGGAGATTGGGTGATGTGCCCAGAATCACAGAAACATTGAGACAACGCAGAGATTGGAACCTGCTTCCACAGCTCCAAAGTGGCAGTTCTGGCTTTAACGCCACCCCCCACCCCGGCGCTATCATCAACGAATGTGAGAGAATCAGGAAGCCACAATGCTACATAATGACAGCATCTTTAAAAATACCGCTGTTAACTATTGTAAAAAGTTTGGCCACCATTATTTCCACTCGTGTGAGGTGCTCTGTTGGTTGTGGATCACCCAGAGGAAGGTGTGCACGGTTCACTTGTGAATAAAGAAGACAATAATTGAATGCCCCTCTAAAGTGATGCTGGACACCCCTCACTCTGAAGACCTGCAGACGGATTACTGCGTGGTTTTGGGGTACAGCCACAGAATGCCTTCAATAAAACAAGCACTGAAACATTCCCACAAACCACATATTACTTGTGAGCGCGTACATTATATATAGAATGTTGAAGCAAGACGGACAGATGTACATTCCCCACACAGATAGTCATTGTATCGTTAGTTTAAAGCAAACACGGATACGTTCAGATAGTTTTAGGTTTCTTTTATTAAAATGTCATCCAGAAACACTGGCCAATAATAAATATATCGATAGTTTATCAAGAATATATAAAAAATAAGGACAATTGTTGTCTTCCAGGTTTAACAACAAAATATTTCAAGCAAATGCCCAGGAAAGAAAACAGTAAAAAACATTAACATAAGTTGTCAAGACAGTGAACAAATCTGGTAAGAACCATTTCCCTGAAAAATCAGGAAAATTGTCGAAAAGAACAAAGTGGCACTCTCACGAGGAGGGCAACCCAGCTGTAGGAATAGATCAAGCTGCACTTGTTCCTTTCCCTTTCACATTTCCACAAATGAAGCACCCAGACGTGTGATGACGTGAAAGAATTCACTAATAAATCCTTGTTACAAGGAATCCGACATGAGCCGGTAAAATGTGCTAACAAGACTCGGTCATTAGCATGCATGCATTCCTGGGGCGACAGTACATTCCCTATAAAGAAACAAAAATCACCAGGAGAAAGTTATACATCAGAACACGGAAGCGTCACCCAGTGTAAACTGTCAAAGCCCTCCCTCCATGGATTTTAACACCCACTGTAAAATGATATTTACATCTTTCGTTTTATAAATAACAGGTTTGCTTAGACTGTACAGTAACAACAGCTTTGGAGCAGACCAGTTCTCCATCGAAAAGAAAGTAGCTGTTTCGATTCTTGAGTCGTTTCGAAATAGTCTCTAATGCACCCTGCCTCCTGGCTCTATATGGTAACCCAAATCACAAAAATCGATTTTAACAGTGAGACGTTATTGATTTCACAGTCGCTTTGACCATAATACATTAGGGGCGTATTGTCTAGGAATCACGTAGTCTATTTTGGAGGCAGGGGGCCAGAAAAATGTCATAGGCCTGTTACTTCTCTTGCACACATTGTGCAGTCGGAGTGCGCTGTCTCTCCCTGCCCCGGTTCCTTTAGCTGTAAAAAATAAAATAAAAAAAGCGGTAGCGCCTAGAAAAGTCCAGTTGTAAGCGCTGTATTGTATCTGAACATTTGCAAAATCTGTCTCAGGTCATTTACTGCACATCGTTACTTTTTGTAAACAATTGTTTTTTGGAGGAGGAAGGTGCTCAGACGTCAGAGCCGGGAGTTGTAAATAGTAGAAGCATGCATGCAGACAGGACTACTCGTATACGTCCTGTTGGTGCCACCGAAATTGTACACACGCACATTGAACACACATAATAAGTTCAGCAACAGAATGTCAGTAGTCTTTAGTGTGGATCACTTGAGCAGCTCCTTGGCCTCTGCCGACAGTCTGCTCATGGCCGCCGTGTGCAGGCTGGGCAGGTGCGGCGGGCCCTGGCAGGCCGGGCAGGGGCAAGGCAGGCCGGGCCAGTGCGGGAAGCCGCCCAGCGGCAGCGGCGGAGGAGGCGGCGGGGGCGGGCTCTTGAGCAGGGAGGGCCGCAGCGCGCCCAGGCCTGACAGCGAGCCCGGGCCGGAGGCGGCTCCGCCCAGCAGCGGGTGCGGGCCCGGGGGCGCCCCGGGCCCGCAGTGGAAGGCCGAGTGGTGGTGGCCCCCGCCGACGCCGCCCCCGCCGCCGTAGACCTCGGCCAGCAGCCGCTTCATCTCGTCCAGCGAGCCGGAGAGCATGAGGATGTAGTTGCGCGCGAGCAGCAGCGTGGCGATCTTGGAGAGCTTGCGTACTGACGGCCCGTGCGCGTAGGGCATGACCTCGCGCAGGCCGTCCATGGCCAGGTTCAGGTCGTGCATGCGCTTGCGCTCGCGCCCGTTGATCTTCAGCCGCAGCTGCTGCAGGTCCTGCTCGGAGAGCGGCTTCTTCAGCTTGTACTTGGAGCCGTCGCTCGAGTCCTTGGAGCCGCGGCGCGCGGCCAGCGCCATGTGGTGCAGCTGCAGGTCGCCGTGCTGCGACGACGACACGGCGGCGCCCAGGCGGCGCTGCAGGTACAGCTCGTCCATGTCCGGCGACGAGGCCCGGCTGGAGCCGCAGCTCGAGTCCGAGTTCATGGCCCGCTGGAGGGGGGCGGAGGAGGAGGGTGCGCGGAGCCGCGGGCTGCGGGGTCACACAGGAGCGCGGAGCGGCAGTGCTGCTGTCAGGGCCTCGGTCCGTGCCGAACAGTCTGCGCGGCATATGCTGCAGCCTCCGCCGAGAGGGGCTTTTATAGGGTGGGGTACAGAGGGAGCCTCCCATCCCGCGCGGTGTTCGGGGCGGCGCTGCTGTCACTGCCCCATTTAGTGAGGATTGCTATTCTCTCATCCATTGATGGGGCGCACCAGGACGCCGGGCAGGGAGGGAGGGGGGCTGCTGAGTGACAGCCAGACCCCTCCCTCCCCGAGCCCCGCCTGCGAGGGGAGAGGAGAAAGTCTGCGCCGTCCCCTGAGACAGGTGATCATATGTCATTTCACACCTGCACACGCTGCCTCCTGCCACACGCACTGCAGGATGGAGACTGATGCCTGCATTTCAACCCGTCACCTTTATGGCTTTATTCTATTTGCACGTTTAGACAATTAGTCATTAGCTGAGGAACGCTGCGTTTTCCTGCAAACAAAACGTACCCAGTAACTTTTCATATTTTTTTCTCCCAATAAAAGACAAGTTGTGAACTAGATGAGGAATTTTGGAAATGGTTGCAATGTAGATCGATACTTTGATGTTTCACTGCCACGATGAATTTTAGAGGATTCGGTTTGACTCTATGATCGTCACCATCCCCTTCAGTTTCAGAGGAGAGAACAACATCAACGATTTTCTCACAAAATGTTGCCCATTGACATAACGCCATTTTGTTAAGAAAATATCACATCGATTACTGATTATATTTCTATTGTTTTCATGGAGCCTAAAACTTTTTTCAATAAACGTGCTGGTTGAATCGAGCCTGGAAGTTGAATCGTGATTTGAATACTCTGATTATAAGATGTTCGCTTCCTGTTTAATAAATATGTCACTTTCAGTTGTCGTTTTCCATCAGGTTCTCTGCTAGGGCTCGTTATTAAACTCTTACTCTTCTCCGCAGGGTTTGAAATAACTTTATAAGTTTGAAATGGACAAACCATAGTCGACGGCACGTTTTATGATCAGTGCACGGTGCATCATTGCAGCTGGGAAGGCAAGCGGAGCCGCGGGAGGACCCGTGGTGGTGTGTGAGGGATGACTGTCCGTGCATCGAGATGAAAAGAGGATGGGACATTACATAGATTTTTTTTCTCTCTCCGAATACTGTGAGATCTTCGAAAGTATATTCCTCTGTTTTGTGTGTAATACGCGGTCACGTAATATACAGTAATTTATACAACCTGTCTCTTGCTGTTTTTCCAGTCACATTTCTGTGTGTGGAAGAGACAGCAGCAGGGCGAGCACGGGCATTTGGCAAGATTTGCGGTTGAGAATTAATGACAGATCGAATGAAAGAGCCAATTTAGAGACCCTCGGAAGAGGCGATGCAAAGGAGAGAGAAGAAAAGTCGCAAAGAAGGAGAAGCAAATACAGTGGGAAAGGGGCCAGGAGAACGGAGAAAAGAGAAATTGAGGCTGATTGAAAGGAACCGTAAAAGAAGCAAGACAAAAGAGACAAGTAAAGAGATTAAATCGGAAGAAGGATTGAAGAATCGCACAAGAGGGACAGCTGCTCCGAAGTGTCGAACGTAGGTCCGAGAGGGAGCGAGAGATAGTGATCAGCACAGATATTCAAGAATGACAGAAAATACAAGAACGTATGCGTAATAACTAGAATGAGAAAACAGAAACACTAACTGAGAAAAGGAAAGAAAGGACGGAAAGGGACGTGCTTAACTAGACTCTGAACAGAAAAACTTCCGAGAGTGAAATCAGAATAGAAGAGGAACGTGATATTTGCGTTGGAATGGACGCCGAGCACGGAGAAGAGTTGCCATCGAAGGGGTGAAGAAGGCGCGGGCCTCCCGTGCCGGGTGCACTGCCCCGGGTGAGGTGGCAGCACGCCGGCTTGAGGATCGGCACCACTGCCCGTCACCACTCCGGCAGCACGCGGCACACAAGCATGGGTCACACCCGCAGCGCAGATGAAGCCAACACACGCATCAAACACGCAGGCCAAGCTACAGTGCACACGCTCCTGTCAGACAGTACACATACTACTAAAACACACGCAGCGATACACAAATAAAAATCCATATTTTTCACACACTGCCCAGCAAACATCTCAACACTAGCACCCCGTGGAAGCCACAGACCTCTGGAAACACACTCAAAACAGAACATATATGCACTCGTATACAAGCCCACAGTCACAAACGCATACCAGAGAAACACCTACATACCACGTAAATATACGGGCATAGCTGTACGTAGTTTCATACATTACCCATCAAGATTAATGTGAAAACACCACGACATACACACAACTCGGAGAAGACACGGGACTGGGAAACTACACATAGCACCTACACAAATATGTGCACACATACCCTTGACCACAAACACTCGCACACACTCACCAGACAAGCACATGCTCGCCCTATAAAGAAACACACTTAGGAGTACGCGCACACTACCGTCAAACACACCACAACACACACACCATGGGGAGAAGACAAAAGACTAGGTAAACAAACACACACCTGTACATGGAAACATACGTATCCAAGTCCACAATAACCTAAATTCACACGCACTAGACTAACACATACACACCACATATACAAACGCACATCGAAAAATGCATTCACTCCACCCATCAAAAGTTCATGTACGTCGCAAAACATATTCACTCACAGAAGACAGCACTCACAGAATTATAACATATGTACATGTATATTCAGTGTTCATAAACTCACAATAACTTGAAACACGTAAATACATTATATCCAAGCACACATAAGACTATGCACACACATACACACAATCTATTAACCTTATATGCAAACATACCACAACACACACTCGCCACTAGGAGAAGACACTGGTCGACGGAGACGCACAGGACACAGTTGGAGTCATGTAAAACTACCGCAAGTTTATTTAAGACTCACACAACCCACACACGCAATTCACACACACACTGCACATCAATCTCTGAGTCTGTTTCTATGGACTCCCGCCACTGCCAAGCATCTACATTGCACGGGACCCTGGCAAACCTAGCGCAAAGCTAAGATTTAACAGTGTTCAAAGCACTGAAAGAATATTGCGGGTATGTCAAAAAGGACTGCACAACAATTTTTTAATATAAACTTGTATCCGCGTAAGTTTCGGGTCTGTTCAGCTTCATAGCACTTGTCAGTTTCTAAAAATCAATTTAAAATTATGATTTCAAATAGGCTTTGTTGTGATAATGCTTTTAATATATTCGGTTCCGGTTAATTACACTCGGGTGTTCTTTGAATGCTTGTATTTAAAGAGTGGTAATGGGAAAGCTGTTTAGCATGCAATAAAATGCTGTCCGGATCGAAGTATAACTTTGTACATATTTGAAGTATATTGATCACGGGTTATTTTTGTTGCCGTGATGAAGTTCCGACAGACAGGTAGAGTCACTAGTTTGCAAGACTGGTGGCGAATTCTGATGCGGAATAATTGTTATTTACTTGATGTAGGTGTTTTGTGTAGCTCCCACGGTGCTGCCCGGCTGCATCAGTGCGCTAGCCATGGAAGATGCAGCGAAGCGGAGTGAAGTGCAAGAGCCCGAACACTGACTTTGGTGATCAAGCGGCAAATTTCAAATCAAATGCGCATCCGGGGGCAGTTGGCCCAGATCACAATTGAATTTAAAACACCTATGCATCGGGTTTCAGTTCTCAGTAGTGCTTCTCTTCTGATGATATTTACGTAATAAAATATTATAACTTATGCAGAATGTTTAAAACAAGATTCAGGAGAAAGGATGTGAAAATAGTACCGTTGAACCCCGATGTTGCCTTACTGCCATACATAGTGATGTCCAATTGACCCCCGATTGGAAATGGTTTTCCTACACAAGGTCTTTACAGCAAGGGTGTGTGTGTCGGAGATCTATGAAAGTGTAGACGGGAAAAGCTATTTGTATTTTACTTATTTTTTCCGTGTTGAATGAAAAACCCTCTGAGATCGGGGGCGCAACATGCTGCGAACTGGAAGCTCCGCAGAGTTTACATCTGACAAATGAAGATTCAGCCGCCACCTTTTACTGCCACTTAAATACTACTCACAGACCTATTTCAGTACCGCTGAGAAGTTTAAATACCGCCGGCAGCGCTCTTTGAGTGACGCTGCCCATCAGAGCTGGGGTAACGGGTATGGCAGAGTTGACAAATTCGAGATCAGATTCTTAAAAAATATATGTTTTTATTAAGGAGCAAAGAACAAGATATTTATCCAAATGCATCTTGAGATCAGTTTCAATGGCATACGGAGTGAGAAGGCGCTGCCGCTCTCTGTCTTCATGATAAAGTTACAGATCGCGGAAAATAACTTTATTCTTAATCAATAAGCGGGCGCGGAGCGGGGCCGCGCTCTGTCCAGGACTCGGGAGTTAGACACACGCTCTATCAAGTGGGCTCTGCAGTTTACCCTTCTCGCGGTGCTTGGTTATTCGGTATTATATACCCTTCTCTATCCCTTCATCTTCCCTTTCTCTCTCTCGTTCCATTCTTCATCCTCTTGGCCCCACATCCTTTATCCAGCCTCCCCGTCCTTCGCCATGCTTTCTTTCCTCTTCATTCTTCCTTCCTCCTCGCCCCTCTCTCTAACGCCTCTTTTTATCCCCTTCATCTCCACCTGTTGCTCCTTCCCTTTAGTCTCATCTTTCCCGTCCTATCCATCGCACAGCTTTCCTTCTGTCCTGTCCATTTCTTTCTCCCCCAACCACAAACCACTCCTCCATCCCGTTCCTTTCTTACTTCCTCCCTAGGCACTTTCTTTCCGTCCTCTTCTTTTTTCCACTTCCCTCTCCCCATCACCTCTTCCTACACCCATGAACTCAAACCTACCCTCCCCTCCCCTTCATCATCATTTGAGGGAAAAAGCGCACATGACAGTAGGTGAAGGTTCGTAAAACCTTCAATAAACAATCCCCTCTCTTTTTACCTATCTGTAAAAAGTTGTTCGGACAGAGATTCAAGGCACTAAGGAAGGAGGGGGTTTGTGGGAAGTGATTGCGGCTGGTGCTGTCTTGAAGGGACATTGCACATCTCTGGTTCATCTCAGCTTCGAGGAGGGGTGCGAGTCACCCCTCTGCAGTCACTCAGATGTGCGATTGTTGACACGCCACCTCTGATCTGGCAGCTTACATAATGTATGCTTGACTGGAGTAATTCATTCTTCGTGCTTTATCTTCCCGTGTCCTCATTAGAATACTAATGTCAAGTTTGTGATAGTGCGTGCTCTGTATCACAGGCCTCGCTCTCACGCAGTCTTTCACACTCCACGGGCCTCGGTACTTTCACATTTCACAGCACGTTTTACCACACCCCTCCCCCTTACGGTACCGGCTTCTTTCCCAATTTCCAGGTACAGGTTTAGTTTCGATGGTCCTGGTCACAGGCCACAAGTCCTGAAAAATAGAAGGCAGCGGACTAACCAAGTTAGGCAGTATGCTTTGACATCATGAGGCCAGGACACATGACATGGCCAGCCCCTGTCCGTGCAGGTAGCAGTGGTGGGGAAGCGTTGGGGAGGATTTCGAGGGACGATGCAGAGGGAAAAATAATTATTTATTTAATGTTCCCTCTGCATTGTCCCTCGAAATCCCAACCAACGTGATCTCACCACCCCACTGCTGTTACCTGCAAGGACCACAGCTGGACATTGCACTGGCATTACAGAAAGTGACCTCACTGGAAGTGACATCACAAGAAGTTACATCAGATATTAAGCAGTAGCGGGTGGCACAGGCAAGAGCAGTGGGGCTGGGCGGGTGGGGAGGTAGTGGAAGTCGACAGATGACAGGATAAGTAATATTCAATAAAGAAATGTAAATGTAAATGTAGTATACTTGTAAAGCGCACAGCTGCCCCAGCAACGGGGCGTCCCGGCGCTGTATAACTCTGGGGAACCCGTCCTGGCTTTCCCTGTGGGATGGTCCCTTGCTGGGAGTCCCCAAGGTGGAGCCAGGCATCCCCGGAATTGGTGGGGCCGTTGTGGAGATTAGGCAAGCTAATGCCCAGAGTTGCCGAGTGGAACCCCTGATTAGAGTAAGCACCGAAGCGAGAATTATCAAGTCCGCTGACCAAGGTCCACGACCCTGCCGCGTCGGGAATTGAACCCTGGTCCCAGGCTGACTTCTGCTTTCAGGCCTGCCGCCTCTAACCAGTGAGCCACACTACTCCACTTACTTTGCCCTCGCCGCATGCAGCAATGCAACGAGCACCCGCCCCACCGACCCCCACACTACCTCACCACTCTTACCTGTGCGAGCCGCTACTGATATTAATACCTCACACATATTTTTATCAGGTATATCATGAGTACATAAAAGCGCATTATGTGATTTAACAAATAAGATATGGGATTGTGCCAGAAAAAAAGCGCAATCCCCACACATAATCTGGGCCTCAACTAATACATTGTTTTTAAAACCCGGCCCCAAAAAAATTGGCAACAAGGAGAAGCATGGTAGTAGATCTGTTCTGCTTAATTGGTTGCAAAGTTGGCGTTTAAAAATATGTTTTGAGGAAGTCATCTGCTACAGTGGTGCCCTGTAAATTTTAGGGAATACTAATAATGGTTAGATAACTCTGGACGTTAACACTTTTGCTAGAGAGATCTGTGTTTTGTCTAGCCCCCGATACAAATCAAATATAGAAGGCTAATGTGTCTCCTGCAAAGCCAGTGGCGGTGCGTCCATTGGGGGCGTTGGGGCGCTGCCCCACTAGCCATGGACGACCGCCGCTGGTGCCAACACAAAGTAAAGTCAACTTTGTCAAACCAAATCCGAGCGCACTGACTTAGCGCTACAGGGCCGGGACGAACCCGACAGAATCGGGCATTGCCTATGGGAAGTGGGCGGGCGGGGCTGCGGCAGAGAGAGTGAGTCACTGTGAGTGACAGCGCACAGGCAGGCCAGGCAGCCAGAGAGCGTAAGCAGCTGCAGCGGGGTCGGGGTGACTACGCATGCAACAGGCAGGAGTACTCATAATTGAGACTGGCCTGCGCATGCGTAGTACCCAGTAGACCTCGCCCCCCCCCGTAGCACTGAGAGACAATGGCAGGGACCCGGGGCCCCGGTCTCAACCAGGGCAGATTTTCTCCTGCTCGTAGCCCAATCCTGGCGCTGCTTGGCGCAGTGGCGCTGTTAAGCCTGCGCCAGGATTGGCTAAGACAGCAGGATCATGGTGCCGCGCGTGGGTGTTTGCTGCTCTGTGCAGTTGGCCAATCACATATGGCTATATCAAGCCATGTTGAGGTGATTGGCCATTGCAGACAGTGACGTGACTTCGCGCAGAAGGTTCTAGAACTGATTTCCTCATTTCCAGTCTTCCAGACCAGACCAGTACTGAGAGTAGTTGATGAGCATGTGACTGACTCCCCCTGACTCGTCGTATAATGTGAGTAACGTAACGTTATTACTGTCTACTCTGTTGTTAATGCAGTTTTTACACCCTGACCTGTCCGACCTGTCGCACTGCAGTGCAGGCCCATTTCTCATAATGAGAAATGGGCCTGCACTGCAGTGCGACAGGTCGGACAGGTCAGGGTCCCTTTGACTACGGTTTGGGCTCTACTGACGGTACTAAGCAGGTCTATCCGATCATACTACGGCCATGTATTTCTTTCATATTTTAGTAAGAATTACCTACTTCAGAAAGTGAATGGGCCGCCATATTTGAATTTGAATTGGCTTTTGCTGGCTGCCCCACTCTGTTTCCTTCAGAGGACCCACCTGGACTTGTCGGATCATGGCTTCTCTCCTCCCAACCCGAGGAAGGACCCAGCCAGACTCATCCCAGTTCTTACCGGTGAATGTCCGTCAGTCACGTTCAGTCGGAGCCTGGAATTCCCTGGACATTCATTCAGGTGCAGACTGGACTCTTGTCATCTCATCCTTTCTTCGTCTCCTCTTAGGATCACATCTGGGCTTTACTGTGTATTTCCACTTTGTTCTAGTCTATGAGGAATGTGACGTGTGGTAGCCTGGGGATGCGTAGGGGGAGGCTAACAAGTGCAAAGCCCCGAGACTGTTTTTTTCCTAAAAAATAACAAAGCAATGCTGAGAGGACAGGACACGGATTCCTTCTGTGCGGACACTCAAAGGCCCGCATTACCAGTGACCCGGTGCATTCTCAGGAGCATAATGACGTCTGTCATTGCACATCTCAGAACTAACAGCAATGTGGAGAGAACCACATGGGGTAAACATGCTTGCTATTTTCCCCAGTTCGAATTTTACAGAAGAAATGAGGGGGTAGGGGGGCTAAGGAGGAGGCCTGACACCTGTACCAGCCCTTGGCGGCTGTCCCTTTGTAGGATCATTTCTGCAGCCAATGGAGGTCTATCTAGGAAGGCTGCGGTATTTCTGCCAGTTCATCTCTGCTGTTTAATGGCAACATATTGTGCTCTGATCCACACTCCCTGCCTGCCACCTCTCACGAGTGGCCATCTGGTCACGTGATTTCTTATGTTCTATTTGAGCTTCTCCTGACAGAGACATAGCTAATGTCCTCAACATTTGTGCATTCAGTAAAGTCCTCCCTTGATCTCTTAGCGGGTTCATTTTATTAGCCTGTATTTAAAGAGTGCACCACATTTATCTATATTCACACTAAAAAAGGGCATATTCTTCATATATGCCATTCGTTGGGGATGTTTCACACTTATTTTAGGGGTACTATCCTGAGGTTCTGCACAATCACTTACTTAGCAAACCCAACCACATATTCTTTGCTTCGGAATCTCAAACATTTTGGGACAGGCAAAGATCCCTTTCTCCTAACTTTAGCATCCTCAAACATCTTCTCCATGGTCTTTCTGAATTCCTCCAGCTGAATCCCTGTAAAGTGCGGGCCTGCAGGGACAGTGCTTGGCGCTACATTGTCATGCATAGTTCACACAGAGGAATGCCTGCCCCTTCCATCTCAAGGTAGTCTTCGCATACATGTCACCTCGCACGCTGGCGACCCCACTGTGTCTGCCACGTCATGACCAATCGTTTCTGTGAGTACATGTCACCTCATGTGCCATCAAGCGCTATGAGGGCCTGAACCAACCTCAAATCCATCTCTCTGTGGGCCTGTAATTACCTGCACCATCAATCTTAATCAAGACCTTTCATCTCAAACCCCATCACTATCAATGGCTGTCAAATCTAACCACGAATCAGTGTCACTGGGTAGCTGCTGTCTCACACTGACATGACCACAAATCCATCTCACTGTGTGCCTGCCATCTCATGTGCCATTAATCCCAATGGGTGCCTGACACGACCACACATCCATCTCACTAACAGCATGTCAGCCCATGGACCATTAATCTCAGTACATGCTTGGTATAAACACATGCCTGCCTGTAATAACCAGAAATTTAACCCATTAGGCGCCTGACGCCACAGTTACTTCCTGTCCCTGGGACTTACAGACTCTCCAAGGATGCAAGACACATCTGAGGTCCTAATCTTTGAAATGTATGAATAGTTCAATCATAAACATGTGATGAAACCAACTTGCAACTCACTGGTCTCACACACAGTTTGTGTTCAGCTGATTTTAGGTCTAACTACTGACTTCCATTCAGTTATTCAGTGCAACCAGTTGTTGTCAGGGTTAAATACATCTGTGTAGCATCAGTAGTTATGATTATGCATTACAAATTCTCACATTGTTAGATTATACCAACCACAGCTACCCAGGATTGTGCATTATTGGGTAAAACGTTTTTTCTTTGTGCATATCACTTGACCCAAAGGGGAAATGTTGGCTGGTGGGGATTTCCCAGCCTTGAAGTAGCCAGGGTGCAGCAGCTCTAGTGAAGGCAGAGCACTTTACTAAATGAGGGCTTAGTTGTTTTGACTCTGCACAGCAAAGTTTTTTGTTTTTCAAAAATAAGCTCCCAAAATATGTAATGTGAACTTTGCGCTGCAACTGTAATTTTCTGGTGAAGAAATAGCTTCAAAGCATATGTAATCTTATGGTTCACTACAAGTGATGCTCGAGGGACCTTTCTGGGGCTGCAGAAGGACTTCCTGACACCATGAGATTAGTGAGGTCATGAGCCTGTTCTGGAACCTGTAGGGGCGCAACCAACTCATTTGACTGACAGTGAATTACTGTCTGTGTCATGGGTTTAGCACGTAGAACAGTTTTTATGAAACACCAATTGTGTGAGCTAAACGTTTTATAGGAACAGAAGTTCAGGTCTGCTAGCGCACACATTTAAAGTTTGGCTTTTATGTGCTAACCCACTTCCTAGCACTAAAGTTATGCTTGTTTGTATGCATAATCTGTTTGGTACATGAATTGTGTGAATGGGTGAACCAGAGTAATGGTGGCCTGTTGGTTCCATTTCGGAAGCCCCTGGTCTGTTAGTGTGCACAGGAGGAAGGTGAGTTTTTTCCCAGATGGTCTATGTTTATCTGTTTTGTAAAGCACACCTATCACCTCTACCTAGGTATCCTGGCGCTAAAACAGAAAGTTATTCTGTGTTGTGTGGACTTGGGGAAAAACCAAGGCTTCTGGTTTCTCTTGAAACTCAAGTTGTCTTTTTCTCTCTTCAGCATATCAGAGAGCTTGTTCCTTCTATGGGCTGCAATTACGCAAACGTTCTTGCTTGCCTTGGCTTTTGTTTAGCTTTTGGAACTACAAGATTCAAATTGAAGGCTGATCTTCAAGTGTGGGTGGGATAATACAACTTAAAACGAGGTCTCAGAGGTGTAAGACTCAATTGCTCTACCACCTTATGCATCAAACAGAGTAATTTGTACAAAATAATTTTCTTACTCAGCTGCCAATGTAGCTTTGGCCCCATATGAGAGACATGGAAACTGTGTACACAGGGTGTAAACAAACTCATATATCAAAGTAAGCTCACAAGGTGATTTTAGCTCTTGTTTATACGCCCTTACAGTCTGCGGACTGCAGGCATAATTTGAATAGATTTGCTCATAGCTTATCTACCTGGACTCAGGGCATCACTGCATATGTGGTGTGTTTTGTAATGCGCCTTTGGTCAATCTGTGTTATGTTCCGACTCAAATGAATGTCTTCAAACACAAACCCACTGAAGCCACATATTGTGTCTTGATAAAGATCCCAGGATGCTAAACCTGTTCAACTACGCCCTGGATTGCTAAAATATGCACTGAAAAGAATGCTGCCTGGTAAAGTTGTGCTGTAAAGGAAAATGTAAAGCTAGGAACTCAATTTGTGATATATATAATTTTACCCCAATATATAGCGCTATTGCGGGCTAATTCAAGTTACAATTCATGAACACGCCTGGTATATACGTGGGCTCTGGAGACTAAAGTACATATTTGTGCCTTTTAGTAATCAATTATGTGATCGAATAGTTTGGTAAATTCAGACGCTGGTTAGAGGCATATATGTGAATAAATGAATTGGACGTATGGGCTTTTGATGAGGTTGCAACTGATGTACTCGATTCCTTTTTTAAGAATGTCTATACTGATCACAACAACGTTCTTTGTGATGTGTGCTACTGTATTACAGTGTGTGTGAATTTTGTGAGATCTGGTAATATAATTAAGCTAAAAAACATACATATGTTAAAAAGTAGACCTGTGGGTGTTAAAGGTGTCTTTCTTCTTTGCATACATCAGTGTACTTTAGCCCTGTGGTAAAAGATGGCGCACCTTCTCCCTCAGGAGCCCTGACGGCCATTTTACATCGAACGGGTTTAATCAAGAAGGGTCTTTTTTACATTACAAATTAGGTCAGTGAGTCACTGCATTTCTCAGTTAAATCATTTTGTCACTTGCAGTTCGTAAGTAAAAATCCTAACATACAACAGTGAACTATTGAAACTGCAAGGTTAAAATTGTACTGTTATGTCCCCCCCCCCAGTCTTTGTTTGATTAACCTAATGTCTCAAAAATAAGTTGTTATATTTTTATTTCCAGCACCTGGTAAAGCCTGACAACCTGAACCTTTACCCAACTTTTTGGGCAATTTTTGGAGAAAGAACAAGAGGCCCAACCTCCTTGCTGCTCTTTCATCAAGGTAAGGAAACTGATGATACTTTTTTGTAGCTTTGAGATAGGGCTATGTTTGTGGTCACTCACTCTACATGGTGGTTGGGGTGGGTGCACATTCTGAACATTGTACCCTGACTGGATGGAATTTAGTAATACTGAGCCTGCCCTTAGCCCTGTGCTTTGGGCAATAACGGTTGTTAAATGCACTATCTATCCTTGCCTTGTTAAAGGCCCTCAATTCAAACTGTGTCTGTTTCAGTGCCACTATGGCACACAGAGGAAGCAGGCAGTCAGGCTGTATTTTGTTCCCTATCGTGTTGTCCAAAGGGGAGCGTTATGTAGGAGAGTAGGGTCTGCTTTCCTATGGTCACCCCATTTCTTTGCTTTTTGCTTTACTGGTTTATGACTTACAAAGGCTGTGGGCCTGCTAATCAGACCCACAGCACAGCTGTTCTCTCTCTAAATTCACACAATGTACTTTAGGTGCATTTGCCAATTGGGTATTGGGTCACTCTTGTGAGTCCCTGTATAGTGTACCATAGGTACCTAGGGCATAGGTGCACCCAAGGCCTACTAGGGGCTGGAGCATGTATTATGCCACCCCTGGCTGGCCATTAACATGAGCTGTTGGAGCTATATCACTTGCTGTCATGCACAAGATATATGTATTTGTACTGACATTTGATATTATTGCACCAAATCTTATACGTTGTACTTTGACTATTGACAGGCTTCTTTCATATTGGTACGGACAGCATCAGCAAGATGAATACGGTACAACAGTTAATTACACGGTCATTCCATGCACGCCCACTAGAAGATAAACTACAGATAAAGAGGTTAGGACCTCATCAGCCTGACCTTCAACTCCAACAAGTTACCAAGGACAGAGGAAAATGTTACAATCGTACATTCTCCAAAACCTGGTACACAAAAGCTGATTGGCTTACAGGGTGCCCTTCAAAAAACAGACTGTTCTGCTTCCCCTGCTTGCTGTTTAATGGTGACTTTACTTGGACAAAAGAAGGCGTGTTGGACTTGAAGCATCTGTCTGAAAAAATAAAGAAGCATGCACACTCAAAAAAGCATATGGAAAACGTGACGAGACTGGGAATGTTAGGAGACGCACCGATTGAGCAGCACATCAGCGATGCATATCGACAAACAATACAGAAACACAATCAAACAGTTGATAGAAATAGACACATACTATCGAAAATAATTGATTGCATTCGTTTCTGTGGTGCTTTCGAACTGGCATTGCGAGGCCATGATGAATCGGAAGGGTCCACAAATCCTGGAATATTCATGGGTCTTGTAGATTTAGTAGCAAGCATAGACAAGGAAATGGAATCACATTTAGCAAGTGCTACAGTCTTTAAGGGCACCTCTAAAACGATACAAAATGAACTCCTGGAGTGTATGCTAGAAATTATGAGAAGCCATATTGTCCAAGAGTTGCAAAACACAGACTTTGTGGCTATTCAGGCTGATGACACCACTGATGTGGCCACACAAACGCAGTCCGTATTAGTCTTTCGGTACCTGGACAAAGGCTATAATGTTGTGGAGCGGTTCTATGGTTTCACTCATTTAAAAAACTCCACTGCAGAAACCATTACTGCTGCTATACTGCATCAACTCAACTTTATTTTCCCAGAGGTGCATCAAAGAAAAAAACTTATTGCACAAAGCTATGATGGTGCGTCCGTAATGAGTGGAAGCCATGGTGGCGTACAGAAAAGAATTAGAGATGTCTACCCGTATGCTCATTATGTGCACTGTCATGCCCACCAACTTAATCTTATCATGCAACAGGCAGTATCGAAGATCCGAGAGACACGAATTTTCTTTCGGGATATAGGAGGCATGGCAGCATTCTTCTCACGTTCCCCAAAAAGAATGGAAGCACTTCAGGAGATTGTGGACAAAAGGGTTCCGAGGGGAGCCTCAACTCGTTGGAACTATAACATACGTACAGTCCAACTAATATTTCCATATAGGGAGGACCTTGTGAAATGTTTTCAAGCCATAGAAACCAATGAAACCTTTGATTTCAACAGTCACAGTGAAGCCCGTGGCTTTGCTAGAACACTAAAAGATAGAGAGTTTCAGTTCTTTCTATTTTTATTTGAAAAGATAATGTTACATGTCGAGAGTTTATACAATCAGTTACAAGGACGAGACATAGATACTGTCTTCGTGAAAAGATGTACCACGGACTTTGTCGCAAGCATAAACAAAGTGAGAGATGAGGTTGACAATTTAGACAGCCAACTGCCAGCCGGTTCAATTTTTTCAAACCACAGGACAAACATCACCACTCTGGTACAAAGGGCAAAAGAGATATGTGACATTGTAATTGTACATGCACAAGACCGTTTTGCTTTCACAAAACATTTGGAGAGTGCCGCATTATTGGAAAGTACATACTTTGCCAAATATAATGAATCCTTCCCTGAGCATGCTCTGCATGCGGCTGTGGAAGCTTATCCGATGCTCAACAAAGAGGACCTGAAAAGTGAGTTGACCGTAATGTACTCAATGCCTGTGTACCAGAAGGCCACAAATGCCAGGTCTTTGCTGTCTTTAATTCATGAACTTCATATGGAAAAGACATTTACAGAGACAGTAGCTTTACTAAAAATAGTAATTACCACTCCTATGACCACCTCAGAGGCAGAACGATCTTTTTCCACCTTAAATAGGATTAAGACATTCCTGAGGAACACCATGCTTCAGGAAAGACTCAATGCATTAGCAATGCTCTCTATAGAGAGCGAGCTTGTTCAAAATATTGCTGACTTTAACATTCAAGTAATTGAAAAATTTGCTGCGCTTAAAGACAGACGTGCTGAATTTAGATACAAAAAGTAAATATGTTGAATGGTGATAGTTTGTGACCTGTTTAGTTGGTTCTTTTGTTTGCAGTTTAAATAAAAACAATCTGTGAGGTTCTCAGCATTGTATCTTGAAGTCTGTTATAAAGCTCTGTGGTTATACTGAATAAGCAGCTACCTATGTTATATGACAGCTCTTTAATAATGTAATACCTGCACTTTCACAATTGCTTTATTAACCTTCCTGCTTCCTCAAATTTTCTTGAAAATGCAAAATTTTTCCACTAATTTTTCAAAATTTTCTCGGGGGGAATTCCCCCCGAACCCTCCTTAGGGGGTTCGGGCTCGCTCGCTACGCTCGCTCGCTACGGTGCAGTATGCTGATGAGTTTCTGCCCCACCACTTTCAAATGTCACCAGCCGCCACTGTGCAAAGCACACCATGTAACATGCAGATGATACATTTTTGTTTTATGTAGATAGGTAAGTGGGTCACTGGTTTGATCATAGAGATCCTTTTGTTATTTGTAGCTCATAGTTCACTATGCTGTATTAGAAGTACTAGCAGCCCGTCCCGACGTTGTCCGGGGGCAATACAGCTACCAGGAAGTCCCTTACCTGGCGTCATCCTCGGGGGCCAGCTCAGGCCCACGGCCCCACTGTCGCCGCCGCGCTCTTTAGCATTGCGGAGATTGCACTGAAACGGGTGTCGGTTCAGCGCTCCTCCCCGCGCTCTTGGCCGGACGGCAGCTTACAGCTACCAGGAACTCCCTTACCTCACCGGGTGTCGTTTCCTTGCTCCTCCCCGCGCTCTTGGCCGGACGCCAGCTTACAGCTACCAGGAAGTCCCTTAACCCGGTGTCGGTTCCGTGCTCCTGGCCGGACACCCGAACGCCGCGTTACTTTTCCCACAGCTCCACTTTCGCCGCAGCTCTCGCACATTTCACTGAACCGGGTGTTGGTTCTGCGCTCCTCCCCGTGCCACGCCCACACGCCATCGCGTATACGCCGCGTTATGCGCCCATGACGCCGTACGCCGCATTCTATCACTGTATGCATACGCCTAAGGACTACTTTTCCCCTAACGTTCTCCCCCCCCTTAATGTATAAGGTGTGGTGCTATAGCCTATGTCCATCTCGTGGGCCTCCCCTTTCCAACGCTGTATTGGGTGTTGTGATTGGTGGTGTAGTTTTGGAGTTTACCCGCCTCAAAGGTTCCCAGTTCTCGCTTTATAATAGTAGTATAGATTACAATTTATGAAGGGCATGTGACTCCTACACCTTGCAACCTCACTATCTCATGTAACATCTCTTGTACCTTGATTTACACATGTACATGATTTATTGTCAATGTATAATTGTATGTTAGTAAAGCCCTCTGACATCCTGCATTGGAATGCGTGGCACTTTAAAAGAAATACAGTAGTGCTATTGATATTGTTATTTGTGCAAATACTAGGACAGACCAAAACATCTGACATTCTTACAGTGCATGCACTTATATACAGGGACTGAACAAAGCCAAAAGCATGCCTCTCTTAAGTACCTATGAAGAGATAACAAGCTGTGGCTTTTGTTTCCCCTCTATTGCTTTTATATTTAAGTGTGAGCTTCCAAGCCCCCTCCAGTCAGGATACTCAATGAAAAGGAGGCAAGATGACCCCTTTACTTTGACCTTTATCTCTGGCCCAGATAGAGGTGAAAAAAGCCCCTCTTTGTGCCTGCAAATTGCAGCTAGGAAATTAGACAACCTACAGGCCTTGCTAAACGTGTCTGGTGTCTGAAAATGACAAAGGGACAAGTTCAGCATATTTGTGTGGGGCCCAACTTCTTGGCAGGGTGGACGTGTCCACCCTGTGAAAATAGTCAGTGGAGGCCAAGTGCCCACGTGTACCCGCGACTTGGGCCCTGCCTGCTCATGTTTCCTGTGAACCACGTTATTATCAACCACATGCAAAGGAAACTAATGTCTGCCGAAAAGATGTGCTTGAAGCAAAGAAACAACACAATCTAAAACAATCGACAAATGCTGCAATGGATATCAGGCATTTTAGGCCACCGAGGTGGGAAGCTATGACCCTCCCTTTCCAACAATAGTAGGAGTAGAAAAAACCATACAGAAAACTACCTAATTTATTGCATTTTAATCAATAATTATCATTTGGTTTTGCACAATATTTTGTTGGCATTTTCAACAGATACACAGTACAAAATCGGCAGTAAATCGGTAAATAAGACAGTGCTATCGCTCAAATGAGCCAGTCCTTGAGCTCAGCGTACTGGTGCCATCCATAACACATTCTGCTAAACCTGCAGAACAGCCAGCCAACGAAGAACACCACCGCCCCTCCCACTCCAACGCTTGATCTGAGGGCATCCTTCTCGTCATCTGCCCACAGGCCTGGGAGTCTAAGGTCCCTGGAGACAGCACTATTCGGGAAGGGGGTCTCAGACAATACAAATGAGGTGACCGTGTCTCTCCATTGCTCTAGGGATTTTAGGCAGAAGCCGTCTCCGACCTTCTGCCCCTTGGGTGTAACTCCTCTGGTGAGGCACCCCAGGTCCAAGTCACCTCTCAGGAGCACTGCCTTCTCTTGGGTTAATGGAGCAAGGTTGCCCCCTCATATGCAGCCCATTTCTTCAGCTCTCCCCGTTCACCTGGGAACCTGTGTATCCCACCCAATGCTTCCAATTAAGTGTGATCTGACGTTTTGCTAAAATCATTGCCAGGTTGATAAACCACGTGGTGACTTTGAGGCAGATTTACAAGCCCTTTGCACCACTTTTGGGTCACTTTTCCCATGTTAAAATTGACGCAAAAGTGGCACAAGGGGCTTCTAAATCTGCTCTTTGTGTTTAGCTGGCCTTGGAAACATTCCTGGAAGGCAGAACGTGGACTCCGCCGGCAACATGCGCTACCTGACTGCCGTGATACGGGCCACGTCCTCTCAGGGACAACTCCGTACCATGTGATACATGTCAGCATCTGCCAGGTAACACCTCAGGTATCGCGAGCCCGCCCTCAGGTAAAAATCTGTGATCCTCTCAGGAGTAAGATATACTCTATAAAATAATACAAAATAATTAGCTTGAAGCGGGCGTTGTGAGAAACCCGGTGCATCCCAGCCAGCTCTTTAACCCAGTTCACACCTGTAAGAGGTGTGCGGTGTCAGTCGCCCTTGGAACGTATTACACATCGCTGCACCGGTGCTAGTTGTCGCTGTGCACCAGAGTATGTTTGTGTTTATGTGCTATATGCGCACAGACACAAACGCACATAAACACAGAGCTCAAAGTCTGCGGCCACATCACAGCGCATTACAAACCAATTCTCTGTAATGCGATCAGGCGTATACTCTGGTGCACAGTGACAACTAGCGCTGGTGCAGCCATGTGTAATACGGCCCAAGGTGTCCTTGAGGGCAGTTAGGGCAGCATTGGTGTTTTCCTTGAAGACCATGTTTAAGCCAAGGGGCGTAATGGCGGAGGAGCCCCCCCTAAAAGAAGAAAAATAAAATGATAAAAGCATTTTAATATTATTTTATTTTTCCCTGTCTGGCAGCTGATGACCCAGACTTCAGTGGGGCGGGCCAGGCAAAACTGTGTGACATGCATAGCAGGGGGAGGAGTGGTAAGCACTTTTAAGTGCGCATGTCTGTTTCGTCAACCGTTTTAAGCCGACCAAACAGACATACGCACTTAGGTTTCTCCAACCCAGCTGTGAATCATAGCCGGGTTGGAGAAACCCCTCAGGCTTTCAGGCACTGTGTGAGCGGCAAACAAAACTTCTCAGACCAATCCCAGAGCTTCTCTCATGCTGGAAATAGTATTCTCAGCATGAGAAAAGCACTGGGATTGGCATCTAGGAGACTGTGCAGTGTGTAGCCAGAGTCCAGGATCAGAGGAGAGAAGCAATGTGGCGGCTGTCGGAGCAGCAGGTAAGTGTAATTTTAATAATTTTAATTATGTGTATAGTTTTGATTGTTTTCCTCCCACGTTTTACCACTAAGCAATGATCGCAGCTGCCACTGGTTTAAGCCCATTATAGCCCTGTGCCTGCCAGATGATACGCACAATACAGATCACTGACATAATATCGATGACCAAAATATAGACTTACCTAAATATCGATGAAAAAATATAGAATGCAAAAATATCGAATTCCTATCTACAAACAGGTAAGTACAATAATATTGAATCAAAAATATAGTTGTAAAAAATATAGTTAGTCAAAATATCAATTTTTTTAATGTCTTAAAATGAATTGAAAATTAATGAAATGATGAATATAATTAACTTAAACATACTTAAAATACTTAAATAACCTTAAAATTAATAAATAATTAATGTAAGTAAATAAAAATACAATTTTATTTCTTAATACACACACATATATATATATATATATATATATATATATATATATATATATATATATATATATATATATATATATATATATATATCACTTTCTCTCCGTCCGACGCCACAGCATCCCAGTCACAATATCCAGCTGGTTTAAAGACGAACAAGTGAGACCCAATTCTTTGTGCAACAGCGCAATTTATTTTCAAGTTACACCCAAGCAAGCCGCATGACGCGTTTCTCCTCTAGCCAGAGGCTTGATCACATGATACATTGCTAAACATAGTGAAAGGGTTAAATAGCAATGGCGAGTTGAAATGGGAGGCACCATATAGTTAGTACTCCACCCCTTTAAAAAGACACAAGACTGTTTTTTGCCAGTATCTTCTTAGCAGCATAATTGTGCATTCCTTAAAGTTCATCATTGGACAAGTGTCCATATTGTGTATAACAGAGGCACTGATTAAGAGAAACACCGTTAAGCATAGACACTATATATAGAAAAATATACAACAAATCTTTGCATTGTTCATTTCATAATATATACAGTATTTACAATATTTACAGAATAAAAGACATAGTGTCTAATTTCCAAAAATAGCTTAACTCCTTTCCCAATCGTAAATCCACAACACAATTTAAATGTTGGGAAATCGCTGCATTGGATTTTATTGAAAAAAAGGGGGGATGACAAAAGGCCTCATAAATTCACTAAGTGAACTTTCGATATCACATCTACTTACTTCTTGAATACGTTTTTGTGTTAACGTTTACCACGTATCAAAATTTCCAAAGAAGCAAGCATTTATTGTGTATATCAATTATTAAATTTCGCCCACCAAATTGCACATCACCCTTAAAAACAATCTTAGAACCCTTAAGAAAAAAGTGCATAACCGTGTAATTTGTTCACTTACTCATTACTTTCATCATTATTTTTTTCAATATATTTTCTTCATTTTCTTATGGATCATTTCATTTATTCAATAAGTGGAAAGAAGGCTGCATATCTATTCATTTTGTAACGTTGCAACGCACCTGTCCTAGTTGTAATGGACAGTCAATCATAACCTCTAAGTCAAAATATTAAAGTTACAGAAAAACACATTGGAAAGCACACATTATCACAGAAATAAAATGCCACACATTGCCGCAATAATAACTGAAAAACCCAGAGATGTTATCTATATTGGTTTTTCACAAACAAGTATATAAATCTTCACTAGCATTAAGGCCCCGTGGGGCCTTACTGTCAAGTTCGATAATATATCTTGTTTCTAATAATCGCAGTTTGGCATCTCTGTCGCCACCTCTTTTCATTGGGAGTACACAATCTATTGTGAAATACTGCAGGCCTGCAGGATCACTGTTGTGCACTTTCTCGAAATGGCGAGCCACCGGGTAAGTTTGGTCTTTGCCGGAGATTGCCCTTATATGTTGCAGCACTCGCTTGTGTACTTGTAAACGTGTGCTGCCCACATAACGTAAGTCACATGGGCATTGCAACACGTAGACTGCAAAATCAGTTTTACACGACATGCGCTTTTTGATCTTAACTGGTTCATCCCTAAAAGGCACATTGTATTGGGTTTTATTACAGCCATTTTTGCATGCTTTGCATATTGTGCATTTTTTAAACCCCCTCCAAGCGCACCCCATGTTCCTGAAATGGGCTTTTCCAAAAAGTTGCTGACCAATCTGTCGGACATAGACATAGATTTTCTGAACGTGATGTCTGGTTTATTTGGAACATATTTACCAATAACGGGATCCCCCGTAATTAAGTTCCAATTTTTATAGAAGATTCGTCGTATCTCCCTGTGCTGCTTACTGTAAGTTGTAATGACTCTAGGCTTAATAGTAGTTTCAATGGCCTGTAGGCCGCTTGGTTTCACCCTACATTTGAGTGCCTCTTCTCTTGTAATTGCTAGGGATCTATTAATTGCTCGTTGTATGATTTTGAGAGAATAACCACGAGCCAAAAAGCGAGCCTTACTTTCCTCTTGAATTTTCTGACATTCAAGTTCAGAGCTACAAATACGTCTAATTCGCAGCATTTCCCCGAAGGGGATGCTGCTGATTAGGTGAAAGGGGTGTTGGCTAGAGGCATGTAGCACAGTGTTACCCGCAGTGGGCTTCCTGTGCATTCTTGTTGATAATTTATTGTCAGTAATATATACCTCAGTATCTAAAAATATCACCCTCTCATTGTCAATGTGTGACGTGAATTGTAAATTTAAGTTGTTCTTATTTAATTCATTCACAAATGATTCCGCTTCTTGTTTTGAACCCCGCCAGACTAAGAATAGGTCATCTATATATCTCAAATATAGTGGGACATGATCTTGCATTAATCTCATTAATGTGCCCCCCAAGACCTGCTCTTCCCAGAGTCCCATATGGAGGCATGCCAGACTTGGAGAAAAGCATGACCCCATTGCGACCCCTCGAACCTGCTGGTATATTTGGTTATTAAACAGAAAATAATTCTGTTCTAAGCAAACACGGATCATTGACAAAAGCATTTTGTTGTGAGCAGAAAAATTCATGGGTCGTTTGTTTGAATAAAATTCTACTGCCCGTAGTGTTTGATCGAAGTATACAGTGAAGTAACATCTAGAGTTATTAGTAGGCAGTCAGAACCCCAACATACAACGTTCAGTTTTCTGATAAAATCAGCAGTGTCTTGTACATAGGATTTGAGACCTTTCACCCATTCCTGCAAAAAAAATCAATATAGCGGGAAATGTTTTCAGTAGAGCTGTTTATGGCCGATATTATCGGGCGTCCAGGTGGTACTGCAATGTCCTTATGTACCTTTGGGATCAGATAGAAGCTTGGTACAACTGGGTGTTCTTTTTTCAAAAATTTATATTCATTATCCGACAAAAGTTTAGCACTTTTCCAAGCTGTTAGTTTCAGGTTTTGATCTTGCCATGTTGCTTTCAGAGCTAATAAATTGCTTTTTCTATAACACGCCACATCCTGGAGCTGTTTTTCTGCCTCCAATATGTACATGTCCCGTGGCCAGAGAACAATGTTCCCACCTTTGTCCGCCTGGCGGACAATTAAATTCTTATCTGATTCCAGTTTTTTTATCAGATTGTGGTAGCATTGGTTCTTTTTGTTGACAGCCCCAAATCTTTTATTGGTGTCAGTGTATAGTTGTTTTAACTCTTTTGTCACAAGATCATGGTATACATCAATGTTATCGTTAGTAGAAATCGGCCGAAAAGTTGATTTAGGCTTGAAAGGAGAGGCGCTGGCCGCTCTGTCTTCCGCTGAGACAAACAGGGGTAAATCTTCTGTAGTTGTCCCCTCCTGCTGTAGGCTCCAAATTTCATCAAATGAAGGTCGGTCTGCTGAATCCAACAGAGAAGGGCTATCTGGCGCCCGTGAAACATCTTTCTTTTTAGGCTGGAGGAGGAAATGTTTGCTCAGTTTTAGTTTCCTCACAAAGCGGTATGAGTCCATTCTCGTGTCAGCATAATTAAAGTTCGAGGGTGGACAATAGGATAATCCAAGTCCCAAAATCATTTCATCCTCCGATGTTAAAATTACATTGGTGAGGTTGATTATTGAATTGCGATTGCTAATGCAGTTTAATTCTTGGCTGCTCTTTTCTTGGTTTTGTTCCACCTGCCCCATGCCGATTGACTTTTGTTGGTTTGATTTGAACCCGCGACATTTTCTCCTTGCGCAACGTTTCTGGTTGTCCCTGAGCCGTTTGCTTGTGTTTTTCCAGGTAATCTTGGCCTCAAGGTGTCGCGTCGGTCCTGACATAGGCAGCTTACTTCCTGTGCTAGTGAGAGCTTTACCGATCCTACCGTGGAGGATCCCGCAGCCTCGTTTTCCGCTTCGCTGCCTGATGTCAAACTGGCATCAGTTGAGGAAATTGAAGGAGTTTTATTACCCATCACAGTCAATCGTGTTTTTCTTGCCCGAACCTTCACGCTGTCATATTTTTTGGCATACGTGAATATCTGACCATTTTGATAGTCTAAGCGGTCACGCTCAAACTTGAATGTTTTTCTCTTTTTTATTATTTCCTCATCTTTTTTTACTCTTTGCATCATTTCCGTTTGTAACTTGTCAGTTTGTTCACTTGGACCTAAATTTGCAATTTCAGCTTCCAATTGCTCGATCTCAGCCTGAATTTTTAAATGATCACTTTCAGCAAATTCTACTAGTATTACCATTAATTTGCCCGAACATTCCAAATTCGTTTCCGCCCATCTGGTAAGCATTAAGGGATCCGGCATCTCAAAGCTAGGGGCCAATGATATTCTTAGCCCTCTAGGCACTCTGCCGACTTCCAAGTATCGGGATAGAGACTTATTCTCCCACCACTTGGATTGCTCTCTCTTTTTCAGTTTTTCCAATTTTCTGAACATGTCTTTCAACGAAGGGTTGGCATTGATTGCGTTGCTGGACGATGATGGTCCCTGTATGCTTAAGTCCCCAGCCGGAGACTTATCAAACATGCTTTGCGCTGCCTCCTCCCTCCCGCGCAACGTATCTGCGGACATCGTTGTAATATAAATAAAAAATATACAATATTTTTACTATACGATAGCGGGAGAGTAAAATTTACTATTACAACTCTAGTGAGTGCAACAGTAGGGAGAGCGTTGGATAGCGGGAGGGTAAAAATTACTATTCCCACTCCAGTGAGTGCAACAGTAGGGAAAGCGGTGGATAGCGTAGGGGTAAAAATTACTATTCCCACTCCAGAGAGTGCAACAGTAGGGAAAGCGTTGGATAGCGTAGGGGTACAATTTACGATTCCCACTCCACAGAGTGCAAAAGTAGGGAAAGGGTTGGATAGTGGGAGGGTAAAAACTACTATTCCCACTCCAGTGAGTGCAACAGTAGGGAAAGCTTTGGATAGGGGGAGTGTAAAAATTACTATTCCGACTCCAATGAGTGCAACAGTACGGAAAGCATTGGATAGCGTAGGGGTAAAATTTACTTTTCCCACTCCGGTGAGTGCAGCAATAGGGAAACCGTTGCATAGCGGGAGGGTAAAAATTACTATTCCCACTCCAGAGAGTGCAACAGTAGGGAAAGCGTTGGATAGCATAGGGGTAAAAATTACTATTCCCACTCCAGTGAGTGCAACAGTAGGGAAAGCGTTGGATAGCGTAGGGGTAAAATCTATTATTCCCACTCCAGTGAGTGCAACAGTAGGGAAAACATTGGATAGCGTAGGGATAAAAGTTACTATTCCCACTCCAGTGAGTTAAACAGTAGGGAAAGTAATGATGTAATATATTAATAAAAATAAATTAAATAACAATACCAATAAAACATTAATTACAATTAATTACCAATTTCATATTATTTAATAATTAATTATTAGAAATACAAATACATATTAGTTATTAAAAATCAATTACCTATGCATAAATAATTAACAACTAATTAATTTTCAATAACAAAAACGAATTATTAATACAAATCAATACCAATTAATAATTTATTAACAGTAAATTCATTATCAATACACAAAAAGTATTTTTAATATGCAATTAATTACAATTACATTACTTCCCACCCTATTCCCCTATAAACCCACAACCTGCTACAGAAAATAAATTATTACAATTATCATAATTATCAAATAATTAATCAATAAAAACGAATTAACAATTAATAAAAATTAATTACCAATTAAAAATGTATTAACAATAAATTGAAAATCAATACCAATAAATAAAGAAAAACTATTTACTTAATTACAATTAAATTACTTCTCACCCTATTCCCCTATAAACCCACAACCTGCTACGGAAAACAAATTAATACATTTAACATAATTATCAATTAATCAATTAATAAAAATGAATTACCAATTAATAAAAATGAATTACCAATTAAAAAAGTGATTAACAATAAATTCAAAATAAATACCAACAAATAAATACAAAAATATAATGAATTACAATTAAATTACTTCCCACCCTCTTCCCCCATAAACTCACAACCCGCTACAGAACTAAAAAGCAAAATTAAATTAAAAATAATTATTAATTGTTAAAAATGTATATTTAATGTAATATATTTAAATTACTTCCCACCCCATTCCCCTATAAACCCACAACCCGCTACAGAATTAAATTACGCAAAAATTAAATAACATAACATTCATTATTTAAAAAAAATTAAAAATACATTACAAAAATAATATACACTTTTCACACATATACTAACATACAAAACACTTTAAAAAATTAGATATTATTAAAAATTCGATATATTTTAATGTCTATATTATCTACTTCGATATTTTAAACTTCGATATTTTGACAATCGATATTATATACCTTCAATTTGATATTTTTTACAACTGTATTAAGTCCATTTGATATTTTGTCCATTCTATATTTTTGATTCAATATTATGTCCATTCTATATTTTTACTTCGATATTATGTCTTGTTACCGCACAGTACAAGACAACCCTGTAACTACAGGAGTTCCTCCTGTCCCCACCGCCACCATTGCCGCAGCAGCGCCAAGACCGTACAATGAAGAGGAAATGACCCACGGGTAAGTCATATGTCGCTTGCAAGTCCTCAAAGACCTCAAGGACCTGGACTTCTAGCGATCCCCGAGCATTTGCATCCCCAATACAGCCCATTCCCCCAATTGGTGAGCTGCCTCTGCAGGCAAAACACGTGTCAAACAAAGATGAGGTAGGCCCAAGTTATAGGGAGCAGTCATTCCCGCACTCTGTTAGTATCGAAACCAGCAATGTTTGGCCATGGGCTCTGCCTGTACCTTGTTAGGCTCCAGCAGGAGCTGTTTCACCCAGGTTATCAGCAGCCTTCCCTCCACAAACTGTCCACCGGTTGGAATCAAAATGTTTTATCTGTAATGTTCATGCATTGCACGTGTTAAGTTAGCATTTGCGGCATCCTTTTATATTCAGCCGCCAATTTGAGTTATGATTGAAATTAACTTCTGTTATCCATTGTGGATGTTTTTGAGCGCCCATAGGGCAGTCACAGCCAAATCCAGCAGTCGGAACCGGTGACCTATGGTCGATCAGTTCCAGACCGCAATGGTGTCGTCCTCCCGACATCATAACTAGCAGAGTGAATTGTGTTGGCAGACAAAGAGCATAGAAGAAATCTTGAAGCTAGCAAACTATAGTAGTGATATATATATATATATATATATATATATATATATATATATATATATATATATATATATATATATATATATATATATATATATATATATATATATATATATTTTTTTATTATTTTTTATCATTCATTGCATCAATACAATCCAGAATCCTACATTCTTATACAATAGCATCCCATCCCATAACAATACAACTTGATTAACAACATACAGTGCATATTTGTACATAGTATTCAATACAGTCCGTGCAATGTGCATCCCACAACCATCTCCTAACGGTCATCCATACTTTATCTTTTTAATCAACTCCTATCATACACCCCAGACGATACCTGCAGACCTAGTCCGCGACTTATCACAGAACATCTGGGTTCCCCAGAAGATAAGTAGTCACAGGACCCCAGATATTTTTCGGCCTGGATGCAGTCGGCAGCTCCTCAGCATATATGTTCAGCTGATCTTTGCAATAAACAAGGTCCTTGAGCCATACCTTCACTGTTGGCACCATCTTCCCGCCCCAGTTTTTGGCCACTAATATTTTGGCCAGTAGTAATGCAATAGCCACCAATTTACGATTGCTCAGCTGGATTGCTTTTAACAGTCCCAATAGGCATACCTGCAGCTTGCATACTACCTTTTCCATAATAATCTGCGAGATGATTTGCGTCACTTTACCCCAATATAATGCTGTATTCTTACAGCTCCACTCTAAATGCATAAAGTCAGCATTCCCCACCCCACAGCAGACACAGCAGGAGACTGTGAGCAACCCAAAACGATGCAGGTGTACTGGCATATAATGCATCTGTTGAAAATACTTGAAATGTATTATTCGTAGGTTGCAATTCACCGTGAGGCTCCCAGTCAACGTGCAAGACGCAACCCAATCTTCCCTTGTCATCTGCTCATCCAGCAAAGCATTCCAATTTTCAATCACACTAGACGTAACCATTGGGTTCTCAACCAAAGAGGCGTTATACAGCCTGGTTATTAGACCTGTCCTCTCCTCCGTGGACTTCAGCACCTGAAGTGCATTCAGAGGCTTTGGCTCACCAGCTTCGCGTAGCGCTACTTCGCGAACTATGCCCAGGGTTAAAGATAATCCCTTCCCGAAGCTCTCTCCATGCCTGACAAGTGCAGGTCACTATATTAATATACATTTGAGAGTTAAGGGGTCATTCGTAAAGCACTACCACAGAGAGTGGATCCGGATGGACGTAATCAGACTCCACAGCCAGATGCGGCAGAAATTTTTGCGGGTAACGCCAATAATGCATGAAATGTGCTTGCGTGCAAAGTTAGTAGAGGTGCATGTCCGGTGTGCCAAAGCCTCCCCGCTCTAATGGCTGACCAGTGTTTCCCAGCTGCATTGCGAGTTCTTACCCGCCCATACCAATGTTGATAGACATGCCTGAAGTGACTTATAAAAAGGCCTTAGTCAGCACTATAGGAAGGTTCGTAAACAAATGCAAGAATCTGGGTAGAATCGTCATTTTTATGACAGTGATGCGTTCCGCAAGAGACAGCGGGAGGTTTATCCACCGGGAAACCTGATCTGTCAGTGTTTCAATCGCCTGCACCGTAGTTCATCTGCACCACTACCTCTGGATCCCTATGTACCCAAATTCCCAGATACTTGACAGCCTCCATGGTCAATTTCAGTGTGTAGTCCAATGTACACTGTGTTGTGCCCTATGTGAGGGGTAATATTATGGACTTATCCCAATGTATATGGAGACTTAGAATACCGACTGAACCTAACATACTCCTGGAGCAAAGGATCCAGATTCAGCTCCGGCTCAAGCACATTCAGAAGCATATCATCTGCGTACAGAGATATGGCCAGTGGCTGCTGCCGGAACCCAAGCGCCGCCTTTCTGTGCAGCTGTCTGACCTTACATGCCAGTGGTTCAAGCATTAAGGAAAAGAGCAAGGGCGACAGTGGACATCTCTGCCTCGTTCCTCTGCATATTCGGTTGGGATCGGACAAAAAACTTGACAGACACCATAGTCATGTTCTTGGGTAACCTCAATATCCACTGGAACGACCCAGTAGACTCCACTGTCCTGCACCTTTCCAACCTTCTGGAAATATACAACCTCAAGCAACTCTGCAATAACCCAACTCACATCAAAGGTGCAACACTAGATGCGATCATAACAAACAACGATCTGATCTCCTTGAGAGAGATTACTCCCATTGACTGGTCCGACCACCACCTCATTCTGTTCAAGATTGACACTCTTGCCAGCCTCCAACCTATTTGTGTTGTCAAACCTAAACTCTTAACCAGAAACATCAAAGAAATACCTTTATCCGAACTTGAAGCCAGATTCATCCCCAACTTCAACTCCATCCCTCATCATGGACGGCTGATGACCTCACTTCTCACTTCAACTTAAGAATGACAGAGGTCTTAGACCAAGTAGCTCCTCTCAAACCCAAACAACTGAGGAGAACCAAATCAAAACCCTGGTTTAACGTGGAGCTGAATGATGAACGGCGCCAACTCAGACAAACGGAAAGGTCTTGGAGACAAAACCCCTCGCCCCTGCACCTAACACATCTGAGATCTGCTCGACGGTCATACAAAAAACACATCTTCAGTGAAAAGGCATCTTTTTACCGCAGCCAACTAGATCTGGCAAAAAACAGACGAAGAGAACTCTTCAACATTGTTAAAAGCCAAACTAATTGCACTCCCTCTCAAGAAATCAAAGCCACCAATGAGCGATGTAAAGAAATTGCCACCTTCTTCACCAATAAAGTCTCTAAAATTGACCAATCCTTCTTATAAACTGCTAACACCCCTTCCCCCTTAACCTGCCCCCCTTCAACCTCACTGGACCTTTCGGAAAGAGCTCTTAACAAGGACAATCAGACCTACCTCCAGCTAAAAAACAATGCTCATTGGTCCGACTTTGAGCTAATGTCGGTAAACGAGGTCATCAATATAATTTCCAATCTAAGACCTTCCTCCCACACCATGGACCCACTCCCTTCCACAATCATAAAAGAACTCAACCACACCATTTCCCCTTTCTGGATAAAAATCATCAACGCCTCTCTCACCTCAGGCTG
Organism: Lissotriton helveticus; assembly: GCF_964261635.1. Classification (NCBI taxonomy): domain Eukaryota; kingdom Metazoa; phylum Chordata; class Amphibia; order Caudata; family Salamandridae; genus Lissotriton; species Lissotriton helveticus. The sequence continues at coordinate 1,594,186,629 of NC_136067.1, read as the reverse complement.
TGTCCCAGACTCCCTTCAACTCGGACAAATCAAACCCATTCTCAAGAAACCTGGGGCTGACCCTAATGATCTTTACAACCTCTGACCTATCTCTAACCTCCCATCCCTTGCAAAGACATTGGAGAAATGTGTTCTCCTCCAACTCAATAATCACATTGATGAGTTCAACCTCCTTGATGCCTTTCAATCCGGTTTCAGAAAAGGCTGTAGTACAGAAACAGCTACGCTCAACGTCGCCGATGATATTCACAAGGCCCTAGACGAAGGTGATGCCTTCCTACTCATCCTTATTGACCTATCTGCGGCATTCGACACTGTAAACCATCCAGTCCTTTTGGAAACCCTGTCGAAACGGTACGGGATTAATGGCACAGTACTAAAATGGTTCATCTCCTTCCTTCAACACAGCTCGCAACAAATTAAAATGAACTCCTGTCTCTCAAAGTCAACTAAAGTCACACTTGGGGTCCCGCAAGGCTCGATCCTCTCCCCTTCCCTCTTCAATCTCTTCATGGAGCCCCTCACAATCATATTGAAAAAAGCCGGAGTGAATTCCGCCTTTACCGGGACACCCAAATCTATTTCAGGATCAAGTCGCCCTGCGACATCCAGCTCCTCAATACCACCCTAACCGAGATCCAAACTTGGTTCTACGTTAACCACTTAAAGCTCAACCCAGACAAAACGGAACTAATCCTATTCTCTCCAAAAAGTAACCATCGTCCAATCCAAGAGTGGCTCAAGAATCTGGTTGCCCTTAACTGCCCCCTTACCCTATGCGACTCAGTTAAGTCTCTAGGCATCACCCTTGACAAGAACTTATCAATGGAGGCTCACATCAAAAACCCTGCAAAAAGTGCTCTCTTCTCTCTAAAACACCCCAAGAAACTGAAACCTCAAGACAGTAGTCCAATCCCTAGTTCTCTCTAAAATCGGCTATGGGAATGCCATCCTTACAGGGACTCCTAAAGCTTACCTATGCCCTCTAAGAGCAGTGCTGAACATGTCCGCTCGACTCGCTTCTGGAGTTAAAAGATTTGAACACATCACTCCAGCTCTCAAATGCCTCAATTGGCTTCCCAAGGGAGATGTATCTATAAATTGGCCTGCATCGCACACAAAACCCTTCACTCTCCTGACCCCAACTACCTAAATAACAAACTGAGTAGAGCAGGCCAATCCAGAACACTAAGAAGCTCCAATTCACTGCTTCTTATTCCTCCGAAATTGAAAAAGAAAACCACCCAATTTTCTGGCAACGCTCTCAGGATATGGAACGCTCTCCCTGGAGTCCTCAGATGCAACCCCTCCTTCTCCTGTTTTAAAAGGGCCCTCAAACTCCATCTCCTAAACAAATACTTTCATGACCAACATTAACTAACCTAGTCTTCTTTATCTGAGTTGTTTCCTCTCTCTCTGGACATTCATGGATAGTGGGTGACTGGACTATGTTACTCTGGCCTTTTCTTTTATTACTGCCGGCCTACTATGTAATGTAATGTCCTTCTGCTGCTTAATGTGTGTATGTAAAGCGCTCTGATACCTACGGGTCAAGTTAGAGCTATATAAAACTTTTAAAATAAATAAGATAAATAAATAAACCCTGATCCTCGATATCGGTGCAGCATATAACAGCCATATCCATTGCAATAGGAAAATCTGATCTAAACTTTTGGAACCTTTTTGGATTCTATCAAAGAACAAAACAAAGAAACCAGGGGTGACTACATCGCCCTGGAAGGACATTCACCTTCAAATTAAAAAAAAACAACAAAAATAATGTGGAGTATTTGAATACAATTTTAATTATTAATAAGAAAATCTGATCTAAACTTTTGGAACCTTTTTGGATTCTATCAAAGAACAAAACAAAGAGCCTTGAAGAAGTCTCGTGGAGACCAAACGCGCCGCGTCGACTCTGATGATTATGATTTTGTACTGTGTTTTTAATCGAATGAAGCATCATCAATCAAATATAAAATAAAAGAAGAAGAACATTTTTCATGAACAAGAAGTCTCTGACAAATTCTTTCTCGGGAGCTTATCCTTTCTGACTATGAATGACAATGATTTCTGATGTTGAGAACTATTAACTTAAATCTGTTACATTATTTATGATAATCTTAGATATGGGTATGTGCTGAAATCCTGCCCTATGCAGTGCATTCTGGGACTCTAAAGAAAAAGAATATTAGAGGGATGGCCCTTGTTAAAACCAAATCAACTATCTTGACATTAGAATACATTGTTAGTTTAGTTAATTTTTTAAATGTATGTTGTTAGTTAATTATATTAGATTATTATTTTACTTTCTTATTCTAGATACAAATGTGCAGGTATGACAGATCAAGCTATGGCTTCACCACCACCATTTTTATCCACTCCAGGTGACCCTCCCGTACCATGGATACAATGGAAGAAATTGTTTTTAACTTATATATTGGCTAGTGGTGGAGATAAATATGGGCCCTTGCGCAGGTAAGCAATATTGTTACATCATTTAGGCGTAGAAGATAGGAGAGTGTATGAGGAACTTCCAGAACTATCCTTGGGAATGGGAGATGGACAACCATGCAATGTGTAAGAAATGTCATTACAAATGCGGGTCTTGCAGTTTGCACCAAAAACAAACGTTGTTCTTGAGCGACATAAATTATTTTCCAGGGTTCAAGGAGTTAAATGAAGAAATCGCATCATATGTAGCAGCCTTGAGAGGGTTGGCGGCAACATGTAAGTTTGAACAATTGTCAGATTCATTGATACGCGATCAAATTGTCAGATGTACCAAAGATGTTAAGAAAAAATTGTTAATGGGAGAAAATAATTTAGAAGAAACTATTCAGATTGCAAATAGTATGGAACATACAGCACAGTGGATAAAGGGAACTTGAAGATAATAATCTGCGTAAAATGGTCACTGAAGTATTGGATGAAAATAAGGTCAAAATAAAGACTTCAACAAATATGAGAAGTAAACAACTAAATATTCATAGAGAACCGGTGCACAATTTTGAAAACTCTTCAAGGCATTATGAAGGAAATTCGAGAGAAATAAAGTGTTTTAGATGTGGGACTCCAGGACCTATAGCATTTAGCTTGAGGTGTGGGGCAAGAAATGTCATATGTAGAAATTGTGGCGTATGGGGATATTTTGCAAAAATGTGTAGGAACGTACGTGGTAAGAAGATACATGAAGTTGGGACAGATGTTAATGATATTTGTGAAAATGTCCATGAGATTTTTCTATCCATTGATGGGGAGGATAACATTGATGTTGTAAAAGGAAGAACAGAACCAAAAGGAGAAGATGGGGTGAAGTTGGAAAGTGTTGACAAATTAGAAAAAACTCATTGTACAGTTTCTGTGCATGGTAAACAATTAAGATTACTGGCACATTCTGGAAGCCTATATACATTGATTTTGATTCAGTTCTTACTTAAAAGTGGAATGGATAAAAATTTCTCCTTGATTGAACCAGATATAAAAGCAGTAGGATATGGTGGTGTGAGGATTGAGATTTTGTGAATGAAATGGATGACCCTCAGCTTTAAATCTGAAGGAGTTTTTAGTTGGGTGTATGTGACTAATTTTGGGTCAGATATTTTGGGTTGGCGTCATCAGAGGGATTTGAATATTGTAATAAATTACAATGCTAAGGAACCAGTGATGGTGGTGGAACTTCAAGGAATAATTGACGCTGTTGATACTAATGATGATCTCATAATGTCAAAATATCCTAAAGTCTTTACTGATAAATTGGGATTATTAAAAGGATTTTCCCACAATATAATATTAAAGAAGGGAGTTAAACCTGTAGTGCGCAGAGTGAAAAATGTGCCAAACATGATGAGGGAATAAATTCCAAAAAGAGTTAGATAAATTATTACAGCTAGACATAATTGAGCCTATTTAGGCATCAGAATGGTTGCCCCCTGTCGCCGTTGCACCTAAGGAAGGGGGAAAAATTTGCTTGGGTGTGGTTTTACGTGATCTAAACAAGAGCATACGGGTAGATAGAAAACCTCTTCCTAACATTTCTGAAACCATTGCGGTGATGGGGGGAGGAAATATTTTTCATGTATTTCATATGTTGTCCGCTTATCACCAAGTGAATCTGTATGAGGGGTCTCGCCATTTAACCTCATTTGTAACACCACTAGGGGCCTTTTGTTATATGAGGATGCCGTTCGGATTAGCGTCGGAATCTGCTGTCTTTCAGAGAGTGATGAAAAATATAGTTGGAGACATGGAACATGTTATGTGTTTCCAGGACGACATCCTCATAATAGAAAAAAATGGAAAAGATCATGATGTGTTGTTTGATGAGGTAATGAAAAGGTTGGAAGTTCATGGTTTAACTATTAAGAGAGAAAAATGTCAACTGAGAAGGAAAGAAGTGATATATTTAGGGCATGTCCTCAATGCCTCAGATGTGAGGCCCGAGCAGAGTATTGTCAAGGCCATTGAAAATATACCTGAATCTACGAAGAAAGATGAATTGAGATATTTTCTCGGTCTTGCTGAGCACTGTTCGAAGTATGTTAAAAATGTCACTGATATTGTCGAACCGTTGAGAGCGATTATGGGTAAGCATGCATTATTTGTGTGGAATGATTTTTGCAGAGAAGCTTTCAAAAAGATTAAGGAGTGCATAGTGTTGGATCCTACTTTGGGACATTTTGAGGTTTCAGGGAAAACGTATCTTGCAACTGATGCTAGTGGAGTTGGTTTAGGTGCTGTATTGAAACAGAGTGTGAATGGTGAAGAACGGGTGATTGGATTTGCATCCAGGAGGTTGAGGGGTGCGTATGCTTCTTATTCAGTCATTTAAAGGGAAGCTCTTGCTTGTTGCTGGGGCATAAAACATTTCAAGTTCTATTTGTGGGGCATTCCGTTTAAGTTGAGAACTGACCATAAACCACTTACTTATATATTTAAAGGTGCTCATGGATTGGAAGGAAATTCTACATCGAGATTTTCTAGATGGATTCTGTCTGTGCTTGACTTTAATTTTGAAGTAGAATATACCAGAGGTAATAGGAATGTTATTGCAGATTGTTTATCAAGGATGCCTGTGATTGCTAAGGAAAGTGAAGAGGGCAAGTTGCTTTATGATAAAACTGAAGAAGAGGAAGTGATTGCACATTGCAATGAGAGTGGAATGGTTTTGAATTCAGAAGAGAGGGAGTTAGCCATGGAGGGTGATCTTGTATTGACGGAGGTGAGGAGTAGGATAATTCATGATTGGTGTGAAGATGATGTTCTTAACAGTGATCTTAAGGAATTTTATAAATTAAGAGTTGAGCTGAGTGTTGTGGGAAATAAGGTATTGAGAAGAAGTCAAATTTTTCCTCCTGTGGGAGTTCGTAACAGAATTGTTGTTTTAACCCATGAGGGACATCTTGGAAGAAATATGACAAAGACAAGAGTGCGTCAATCTTACTGGTGGCCCGGAATGGATGGTGATGTTGAAGATGTTGTTAGAACATGTGTAGCGTGTGTGAATAGTGACAAAACTAAAGTTGTCAGACAACCACCCTTGGAATGCCCTGAATTTCCCATGATGCCGTGGTAAAAAGTGGCAATTGGCTTTATTGGTCCAGTGGCTAAATTGGGGGTAAAGAGTAGATTTATTTTGATTGTTGTTGATTACCATACTAAATGGTTTGTCTTGGATACTTTCGAGCAGATTACTACACCCAATGTGATTGAGTTCTTGGAAAGAGTTTTCATGGATGAGGGAATTCCTAACACTCTTGTCTCTGATAATGGTGTTCAATTTGTTTCTCGAGAAATGACTGACTATCTTCAACAAATGGAAATTACTCATGAGAGGGTTGCACTATTAGACCACAAGCTAATGGATTAGTTGAAAGGATTAATAAATGGCGAAGGAGTGTATTCAACTTTCTTTATCTAATCTACTTCCTTGGCGTAAAGAGTTAGGAAAGATGGTCTGAGTACATAGAATAACATCACATTCTGTAACAGGAGTATCTCCTTTTGTATCATTGAAAGGAAGAGAACCTGGCAGAAAAGAATGTCCAGTTTGGTTATGTGATACTCATGAGTTATATGTGGATTGCAGAGTCATCAAAAATAGAGTCTCAGATTTTTAAGACAGAGCTACGGTATACTATGATTAAACCAAAATAATAAAAACATAATGTATACATGTAGGAGATTGGGTGGTAGTAAAAGGAGGAATTGTGTGCAAAGAAGAGGGCAAATTCACTAGTCCGCAAAAAGTAAAGGAGGTGAAGCACAATGTGGTCATTCTTTTTGATGGATCAACATGGAGTTATGGTAATATTTGTAAAGTTAATCAACCTTCACCCAATAGTGGTTGATTACACTGCATGTCTATACCATTGTATGATGTCATTTTCATTGTTCATGTAATTTGTATATTATTGCATGTATCTTCTATATTTTGAATCTGTTTGGATTTCTTATTAATTGGTTATGTAAGGGAGATGTGTAGAGTTGCCAAGTAGAATTTAAAATTTGAGGGCGATTCCTTTAGCAGTAGAAGGCTGATCTCAGTGGAGTGAAGACGACCGTTATGTTGGGATGCTGTTAAGAAAATAAAAACAAGAAGAAAAAGAAGCAAGGAGTATACTCATTTTTTTCTTTAACATCATCTACCATTAAAGATTGGAACAGATACTCCCATTGTCCTGTGGACAGTCAACCCAGTGTCACATCTTTGAGGTAGTTGGCTATCTACCGTTCTGTAGCACCGGTTTGGTGTGCGTATAAACCACCATAATACTCAGTGAAGACTGATAACATTTGCTGCGTCATGTATCTCGGCTCCGAGTTTGTGTCCAATATCTAAATTATGTGACCCTGCTCTTTATGTTCTGACAGTTTTGAAGCAAGCGTCCGTCCAGTCCTGCCACCCTCCCCATACGCTTTGGCCGTCCAGCCTTTAGACCCATAACTCACCTCTTGCTCTGCGGTTTCTGCATGTTCCATAGTTAACTCCCTCATTTGTGCAAGAGCATCATTCGTCCGTAGCAGTTCGTATTGCCTTTCAAGATTTTGGAGCTTGCTCTCTTTGTCCGGCATCCTATTACGCAAGGATCTCAGAGCGCCTACCTGCACTCCCATGCATTCATCCCGGATTGTCACTTTAAAGTCTTCCCAAAGTGTTCCGGCCTTCTCTACCGACCCCTTATTGTCCTGGAAAAAGTTACTGATGGCCATCCCTATAGTAGTGCAAAACACTGGGTCTAACAGGGACACTGGCTCCAGTCGCCACTGAAATGGGGGCCTAGTGAAGGTTGAAACTGCCAATTCCAATAAAACTGGAGCATGATCGGAGAGTGTTCTGGCCAGATGTTCCACACTCACAGCCTATGCAGTCACCTCCTTAGATATCAGCCAATAGTCCAATCAGGACCAGGAGCCATGCATGGAGGAAATAAAGGTACCCTCTATCACACCAGGAGGTCACACACGCCATGCATCCACCAGCCCCTCTGCATGCATAATCTCCTGTAGTGTTCGCGCCTCTTGCTTCCCATGTCAATCTGTGAGAGCCGACCTGTCCACTGCCGGATCCAAGTAAACATTAAAATCACCACCCCAAATAACCAGGGTAGAGGGGAGTAGACCAAATCACATCCACACCTCCCTGTAGAAGGCTGGGTCATCAACATTAGGCTCATATGTATTAATCACCACCATCTTCGCCCTCCCAGGATACACTGTACCAACAGAAATCTGCCCTGATTGCCCAATTCAGTACAAAGGAGCGTAATTGGAGTACCCTTTTTTTACCAGAAGCATGACCCCTCTCGAATACGTGGAATATGACGAGGCCACCCTGACAAGTGACCATCTCTTTCCACACATTCTGCTCATTGTGTTTGGTCAGGTGAGTTTCTTTCCGCAGGGCTACTTGGACTGCATGTCTATCTAAGTATGCTAATACCCGCCTGAGTTTTTGGGGATTGTTCAGGCCCAAACATTCCAGGTTATCATTTTAATCATTCCTCCCAGATGTACCATTTATGCTCTTAGGTCTTATATTCAGTCAAACTATCACCCCCCGCCAGACAACCCCTCGATTACACACTCAAATATTTTGCACTGTATTTAAAACAAAACCCAATCCGACAGATACCACCCCCCACCCACTTCAGCCAACCCAACAGGCCAAAGACATTCCCTTCCCACACCACTTCGTGCAGGCAACAGTCGTACACCTTAAAAAACATTAGGGGTGCTCCCATCTGAGGGCCGCTAGTGCCTGTACATCCCCTCCCAATTAAAAGGGAGGTGGCCAAGTGTTCCCAGTAACTCAGCGACCGGTGTGACTATTTACCATGTTACGGCAAGTCATCCCATCATTCCATGCTAGGCATGCCAGCCCATGAAACAGAATATATATAGAAGCCATCGGACCTCTTTCCAACCCAGCACCTTCATTTTGTCATTGACCGCTGCGTCATACACATATAAAAAACAATAATCCAGCATTTTTTACCCCTTTACTCATCATCATATTGTGAGTTCACTGGGCTTTTCCTGTTGCACTGCAAAGTTTTTACATACTCCAGCATACTCTTGGGGGGTCACAAAAATCTTCTGTTTCCCCCCATGTCGATGTGCAGGTGAGCAGGATACAGCATTGCATAAGTAACGATCTCGGCCTGGAGCTTCTTTTTCCCTGGGAAATATTCCAGCCTTGTGACCTGTACAGCGACGGTGAAATCCGGATAAAACTCTATTGTATTCCCTTTGTATGTTATCTTTTATTTCTCCCTGGCAAGGCGCAACACAGTGTCCCTGTCCAGGACCGGCCTCGCCGCCAGCGACCAATGCGCACGCTCCACCAACTGCAGAGAGACTTTCTGGCCCAAACTCCTCCTTCAGCATCGACTCAATGTATACCTCCGTCCCGGCCCGTATTGGTGGACTCAGGCAGACCCAAAATGCGGAGGGTTTTCCGCCGCCACCTCGCCTCCAAGTCCTCATACTTAGCCTGGATGACGGCCAGCACCTATTCCATATTCAGGCTCTTAGCTGTCACTGTTTGGAGACCGTCTTCCAACGCCGAGATGCACTGCTCTGCCTCTCCCAACCGGGCACCATGCTTGTCTAGCCGCACTGCCAAATGGTCCATAAGTGTATTTAAAGCTTTTATTTTGCCCTCAATGTATTGGATACTGTTCTGCATTGCCAATAACATCGCCTCGAGGACAGACGATCCTGCCTCCTGGGGGTCCTGAGTCAGACTGGTCCGCTGCTACGATCATGAGGGTTTGCAAGCCTCAAGTGTGAGGCGTGTCTGCTGCTTATCCGTCTTCCCCATAGTAAATCTATTATCCTTTGTTTCGGATTCTTCACTGCTCAGCCTATCATTAATCTGCAGCCCAGTTATTAAGCAGTGCAATCCCGGATGAGCCCCATTATGTGAACTCTGCTCACCAGTGCATAGCCGGCGAAGGCCCCCAGGCAGCCAGAGCTCCTTGTAAATTCTGCCTGCCTCAGGCACAGCTCTTCTAGTGCTTGCAGCGGTTGCTACGCTCACATCCAGGATCTCACTCTCAACTCCGACGTGGGGGGGGGGCTCACTGCTCATCTCCGCTTTCAGCTTATTGTATTTCTAAGCTCCCGATCAGGTTCAGCAGCTCCGACTCGGCCGCGTCTCCTTTTTGCATACAGCGACAGGGCCTCACGAGTGGACGGAGGCTTTTGTGCGTCTGACTCATTTTGACTGCAGCTACGGTGCTCTCGTCGGGTGCTCCCACTTTTACAGCATGACCACTCCCGGCACCAGTAGGGGGTTCGCTGCCCACTTCGCTCCCAGCCGCGACCACCCAAGCCCTCACAGGTCCTTAGCAGCTCAAGCCTCACACCTTGAATATGACAGCCGCCATCTTGCAGCCACGATGTGCCTCCAGGCCTCCGGCTTCAGTTGCGATTTACTGCCTCATCAGGGCTGCCTGCACTTCACTCCTGGGCCAAGGACGACCACCGCAGTATTCTCGGTCCAATTCCACAGTATATATCTGTGGATGGGCCGCTGCAGACAGGATTATGGGTGGGTGATCTGACTCAGCCAGCAGAGTCGCTTCAACAAACAGCCATCTTGCCACCGGTTCGCTAGCACCCCCATAGAAGTGATATTTTGAAGCAAAGTTGTAAAAGGTTAAAAGAAGTTGAAGATTGCCCAGACCAAACAAATTGAGAAATGGTCATAAACTAAATGAATTCAGATGTGAATTTTGTTCTGCCTGGTATGAATGGGATGAATCAGCTACAGGGTGTGGCGATGAGAAATGGAACAATGCAGATTCAAGATGTTGGAATAGGGTTGATGAAAAATGATAGAATGAATGTGAATATGAAATGATGAAAAAGAACACAGCTAGTTGCTTCTGTGGGAGGACCAAGCACTGGAAGAGAGTGTCATCAGAATCCAAAAAGGATTCAATGTGAAGTTGCTCCACAAATGCAGACAAATGTGATGGTCCTGAATATGCAAAAGTCAGAGTCAGAAATCATTTCAAGTGTAGATGCCTTCAGCTCCATTTATGCAGTAAATAATGAGAAACAACATGCCCTATAGTGTAGGGTATCCTCCGAATCCATTGATTTATGAGTTGTCAGGGCAAAGTTCAAAATGACGGCGCCTGAGGGGGACTAGGATTGCGTGCTTGGAGCAGTCCTAAAGGTAGACCAAAGTGGTCCATATATTGACGGATAAGTCTGTGACCATCCAGGTTAATTTTTAATAGATACGGTGGCTACACATCTGCAGTTCGTTCAGTGGAAGTCCCAAACAAACCCTTTCTCGGGAAAAGAAGTCCAAGTTGTAGGGATTAGCAATAAATAGTTAATCAGGTTTTTCAGAAGATGTCCTAGTTAAAATCGGCCAGAGGGAAAACAAACACCAGGTCATTTTGTGTGATTCAAGTTCTGTGAGCTTGTTAGCACGTGACTTGCTCTGCAAAATAAATTATGTGATTTACTGCACACCAGATGGTATTGCAATTGAAATAAAGGATGAGGATGCCATATTAATAAACACATAGAAACAACTGAATTTTGATTTTATTTTTGATTATTTTAACACAATATGAAGAAAAGATTATTGTTTTAAAGAAGATATCTATTGCCTTTTTAAACCTTTGAGTTCTAAGATATTGTTTTCTGTCTCCATTAGAAGATGGAGTACAGCAAATGCTGTAAAATTGTAGATATGAAGACACTAATAACAATACTAGTAGTTTTAGTTGGGCTGTTGGTGTGCTCACATTCTCTGATGGGACTTTTTTCTATGACCAATGAATTCACTAGTCCTATAAAATGTTCATGTACTGTTCCAAAAGAAATCTTTATTGATAATGTGGATCATTTCAAATCTTCATTTGTTACACTTCCCAAGAAAATAGTGCACACAAAGCCAACAAGTGTGTCGTGGAATATTCTCTTTCTCAATGGTAAAATATTTTAATGGTTATTTCTACTGTAGAGACGTTCCTTTTTTATCAGAGAATCTGTTCAAATTTAATACAGAGATTTCAGAAATGTTCCCTTTTCTATTAGAGATGCTGCCTGTTTCTCATATTATTCTGCTGTTTTGAACTTAGAATAATTCTGATTTCTGAATATGTACTCTGCATTTGAGCCTTCATGACATTTAACATTTATTTCTGTACTGCCTGATTCTGAAATTTTGTAATAAAACCCTTTACATGTTCCCTGATCTAGAACTAGAATTATTGAGAAGTCCCAGCTACTTATTTTTGCTACTCTGCTAAACTAAAGTTGGGTCTGACATTGAGGAGGGTGTTCTTTATCACAAGATCAGGGGGTCCATTAGGATGGCAGGCGGACAAAGTCCGCCCGTCATCCTACCGGTGCATGGGAACACTGGCCATAAGGACGGGGGTCCCGTCCTACAGATTAGGATGCGCCCGCAACAGTGGCGGACGATTCCTGCATTTTTAGCATTGAGGCGGGCGATGCTAAAAATGCACGTTGTGCATTGAAATGCAGGGGGGTACCCTAGGTACCCCCCATGTGCACCTCCCACCCCCCTGGAGTCCCTGGGGGCCTGCAACGGGCCCCCGCAGGGAGACTCCGCATGCCATTCTGTCGCGGCATTGCCGCCACGGAAAGGAATTGAAAAATGCCCATCATAATATGGCTAGCGGTGTCTGATAGACACCGCCACCATATTATTCCTTTTCCGCCAACCGCCCGCAAGGCGACCGGGGCGGAAAAGCGGCAAACAGTCTTTCCGTCCACCGAGGTCCCCCCGCCATTCTAATATGGCGGGGGGGAAACGAGTGTGGATGTCGGGCGGCTACCGCCAGCCTGGCGGGGGCAATCCGCCCGACATCATAATGGGCCCCCAAGCATTCATTGCAACCACCAGAGATAGAGTTTGAGTTGATCTAAATTTAGGGGTGTCCTGAATTTTGGGGTTTAGGGTTCTGCTTGTGTAAGACTTTGACCTAGAGTGAGAGAAAGGCCAAACAGGGAGAAAGAAGAAGGAAGGCAGAAAATAGGGAAGGAATGATGAAGTGAAAGATATGAAAATAGTGATAAAGTCTTACCAAGCTTCCCCACCTATGCTTCCCAATGACAATCCACTTTCTCGCTGCAATGATCTAGCGGAATTTTTTTATCAGAAAATAAATAAAATCTATTCCTCATTTGCAGCTACAGTTTCGGAGCCCCTCACTAATGGACCCCTTTTCCCCATGGAAGCTGATCATTCCTCCCAAATAACCTTAGATCACTTTCCCTTGCTAGACTTGGAAACATTGGAACCTTTGATACAACAAATAAAATCAGGTTCCCCATGTGACCCTGCCCCTCCATGCACTATGGTTGCAGCTAGCCAAGCCATTCTCCCCACTCTGCTGGAGCTTCTTAACATCTCTCTAACAACAGGTAGTGTCCCACCTACTTGGAAGCAAGCTATGGTGAGAGCACTTCTGAAGAAGCCTAACCTTGACCCCACTAACTTTAACAACTACCGCTCCATTTCCCTGTTACCCTGGGTGAGCAAAATCCTGGAAAAACACATTAATTCCCATCTAACAAGGTTTCTCGAGAGCAACCATCTACTTGATGTCTCACAGACGGGATTTCACCCCAAACATGGGACGGACACGGCCTTGCTGGCCGTGACAGAGGAAGCTAGGCGGATCTTGGATCGAGGGGGATCAGTGGCAGTCATCCTCCTTGATCTAAGTGCTGCGTTTGACACGGTAAGCCACAAATCTCTGCTGGGTCGACTCTTCAATCTTGGAGTATCAAGGGACGCTTTGGCTTGGCTTAAATCCTTTTTGAGTGAAAGGACATTCCAAGTCTTTGATGGAGACTTTTTCTCCTCAAGTAAACCTCTGGATTGTGGGGTACTGCAGGGCTCGTCATTGAGCCCTACATTATTTAATGTGTACATGAGACCACTGGCTGAGATCGTTCGCCCATATGGTATTAAGATCATCACATACGCGGACGATACTCAGCTGGTGGTCTCACTCGCACAAAAGAACTGTGAAATGGCGCATATTAACTTGACTACCTGCATGGAAGAGGTCAAAAGTTGGATGACTGCATCGTCCCTTAAGCTTAACAGTGACAAAACCGAGCTTATGCTACTCGGCCCCCCAGCGCTGTCTACCATCGACCTCTTATGGCCCATCAGCTTGGGTATGCCGCCTATCCCGAAAGATGACATAAAAAGCCTTGGGGTTTGGCTGGATAAATCCCTGACCCTTAACACCCAAGCAACCAAGATATCTGCGACCTGCTTTGGAATCATCAGGATGCTGAATAAAATCCTTTCGATCCTACCTTTCGAAGCTAAGCAAATCGTGATACAAGGCTTAATCCAATCCCGATTAGACTTTAGTAATGCCTTGTACCTAGGGGCGCCTGAATACGTTCTGCAAAAACTTCAGCGGATTCAGAATTGTGCTGCACGCACGCTGCTTCAGCTCCCACGAAGAGCGTCAGTAGAAACCGGGATGAGGACCTTGCACTGGCTCCCTGTTAGGGAGAGAATCAAATTTAAAGCCATGTGCATCTCCCACCAAGCCTTTTGGGAAACTGGCCCCAAGATTAATCACCCTTTGCTTTCCCCTTATCACCCCAGCAAACAACTCCGCTCTGCCCATGCATTCCTGGCCGTTGCTCCTCGGATTAGGAGATCAATAGCAGGAGGCAGGTCTTTTACCTTCAATGCTGCCAAATTGTGAAACTCACTCCCTCTACACTTAAGATCCAATCCTAATCTGTCATCTTTCCGCAAGCAGCTCAGAACCTTCCTCTTTATTAAACAAGACTAACTTCTAAGCTGTTGTATCATGAGGCACTATCCTTTTTCTCAGCGCTTGGACGCCCTAGGGCAGCAGTCGCGCTCAACAAAACCCCTTTTCATTTCATTCAAAGAGAGAAAGCAGCAAAGAAAAAGATTGTTCAAAAGTCAGATAAAGAGACAAGAAATGTATGATAATGGAGATAAGAGACATGAGGTGGGATCAAGGCTAGTCAGCTTTGGTATTCAGAGGAACGGTTGTGGGCCCTTAAATATCCTGTCCAGCCCAGACCTTCTTTGCCCTTCTGCCGCGGATTGATGGTCAGTGCCATGGACTGCTCTGAGGGGGGCTTAGATTTACTGTTTCTGCTCCAAACTAATTAACATTGTAGAATATGTTGCATGCTTCCCCTTGAACAGAGGTGACGGGGGCACTGTTAGGGCCCATGAGTTTCTTCACCTTCACCCTTTTCGTGGCAGGCTCACCGCCATGAAAAAGAGGGCAGTGTGGAAACTTGTGAAATGCTTGGCAGTGCCGCAGCAGCACCACCAGTATATTGTAGCCTCAGACCGCTGCACCACTGCCCGGGATCCATGATGCCTGGAGGTTGCGGCGGTCCCAATGACGCACTTGTAATATGGCGGTCAGTCCGCCACTGTGGCCGTAGTTGTATTCAGCTCTTAAGTAATATTGGGGAAAGTCTTGGATTCTGTGGATCAGATTTACTATTCTCACTCCAAACTTAACAACAACGGGGAAAGTGTTAGATCCTGGGTCAGTAAGGGATATGAAATAGTCCCAATCCAAACTAAACAACATTGTAGAACATATTTGCCACTAGGGGATCATGTTTAAATTTCACACTCCAAACGAATCAACATTGAAGAAAAAAAATCCATTTATGCAAATAAATATTAATTAAATAACAAAAACATAATTAATGTATTACTTATTAAAGTAAAAAAGCAATATGAAATAATTAAAAAATTAAGCTATTCAAAGTATAAGCATACATAATTTAAAACATCTAATTATTGCTGACAAATTATGTTAGAACAATAATTTCATTCGCAAAATATAATTATACATTTATTACAAATAAAATGAAAACATAATAAAAGAAACTAAATTAAATAACACAATGAGAAGCATTTCTTAAAGAAAAACAATCATGTTTTTAAAAATAATAAATATGTTAAAAAAATGTTAATAAATAAAACAGAAAAAATAGAAAATCTGCACATTTTTAAACTGTACCTACTCATACTCTCTGTAAAACTCAACATCCGCGAGAATGAACATAAATATATATTTTTAATTATTAAATAAAAAGTGTAAAAATGAAATGTAATTAACTTTAAAATCAAACATTATTTTAATTCCCCTCCCAGAAGTCCTTTAAAAAAACAGCATCCAACTAATAGCTACATTGATGTACCTCATTGACTACTTTTACATGCCATACACTTAGAGGCTCTTGCCTCCCACCCACATGATCACACTCTGCCACCTGCTAATTACTTCTGCTCTATTATCCCACCTCTCGCACCACTGTGATTTATCCTTTGCCTGCAGAGCGGAATCTGTCCTAAGCCCCAGTCCTCTGTCTTGCACTATTTCACCCGTACAATGTGTAAAATCGATAATAAACAAGCCAAATTCCATTTTGATAACAGTACTTCTGTGATACAGAACAAGAACCTGAATGTTACCCCTCCTGAAATGCAATATGTGAGTATCACTGCAATGCTGAAAGAAGTGCAAGATAACCTGAGATCTATTGACAGCAAAATAGATGCCCTCACTTCTAGACTGGACAGGTTTCAGGAACATGTCTGTTTCATCAACCTGACCCCAGGCCTAACTATTCTTGTTAATGTGTGAACTTAAAGCTGTAAAAACCAAAATATGAGGATTTGGAAGGTCGTTCCTGTTGAAATTTCGTCCGTATAATGGGTATCCCTGAATCTGCAACTGGCAGCAATATGGAAATCTTTGTAGAAGAAATACCTGAATTTCTTTTTGCCACATTGAGTTCTCAAATGTCCTCATCGTGGAAAAAGCGTACCACATTTTAGCTCCCAAACCTGTCCAAAATCCTAAGCCTTTCATCAGGAGACTCCTTATTTACAGAGACCTAATCCTGGGACTAAATAGAGCAACTCTCGATTTACAATATGAAGTCTCACAAGTGTCTTTCCTAATTTTACCCAAGCAATGCAGGAGGCCCAACACTCTTTTACAGAGGTCAAGAAACTTCTTAGATTCAAAACCCTTCAAAATTCAACGCTATTCCCAGACAAGCTACGCCTGGAATATAACAGAAAAGCTCGCTTTTCTACACATTCAGATTCAGCAATTCAGTTTATGGAGCAATAAGTGAAAGTTATATCATCAGAACCAGCAAGTCTAGACTCCACAAGAAGTGGCAGTTTGCGTGGTACCTTTTCTCCTAGTAACATGACTAACTTGACTTCTCTGCTACTCACTGGCCCACATTCCATCTCAATGTGAGATGACTACTCTGATTTTATTTCCTGCTTGTCTATTTTACTCATTAAAGCAATTTGGAAATAATGCATATTGAAATATTTGTTAAATTTGTTTGTCATACCAACTGCATGCTCATGTACCACTGCGTTTTTGGGGACCTGTCAATGTATGGTGTCTACTCCATGACTACACAGTTGGCATTCAACAACATTACATGTGTTGTGCTTGGGGCTATGCCATGCTCTCTGGTGCCCCGTCATGCGTGGAGCGTACACATTTCTTCTAGGTTTACCATATAGTCAGAAACTTCTGTGATGGTTTCATGGGTGAGGGTACTCGCTGACAACTGGGGTTGGTGGGGGGGAAGGGTTTCTTTATTATTGCTGTTGTTGTTTTCCTTTTGTTCTTTCACATCCATTCCAACGGATATGAACAAGCTACCACTGGCTATTCAACAACTTTGCTAGTCAGCTTCGAGACTAGGGATGAGGTCAGATACAAATATTTCATGTGTCAACTCATATGTTGAACTTTGTTACTTTGAGCGTCCGTGACATGAACAACCCCGTAAGGCCCACTAGGTGCACAAATACCTTGACTGGCACAAGATAGAGATTTATTTGCCATATGACACTCACTGCCCCGATGAGTAATCCCACATTTGCATCAGCTTGAGGCCCAGAACAATGTTTTTCCTCATACTTCAGTTACTCTCGAGGGGTGGTTATCCTCATTGAGAAAGATCTTAATTCCACACTAATAGAACATATCAAAGACTTGGCGGGCAGGATGGTCATGGTGGTTGGCATGTTGGAGGGTTGATGATTATTGCTTGTGGACATATACGGCCCAAATATTGATGATCCCCACTTTTTTGATTATGTTTTACACTTATGCTCCATGTACAGGGACTGGCCAATGTTATGAGGGTAGATTTCAATTTGGCACTCCCTACAACCATTGACAGGGCTTCTGAGAGGCCATGAACAACATCACAATCTAGCACTACAGTTGCTCATAAAAAGCAATTGTGTGATTTGGTGGATGCTTGGCTTGCATTACATCTACATGTATCTGAACACTCTTATTACTCCCTTGTGCATGAAATGTTTTCTTGTTATGTAGTTGGTGTCTCGGGCGCTAATGCCCATGGTCCGCAGCACCAAGATACTCCTCTGTATCATGTCTGATCACTCTTCAGTGGAGGCAACACTTCAAAGTCCCACCCTTCCACCATGATTCACAGCTGGTGCCTAAAAGGCACAAAGCTCCAGGATGCTATTTTCAGGACTGAAATTAGGGTTGCCATAGTTGGTTTGTTCCATTTAAATGATAACTCTGCTGATGAAATGGCTACACTGTGGTAAGCTTTAAAAGCATATATGAGAGGAATGTGCATATTAGTAAATGCTGGTGTTCTCAAGTCAATTTGTACTTATCTGGACCTCCTTAAGTCCACTGGAGATAACGGAATTCCTGCCCAGATACAGGAGACTTTGACGGAATACAGCTATGAGGTGGAACTCAACGTCCTCTACTCGAGGTGAAGTGCCCATGCTTGACGTTTTGGGGAGGGAGATAGCCCAGGCAAAACACTTCACTGGGTCACTAGCAGGGAACAAGCATCTGATAGGATCACTTGTATCTGTTGCGAGAGTGCCGAAATCACGTCAGAGACAGTTGACATCTTATAGGAGTTCTGAGAGTTCTACAAATGTCTATATACACCTGTTAGGCATTGTGACAATTCTGACTTGCCAGGTTACCTCGATCGAGTTGCTCTTGCTTGGTTTGATGGGATGGCCAGGGAATAACTGAACTCCCTGTTAACACTTAGACATTAGAAAGGCAATAATGAGCCTCCCTAGTGGGGGCGTGGTCACGATGAAGGGAGTGACGGTCCTACTCTACCAAAACTCTATACCGCCACTTAGGCCCCGTTGTCATCGCTACTTTATCTGAGCGGACAGTCCTCCGAGGCCAGCAGTAGACCAGCATCAGTGGGGGTGGGGAAGACCCCCACCAGATGGACCCTGTCATCACCGGGAACCAACTGTTGTGCAGTAAGCAGCCAGCCGGTTGCTACACACCCAGGGCTTTAAGTGGGATGGGTCCTGCCAGTGCTCCGCACCTCCTGCAGTTCTAAAAAAGCAGATGCTGAGACGGTTCCCTATCAGGCTCTCCATTTTTGCCCTCACTCTCAGGGTGAAAAAAATAATCTTAGTTTTGCAGCATTGCCACACCTCACTGCCTTCGATGCAACTTCAAAGAGGCTTTTAATAGTTCTTTCACAGTCTCATCATTTTAGGACTGAAGCATTTTCAATATGATATACAACAAAGCCATAGTTGTGTTTATTTATCTAATGCAACTAAAAACTATTGTCAAAGCCAATAGCTGTTGCTTGTTGTATGTGTATGTGTAATGTTACCTGTTGTACACCAGGATGCAATGATAGAAACAACAAAATACCAGAGAGGTGGCAGACTCTGCTAAGTATAGATTTTTAGTTTAGGTGTTTTTAAGCCACACCCTTATTTACATCGGCCATGCCCTTTTGAAAGATCTCACAATTTTTCATCCCAATTGAAGCCCTGTGCACACTTATAACCTGTGCTTGGCGCCAGACCTACCCTGGGCATCACGGAAGGTGAGAGTGAAGGAAGTTGTAAAGCAGAGCACTGAGGTGGTTGTGAGAGGGTGCAGGAGATCTGCTGGGGCTCCACCTAGAGGTAAGCACATGGTGCCACGCTGGCAGGACCTGGGAGAGTTGTGGCTGTTGCCGGCCTATGAGCGAGCCCCAGCCACAGTACATCACTGCACTGGATGCAGTTATGTAGAAAGAGAAAGAGAAAGAGATTCTTGTGTGCTGGCCAGAACTCTAGGGTGGAGCACCAGAGGGAGGAGAAGGGCCTGACCGATGGGGGCTGGCTAGCCATCTCCCGGTGCACCATTACCGCCAGTGCCACCCCCGCCTGCACAGTGCCCCTGGCACCTTGCAATATCCAGACCTGAACCTACCTGATGTGTATCAACCGGAGCCATGGTGCACATGCAGCAGTGGCCCTCTTGGAGTCCCCTATGATGAGACAACAATGGGAGACTTGAAGGTGTGGCATGTAAGTGGGAGAACACGGCTGTTGCAGAACCACAGATGAGCCTTAAATGAGAAGTGTCACCAAGCATGGCATGGAGACCTCACCCTTTCACCCTGGGGGTCGCTCCCTCGAGACACGCAGACGGGGGGACTGGAACATTAACTTTGGGAAGTGCCTGCGGAGTAGTGGCTCTAAATGGTGAAGACTCGAAGTCACTAGGGGGCTGCTGGAGGCAAAGTGCCAAACTTTGCTCCCCAATGTCACACCCAATGGAGGGAACCTGAACTCTGGGACTGGCCATTGCTTACGGTGTGGGACTCCCCTTGGTGCAGCAAACAATGGGGTAGGAGGTAAAAAGCTGTGGATCGCTGCTCCCCCATTGGGAGAATATACTTCCCCACATTGAGTAAGCTGTGCTACTTGCTAGGTAGGACACTTTCATGGAGGGTCCCAGCTGACCACTTGTTGCGGGGTCCCTGACCCCTCCCTTCATCGTCCCTGCAACCTGATGGGCTTGACTTTCTCTGTGCGTCATGGTGAAGCCCTAAAGTGGCACATTGGCAATGCCTAGGCCTACAGCCGGCATGGGCGCCCTAGAGCAGGTGGGCTCCGCCCTGGAGGAGCACACCAGTACATTTGACAAGATACTGCAAACTATTAATGACTCCAAGATAGCTTTGGAACTGAAGATTAATGCTGTGGCCTTGGATGTCGCCTACAGAATGGAGACCGTAGGAAGCAAGAGGACAGAGTGGGCGAAATTGAGTCCCATCTTGCAGCAATTCGCCCAACGGTCCAGGAACTACTGCCACCAATGAGGGCAGTGCAGGGGGAAGTCCACACTCTCTAACACTGAGCAGAGGATATGGAAGGGCATTCCCGCCCCAACAATATTAGCATTATTGGACTACAAGAGAAACCTAAGAAGTCATGCATGTCCCTCTTTCCTGATCCTGGTGGGCAAAACCCCACATTTCTTTCCATAGAACGGGACCACCGGATGCCAACCACCACCAGGCATTCTTCGTCCTCCAGTGGTCGCACGCCACCTCAATTACCTGGATCTCATCCTTCAACTTATCCAGACTAGAGGACCATGGAACTTTAATGTCGCTCGGGTAACAATATCTCCTGATCACAAACTGGAAGAGCAGCTCCTGCATCGCTCCTATGGAGGAGTCAAGAAACAGCTGAAACAGATGGATCCAAAGTACAAACTCCTGTTTCCTGCCAAACTGAGAGCAATAGCGGACACCACAACCCATTTCTTCGGTACCATGACGGAGACCTGGTAATAGCTGCAATCAAAATTCATGGTGGTATCATGTGAGAGACGCAACAACACTGAGGGATGGGTTAGATGCAAATCCAGACACAAGAGACCCAGGAGGCCCTGAGGTGGCTCCACAAAGGAGCAGGTGGCGGCTGAACGGACACAAATAGTGGGACAGGTGGTGGTGCTCAGCCAATCACTGCAAGAAGTGGCAGGGTCAGACCAGAGCAGTCCGACTCAGATGGAGACTGTGGAACCTGACACTGAAGAGTCGGGTCATCCGGCCTTGACCCTCAGGTCGGAGAACACCATTATCTAGCACCCTGATAGTCTTTCCCATATAAGCGGAGGGTCAACCTCCAGAGAGGGCAATTACTCACCTCGCATTGGTGGGAGCAAGAGGGAGGCCATCCCGCTGGGCAGAGTGGGCCAACGGTAAGGTTCATCAGAAGCTGAGTGGATCTCATTTGCTGCCATGCATTGCACACCCCACCATTTGAGTATGATCAAGTTATGTTTGTGGTTCTGTGTTATACATGCTTTTCTATTTTCTTTTGCCTTCTTCCTACTGCATGCATTATATACAAGGTGGCGTGACATCTGCAGCCTTCCTACTTAGCCTTACCTATATTCACTAGCTGACCCCTCTATCACTCCCCACCTGCCAAGAGCCATTTTACCATATCTGTATATTATCTGCTTAGTGATAAAACTGTTGACACATAGCCATCGGACATGCTTTGTAACAGCCGATGTATAATTTCCTGACATGGAACATGCATGGCATAGCCACCCCTTCCATGAGGCACAAAATCGACACTTACCTATGCCATCGGCATGCACATATAGACAACATACAAGAGACACATATGGATGCCACAGAGCTAGCGAAGCTGCTCAGGCGATGGAGGGGGCTCGTGGTAGGCACTACTTTCTCCGCTTAAGCTAGGGGTGTTTTAACCTGGGTACCTTTAGGGATCCACTAGATGCGAGTTGACCTGGAAGGAAGGTATTTGATTGTGTAGGGACAGTTGGATGGGGGAACCACTATCCCTAGTGGAGGTATACCCTCCTAACAGTATTCAACTGGCTTTACTAGACTCACACCCGCCCTGCTACACAGATCTGAAGAACCATCCCTATGAGGTGGTGATTTTAACTGTGTGTTTGACACAGAAAAATATATATCCTCCCTTTCACATCAGGGTTCCCAGGGTTCCAGAGTGACAGCACACTTCTGATGGAAGGCGGCGACCTGGAGGCTCTGTGATGCCTGGATTGTTTTTTTCATACCCTTGACCTTGGTGGTAAATACTGGATCCCAAATTTTGGGGATTAACTTGGTCAGACCACAACCCCCTGAAGTTGGAACTGGAATGGGGTACACGCAGACTACCCATGCCCACCTGGAAACTAGATGCTAGTGTGCTACCGGACCCTCCAATTTGGGACACACTGAGTCAAGCTATATGGGACTACTTAGACTTGAACAGCGGTACAGCTAGCAATGTCCTAATGGAGTGAGAGGCTTTTAAAGAGGTCGCCAGGGGAATATGCCTGTCAGAGGCTAGCGCGGATGTATAGGCGAGGAGGCTGGGTTTGCCTAGCAATTATGTATTTTAATCCAATCATAATGCATAGAAAACAAATTATATGAATATTTCCTCTCCAGGGGATGATGGTGATTAATGTTTTTGACTTTCTCTTTCACAGGTCTTTGTGTAAGGGGAGGGACCCAGAATCTCGGAGAAAGAATATAGTTGTAAGTAGTTATTCAGGGTAGGGAAAATGACGATCTGTCACCGCACCCCAGTGTGCTCAAACTGGACAAGGGTTGTGCAAAGAAGTAAAGGAAGAAAGGAAAATAAAAAAGAAACAGGAGGAAAGACGGATAACCTCTTCGCCTTCTCCCAAGTAATATGCTTCTCCAATTTGTGTCAGTGGGATTGCCTTAATTATCCCATTTTTGGAGTAAGGCACCAATGGTTTTGCTCTTCCTGTAGGTATAACTTTTTCTCTGGTTCACACTCTTAGCAATGGAAAGCTTAATCCTGGTCAAATACCTGGGTCTGGTCTCATGAGATTTACTCTCTCACTTTTATTAAAATCACACCCAGTGACTTATGGGATTTGTAGTGCAAAAGGGGAAGCCGCACATTGTGAAATACCAACACACCCCTCAATCCCTGCGCAACCCTCCACCCTCTACCCGTAACAGTTCCTGGACTCCGGTGTCCCCGGAACTCACCCACTACGCTGCAAGTATCCTGAGTTGCGGCGGCTCTCCAGTGTCCCTTAGGGCAGATCACCAGTCCTCAATCGAGGTCTCAGGACTCTCCTCCTTCTTCTCATACTCCTGGGTGGCTCGGTTCTCAGATCCTGCATCCTGGGATTTCTCCTTGAGGACAGTGTACTCCCACCATGTCCTGCTCTACCCATCTACTCCTTCACTCCAATGTGTCTGAGCTTGAGCTTCTCCCCATGAGTCCCGGTCTGCTCTCTCTGCGTCCTGTGTCTTCTTCCGTCCTGCTTGACTCCTCTTCTGGCCCAGCTTGACTCCTCTTCCAGTCCTGTAGCCTCTTTTTCATCCCGAAGGCCTCCTGTTCATTGCTCCCTCTGTGCTGCAGCACCGCCTCTCTGTTTAAAGAAACAATTCTCCTTTAATGTTGCTGCTGGTGCCAGTCTGGAATGTTAACCCTTTCCATTTTGTTTTAACTGGGTTTCTGATATCGACGGGGCACATGGCCAGGACGGCGTGGCAACCTGCAGGTACGGAAGGGATTTACGGGGCCTGACATCTCACAATGCCTTTAAACCACATATGGAGCCTGGGACGCACGAGCGTGCAAAAACAAAATGTCCGCCTCCCGGTGAGCTCCGTGACGAGGAGCCCATTTTTGCCGACGAATTAGCGTAATTATAGTCGGAATATATCAGAAATTACCCTGGCAGTCCTGTGAAGCTTGGTTTAGTGCTGTGGTGCTTGTTTCTCGATCCTTCAACTTCGGTGGTGGTGTTTTTTATCCTCCTGCTTCTGCTGGGAGCTCTGCTTGAGGTACTGCCCAGATTTCCTCTCAGGGGGCGGAGCATACATTCAGGAAAAGGCTGGCTTTGGCCTAACCACTCCCACAGTCAGTCTTAGCTGCTGCACCTGGCTTTTCCTTGCTGCATTTATTTTATCTTTCTCTCCCTTACATTTATTTACTCCTGGCAATTTTTCTAGTGCAAAAATGGAGGTTAAAAATGCGCAAAATTTCAATAATAAGAGAAAGCAACAGCTTTCTCCTCCTCCTGTAAAATCAAAAGTGGTGGAATCTAGTGAGCCTTCTTTGCCTTAATTCTGGATGAAATTAATGAGCTGCGAACCAGCACCAACACTATTGCGTCAGAGATTAAAAATGTAGGTAAAAATATGTCCAGTATGTCAATGAAAGTTTCAGATAATTCCATTAAAATTCAGGATAACAAAGTTAAAATTGATGCCTTTGCGCCCCTTGTGGCAAAAATTTCTCTTATGCCAGCCCATCTTCTGGATATGGAAAATCGCAATAGGCAATACAACCTGTGTATTTTTAATTTACCAGAGGATGTTGAAGGTCCTAATTGCAGACTATATCTGGAGAATTTGATTCCTGGGCTTTTAAATATTATATTTTCAGAGAAATTTGAAATTGATAAGGTGCATATGATTCCATCCCATCGCAATCCTCATCATGCTAAACCGAGAAAGATGATTTTTAAAGTCCTACGTCACGTTAGAATTCCTTCCTTAATGGTTAACGGCAATAAAATCTTTATTCACCAAGACTTTGCCAAGGAAACTGTTCGGATTCGTAAAGAATTTACTGACATGCGTCCTCAACTAAGATGTCTTGTATTCAAACATGGTCTATTTGATCCTTCAATGATGCGAATCTGGAAAGATAATTTTTCTAAGTCCTTCCAACAGCCAGACGTTTTTAAAAAGGTACCTGGATTAACATTCACAGCATTCTATGGATATGATGATTCTGCTACTTGAATACTGTTTTAATATGTATTTCTGACTAATGTTACAGTCCTTTTCATGCTAGGCTCCAATGGGTCGGTCATGCTTGTAAAGCGCGTGTGCATTTCAGATTTGTTATTAATGTTTATTTGTGGCTGTCTTTTTTATGTTTGTTTGTCTTTTTTCTTTTCCCTTCGTTTCCTATAATACTGTTTTAGAACTACTATTTTCTTCACTTTTATAAAAAAAGGTTCTGCTCTTACTAAATATTTTCTTTTCCTATCTTTTCTATTATGGCTAATGTTCATAATATTAAAATAGCTTCTTTAAATGTCAATGGTTTAAGACATCCGGTAAAACGTACAAACATTTTGGACTATTTAAGAAGTTGTAAGGCAGATATTTGTTTTATTCAGGAACGACGTATTGAAGATAAAATACTAGACTATATGAAAAGAAGTGGGTTGACTCTATTGTCTCTTCTCTTGCTAAAGGTCGGAAAAATGGTGTTGATCTTCTTTTTTCCAAACATTTGCATTGTCAAATCTTCAGTAAATCATCAGATTCAGAAGGTAGATTTGTCATAGTTAAAATTAAAATCTTTGATTCAGTTATGTTTTTGATGAATATTTATGGTCCAACTGCTGATGATCCTTTGTTTTGGTCTAATTTAACTACAGAAGTTCTCAAGTTAGATAACGTTCCTCATATATAGGAGGAGATTTTTACTTTATATCTGATCCTTTATTGGATAGAACATCTCTCACTAAATTTCGTCCTTCAAAAGCTTTTTTTACTTTTAAATCTTTCCTTAAGACTACAAAATGAATTGATATTTGGCGATTACATTTCCCTAAGGAAAAAATGTTCACCTTTTCTCTCATTCACATAATTCACATTCAAGACTCGATTATTTAGTAATTTCTAGACAATTAATTAATTCTGCAATTACTCCTGCCATTGGTAACATTGACATATCAGATCATGCTTTAATTTCTTTTGTTTTACCATTTAACTCAAATTTTAAATCACAATCCAGATGGAGAATGAATACTGATACTGTTCTGAATGAACCCGTCCGTGACCGCACGGGACCCGGGGCATGCCTTCATTCCCGATCCTCCATTGGCTATTCATCTAGGTATCTATCATCTCTGTGTAAAACCTACCGCATAGACACTACTACCGCCTCTCACATCTCGGCCCTGGGTATTGCTCGTTCCCCCCCTACACCGGAGATACCCAACCCTTTATCCCCATTCCCTGGCACTTCCACGCACTCAGGCATTTCCGTCACCCTACTAAACACTAGATCGGCAGTCGCGCACCAGCAGGAGATTTTCAATCTCCTCGATAGCGACAGCCCCGACATACTATGTTTAACCGAGACATGGTACCGTCCTGACTCTCAACCTAGTGTTTTGGCGGCACTTCCCCACTCTTATTCCATCTTACGAGCTGATCGACCGGATGGCAAAACCGGTGGTGGGGTTGCCCTAATTTTTCGCGACAACCTCCGGTTTCAAATATTAGCATCCCCCTCCTTACCTACAACGGACTGCCTGATTGCACGCTCTACTGTACCTAAGTTCCCTGTGACCTGCGTACTAGTATATCGACCCCCTCATACCCACTCCCAGTTTATTTCTGCTTTTCAAGAGCTACTAGCCCCTCTTGTAGTTAATAATACTTCTGTTGTTGTACTTGGTGATTTTAATTTCTGGCCCAACGACCCCTCAGAAGACCCCATATCTAAGGATTTCACCTCCTTATTACTTAGTTTGAATTTTGTCCAGCATGTTCGTGCCCCAACGCACGTCCGGGGCCATACCTTAGACCAAGTATGGACGCTTAATCTACCTACTACTAACTTGTTCATTGCTCCTTGCGTGTGGTCCGATCATCACTTATTGTCCTTTTCTTTGGACCTCCGCGCTCAAAATGTCCCCCGTGGCTCTAAAACCCTGTGGGTTCGAAGCTGGAATCGTGTGGATACCCCCGCTTTCTGTGAGGCCCTAACTGCCACCTGCCCTGATCTTATTGACATTTCCCCCCAACAACAGCTGGCCACCTTAGACAGCTGGATAATCCACCTTCGGGATAAAAAGGCCCCGTTAAAGAAGGTTACTATAAATCACCACCATCATGCTAACAAGTGGTTCACCCCTGCCCTTAAAGCATTTAAGCTAACTGTTCGCCAAGCTGAACGGGCTTGGAGGCTGAAATATTGCCCTACTAGCAAAAATCACTACACTACCCTGCTAGCAGAATACAAAAAAGCTATCCTAGCGGCCAAGAAAGACTACTTCTCCCAACGCATTCTGCAAGCAGATTGCCAGCCACGTGAAATCTTTGCTACAGTCCACGAGTTAGCCCTATCAGATAGGCCTTCACCTTCGATTATACCTTCTCAGTCACTGTGCAATTCACTGAACGAGTTTTTTATTGAGAAAGTTGCGCAAATAAAAGCTCGCATTCCTCCTGCATCTAACTCTTTACCAGATTGCTCTCCGCCACAGAACACCCAGTGCCTGACTTCTATTCCGATATTAACCAGTGAGTCCCTCTCCCCGCTACTTAAGCGTGTAAAATCGGGGTCTCCTTCTGATACGTGCCCGGCCCGTATATTGGCCCAGGTGTTCTTGGCCTGTCCTGTCCCCGCTCTCACCGTTTTAAACAATACCTTCATCCTAGGTCTTGTCCCTACTGCTTTTAAATCGGCTACCATTATCCCCATTTTAAAGAAACCTGGGGCTGACCCTGCCTCCCTGGTCAACTATCGCCCCATATCCCTGCTTCCCTACTTGGGCAAGGTGGCGGAGACGCATGTGTCTCAAATCCTGAGCACCTTTGTTGAGGACAGTAATTACCTGGCCCCATGTCAAGCTGGTTTCCGAACTCGACACTCCACCGAGAAGGTGGTGATTTCGGTCATGGACCAACTTAGGGAAGGACTCGACGCAAACACCCCCAAGATTCTGGTCCTTTTGGACCTCTCCGCCGCCTTTGACACCGTGGACCATAACATCTTGTTGTCACGGGTCAGGGCGGCGGGGATCGGGGGGCTTGCATTTGCCTGGGTCGAGTCGTTCCTGAAGGATCGTAATCAGACAGTCCATCTCGGCACCTTCTCGGCTTCTCCACGTACTGTCACCTGTGGTGTTCCTCAGGGTTCTGCTCTCTCCCCTTTACTTTTTAATCTTTACATTTTCCCCCTGGTTTTTGCTTTACAGAATATGGAGGTCACTGTATATAACTATGCAGATGATCTCCAACTTATTTTTGACCTTTCCTCCCCCTCAGGGGTTGGCAGTTTCCAGTCCGTCATGCTATTTATCCGAGACTGGATGAACACCAACCAGTTAAAACTTAATCCGGATAAAACGGAACTTGTGGCGACGGGCGGCGCTGCCAATCCCTGGTCCTCTTCTTTCTGGCCCTCCTCACTTGGACCCCCTCCTTCCCCTTCTTGTTCAGTTAAAACCCTTGGGATCATTCTCAACAACCAATTAACCCTTCATTCACACATTAATTCGGTGGTTTCTTCTTGTTTCTTTACACTTCGACTCATCCGGAAAATTGCCAGGTTTTTTTCCACTTCTGCTCTAAAGCTAATTCTGATGGCCATGGTCCTGTCAAAGATTGACTATGGAAACATCATTTACAATGGAGCCCCTGCATATGTCTTGCAGCGCCTACAGTTAATACAAAACCAGGCGGCCCGCCTGGTTTTTGGCCTGTCTAAGTCCCATCACTCGACTCCCCTACTCAAGAGCTTACATTGGCTCCCTATAAAAGAACGAGCCAGGTTTAAGTTGGGGTGTTTGACTTTTCAAGCACGAGCGGGTACAGCCCCAGCCTTCATTAATTCGGCTATTTCTCTCTATGTTCCTTCTAGAGACCTCCGCTCCTCTAGCTTAGCCTTACTAACAACGCCCCGGTTCAAAAAGAAGCGGGCAGGAGGGCAGAAGTTTGCTGTGCTCGCTCCCACCTTCTGGAATGGCCTCCCACTGTCCTTAAGACTCTCTTCCTCCTACATGGAGTTTCGGAGGTCACTAAAAACATTTTTATTCCAGCAGGCTTTTGGCACTTAGCTATCCTATCATCTCTAGCTCTTTTATTTTTTTTTCCTTTAGGGACCTCACCAGCGCCATGAAACTGACTCAGTGTACGTGCGCTTTATAAGTTCTTTTTTTAAAATTAAATTAAAATTGAAAATGTTGGATGCTAATCAAGATTATTTTCATCTTAATCCAGAAGGTTCTAAATCCATGGTGAATAGATGGGATGCTGTTAAAGCTTATATTAGAGGTGCCTCTATTTCTCCCATGGCACATGAAAACAACATTTTTAATATAAGAGTTAAAGATTTGGAAAAACAAATTGCTAAACTTGAAAGGCTATTTATTACCTCTAATGACCCCCAATATATGTTAAAATTACAAAAACTTAGATATGAATTGAATTCTATTCTTAGCAGAAGAGCTGGTATTCAACTATTCAAATCTAAAGCCAAATTTTGTGTTAATGCTTATAGATCAGGAATGCTTCTAGTTAACTATCTACGTATTAAAAAAGATAACTCCCAAATAAATTTAGTTAATGGTCCCAATGGGAAAATTGCTATTTTGCAAAATGATATTGTTAATTAATTTTTACATTATTGCACTACTTTATATAATAAATCTAATTTTGATCATTCTTCTCTAATTGATGCTTTGTTATCTACATGTGGATTACCTAACATTTCTCCTTTAACTAAAAATAAATTGGATCTGCCCATTACTGAAGATGAAATTCGGTTAGCTATTAAGGGCCACATGTAGGAGCCCAAATACCGGTCGGTAACGGCCGAATTCGTCCGTTACCGACCGGTATTTGGTGATTGAGATGTAGGGGTATCATTATAAAGATTTGGTAAATTTACAGAATCGGTAAATTTTCCGAATCTGTAAAATACCGAATCAGTATTTTTACCGATTCGGTAATTTCCAGATGTAGGTGGGACTCTTCTGAGTCCCAAAGGCCTTTCAGAATCGGTATTTTACCACCCAATCCAATTGGGTGGTAAAATACCGAATCCAGGTAGGCATGCACATGTGTGCATGCACACCTATGCCATGTGACAGACAGACATGCCCTTAGGGCATGTCTGTGTGCCACATGGCACACATGCCTGTATTTGGGGTGCTAGAGGGTGTCAAAGTGACACCCCCTGCACCCTTGCTGAAATCTGTATTTACCGATTCTGTAAATACCGATTCGGTAATGCCCATTGATTCCTATGGGCTTCAATGCCCATAGGAATCAATGGGCATTACCGAATCGGTATTTACCGAATCGGTAAATACCGAATTTTAACGATTCGGTATTTACCGAGTCTGTATTACCTACATCCCCCCCCTCTATTTTACCACTTCCTAAATACCGAATCGGTATGATTCAGTATTTAGGAAGTGGTAAAATAGAATTACCTACATCTGGCCCTAAATCTCTTAAACAAAAAAAAATCTCCTGGATGATGGTATCCCAGCAGAATTTTACAAAGAACTTCAAATACAACTTATCCCTCATTTATTTAACTTTTTTACCTTTTTAGCTCTCCAGGGACTATTTCAGGTTCTTTTACTGAAGCGTTAAATGTTGTATTACCTAAACCTAATAAAGACCCTACACTGGTTTCAAATTACCATCATATTTCCTAATTAAATCAAGATTTTAAGCTCTATGCTAAAATAATTGCAACTAGATTAACCTCTGTATTAGATTCTATCATTTATCCATATCAATCTGGATTTATGAGAAATAGATATTCCACCAATAACACTAGAACATTATTAAATGTTATAGAACAAGGGTCCAAATTATCTTTACCAATAGGAGTTTTAACATTAGATGCTGAAAAAGCCTTTGATAAAGTCCATTGGCAGTTTTTATTTCGTACTCTGTTTGCATTTAGTTTTGGTGATATATTTATTCGTATGATATCTGCACTTCATTCTAGTTCTACAGCTTGTTTATTTATTTAATGGCCAAACTTCTAACCAATTTGCTTTTTTCAGAGCTACCAGACAAGGTTGCCCCTTTTCCCCACTCCTATTCCTTCTTGTAATTGAACCTTTGCTTGTATCAATTAGGAAATGTAATGATATTACTGATATTGCAATTAAAGAGGTTAATGTAAAAACGTTAGCATATGCAGATAATGTAATGTTATTTAGAAGTAATCCTATTTCCTCACTTCCTCCTTTATTTGAGATTCTTTCATCTTATTCCCTACTTTCTGGTTATAAATTAAACACTAATAAAACTGAATTATTCCTATTAATATTCATTGCAGACCAGATATGTTGCCCATGAAATATATAATTTGGCAAAGAGAGAAACTTAAAAACGTAGGCATTTTGTTTTCCTCCTCTATAAAAACTACTATATCATTAAATTGCGACTCTATTTTAAGTTACATTAAGGATAAACAATCCAAATGGTCTTCTCTTCATCTTTCATGGTGGGGGAAATTAGAATCAATTAAAATGACTATTGCTCAAAAAAAAAAATTCTCCTTAGCTATGATCCCTATCCAATTTCCTATGAAGTTTTATAAAGAAATCAATCACCTTTTTATTAAATTTCTTTGGAACAATAAGACACCTCGTATTTGTTATCAAAACTTAAAATTGTCTAAATGTAATGGTGGTTTTGGTATACCAGATATTTTTGTTATCACAAAGCTTTTATATTAAAGCAAATTTATCTTTGGTTTAATCACTCTCATTTGATTAATCTTCCTGCATGTCTTTCTATTGAAAAAAGTTTGATAGATCCATTCCCTCTACCTTCTTTATTAACTATGTCCAATAAATCAATGTTTTTTAACAAATCCGTTATTTTGAAGTACACGAAATTGATACTACGTGATTTCGATTTAATTTTACAATCACCCATATCCACTACTGAAGATATGTCTTTATGGTATAACTCTAATATAAAACTTACTAAAAATGTTAGATATTGGCATTCATGGATTAAAGCTGGAATTTTCTACCTTAAAGATATTTGTTGTAACAATGCTTTTATCCCTTTTGGTGTTCTAAATGAGAGATTTAATTTACCTTACTCTGATTTACTCAAATATGAACTTCTATGCAATTCTATTTTAGATTCTTTTCCCAATTTCATTCCTTCTAATGCTAAATCAGATTTATCAATCTATATCCAAACCCTTTCTACCTTGCCTCATACTGTTTCAATATTGTATGAAAAAATGATTACATTTAAAGGTGACAATATTAATACACTTATGACATTTTGGAATAATGAGTTTTCTTTATCTTTATCATATGAAAACTGGACAATTGTTTGGCGTAATGGTATTTCAAGATGGTTACCTGTTTCAATTTATCAAACAAACTCATATATTTTATATAATTGTTTATGGTCTCCATTGAAATTGTTTGAAGCTAAACTTTGTCCGACTTCAAATTGTTGGCATTGTCATTTACATACTGGTTCATTAAGACATATGCTTTTTTTTTTTTTTTTAAACAATTTTATTGCTGATAGAAACATCTTAAACAATGGACATTACCAAGGTTTACATTGTGCATAACAGTTGTACACAAGAAAAAAGTGAAGCAGAGTGGCCATATCATGTCAATAGAAGTATATAGCAGCAGTTCAGTTCAGA
The DNA here is from genome assembly GCF_964261635.1 of Lissotriton helveticus. Taxonomy (NCBI): domain Eukaryota; kingdom Metazoa; phylum Chordata; class Amphibia; order Caudata; family Salamandridae; genus Lissotriton; species Lissotriton helveticus. The sequence continues at coordinate 1,594,153,796 of NC_136067.1, read as the reverse complement.
CAATTATACAATGATGTCATTCCCACCCATGATTATCTCATCCTTTCTCCTTTTCAATCCGAATCTGTATCGCTATTCAACTGGGGCGGTTCACAAATATGCCCTCTATACTCATTCCAGGCTCCCCAAATTTTAGCCCACTTTCGTGGACACTTACGATTCAAGTATACCGTCTTCTTTGCAATCATTGCGGAGTCCAAGTCAGCACTCCAGGCACTAAGTCTAAACAATGGAGTCTAGCTCAAAATTACTATATGTAGTGGGTAGAGCGGAAGAGGGGTTTCCTGCTGAGCAGGTATAATTTGCCAAACAATTATCATTAGTACTTCATTTATAAACGAATGAGTACCTGTACCCAAATCTCTGCTCAGAGGCCCACGGCCAGTGCTATTAAATGTTAGTGCTTCAATGCCAAGGCAGCATAGTTTTGAATCCACCTCATGTCTCTTTAATACACTATCAGACACTCCATGCCTCTTTTCTTGCTCTTGCAGGCTCCTGCTTTCTCTTTTTGTGATGTTTTTTCTTTCTTTCTCTTCCTCCGTCTTTTCCTGTTGTTTGTTTTTCCCATTCTGGCTCTCGGTAGATGTCCTATAAATAAAAATAAGTGCTGGTCCCGAAAAAGGTGTTCTGGTGGTCTTCACCAGCAACCATTGGCTCAAATTAAGCATTGACTATCATTGGACACATGATGGATGAGTGTTTCCCTCAGTGAACTCAGCTACATGTAGATTTCGTCTCTGGAGAATATTGGTGCTGAACTGAACGGTCCGTTATAATGTGTCTTGTACAGTTATGTAAGAAGTGCCAAAGTTTATAAGCAAGGCTCTTCATGGGATGTGGACCTGTTTTTACAAAATCCTGCTGTATTAGATATTTTAATTGCCTCTTAATAAATAGTGCAGCTTTGCTTTAAAATCTAACAGCTGGGGGCCTGATTCACAAACCTAAATTTTTGTGTAAGGTTATGATTGTTTGCTATTTACAAAGGGATTTATGAGTAGTATCGTACTTCTAAAGATACTACTCCTAATTGCCTTCGTGAATAGTAAACAATCATAAAGTTACACAAAAGTGTAAGTTTACCTTTGTGAATCATCCCCTAAATGTGCAGCACCAGTGTGGGCTCGAAAAAGCGCATGGCCATGGGGGTAATGACCCCTCTTGTCCACCTTATCATGGACATGGCGCTGTACATCGCCAATTTATTGGTAGAGGTTGAATTCTCTTGAGTCGCAGAGGTAAACTTACACATTTATGTAAGTTTACGATTTTTTACAATTCACAAAGGATTTTTATGAGTACTATCTTTACGACTGCCTATCTTTTTATGTGCGGAGTCTAATCTACATGTGCATAGACTCCGCAGTCGTAAAGATACCTCTTATAACATTGCTGTGTGAATTGCAATTTTTTTTTTATTTACTCAAATGTGTGTTTACCTTTGTGAATCAGGCCGTAAACTTTGTGAAGGTCTGATTTTTGCTCTTCGGAAGTTTTCAAAATTACTCAGTGCACCTTTATTTTCACCAGTGCAAAGGTTTTCTCCATGTTTACAGATAAATCTCACCATATAAGAAGATACATTTTACTGTAATTAAGCCCAGCAAAGCGGGAAAACACAGAATTGTTTTTGCAAGCTTTCGATTTGCAAAACATTTTTATGCACAATAGCAAATGTTACATTTCTCTGCAGGTGTGCCTTCCATAGTGCTTTTCTTAACACAGTGATTTTGCACAGAAGGTGAACACTTAGGCTAGTGCAATGGAATTATCATGCAGGGGACAAACAAATTATGCGGTTTGTAAACTAAATTAGAGCGTTTCTCTGCACAATGATATAGCACAGAAAATTAACACTAAAGTCAGGGACACTAGAATTATGCAACAGGGGAGGTCCAAATTATGCATCAAGAAACGAGAAATTATGCGATCTAATGTGGCACATTTTGTGGCAGTATTACTTCACTATTTTGACATTTTTACATGTTTACACTGTATGGGTAAAGGGTTCAATTAATTGGTATCATTTAACACCTACATACAGCAATTAGCTGAGCCTGCTACAGCATGGCAACAGGTGTGGGAGCGTTTTTAGTAATTTGTTTTATCTATTTGAGCTAGAAACAATTGTTTTTGTGAAAATCTGCAAAACATGCAGAAGATGATGGACTATGTGGCGAGAGCAGCAAAGTTATAATTATGCGGAAAGAGTCATGGTCCTAGAATCACATAATCCTGGTCACACTCTTTGCACAGCAGGGGTCGACATTAAAAGTTTGTTGATATTTAACATGTGCAATGCAGTCTGATATTTGGTGTAAAATTTCAGCAGGTCTAGCAAATCCTTTGCTCAAACATTTTTCTTGTGATCAAGTGTAGGAAGTATTCGATACTAAGTCACACGCTCTTTTTTTAGCTAATGGCCTATTAAATCTAAAACGAGGCCATCAAGATATAATAAGGTACATTATCACATTTAGGGCCAGATGTACAACCAAGGAATTTGCAACACGCAAAGTGCGTCATAATAGCGATTCACAAGCGAGTCGTAAATTGGTATGTACAACAGTGTCTGCGACACTGATTGCGATTCCCAATGGGGTTGCAAATTGCATGCCTCATGCATATGATGAGGCACTCGCAATTTGCAACTCCATTGGGAATGGCTGGCCCTCCCAGGTATGGTGGCCTGCTGGGCTCAGCAGATCTCCATGTCTGGGACTGCTTTTCAATAAAGCAGTTTTTTAATGCAGCCCGTTTTCTTTAAAGGAAAACAGGATGCATTTCAAAAAAGAAACATTAAACGTTTTTGTTTAAATTTTTAATGGCAGGTAGTGGTCCTCGGGACCACTGCCTGCCCTTAAAAAATATTTTTAGAGCCAGTCATAAAGGGGAAGGGGTCCCCCAGGGACACTCCTCCTTTCTAAAGGAGGGGCTGCCGCTGGTATGCACTAAGACAGTATGGACGCAAAGAACGAACTACTCAGCAGCATGCTGATAATGAACTACAATTCCCATCAGTCCATTAACTTTCAGATATGCTGAAAATGTGCCTGCCATCTTGCATTATCAAATATGACTTCCCTCTAGTGTCAGGGCTTCTTTGCTAAGCAATTATGATGCGACGTTACTGCAAGCAGGACCTAAATATGCAGAAATGGGATTTGCCTTGCCAAGACTAATTGTACCCTAAGCATTTGTCTTGATGAATATTAGGAATATAGAGAAATATTCAGAAAAGTTGTGTTTTTGATTAAACGAACTTTGATCTATTTCTTGAACATTTATCTTAACTCTTCGAAGATGAGGTTTATTACATTAATGTAAGGGTTATCATATGACAGATGTAAAAGCATATCAGGGACTAGACCATTTTTTGCTTTATATATGAATGTCATGAACAAGGTATTAGAGTTATAGTATGCAAATACACTTTGCTAAGGCCAGGGAACAACTAAATATTAACACTGTTTGACAGGTCCTCAAAAGTCAAGCAGAAACTATACCTCAGTTTCCACAAGAGAGTTCATAGTGATATATATATATATATCCTACAGCCTCGCTTCTGCTGGACCAACGGACCGGTGGAAAGTGGTGCGAATGTTGGCACAGCCCTCCGACTGAAAGTTTTTCCAACGATCAATAATAAACCAATAACGCATTCTTGGGACATGAAGAGATGATGCAAGTACTCAAGTTTACTGAGCTTCACATAACACGTTACGGCTGTCCCGCCGCCTTGTTCACACATGAAGTCACAGCAGTGAAGACCTCTAGTCCCTAGTATGTAATAGGATCATCCTCTGAGTAACTTCCACCCTGAGAACCTTACCAGGCCTAGCCAAAATCAGTCATTATTAATAGAGTTGAGACTATGTTATTTGCGTGTGATATTTACGATTTTGACAAGTTGATATGCATCCATATAGGCCACACAGATCTAGGGTGGTGAACCTTACAGGAAGCACTATGCTACATGTATACCACTATTTCCAAGGTTGAGGATCATGCGCTCACAAGGCATGGGGAAAACAATATAACCATGAATATTTATGAATATGATCTCCATACTCAGTGATTTCAAATGCTTCCCTAGGCATTTCATTAGCAATGTACAGGAATTTAATTATACTAACATGGCCGACAGTGCATTACGAATTTAACGTGCTTCTTGACATTATACAATCGGACAATGTATTACCATATTTTTATTTATTTTTTATGAACTGAAAGAAAATGGAAGAGGCCTATCTTGGCCTAGTAGTGTGATTACGATAGAAATTGTGGCTTACTGCAAAAAGCATGTTACACAATGATTTTTAACATTTAAGAAAAGGCATATTTTCCTATGTTTCATTATATTAAGCATTTTCATGTTTAGGTATAGTGTAGTTTATGGCATTTCTTTTAAGCTAAATTCTCCTACTCTATCAATCCCCCCATCCGGATCACTGAAAGAATATCGATGGCAAAAATATAGACCTACAAAAATATCGAGTAAAAAACTATAGAATGCCAAAATACCGACTTCCTATCTTCAAACAGGTAAGTACAAAAATATCGAATCAAAAATATAGACCTACAAAAATATAGATAGTCAAAATATCGAATTTTTTAAATAGTTAAAAGTAATTTTAAATTAATGAAATAATAAATATAACTAACTTAAACATAGTTAAAATACTTTAATAACATTAAAATAAATAAATAATTAATATAAATAAAAATATATTTTTTTAAATACATACATATATATATATATATATATATATATATATATATATATATATATATATATATATATATATATATATATATATATTCCAAAAGATGCAGACTTCCAAAAAATTGCGTTTTCTGGCACACCTGGCTCTAAATCGCCCACAGGGGCGGGGAGGTGATTTAGAGCCAGGTGTGCCAGAAAACGCCATTTCCCCATTGCCTCCTAAGAAGCCACTGAAGAAAGGACACCCGTCCTGAAACGCGTCTGGCTCTCACTTTGGCTGATTGTTTTTGCCTCTCCGAAGCTTTCTGTCAGCATGCTGCCATTAAATTGATTTGCTTCATGAAAGTGTCCGTGGAGTTCTTCGCAAAATTTGGAAGTCTGCATCTTTTGGAATAAATAACGGCCTGTCCAGGTCGTGTGAAGAGCACCCTGCTGTTACCAGCGGGCCCGAGGCTGCGCTACGGAGTGCGGCTACGATGTGGGACGGACTCGAGCTGGCACCTTGCAGAGTGGTGTTTGCTCGTGCAGATGGCATCAATAAAGCAGGACAGCAACCTCCGAAGAAGCATGCCTTTTAATTTTGACATTTGCGCTTGGGGAAACAGCACCCACTGAGGTAGCAAGGCACGGACTGCATCTCCCACAATGCTGCGAGGCCACGCCCACAGGGGCGGGGAGGTGATTTAGAGCCAGGTGTGCCAGAAAACGCCATTTCCCCATTGCCTCCTAAGAAGCCACTGAAGAAAGGACACCCGTCCTGAAACGCGTCTGGCTCTCACTTTGGCGGATTGTTTTTGCCTCTCCGAAGCTTTCTGTCAGCATGCTGCCATTAAATTGATTTGCTTCATGAAAGTGTCCGTGGAGTTCTTCGCACAATTTGGAAGTCTGCATCTTTTGGAATATATATATATATATATATATATATATGTATATATATATATATTTTCTGTGCTGGCCAGCAGCACAGTACAGGAGCCCTTGCCACGCAAAAGGGTCTGGACTTCAACTGGCACGCTTCACAGCATTTTTGTTTTCCAGAGAAGGAATGGTCCGGTACCCGCCTCTCTTCCAGGGGGCCCGACCAGTTGAGGTATTGTACCTCTCTTTGGGCATTGTGCTCCCTGCATTTAGCCCCTGCTCATTGGACTCTCTGTTTCAGGGGCTGTGGCAGTACGAGGGGACTCGAGGACAGGCATGTTGATTTCGGGACAGTGAAGATTGTCATCGTGTCCTGCCACATTGGGTTCCGCAGCTGGGATTTTAACTTTCACACTCCCCCCATTTTCATCGACCCGGGTTGCTGCAAACATTAAGCATCCTGGGAGTTGTAGTTCGGAGTATAGGAACGGCCTACAACAGGTGTCAGCATTGCTTGGGGGAGGAGCGGACCTACGTCAGCTACATTAGAGGCAGCAGGAAAAGAACTTACAAAGATGATCGCATCTGGTGTTGGGCGCTGAGGAAGGCGAAAGGCCGAAATGCATTCGCCACCATTGGAGCAGTTTTTATTTCAATAAAGCCTGTCTGACCTGTTCCCCTCCGGGCTTCTGCTACGTCTTTGTGAGGAAGTGTTTGGACATATTTTCTGTGCTGGCCAGCAGCACTGTACAGGAGCCCCTGCCACGCAAAGGGTCTGGACTTCAACTGGCACGCTTCACAGCATTTTTGTTTTCCAGGGATGGAATGGTCCGGTACCCGCCTCTCTTCCAGGGGGCCCGAGCAGTTGAGGTATTGTACCTCTCTTTGGGGCATTGTGCTCCCTGCATTTAGCCCCTGCTCATTGGACTCTCTGTTTCAGGGGCTGTGGCAGTACGAGGGGACTCGAGGACAGGCATGTTGATTTCAGGACAGTGAAGATTGTCATCGTGTCCTGCCACATTGGGTTCCGCAGCTGGGATTTTAACTTTCACACTCCCCCCATTTTCACCGACCCGGGTTGCTGCAAACATTAAGCATCCTGGGAGTTGTAGTTCGGAGTATAGGAACAGCCTAAAACAGGTGTGCAGCATTGCTTGGGGGAGGAGCGGACCTACGTCAGCTACTTTAGAGGCAGCAGGAAAAGAATTTACAAAGATGATCGCATCTGGTGTTGGGCGCTGAAGAAGGCGAAACGCCTAAATGCATTCGCCGCCATTGGAGCTGTTTTTATTTCAATAAAGCCTGTCTGACCTGTTCCCCTCCGGGATTCTGCTTCGTCTTTGTGAGAAAGTGTTTGGACATTATATATATATATATATATATATATATATATATATATATATATATATATATATATATATATATATATATATATATATATATATATATTACCTACTGGCGATAGCCAGTAGGTATATATAGTTAGGATTGATTTCCATAGGGAAATCGCAACATTCTATTGGGAATAACTTTGGCGCCGGTTGAGGAATCTGCCTGAATTTTTTAGCAACTTTGCCTCGCGGCGCTCCGGTCCTTCCCTGAAAGTTTGGGGGGGATCCGTCAAGCGGGGGCTGAGATAAAAGGGGGGTTCCAAAACGTGTTTTCCCCATGTTAATTTCCATAGGGCGGTCTGTCGCACTTTTAGCTCGAACGGCTGAATGGATTTTCAACAAACTTGGCAAAATTGTAGGGACTGGTAGCCCGATGTGCCTTTGCTATGTCTCAAGAAATGTGCTCCAGTGGATTTTGAGTAATTTAGGTTAAAAAAAATGTATATATCTATAGCAGCTTACGTGTAAGCTTACTGTAAGCTTACTGTAAACTTACCTTTTGAGCTCGAGATGCATTCTGATTGGCTGCCAATGTCTGTCAACACTCCAAAACAGAAACTGTTGGCAGCCATCTTGTGCCTCGGTAGACTGAGGCACAGGAAAGCAGAAAAACAAACGTGTAGAACTCAAAAAAGGGGCAGGGTAGAAGCACCCCGACCCCCTAGACCTGCTCAGGGGGTCCCACAAGGACCCCCAAGGCAAAAAAAAAAAATCTTTTTAAAAAAAAATCACGGGGTACGTGCACAGTACGCGTACCCCGACATTTACAAAAACCAAACAAAAACATTTTTTTTGATTTTTTTTTCCTTTGGGGTCTTTGTGGGACCCCCTGAGAAGGCCTAGGGGGTCGAGGTGATTCTACTCTGGCCCCTTTGCGAGTTTCACACCTTTGTTTCACTGCTTTCTTGTGCCTTGGTTCTAACAAGGCACAAGATGGCTGCCAACACTTCCTGGTTTTGAGTGTTGACAGACAGTGGCAGCCAATCAGCATGCCTTCCCGAGAAAGCTGCATGGTCATTGGCTGTCAACACTTCTAACCAGGAGGTATTGGCATCTATCTTGTGCTAGTGTTGACAGACAGTGACAGCCAATCAGCATGCCTTCCAGAGAAAGCTGCATGCTCATTGGCTGTCAACACCTCTAACCAGGAAGTGTTGGCATCCATCTTGGGTCTTAATAGACTGAGGCACAAAAAAGCAGAAAAACCAACGTGTAGAACACAAAAAGGGGGCAGGGTAGAAACACCCTGACCCCTTAGGGTGCTCAGGTGGTCCCACTATGATATTAATATATTTAAACGTTATCCGCTAATAGAATTAGCATTTAAAAAACCTTTGAAATTCACTGAAAAAACCATAGGTTTCAGGCCATATATAGTTAGGAATTAGCATTTAAAAAACCTTTGAAATTCACTGCAAAAACCATAGGTTTCAGGCCTTATATAGTTAGGAATTAGCATTTTAAAAACCTTGCAAATTCACTGAAAAAACCATAGGTTTCAGGCCTTATATAGTTAGGAACTAGCATTTAAAAAACCTTTGAAATTCACTGAAAAAACATAGGTTTCAGACCTTATATAGTTAGGAATTAGCATTAAAAAAACGTCTGAATATATAAAAACGTTATCCGCTAATAGAATTAGCATTTAAAAAACCTTGCAAATTCACTGAAAAAACCATAGGTTTCAAGTCATATATAGTTAGGTATTAGCATTTAAAAAACCTTGGAAATTCACTGAAAAAAACATAGGTTTCAGGTCATATATAGTTAGGTATTAGCATTTAAATATTCATTGAAATTCACTCAAAAAACTATAAATTTTAGTGGTGTTATAGTTAGCTGGACATTTTACTCATACAAAACCATTGAAATTGCTCCTATATTGTTAGTTGGACTAACTATATTTCGCGCACCCGCAATCCACTGCTGATGATGTCACATATTACATCATTCATGACATGGTCAGTGACATCACTGATGACATCACTGATGACATCTCAAATGACATCACTGATGACATCTCATTTGACATCACTGATCATATCACTGATGATATCATTCATGTGATAATACGATGCACCTCCTCACACTCTAATATAACCTTAATATAGCCTAGGTCTACACACACATCCACTCATTCACCCATACAATCACTCATACATACAGTCACTCATCAATACAATACTATCATATGCACTTATACACCTATAGAGACACTCACACACTCACACACTTTCACTCATCCATGGAGCTTCTCACACACCTAGTCAGTCATGCAAAGAATCAATCACACTCCCATTTCCTCATCTATACAGTTATAAACACAACACCTTACTTATTCAAACATATACTAACACATACTTACTCTCTTATACAATCACTGATACAAGTACACAATGATCCATACAGCCACTCACACATTCACTGGCTCTCATGTATAGTTATTTATATATGCCAACTCTCACATGCACTGTGTTTTACATATGTACTTACTTGGACATGTAGCACTGAGATATACATTCAGTCACCAACACACCAATGCACACAGTAAACCGCCCATACAGCTGTTTCCACACCTCCCAGTCACCCACACACAGACACAGTCTCATATACAAATACTTGGGCAACCAATCAATGGCCCATATAGCCACTCATATAGCTACTGATCAACACATACAGCATCTTACACAACAGCAGACATACTGATGCACACATTCAGACAGTTTAGTCACTAACCCATGCATTCAGTAAGACACATTTAATCACTCACTCACTCATACAGTCAGTCACACACCTACTAAATCCTTCATCCAGACACTTATACATCTACTCATTCTTCAATATGTAAAACATATTTAAACTTTACAGAAACACACAGTCACTGGATGATGTCATCAGTGATGTCATCAGTGATGTCATTTGAGATGTCATCAGTGATGTCATCAGTGATGTCACTGACCATGTCATGAATGATGTAATATATGACATCATCAGCAGTGGATTGCGGGTGCGCGAAATATAGTTAGTCCAACTCACTATATAGGAGCAATTTCAATGGTTTTGTATGAGTAAAATGTCCAGCTAACTATAACACCACTAAAACTTATAGTTTTTTGAGTGAATTTCAATGTTTTTTTAAATGCTAATACCTAACTATATATACCTATGGTTTTTTCAGTGAATATATATATATATATATAATATATATAATATATATATATATATATATATATATATATATATATATATATATACATACATATATATATATATATACATATATATATAAACATAGTATTCATAAAAAATATGCAATATATTTACCATACGATAGCGAGAGGGTTAAATTTACTATTCCCACTCCAGTGAGTGCAACAGTAGGGAAAGCGTTGGATAGCGGGAGGGTAAAAATGACCATTCCCACTCCAGAGGGTGCAACAGTAGGGAAAGCGTTGGGGTAAAAACTCCTATTCCCACTCCAATGAGTGCAACAGTAGGGAAAGCGTTGGATAGCGGGAGGGTAAAAATTACTATTCCCACTCCAGAGAGTGCAACAGTAGGGAAAGCGTTGGATAGCGTAGGGGTAAAAATTACTATTCCCATTCCAGTGAGTGCAACAGTAAGGAAAGCGTTGGATAGCGTAGGGGTAAAAATCACTATTCCCACTCCAGAGAGTGCAACAGTAGGGAAAGCGTTGGATAGCGTAGGGGTAAAAATGACTATTCCCACTCCAGTGAGTGCAACAGTAGGGAAAGCGTTGGATAGCGTAGGGGTAGAAATTACTATTCCCACTCCAGTGAGTGCAACAGTAGGGAAAGTGTTGGATAGCGGGAGGGTAAAAATTACTATTCCCACTCCAGAAACTGCAACAGTAGGGAAAGCGTTGGATAGCATAGGGGTAAAAATTACTATTCCAACTCCAGTGAGTGCAACAGTAGGGAAAACGTTGGATAGCATAGGCATAAAATGTACTATTCCCACTCCAGAGAGTGCAACAGTAGGGAAAGCGTTGGATAGCGTAGGGGTAAAAATTACTATTCCCACTCCAGATAATGCAACAGTAGAGAAAACGTTGGGTAGCGTTGGAGTAAAAATTACTATTCCCACTCCAGAGAGTGCAACAGTAAGGTAAGCGTTGGATAGAGTAGGGGTACAAATTACTATTCCCACTCCAGTGAGTGCAACAGTAGGGAAAGCGTTGGATAGCGTATTGGTAAAAATTACTATTCCCACTCCAGAGAGTGCAACAGTAGGGAAAGCGTTGGATGGCGTAGGGGTAAAAACTACTATTCCCACTCCAGAGAGTGCAACAGTAGGGAAAGCGTTGGATAGCGTAGGGTGTAAATTACTATTCCCACTCCAGTGAGTGCAACAGTAGGGAAAGCGTTGGATAGCGTAGGGGTAAAAATTACTACTCCCACTCCAGAGAGTGCAACAGTAAGGAAAGCATTGGATACCGGGAAGGTAAAAATTACTATTCCCACTCCAGAGAGTGCAACAGTAGGGAAAGCGTTGGATAGCGTAGGGGTAAAAATTACTATTCCCACTCCAGATAATGCAACAGTAGAGAAAACGTTGGGTAGCGTTGGAGTAAAAATTACTATTCCCACTCCAGAGAGTGCAACAGTAAGGTAAGCGTTGGATAGCGTAGGGGTACAAATTACTATTCCCACTCCAGTGAGTGCAACAGTAGGGAAAGCGTTGGATAGCGTATTGGTAAAAATTACTATTCCCACTCCAGAGAGTGCAACAGTAGGGAAAGCGTTGGATGGCGTAGGGGTAAAAACTACTATTCCCACTCCAGAGAGTGCAACAGTAGGGAAAGCGCTGGATAGCGTAGGGTGTAAATTACTAGTCCCACTCCAGTGAGTGCAACAGTAGGGAAAGCGTTGGATAGCGTAGGGGTAAAAATTACTACTCCCACTCCAGAGAGTGCAACAGTAGGGTAAGCGTTGGATAGCTTAGGGGTAAAAATTACTATTCCCACTCGAGTTAGTGCAACAGTAGGGAAAGCGTTGGATAGCGTAGGGGTAAAAATTACTATTTCCACTCCAGTGAATGCAACTGTAGAGAAAGTAAATACTTCATATAATATTTTTAACTATATATATATTAATATCTATATTATTCAATTAAAAATAATAAAATTAATTTAATTACTAAAAAATAATTACCTAATAATACAAAATATTTACCAATAACAATAAATTAATAAAAACATTAAAAATAATTCACAATTATTTAAAAATAAATAATTTATATATTACAATTTTTAATTAATTACAATTAAATGACTTCACACCCAATTCCCCAATAAACCCACGACCCACTACAAAAATTAAATAAATAAAATTAACAGCATTATCAATTAATCAATTATTAAAAAATAATTACCAATTATATATTAATGAAATACCAATTAAAAAATTAAATAACAATTAATTGTAAATAAGTAACAATAAATAATTTAACATATTTAATTAATTATAATTAAATTATTTCCCACCCTATTCCCCTATAAACCCACAACCCGCTCCAGAAAATAAATAAATACAATTAACATAATTATCAATTAATCAATTAAAAAATTACCAATTATAATTTAATTAATTACCAATTAAAAATTAATTAACAATTATTTTTAAATAAATACCAATAAAAACAATTTAAATATTTAATTAATTATAATTAAATCACTTCCCACCCTACTCCCCTATAAACCCACAACCCACTCCAGAAAATAAATGAATACAATTACCATGATTATCAATTAATAAAAATTAATTACCAATTATATTTTAATTAATTGCCAATTAAAAATTAATTAACAATTAATTGTAAATAAATACCAATAAATTAAAATATTTAATTAATTATAATTAAATTACTTCCCACCCTATTCCCCTATAAACCCACAACCCGCTCCAGAATTATATTACACAAAAATTAAATAACATAAATTTACTTACTTACTTACCTAAAATTCGATGTTTTTGTTGTCTATATTCTGTCCCTCAATATTTTTGTTGTCTATATTCTGTCCATTCGATATTTTGTCCATTCTATATTTTTGAATCAATATTATTGTCATTCTATTCGATATTTTTGTAGTCTATATTCTGTCTTATCTATATTCTGTCTACTCGATATTTTAAACTCGATATTTAGCTACCTCGATATTTTTGTGGTCGATATTATGTCTGTATACCCCCCCATCCAATGGTTCTCTTAATCCTCACACAAATTCATTTCCCATGTGAGTTTGTTTCAGACTGCACATTCATCATCAGTTGAGTCTTGTCTCTTTCTGTTTTGACCTCTAAATGTAATCATCATTTCTGATTCCCCTCAAACCTAAATCAATTTTTTTAGAACTTTCTTTGCATCCTTCCCTGTCATTTGCATAAAATATATGTACAGCTCTCAAACAAAGCATAAAGAAATATTAGACAAAGTTCCATAATTATTATTGGCATTAGAATAGCTTTCAAAAGACCCTTTCCTGAATACAGGAAAATTTCCAATTGTGTAAACTCCTTCCCCCAAAGTTTCCAAAAACAGTTGGTGTTTCCAATTCATACAATTCAGGTTCTAAACTTGAAATGTTCTTTGCGTAGCCTTCTATTTCCTTACTTTCATTAGGTATGTATTAACAGCAGTTAGTTAATTTACACATTTTGCAGACTCCGCCTTTCTCTGCGAAAAAAATGTCTAGTGCAACTCAGTCTTGAAGTACCATGGACCTTCAAGAAATTAATTCAGTGTTAATTATAAGCAATGCTCCAGATGTGCTCGTTACCATCTTATCCACAACGGTAGACAACCTTCTGTTCTTTTCATGATTTAAAATGATATCTACAGGTAGAATGATTGCTCCAAGTATGTCTCCTACTAAGCCTGTTCCAGTTTCTGCATTTAGTTTCTGTCTATGTGATGGTGTCATTGTTAATGTGTCTAAGTTTTGCACATGATACATCTTCTGAATTAGTCTGCCTAACTAACAAACCCCCTCCCCCCCCAATCTACTGGCATCAAGAAATAAGCATTTAGGCCATAGATATAGTAAATCCCAGGAATTGTGTTCTCTTCTCCCTACAGATGCACGGCACAGTAATGGCCATACAGTTTCAACATTTATATTAAAAGTTGTTTATGGGGTGGCTTAATTGTGAATGGGCTTGGGACAAGAGGAAAACTGATCTCTTTCAACATGCAATTTCCTGGAGGCATTCTAATGGGTGGTCCGTCAAACACATACAAAGTGATGAGTGGAATTTCTCTAACGCCTGGCAATCGATGGGTGAAGCATTCCAACCCATCTTTCTTTTGACCACCATACCACCTCAATTTGGGCCCAGCAATTTGCAATTCAGTCTTGACCCTGCTACAGTTGGCAACTGTCCAGCCTGAACTGCCAGGCCACGTCCCCACTGAAACGGAGCACAAGCAACCCAAGACCATTTTTGCCCTGGTCTTGGGTTGCCCATGTTCCTGATCAGGGAGGACCTGGGTTGGGTTTGACATTATATTCTGAACATTATTACAATTTGGGAAGGCATTTTAGTGAATAAAAACACCCCAGCACAGAGGGGAACAAAACAGGGAATACTATGGAAGGGGACAAGGAAGAGAAAAAGCATTGTGGGAAAACACAACTAATTTAATACAAAGCAGAAAATTACAGAAATGAAACATTCTGATTACCTCAACATAAATAACAGTAGTATCAGATTCACTAACACAAATAAAGAAACTGAAATCGCATTTCTAGATATTGACTTTTATGTCAAAAACGGCCAACTCCATTTCAAACTGCATAGAAAAAGTATTGCTTCTTACTCAGCTTTTCATGCTAAAAGTAGTCACTTAGGCATCAAAACTGTCCAACAAAGGGAACACCTGTGAATATGCAAAAATTGCATCAAACATGATGTGTTTGCAGAAAAAACAACTGAAGCCACGAAGTGTTTCTTGGATAAAGGTTACAAACATGCACATATTATGGAAGCAAAAGAAAACAGCAATTAGCAAAACCAATCGGTCTAGCTTATTTTTTCGGATTCAGTTATGAAACTTACTAGTTTTGTCAATGCTTGTTTTATTAGCACACAGTGCAGGTGGTAGAAATGTTAGCAGTGGTAATGTGGCTGGTGGCGATTCTGGTAGTGGTAGGAGGAGTTGGTGGTAACAAGCTTGGTGGTGGAGATGCTAATGGTATATAATGTTATGTGTATTTGTACAGTGCACTCTAACCTGCAAGGGTATCCTGGCACTGACCAGGTGTGTGTGCCTAACCCTGCCTATGTTAGGTTGTTTAATTGAAAAGCCAGGCCTTCAACTTCTTGAGAAATTCAAGATGAATTGTAGTATAGTGGTTGTGGTATTGGTTGTGGTAGTAGTAAACGTGGTAGTAGTAATGGTGGTGGTGGTGGTACTGGTAATAGTTATAATGATGGTGATAACAGTGGCAATAATGGTGGTGATAGTGATTATAGAAAAGGTAATGATAGTGTTAGTAATAGTAGTGTTCATAGTGGTGGTGTTGGTGGTAGTGGTATTTGTGGAAATAATGATGGAATTACTTAGTGGGATGTATAGAATGCATGTTTGACATAATGATTTGAATGTGTGACAACTGAGTGTACTCTTTATGTGCCTCATGCACTGTAATGCAACCACCGCATAGGAGGCGGAATGATGCACCAAACAGCCAATAGCATGTGATGGGGGAAAAATACTCTCCTGGCCCTCACCCAAAGACCACTTCATTGGGCCAATTCCATGTTGTCCAGTGTTCATGGATCGAAAATTACCAGGTGTTCCAACAGTGGTCTCTATTTTCCAGTTGCAGTAATGCACCTGGTAAATCTGTGGCGGGACTGGAGCAGGGACTGCAGGCAGAAGCACGTTTTACCCCCCATCCTTCCCCCACTCACCCCATAGTGTTTCCTACCCCCCACCCCCACAGGCTTCCCACCCCACAACTCATGCACAGTGACATGCTGTGGCCCCTGCTTCCTTTTTCCACCAGTTCACAGTAAATGAAGGCGGAATATTCCCCTGAAAATGAAAGGATTTCTCACACGATTATTTACATAGTGAGGCAACATAATATAACACTTCAGCTGAGCCATAACGTCTCGCAACATTGAAATATTGGGGAGAGGAGCTGGCCTAAGGGCTAGGGCGGTCAACCTCGAATTTGGGTAACTGGGTTCGAGTCTCGGCAATGACACTGAACATCCCATGATACTAGGGAAATCACGTGATCTCGCCGTGCCGAACAAAAACGAAGGTGTCTTCATCTAATGCAACTGGTGCTATGTAAAGCACACTGATACCCGATTCAGGTCAAGTTCGGTATATAGAACTCTGTAAAAAAAAAAAAATACAAGGTCACTGCAATCTCCAATCCATCATCTGTGTAACTAACCACAAATGAGGTGTTCTTTCTGTAAAAGCATTGGTCCATATTATCAAGAAAGGGCGATACATTATCGCCGCTTTTATCGGCAGGAAACTGCCGCTAAAGCGGCGATAATGGGCTTGATAATATGCCCTTGTAAATTCCCATAGAAGCCCAGGTTCTGGAGTCAACCTGGGCTTCTATGGGAATTCACAAGGGCATATTATCAAGCCCATTATTGCCGCTTTAGCGGCAGGTTCCGGCCGATAAAAGCTGCGATAATGTATCGCCCTTTCTTGATAATATGGCACATAGTGTCTCGGTTAAACGTTTACAAACATGAACACATGTGCAATATCGCCATGAGGCATGCAAGCTCTCATATTCTTTTCAATACTTTTGCTGTAAGGCTAATAACATTTACAAAATAATTTTCACGGGCTGCTGGATAAAGAGACATTTATAATAGTCATTAAAACATGGATACTATTGATAAGATATTTTCATACCAGTTACTTTCTCTTAGGTTGTGTTTCCAGTAATATGCACTCAAAGGATATTTTCACCAAAATAAAAATACACTGATTCCCAGGCAAAGGCACTATTTTACAGACAGGACAGTTGTAATTACATTTTTACAGACCATCCATCTTTACAATATTTACAAGTTAAATTTGCTAATTTTTTTATGGACATTGTGCTATAGGGATATCGCGATTCTTCATTCCAAAAACATTGTTGATAAACTGAAATATTTCACACACGCATTTCTGTGTAGATACATATAGTTGTAGGGTTAGACGTGACATATTCACTGCACGTATTAAATATCTCAACAAGATCAAAGATGAAACATTATGATGTGTTCCCTTAATCGCTAATTACCACATGTTGATGAATTGGTGCTTTTAATCTTTTAATCCAGGGTAATTTTATATAAATTAACAAAAATAATTAGCTGTTTTGAGTCTCGCGGTACGGCACGCAGACAGCGCTTTGCATTTCATAAGCATCTTTCAGCCGCGTCTTCGTTAAATATTAAGCACACTAAACATAAAACAAATATTAGGATAGAAGCAACGAGCCCTAAAGCGAGGTGGGGCTGCTGGAGGAATTAAGGCGTTACTGGAGAGCAGATCACTCACTGTGCTCGGAATAGAAACAGAAGTCTTAAAGTTACAGCCCACAGCTGTCAGACTTCCATCGGATTACCTGATTTGAAACTTTATTTACATGGTCTAAATCTGTGCCTAGGGACGGAACTTGTTATTTGTAAAAAAACGTATTTCATTAAATTTTTCTGATAACAACCCTGATTGGTTCACTCAGTCAAGGAGATAACAGACTAACTTTTCATGGACTCCAAGATCTGTTTCAGTACCTCAACGCCCCTCTTCCTCGGTCCATTCCTTACAAATGAGGAGGGCTGTACCTTTGAAATACAATCCCGTGACCAATTCTGAAAATGAGAGCTTATCGATGCTATAAAGGAGGTAGTATTGTCAGAATGTTGCTGTCTTTTCCCTGTCCCCAGCAGGAGACAGGGGT
This sequence comes from Lissotriton helveticus, assembly GCF_964261635.1. Lineage (NCBI taxonomy): Eukaryota > Metazoa > Chordata > Amphibia > Caudata > Salamandridae > Lissotriton > Lissotriton helveticus. The sequence goes on along the minus strand of NC_136067.1, from coordinate 1,594,135,864 downwards.
TGCTGGTGCAATAGCTTTTCTGGGCTAAGAGACTGGAGCCACCCACTAGATGCTCGCACGTTGCCCAACAGGAAGGATGATTTAAGGTGCTTTTGAGAGAAATGTGAAGATGCACTTCCCGAGAATATGCTGAAAAAGAGTTTTACAAAGAGTCATAGGGTCAGATGTACAACCGTTTTTTGTGGTCGCAAACGGGGAATCAGCCCGTTTGCGACCTCAAAATAGGGTCCTGGAATGTACAAACGCTATTTTGCGAGTTGGTGAGTCGCAAAATAACGTTTCCGACTCTCACTATTTGGAAGGCGTGTCCCTTCCTAATAGCCAGTCACAATAAAAATGTACCATTGTTTTGCGACCGCATTTGCGTCCTAAAAACACTTGCAGTTTGTAGGTGGTAAGCCACTCGCAAACTGGAAGGGGTCCCCAAGGTACTGGTTGCAGAAATATTAATTACTCCTTTCCAAAAGTTGTTATATTGTTTTCTGACAGTTGTAGGAGCTTCGTGTCACAGACATTGCAAACTGAATCTTGTGTGTGTGGGAGGACTACATTATACAGTTGTTTAAATGGTAATTTGTTGGCATGGCATTCTTTATCATGGCATAAGTCTTCTCTGCCTCACCCCTAAAAGCAAAGGAGTAATTTTACAAGAGCTCCAACTCAGAGTTCGATTTCTTGCCAGAACAATGAAATACAGAAATGTTTCCAGAGACAATGGCTAAAGTGTGTTTTCAAAAAGGTACAAATATGCAATTGAAACAGTATTTCTCACCTTTTTTGCCATGGACAGACTCGTCATTAAAGCAGAAGAAGGAGACATTGTCTCAGAAGATGAGACAAAGGCCAAGAACAGCTCCATGAAGTTGTTCCAGTTGTTATAGGAGTTCAGGAAAATATCAGGTCCTGGTCCTGGTCCTTAAATTGCCAGTGTATCTTCTGATTCTCTGCCTAGGCGATTTCATCAGCTGGGAACAAGGAGAGTACCCCTTATCTAACTGTATCGAGGAAGATGTTCCAATGAGGTGCATGGATTCTATTCAAACCGCCCTACCCACTTTAAGTCTAATTACTCCACCTGGAAGCTGGGTCGTTACAGCAATAGTACAAGTACATTCACTTCTTACAAGCCAGGTGAGTAGATTGTCTATTTTTAAAATATATATATTTGTATTGGGTTTTACAATGTAGTAACCACTTGTAATCAACAGTATCCATCAATATGATGAAGACATTGGTCATGGAATATAAACTGCTGACAAGTAAAAGTACACAAATCAATAAATGAATAGTGCATGTAAAACTGCAAAGATTGTAAAGATCCAATTGCTATGGCTTGGAATTGTTAGCAAAACACCGCCTCAATGTCGTAAACTGGGGACAGAACAAAGAACTGGGACACAGTGAAGGTGGGCGAGGGAGATGGTGGTGGCAGAACATAGCAGTCAAAAAAGAAATGTGTGTCCTTGGGTGGACAGGTGTGTGGAATCGTGTATAAGTGAGAGAAGGTGGAAACAGCGGCTAAGCACAAGTGTAAGGACCCCCGGCACAAGTACGACATGTGGTGCACATGAAGGATGTGTAGTCAGATTAGTGGGGTAGATCGGTGTTCCTTACCTCCGGTAGGAAGTGCACGAGGAGGGTAGCCTATTGGGGAGCGATAGGTCGCTTGATTAATGATGGATCTCCTCATAGCTAAGAGCATATTCTTCAGTTGTGCCCCATGGATGTACGACATTACAACGCATGCTTTTACCACGCATGCTTTTACATCGCAAGTTTTACAACGCATGCCTTTACAACGCATAGCGCTTTGGGGTGCTGGATAGTGAATAGTTTAATTTACTATTCCAACTCCAGTCCCCGTGGAAAGTAGGGAAGGTGTTGGATAGTAAATTAAATCTATTCCCTATCCTAGAGTGCCCCCAGCGCAATGCGTTGTAATGGTTTGCGTTGTAAAAGTTGCGATGTAAAAGCATTGCGTGGTAAAAGTTGCGTTGTAAGTGATGTTTCCCGTGCCCCATTTGTGTAACGCTCCATGCCATGCCGCTACCGGTGGAGCAGTGGGAGATTACCATTGGAGAGTGAGCACATGTTTGTCAAGAAGGAGTGCTAGTACATACCTTTTGTTGCTTCCTGTGCTTACAAATGCCCAAGGAGCACCCCTATCGCATGTGGACGTCAGGTAATTCTGCGTCCTCACGCAGGGTGTTGTGCACGACTGGTGGTAACTCTCCAGGGCCCAACAGGGCCACAACATATGCCTGAGATCCACGTCGGCGGATTGACAATGCTGGCAGTTCACCTGTGCCCAGGGAAAAAAAGTGCTTCAATTGGGCTGGGGTAAGATCCGCTCTGTGAAATAGAAAGATTTTAATATTTTTAAAACGGGAATTAAAGGAGACCAGTCAAGGAAATTCCAACCCCTGTTCCCTTTCCTTGTCATGCAGCACTCTCCCAAAATAGTCCTCAGATTTTTGCCGCAGTGTAGTGAGAGGGGCAACTACTGGTTCACGAATGGTTTTATACAGCCAGGTGATAAGGTGACGACCATCACTCACGGTATCTCAGGGTATCTCCAGCTTGCAGTACTGGATGCTTGGCAGGTTCTCCATCTGAGATGTCCTAAAGGGTACGACAGGTATGGTTAAGTAGTCTGTGCCGAAGGAACTGCACCCGGTGGGAGGCCGTGCTCTGTGGATAACTGTTCGAACAGGACAGGGTGGCCATCATAGAAGTAGTGTTCCAGAGTGAGCAGCAAGTGCTCTGTCCAAGCCCTCATGTCATTGGGGGAATTAAAACCCATGAAGCTGGAGAGACCGACTAGGGGAAACACTGGGTGGGTACATCAGGGTCCCTCCCACAGGAGAGGCAATGCATTTGGACCATGCATGTCCGAGCTACTACTACCTGAACGGGCAAGGGGGAGGAGGGCAATACTTTTGGAAGGAGGAAATCTTGCATCGCAGGCACCAGCATAAGACACTGTTCAGTACATATCTCGCCCAGTGGTCCCGTGAGAGAACCATAGCTGTGAAGCTAAAAAGTATGCCTCAAAGATAGGGGTGCCCAGTTCTTCCCGGTCCACTGGCAGCTGTAAATTTGTAAGGACATCACAACAATATTTGGTGTCCCAGACAAATGTGCATAAAAGGGTGTCAAGCTCTTTAAAAAAGGAATGCAGTGAATGATTGGAGGGTTTGTGAAATAATACAAAAGACGAGGTAAAACTGCCATCTCTGCTAATGCTATCTTGCCTATCAGTGCCAGGGGCAGGGGACAGCCAGAAGTGCACTTGAGATCTGATGCCCGCCCAGGCTGTGCAAAGGTTTACTTGAACAAGTCCAGAGGGGTGTGGTAGTAGAGACCGATCCCTAAATAGCGGATTGCATTCTCATGCCAGCGAAGGCGGGGTTTTTCCATGAGTACTACTCATTGCAGACGATTGGTGCAGAGCAGGTAAATGGCTGATTTTGCCCAGTTAACGTGGAGCCTTGTGACAGGTGTGTACTCAGCTAGGTTATCCCAGAGCCGGGAGAGGTCAGATATGATGTCCCTGCAAATATAAAAGTAGGTCATCTGCAAATAATGAAACGGTATGCCTCCTCTCTTTAAGGGGGATATGCCACTGCTGGCCCTCCCTGCACATTCATACGGCAAGATGCTCCATCGCAAGCGCAAAGGACATTGGGGAAAGCGGGTACCCCTGTCTGGTCCCATGGCCGACAGGGAAGGGGGCATAGATGAGTCAGCCCAAACATAACCGAGAGGTTAGTTTGGTGTGGACCAGCGGGTGTGACCAAGGAGCTTAGGCCAGATGCCCATGCGGGCCAAGACTGTAAAAAGATAATGTCATGTCAGTGTGTCAAAGGCCTTCTCCAAATTTAATACAAGGCAGGTGGCTTGTGGGAACCGTCCCCTGACTTGATCCTGTACATGAAAAAGACGACGGATGTTCTGGGAAGTACTGCGTCCCAGGACAAACTCTTTCTGGTCAGAATGTACGAGCTCTGAGAGGATCTGGGCAAATCTATTGGCTAGGATCTTTCCCAAGATTTTATAGACTATCCCCATGGATAGCAATGGGCATATAAGATGTGTGAGGTATCAATCTGGTTTAGGGAGAGAGACCAGAAAGGACTCCCGAAGTGAGTGTGAGAGCTCACTGGTATGCAAGGCCGCATCGTCACCAGGATCGAGGAAAAGGTAGGCCATCCAACCTGAGTGTTTTGTTCCGGACAAGGTCCCGGATCACCTATGCTCCATCATTAGGTGTGATTGTGGCATCTTGAAAAGTTTGGTGGAAGCTGGGATGCACAGGAGTGAGATGTCCACTAAGAATGCATTAGAGTGCTCCCCGGAGGTGACCGGTGTTGCCTCGTAAATGAAGGAGTTGTGGTCATAAAAGGCCTGCAGAATGTCAACCTGTGTGCAGACAGTGGCACCAGAGAGAGTAACCACCTCCATGATAGGGTGAACTGATTACAATTGTTTGATCAGCCAGGCCAGGAGTCTGCCTTACTTGTCTCCGTCTCTGGGGACTTTGGCTGCATGGACTGTAACGGTTTTAGCACCGCAGGTGCTGCAGAAGAGCAGTGTAGGAAGTTTTTGCATCCACGAGTTGTGAGATAAGCGTGGAATCACGATTCGCTGCTTTAACCAATCTGGTGAGCTGCTTCTCAGCAACTACTATGTCCCTATCCAAGGTCTGGCGGACTCTCACTATCTCTGGATATAGACACCTCTTATCACCACCTTAAAGGCGTCTCATCACAGTGCCCCGGTAGAGACTGTGTTACGGTTCTCAATGAAGTACTGCTGAATATGGTCCCCATGTTCATCACAGAGGACTGGATCCTCCAGGCAACACTGCGGGAGCCTCCATATGGACATCAGTGGAAGTGGAGGTACCCACCAGAGGTCCATCATGGGGCATCATGATCAGAGACAATGTGTCCCAGATAATCAGAGTGATGGTTAAGGGGTAGAAGGGAGGCGGCACAAAGGAAGTGGCTGAGGCTCACACAGAGGTTATGAGGTACCAAGTGAAAGGAGTAGAGCTGGGCCCTAGGCTACTTAGACTGCCATGTGTCCGTGAGTGACCAGTGACATGCTCAGCTCTGGAAACGGTCCGCCTGTGTAGATGGGGGAGAGCAGGGCAAAGGAGGGTGGGATCTGTCCAAAGCAAGGTCGAGCACGCAGTGTAATTGCCTCGTAACTCCCATGGTAGCACTGTTGTATGGGCTAGTACAGTGAAGAGGGTGTCCCATAAAGCTCCCTAATCTGTATTGGGGCAATGAAGCTCCCAATTAGCAATGGCCAGCTGTCCAGGTAGCCCTCAAGGAGCACATAACGAGCCTCTTTTTATACATTTTTGTCCACTCTTGAAATGGAATTCCAGCCCGAACCCATACCATGGCGCCCATCGCATATGCAGAGTAAGTAGTGGCACGGATAAGGCATCTCCGAATTTTGTGCAAGAGTGTCATTTCCTCCCTCGTGGATTTGTGTGTCCTGTAAAGGACTATTAGTGCTTGTTGGAGTTTGACATAGGAATGGACTGCCTAGAGCTTTCTGGCAGTGTGCATTCCTCAAACATTTACGGTAAGAGAGTTGATATTATCTGTGGGAGCCATTGCATAGAGACGCGCAGCAAGCAGCGTGCAAGGAGGGGCCACCCTGGGCAAGCTCCAACCCAACAGTCCACCCAGCACGCGCCGCAAGGGATATGTAAGGCCTGCCTGCCGAGTTCAATCGTGCATGTAGGAGGAAGGAAGTGAGTGGAACTGTGGCAAGTGGGAAAAATCCAACATTGAGGGCCTACTACAACTGGCAGTATGCCCAAACGAGAGATTTTCAGAAAAACTCTAGTTTAGCGTGTGGGTGTGGCTAAATTTCAGGGTATAGTGTAATGCCCTATGTGCCCTAAGGAACAAAGACTGATTCATGTCAGACCCAGCAAGAATCGCCGACAGTACCAGAGCCCGCTATGTGCACAGTGCAAAGAGTGGGGCGCAACTATGTGAGATCGGGGGGCCAAGCAGGAGTGACAGGGACAGCAGGAGTCGGCAATAGGGGCAGCATAGAGGGGCTGAGCAAGGTGGGTAGGTGATGGTGGCCTCCACCGTGGGGGCAGTGATTCTATTAACACAAAACTCTTCAAGGCAAAACAAATATGTGAAACAATAAACTGTGTGAAATCAGGAGCAACAAGATAAATTGGGGTTTCTGTGAGACTATGCTTGCATAATACAAATTAGGTGTAGAACTTTTGTAAAGATTTTGGCAGCTGCTGCAGCTATTGATATAACTTATGGAATGGCATAATGATGTAAGGCAAGAATCTGCAGGGCTAAACATGAATTGCTGGGTGGTTATATTGCTTGGTTGCCTAAGGAATGATAGACCCATAAACTGATCAAAGAGTAAAAGCACTCTGTAGATTGCAGCAGCAGGACTAGTATTGAATAGTTCAGTGTCAGGGGCAGGGGTCTCCAACCTTTTCTGTAATAACAGCTTTTTGTGCTCAATGAAAATCTACTAATATTATTAGAGATGTAGTAGTGACTACATCACACAAGATTACATTAGCAGGCACCATATATAAGATTACGAGCAGTGATCACCTCCATGCATCAGTCAAGGTTGCCAGCACAAAATGTTTTGTCAATGTGGCATGCCTCTAGATGGGTAATACATTACAGCCATAATTGCAGTGCCCTCGCACCTAGGGGCATATTATCAAGAACTGCGATAAAATTATCGCTGCTTTAGCGGCAGGGAACTGCCGCTAAAACGGCGATAATAGGCTTGATAATATGTCTTTGTGAATTCCCATAGCAGCCCAGTTCTGGTGTTAACCTGGGCTGCTATGGGAATTCACAAGGGCATATTATCAAGCCTATTATTGCCGTTTTAGCTGCAGTTTCCTGCCGCTAAAGCGGCGATAATTTTATCGCAGTTTTTGATAATATGCCCCCAAGTTAATAATGTTAGTAATAGTCTCCAACACGGTTTGATTTTTATTACCCAAGCATCAGCACAAAATATCTATTGGAAATTCAACTGTTTTTCTCCTAACATCATCTTATGAATTCTGAAAATTCAGACATTTTAGTTTAAAATACATTCTTTTCCATTTTAGTATACATATATTATCAACCAAGCAAAAGCGTCTAATGTAGTTTCCCTGGGTTGCACACAGTAGATACTTACAGGTAGTGGGAGAGCTACACATAGCTCACAAACTATTCATTGTTGATGCCTGGCTTGGGATGTGCATCAGATTATCTACTTTGGAGGGACTTTATTTTTGATAGAATTTGTCACCTCGGTGGCAAGGTAGAAGACAACACATTAGAGAGGACATAATAAGGTGGGAGGTGGAGAATGTGCAGAGAAAATACAGTCTGAAAAATTGCCTTTACACTGCACATTCACTACAAAATCCACGCACAATCCATTTGCATGACTAACCTCACGGCTGTTTGAATACCAGTGTGGTAGGAGCAAATTGCACAGAGGCTGGCCACATATTCTTTCATTTATCATACTTTTAGCACCAAGCATAAGGAACATATTTGGTAAAGTCTATAAAAACATGAAAGTCTTTGCAAAGATATCATTTAAAGTATTTGCGCAGCGAGGGCTTCATCTTAGCTATTGTGTTCAAGTTTTTCTAAGCAGCCCAAATCTAGTCCAATATCCTGCTGTTCATTGTTGTGTATGTGGTGACTGGGGCCCACCATAAGTCCAACTTACATTTAGATGTTGGTACTTTGGAAGGAGGTGGGACTAACTGGCGAACAACATGGGCCCAACTTACTTGTGGGTGTTAGGAGTTACTGGTGCTCTGGGTAGGGAAGGGGTGGCTGGGGCCACACTGTGTGTCCAAAATACTTTTAAGTGGTTGGTGGAAGGGGCACTGGTGCCCTACGAGAAGCAGGCCCACTCTCCTAATTTTTTTTACAGTACTCTAACCCACAACATGCCCCAAGGACAGCTAGCCCAATTTATTTGTATTTTCAACCACCAGGTGAGTATTCTAAGCCCCCAAAGCCATAAGATTAGCATGGGCGCTAAGTAATAGTCATTTTTAACGCATATGGAGTTAGTAAACAACTGTGGTTGTGCTCACCTAAATCAGACACCCAGCCCACCATGTGGAAGACAGTCGTAAGTGCCGGTGCTGCCAAGTAAGTGCTGGTGCCGAGCACCAGAAACCACTGGCTCAAATTAAGCACTGTGGGCACATGCTCCATTAGTGGAGGGCCTGATCGCGTATTTTTGTTACCTCCCTGGTCCTGCTGCAAGTCCCTTGGGTGGCAGACCTGATGCCTAATTGTTTTTACCATCCACTTGCTGGACCTGATCGCATCATTTTTAAAAATCCTAAAATTTGAGGGATTGAGGAAGAGGGCCAGAGGGGCTGACACTGGGGTTCACAGCTTCTAAAGCTGCTATATTTTGTCCCAGTACAAGCAGTTCCTCTGTCCTCTTCTGGTCGGCCACAGAGACGGAGCTGCAGGCTGAAGGCAGCCGGGGAGCTGGTCTAAGTGGTGAGGTGGCTCTCCAGGAAGTTGTGACTCAAAGCAGACAGGTCAAAAGTAAATAAACAAATACCTTGCCTGCTTGTTGCCCCTCCTTTATTCGGCCAGATGGTCAGCGCTGGAATAATAAAAGGAGGGATCACAACTTTCGAAATTTGTGGACACATTTCTAAACATTGCCAAGTTTTTACATAGTTGCAAATTTTGCGGTTGGTCTTTTTACAAAACAGCTAATTTACCTTTTCTTTGTTGCAAATCTCTTAAATCGTGAAATCCTGGATTGCCTGGCTATTAGCGTTAAGGGTTCATATTCTTACTGCTGGTTATGCTGAATCCCTCATTTCTTCCCCTCTCCTGCATTACTAAGTGAGTCACACTTATTAGGGCCATAGTTTAGTTAGTCTGGGAATTTGGAGACAGTCTTAGGAAGATAAACGCTCAAAACGTCTTCGCAAGAGTAAAACGAAGGCCTCATTCTGAACTGAATGCAACTTGTACCATTGCGTGAAAACCTTTTTCTGTACCAGATTTTGCACTTGGGCCCTTAGATGAGCACACACTCTGCTAATTCCTGAGGCTCTTATAACGAGTTGGCAGGTATTATGGGCAATATTTCTTGCACATGAGAGATAGCGATACCATGGGTACGTTATTTTGAATGGGGCATATCATGCAGATGTAGTTTACTTCACCAAAAGATACATGTCCTGATATTTATTGGGTATTTTTACCCCATAAATATTTGCACGTCTGACCTGTTGAAAGTTTATCTGGCCATGTGATTTTCATTGCACCCGGGTGTGATAAACACAACATGAACAGTAAAAGGAGTTACCACAAGATATTTCTTGTGGAAATTGCCGTCAGGTACGTCTTGTAGAAACTGTCTATGTAGCACTGTTCACTAAGGTAGGTAACGCGTAAAATGAGGTTTAGGTAACACTTGTTCATTCTATTCCCCATTTGTAACACAGAGGAGACAGTTGGGTGTCAAAATACATCCGACTCACAGGACAAATTTTGTTTCCACCAGAATGTCTTTTAGTACCTCAGACCTTGGAATCAGGCCTCGAATATCTGCCCAAAAAATTTACTCAGCAAGGCAAAGCAGCATTACTAATACATCATAGACATGTTTTAAATATTAAAAAAAATTGTTTTTGATATTTGCCAAAACTGTGACAGAATTTTACTCTTCTGTGAACAATGGAGAATCTGAGAGGTATATTCACAAGAACGTGTGATAACTACTGCAAGAGTAGCATAACGCAACTTTCAACATCGCAGCCTATCGCAGGAAAATAACCCTGTGTCAACGTGGAATTCACAACGCAGCGGTAGCATGCAATAGACAAAAGATAATGTGGCAAATGTCCACGTGAAAATGAACGCCATGCCCCAAAAATGCGAAACTCGAACGCAAAAAAACGAGATGAGGCCAACCGCAGTACAAAAAGTAGCGAAAACCAGCCACAGGCCTGCAAATCCCACGTGTCTGGCTGGACAATGCACCCTAAAAACCACAGAAATAATTCCCCAGAAGCAAGCCAAAGCACGTAGCAACATGGATGCACCCTGACCCACACCAGAGGCCAACTCGAACCCCACAACCCCCACAGACTACCAGCAAGGAACAACGAGTTTGGGGAAGGCCAAGGAGAAAAGGGAGAGGAAGACGGGGTGCAGACCGCAGTAAAACAAGACTAGCATCACGGTGGTGACAGAGCACTACCAGCAACTGACTCACTAGCAGGCCACCTGGATTGCAGTCGGAGTGCCAAGGAGGCCATTCCAGGAGGCCAATAGGCGCCGGCATGACGTGACTAGCTAAACCAGGCACCAACCCGCTGCAACAGGAAGGCACCAACAGCGTCAGGATGTGGCAGTCCAGCGCCACGGGAGGAGCCGGATGAAACCAAGTCCACATTCATCAGTGTGGAAACGGTGCAAGGAGTAGGGAGTACGGACACAGCACGAGACGACCTGACACAACAGCAACAGGGATTTCAACAAACAGGGACTGGGGGGATGGGGGAGATGGGCACAATGGCATACATGCACAATGAGGTGTAGCATAGTGCACACCCACAATCACCCAGGATCATGTCCCAGATCCCCTTGGCACACTGCAGCACACACACATATCACGAACTGCACACCCACATTGACGACAACGTGGAACAACGCGCATAGCCGACACTGCAGAACAGAGGACACAACTGGGTTCGCACATGCACAGAAACATGCCTACTACATCTGACAGAGCCGGAAACTGTGAAATGGAAATGAAGGCATACGACCTCACATCCTTCATGAAGTCCAAATGTATACTGTCCTGCAGAAGAATCCAGCACCCCCAAACAGTCACAATGTACATTGCCATACAGTCTGCATGCAAACCAGCACAATGGGCCAACATATATGTCAACACAAAGTCAACACGCACCTCCCCTTCACATCGCAAAGAGGCAAAAAACACCTTCAGCAGAGCACAGAATACAACAAATCAGTGATGCCGGAGAGGACCACCACATCAATCACACCAACGCCCTAAAACAGCCCATGGATATCTCATGCAACCCCCCCACCAGGACCCGGCCAGCCAAGCGTCTCAGGGGGGAACACTGAGCCTGCAACAGACCACACAGCAGGAAGCCCCCGCAAGCACAGCTGGCTCACGACAATTCACCCGCCCACACATGGCACCCTAATGCCAAGAGTCAGCACGACAAAAGGAGGTGGCCCAACAGGTGTGGGTGGGGGCCGAACCCATGGAATGAGAACCAGGACACATACGAAGGGGTCCACCACCCTTAAGGGCCCACCCATACCACACTAAGAAGACCCAAACTGCCATAGAAACACATGCGGATGTACATTCACAGTACAGAACCACACCCAGGGGTGCTCAAATAGCAGTCACACACCCATGTTGCCTGTGCGTACGATGGCCCTGGCTACTCCCCTTACGAATTGAGTGAGTGACGACTCAGCTACATGTCCAAGCTCAACCCGCTGCCTCCGGTGACATGTCTGCATCCGATGTACACATTACAATGTAATGTCGTAGGGCCCAGGGCCCTCAACAATTCAACAAGACCACAGGGACACACGCAGATATCATGTCGAACTGTCAACGGGCACATGCGGCCGACCCCTTTATTGGCAGGGCCACATGTACACTAACACCTGTGCTGGATGTGTGTGGGGTGAGCGTAAGCCGTTCCACACGGAATGTCTGGTGCTGGCAACCACTTGAACATTGGACACCAGTGCTTCGGAAACAGAAAACACATGCATAACAGAGTCAACTGCTGAGCAACATGGAGTGAGCTGGAGAAAGACCAGAGGACAGCCAACATGCAAACAGTGTCCGTGAGTTACAGTGCACTGGGATTGGAACACTAGGGATGAGCTCACTCATGTGAAGAAAAAGTCTTGGATTGTGTCGCTTTGAAATATTCCTGATGCAGTTGCAGTGAGGTGTGTTAGACCTGAATCATCTTCCCCATCAAAGTCTCAGGGCCTCCACACTGTTTGAGGTGACATAGCTGCGCAACCGCTCCACAGCACAAAACACAATCAGCAACGGACAATGGCCTGCGGTGCACTGAGTCACTGGCACCTGGAGTGCTGAGCAAGGTATCAGGCTGATGATGGCATCCACGAGCGGTCTGAGCAACTCCGTAAGTCTGTCAGGACCACCGTTTCAACTCTGGCAGATGGCGTTTGGAGGTGGTCCTTGCAGTGGTGGCGTGTGCCTCCTGTGGTGGTGCGGCGTCCGGGCTGGTCCGGAATTACTTTGGTGTGTGAGCCCTGGTGGGACGAATTTGGGCCCGGAGGCTTTGTACAGCACATGGCCACAGTTAATGACATTGATGACCCCAAGGCCTATGATTCAGGGGCCATCCAATATCTCTAGAGAAGGGGTCCCTGACTGGTCCAGCACAGAGTTAGTGGCCCTGGATGCACTGTGGCTGGCACAGGCACCCAGCCACGGGATGGTGACTTGTGGTGCAGTCAGATGGGCCATGCGACCTGAGCAGGTCACCATCAATATCCGAGGTGTATGTTGCGGAGGGTTGCGGGGGACAGTGGAAGGTGTCCTCCAGGGCATGATGCCGAAAGGTTTGATTTTACTCAAAAGCAGCAAATGGAGGAGTGGATTGCGACAGCCTTGTTGCCACCACCAATTCGGTATCAGGACATGAGGATGAAAACTGCCCCCTAGTCCTTAAACTCAGACGCCACCAAAGTTGACCAGAGAGTGCCCATGAATGTCGGGGAACAGACTTAGTGGCCCCGGGGCTGAGAGGGTATGCAGTCTGCGATGATGCTGATACACTGATATGATCTCTGCCATTGCAAAATCATGACTCTGTGACCTACTGGACCACAGTGTAGGCCGGAGGCAACGGTCAGCATTGGCCCCCAGCCACGTGTCGTTGGCTCGCGATGCATAGCACTAGTGACACCAGGGCAGTTGTTGGTAGTGTACGAACACCTCCATAATGATGATCCTTTTCTCTCCACCAAGATGCAAGGCGTCATCCTCTTAGGTGCAATGATATTCAATCTGCCTTTGCATACTCGATGTTCAGTTCCAAACCTGTGACCTACTCGAGCGCAGCCTAGGCCGAGAGCAGTGTAGGCCAGAGTCAGCGGTCGGTAAGGGCCATTCACCGAGTGTAGCCGTCATAGTTTGGTGGCCCCAACGGCCTGCCATGTTCAGGTTCAGTGGCACCGCGTGTTCGGTCACCTCCGTGACTGTGACACGGCTTTCGTCCTGACTGAGCTGCATCTTCCTCTTACTCCTCTCACTGCGACCACTGGTGTGGACTCTGCCATTCGTGATCCGCAACTAGGTGCTGGATGTGAGGCCTACTGGTCCGCAGGGTACTCCTTGTCCCTCATCCACGTGTCGCCGACTGGCGTTGAACAGGGTTTGTGGCAGCACATGTTGCCGGCTGGCTATGAACGGGGTTTGTGGCAGCACGTGTCTCCGGCTGGCGTGGAACAGGGTTAGTGGCACCACGTGTAGCAAGATGCCCATGTGGAACTGTGCCTCCCAAACCGCGGGGATGTCTGATGCTGTGGCCACTGGCCCGGATTTGGGGTCACTGCCATTCAGGAGCCAGGACACAGTTTCACATATGGGACCCACTGCGCCGCAGAGGACGCCGGTAGAATATGTCAACGAGGAAGGAGTAATGAAGGCCAGAGTCAGGGGCCAGCGACGGTCTGAGAGGCTGGAAGGGTCATGGGCCTCGGCCTTGGAGCTTACACAGGCATGTGGTGGGCTCTCCCTGACACACGCCATGTCGGCTGGTGATCAGTGTGGCCTGGCTGCGCAGGGTCGGGCCTAACGGGTTCGTGGTTCAGTGGGGCCGGGGTACCGCAGGTGCACAGGATCGCAGGCAACTCCGCTAAAGAGGATAACGTTGGCCTCATGGCGGGATGGGAGGTGCCTCCCTGGCAGAGATATTGGCCTTTCCGGAAGAGGACCACGTCCAAGGCTATGTGCTTTTTATTCACACCCCTACACTACCCGGCAAAACGCCGGGCCATCCCATGGTGCTCACGCTTACGGGGGATGTAACAGGCAACATTTCCGCGAGGACCCCCAATGACTGGAGTAACATGGTTGCATCCACTGTCCACTACACTCCATACACCAGAGGTGTATGTTGGCGTGGCTATGGGTGTGTTCTGCATACTCTGGTCTGTCCAGCACATCGCCGCCACTCTTGGCATTGTGTACTTTCCCAATCATGGTTCTACTGCATCCTTCACACATGCCTGGTTGCCACCTCTCCCCACATTTGGCTATTGTGTGGCTGAGGTGCCATGCCATTGATTGGTCATGTTCACGACTTGCCCAGGTTACCATTGTAAGTTGTTCTATCATGTCTGGTGGGTGGGCATGTTGTTGTTCATGTTGTTTGTGAATTTGTGGCGTGTACATTGCTAGAGCTGTGTAATGCATGGTTGTGGAGTTGAGGTGAGTGGGGTGTTAATTTTGAACTTGCCATGGGGCTGTGCACTTCCCTTGGTGCCATCCTGGGAATGCTGAATGTTGATGGACTGTCAGAGGGTGAGGGTATCATGCACACTGGCTGTGTGTTTGGAGGCGACATTGGTGAAGGTCCCTCGGTGTTCTGATGTTGCCTGCACATTGATGTGTGATGTGTGCCTCCTGTTGCACTGATTGTGTGCTGTGTCACCAGGGGGCACAGGTAGGACATGTGTGCAATGGATTGATCCCAACACGTGCGTGCATCCGGCTATGGCGTATGGTCCTTGCCTGGTCTCCAGCGGTTCCTGCGCATTGTGTTGGAAGTATGGGGACTGGGGTGCCAGGGTGATGGTGATGTCCAGGACAGCTGTGGGGGACTTGGATGTGGCTGGCTGTGAGACTCTGCCGACTCCGGCGGGTGGGGTGTGCCAGGGGCCAACAGTTGCAGCACAGCCAGCAGCTTGCTATGGGGTGGGATGTTGGTTGTCCTCTGTGTTGGTGCCATAGGCCTGTTAGGCAATGATGGCCAGGATGCGTAGGATGGTTGTCCCTTTCAGCCTGTAGTGAACAGTGACATTGTCAGTTGTTGGGCCTGTGAGGCAGATGCATTTCCTGGGGGGCCGCTGTCTTTGTCTGCGCTGCCTCTGTGGTGGTCCGGGGGTGCCGGGTGGGTGTTGTGGCCCCCTTGGGTGTCCGGGCTGCATGATGAGTGGGTCCATGGCATCTGTTGCCCTTCCGATGACGCCCTGGGCTGGGCTCCCTTTTGTGATGCAGGCTGCCGACCGATTTTACACCAGGTCAGAGCAGGTGTTAATTTCCTGCTGCTAACGCGCCTTATCACGTGTTTTGTGATCTTATCGCCGATCAGGCTGGTTGTTGTGAATGTTGAGGTGTCGTGTTGTCGTGGATTTATGCACGGGAACGCCTACTCTGCATCTCATTAGCGATAGTTGCGGGGGTGCTCTGTGGTGATGTTTTTTGCAGCTGCTACTGTGGGAAGACTGTTGCTGTGGGCTGTTAGCACCAGCTTGTGAATGGCGCAGTAAATTTATAACGACTTTGGCTGCGATAAAGTGCTGTTAATTCAGCGATGGCTCCTTGTGAAAATGCCCCAAAATGTTCTCTGTCGTGCAAATATGTCTCATAAACATAAACATATGTACTGTATCCTGAGCCTGATATATAGTTAATGCATTGGTGCTTTTTCTGCAAAAACATGCAGCGGTATAAAAACATTATTTCACAGGATACTGCGAAATATGGAATATATTTCACAGCCCTTGTGAAATATTGCTTTCATAATGATAATGACAACATCTAAACCACTCTCCAGAGCTTTACCATTGTCAAGACCACTAGGATTATGTGGTAATGAAGGATCAATGTATGTGGCCTGGTTATCTAAATTATGCAGCGAGAAAAGCAAATTACATTTTCCTCAGGAGCAGTCCATGCAAGTGAGAACAGCGGGGTGGTAGGGAGAGATGGGAAGGAGTCGACAGGCGTCGATGAGGGAAAATTACCAATTACCTTGAGCTCACCACATTGCTGGCGATGCGGGGAGCGCACGGTAAGTGTTTTCCATTTTTTATTTAATATACCATCGTTGTCGTCTATCGACTTCCTGCCCACCCAGCCCCACTGCTCTTACCTGCACGTGCCGCTCCTGATTTTCTTGCAGTATTATATTGATTCATTTTAGCTAAGAGTACATTTTGTTGAAATTTGCAATATTTGTAAGAAATTATACGGCGAGTGCAGTAAATCAAAAATTATGAGCTCCATGCCACTGCCACTGAATGCCATATTTCCACTGCCCTGACCATTGTTCGATGCTTTATCAACAATCTATTCAGGAAAGGTAAACACAACCCAAGCATACTAATTCCATGTCAATTCCTATTTTTAGCTGCATGTGGTTATGTGTCTCAAGCATCTCAACAATTTTCAAACACATCCAGTGAAAAACATCCAAATATATATGCACTGACGGTAATATGTAGCAATATTCTTTTAGGCTGCGCCTAACCATGCCATGAAAGTGATAGGATGTTAATGAAATGCATCAGCATGTATTAAACATTTCACATGAGCCCACAAAACGTTACACAGTATTCAAATGGGCAATGTTTCACTTTTCCAATATTCTTGTTGACTGGTACATAAATTGTGGCAGTTTAATATCCTCAGTTTATTCATATCACATTTTTTCTCATGAAACTTGCAAAAAAATGGTAAAACAGTAAATGCTTGTGTTCCGTTCTCATATGTTTTCTAACGGTTGTATATCCCACCTTTCGGTCCTCTGCTGCACCACGTGCATAGTTTCTTTGTTCCTGTGATCTGTCATCTGCAGAAAACCTATGGTACAGGTACCAGTTAGATGCCACTGAACTCAAGTTGATCTTAATGTGTGCAAATTATTGTAGGAAATGTGAAACTTCCCGCTACAAGGTGATTGCAGCCAAAAAATGCGTCCACCAACTGAATGTAGGGAAGAAATAGGTGCTTATGAATGGGTTTCAAACCAAATTACAAACCAATAATGCAAGTGATTAAAAAGAAGTTTATCAAACACTAGGGCACCTAGGTCAGAAAATATTTTCTACTACTTTAATGAAACAATGTGGTGAGGTGGGATTACAGTACAAAATTACCCTCACTTGAGACTACTGGTAACTAGGGGTGGGTGGAACTCGTAGAGTTTCACTCTGCGGAATTCTGTGGAGTTACCTTATTAAAAGTTGACACAATTCTGCGGAGTTCCGCGGGTGGGCTGAAATCAGTATGTCTTGCTGATTTTAAGCACCGGAAGCTTGTTGCCGCGCTGCAAAATCAGCCCGGACTGCACCATGTGGTAGGCCAGAGGGCACTGCTTCTTTGTTGCCACTCCACCAGATTTTCTACTCTAGCGGCAGCTTTCTCACCGCAAACGGTCAAAACGGCCCAGGTTAAGTAAATCTTGGCAGGTGCCGCTTTAGCGCCTGCAAATTGTGATAGGGAATTCAGATTCTCGCTTGCTATCTTAACGTAGGGTAGCCACATGCAAGAAAAAACTCCACCACAAATTAGTTGATAGAGTTTTGCAGGAACTCCGCTTTTTAAGTGTTGGACGGAGTGGGCAAAACTCTGCGAACTCCACCGGCAGAGCAGAATTCATCATCCATCCCTACTGGTAACAGTCTTGCATGTTTTACTACCACATTTGTCAGTAACTAAGGAGGCACTGTGAATTTAAGGAAAATAATCGTTGGCCATTCTGTGGCCAGATAGCTACGCCTTGAAAACCAGTTCACAGCATGTCCTTGGACAACTAATACCTATGTCACGAGGCGAGTGAGGGTGATCCTAGCCTAGGCCTACTATGTCACAAATGAAATAGGGTGGTTCTTGCCTCAAGTGATGAAGCCTACCCATGCCATGCATGAGTTGTAGTGGTACTTGCCTCATCTCATGTGGCTTACCCAATGACACAAATGAGTGATAGTGATCTTTGCAGTGTCCTCCAAGTACCATGAATGAGAAAGGGTGTTTATTACCTAACCTGATGGTGCCTATCTTGAATGTACTTAAAATCATAAAGTTTAATAAGATGACATAATAATATCATTATATATATTTTATTATCAATAATCTAAAAGTAAAATATGTATCTATATACTTAACCGCATGCGTGCGGGCGGAATTCCGCTCGTACGCTGAGATTTTTTAAAGCGCATTTTACGTGACGAGCTGGGCTCGTCATCAGCGTGCCAGGAGGCTACCTCATGACGAGCCCAGCTCGTCATCAGCGTGGAAGGGGTTAAAAGCACAAAATTATATATAAGCAATAAAAAATACACTAAATAATAGTTTAATAATTAACATATATATAGCATAGCCTATATCATTTTTTAAAATTAATACAAAACCCCCAAAATTTAAATATATAATTAAAAAATTCGATTTCTTAAAAAATAAATATTAAAAAATGAACAAAATACATAAAGAAACAAAATAAATATTTATCAATCCTAATTAAACAATAGTAGGGAAAGTGCTGAGCTTTGAAGGAGTCAAATGTAATATCCCCACCCCAATCTCAGGAACAGTAGTGAACGTTTTGGACTTTGGAGAGGTACATTTACTATTCCTACTCCAACATAAGTAAAAGCAGGGAAATAAGTGAATTTTGGAGGGGCTAGATTCACTATTCCAACTTCAATCTGAGCAACAATAGGAAGCGTACTGGACTCTGAATGGGTCAAGTTTCCTATTCCCACTCCGCCTTATGCAAGAGCAAGGACAATGGTGGATTTTAGAGGGGTCAGATTTATCTAAACTTAGAAAACACACTTAAATATAAATAAAATAAAAAAATATTTTAACATATTTAACATCAATAATGTATTCATTAAAGATAAATTAAATTAAATTAAGCTAAAAATACACATTTTTATATTGTAAATACAATGCAAAAGGTATGCAAAAAATAGAAATATTTAAATTAAATATGCTTCCTTATATACGGCCATAAAATCATCAAACACATTTAATTCATAAAAGCAATGATACCAATGAAAATTAATAATATTATATTAATATTATAGAAAATAATTACAGTAAAACAATTAATATATATAGCATTTATTCATAACCTTTTGTAGTTATATAGAATGAACAACCAATTACCAATTAATCAAAAACAACTAATAATTAAAATAACAAGTAATGTATTAAATAAATTACATAATAAATTATCAAGTAATAATTTGATGTACATACAAAATTAATTGAAAATTAAAAAACAATAATCCATGTTTTAAATAACTTTCCACTGTAAATCTGTACAAACCCACCAACCTGCTACTAAATAAAAATATATAATTAATTAAACAACAATTAATTTCAATTGAAAAATTACAAACTACAAACTAAAACATCACATGCCAGTATTATTGTAGTACTAATACCTCATTACAATACAGTAACTAATATGTGTGAAATTAATTAACAAACAATATTTTATAGTACTATATTAAATACTATAAGCAATAGTCTTAGCTTCTATTTTCTGTCCCAAGATATATTTGAGTTGACAATATTTTTGACACAATATTCTTGTATCACAATATTTTTTCCATGATTGTTGGGCATGGCCCTTCTTAGGGGATTTCCTGAAAAGTTTTGCTTTTTCTCCTCCTTGTTTTTGCTGATTCTCTTTTCGTGGCCTTAGGACTCTGGACGCTTTTCCACTGTAATGCAATGTGAAAGCATGCACTCCCTTCCTGCCCATGCTAAGAAGTGATACTTACTTGATTGGTTTTAGTGTTGTACCTGTGGGTGTCCTGTAAAAAGGCACAGTACATATCCAGGGCAGGTACTGCATTGGCAAATAGTGGGACACAGCACTGATTGTGCCACCCACCAGAAAAGCCTTTCAAACATGGAGCAAGTGGTAAGTGAAAGGCAGGGCAGATACACATGGGTGTTCCCTGCCCAGATAGTGCAAAAACCCTCATGTGGGTTTTCCCTACCTAGGAGACCGGCTCTTCCCATGGAACGACATCGGCGCTTTGCTAATTCTCTTTTAGTGGCCTTAGGGCTCCTGGCACTTTCCCCACTGTAAATACAGTTTGATAGGGCACGCACCCTTTCTACACACATTAGGCAGTGGTGCTTACCTGATGTTTTTAAACATGCCTCAAGCCTGCCATTGCAGGCCTGTGGGTGGGCACTTGCACCTATGGTGGTTTAAACATGTGCCAAGCCTGCTATTGCAGGCCTGTGCGTGCGCTATTGCAACTATGCTCAAGTTGGCCTTTCTAAACCACTGGGCAATCCTGAGGGGACATTTCACTACCACTAGGGCACCCCAGGGGTAGGTCTTAAGGGGTGAAGCCAGTGGTAGGTGGATGGCAGTGCAGGTACACATGGGTGTACCCTGCCCAGGTAGTGAAGAATACACATGTGTCTTTTCACTACCTATGACGTTTGCCCTTCCCACAGGTTAAACATGGGTGAATAGTTGAAAGTACTTCAACCTGCAATAGTGGCTTACAATGGAGCAGCTTCATAATGTTTCCTATCATTGGGTTCACAATGGCATACCCTCTCCTGTGGAAGTGAGGGATTTGTTATTAATAGCTTAGAAATGGCCCTTCTAGAAAGGGGACATTTCTGTGCTCTAAAATCTCTGTGTGCCTTTTATTTTTACTCCAGTCCATGCTGGAGGCTGGGGGAGTACATCTGTGTATTCCCAGAGATAGATATAAACATTGACCATGCAACTGCATCAACAGACTTCGGCCATTTGAGGGCATGGGTGGATAGATGGGAGACAGAGGTTTTGACACTTGGCCTCTGGGAGCCGGATCATAGCCCAATTAAATATTAAGATCTGCATTCCAGGGCCCCAGGACAGACAGGACTGACATTTAGGGGAGACATCAGTGGTTCAAAGGGAAACCTTCAGACCACCCCCAACTTTAAAAGCACCCTATAGAATAATTTACTGGTGCCATACTTCAGCAAGGTAGAGATACACATGTAGGACCGGAGATCCTGGAACTGTATGGTGCACACTGCCAGAGGAATCTGTTGTGCACAAGGAGATTTACTTCCATTGGAAGGGACCATACACCCTTCCTAAATAGTGGCTGGCCTGTGCTGACTACCTACTCCTCTGTGCCACCCTGAAGTGTCCTCTCCAAGGGCTTCCCCCCTGATCTCTTGTGGAGGAATCAGGGACACCAAAGACCTCCCGCAAGGGACTCACCCTATCTACCTGTGACATCTGAAGAGCAGTGGCATCTTAAGTACCCATATAGTCTGCTGGATCCCAATTGGTGGCACGGTGTGAACGTAGAACTAAGTTGTGAGCCTGTAGACTGGATTATCTTGTGCCTAGCCCCAAACGTACTGCCAGTATCTAAGGAATGTGTCCACTGCATCGTGGGGCCTCAACATACATAAAGGGTCTCTTTGGTGGTGAGTGGATTCACCAATTGCGAGACCCGGTGTGGGGATGTACGTTGTTACAACGCATGCTTTTACAACGCATGCCTTTACAACGCAGGTTTTTCAACGCAAGTCGTTACAACGACTTGCGTTGGGGGGTGCTGGATAGTGAATAGTTTAATTTACTATTCCAACTCCAGTCCCCCTGGATAGCAGGGAAGGTGTTGGATAGTAAATTAAACTATTACCTATCCTAGAGCGCCCCCCAGCGCAATTCGTTGTACTGACTTGCGTTGAAAAAACCTGCCTTGTAAAGGCACTGCGTGGTAAAAGTTGCATCGTAAAGGATGTTTCCCCGGTGTTGGCCACTTCGTCGTGCCACATCTCTCTCATGCGACATGCCGACTGCATGCTCACTGCACGCGGTATCTGATTCACAGATTGTGACCCTCGGAGGTGAGGGTGTATCCGTAGTAGGGCCTCATTCTACCTCATGTGGCACTGCTGAACCTGAGCATGTGTATGTGACTGGAATTGTCTGGTGCAACCCATATCGGCGTGCACCAGACATTGTGCCTCATTTCGAAGGAGGTACGTAATTTGCAACTCCTTGTTGTGTGTGACCGGAATTGTTTGGTGTGACTCAGATCAACGTGCACCAGATGTAGTGCCTCATTTCCATGGAGGTACTGAATTTGCAACTCTACGTTGTGTGTAATCGGAATCGTCTGGTGCAGCTGAGATCAACATGCACCAGACGTTGTGCCTCCTTTCCAGGTAGGTACTGAATTTGCAACTCTTCGTTGTGTTTGACTGGAATTGTCTAGTGTGACGCAGATCAATGCACACCAGACTTTTTGCCTAATTTCCAGGGAGGTACTGGGTTTGCGACTCTTCATTGCATGTGACCGGAACTGTCTGGTGAGACTCGTATAAATGCAACCTCAAGATGTTGTGCCTCGTTTCCAGGGTAGGTAAAGAAGAGCGGATTAGTGTTCTGGGGTGCCTGGATTGCCCGGATGCTACTCTGATTGACATGTGTTTGACTGGCTGTCTCCTTCTTCTGAGAGACTCCCCTACTTCATCCCCATTCATTGATTGTTACTTTTGTGCACTCAGTGTGGTGTACCAATTGCCCTCTCCTCACCAAGCCCGACGACGTCCTGTTGACAGGTAGTATTGCCCAGACACGGCCTGGGTGGGACAGTAATTGACTGAGTTAAGGAACTCTTCCAAGATTGATCAGAAGCAGGTCAAGAGACTGCAAGACCCCTCCTGTGCTTCAGAAAGGAGTGGTGCTGGAAGGCACAGTGTGGAATCTTTTGGTTGAATGGCTATCACCTTCAGCCTGCTTCTTTTCTGCATATGGTGGGTGAACTTCCAGAGTAGTGGCCATACCTGCATTTGTCGACAGCCACCTAATTGGCCCTGTTACCTACCCCACCTCTTTTCACTGGGATCCTTACTAAGTGTGACTCTGGCTGCGATCAGCCTAGAATCAGGGAAAAGGTTTTCTTTATCTCCAGCCCGAGGGTGTAGGGTTGTTGAGTGAGCTGAATGGTGGTGGAGGATTTGGGCCATGGGGTCTGCATGTGTATTATCAACTTACCTGCCAGATACCAGTTGCACTGCCTTAAGGTGCTGTGTGCATGTGTGTGTGTTTGTGTGCGAGGGTGCGCCATTAAGACCTGCCTGAAATCCGTGGCGTTAATTTAGTGTTCGGGAGTGATTGCCTGTGATTAATTACACAGCACGGTAAAGTTGCTTTATATGATGATTTCTTGCCAAAAGAATACATTGTTTCACATTGGTTTTTACCCATGTGGCCTTGGCCCACGGTCCTGATTAAAATTGTTGTAATTATCCGTGTGTACACAATTCTGACATTGTTGTGATCTGGGATGCATCCTTTAACTTTGAAGTATTGAATAATAACAATTGCCAGTGTGGGCCTGTCCTAACAACATTTCGCACCGCATAAGGTTACGGGGGCCAAGATAGGATCTTTTCCAAGTGTGCATATTACTGATGTCATTTTTAACACGGTTGGGCCTAGTACTGCCAGTGATATTTCTGAATGTCATTTACGCCCAGAAATACATGATGCTTATGTTGTGTTAGTTATTGTGAGTGTTGAATGCAAACTTTATTTACATGTACATCGTATGAAGTCTCTTTTGTGATGTTCAGTGCTTTTATTGTGTGAGAGTGATGTGCAAATGCTTTACACATTACCTCCAGGATAAGCCTGACTGCTCAGTGCATGCTACCCAAGGGTTAGCGCAGGTTATAAATCGAGTGTAATCACCCGCCTTTGACAGGAGTGGTAGGTTATGCAACCAACCAGAACGTGCCAGTTCCAACAATGATATTTTGTTAATTCACTCTAATAATAGGTGAAAAGTTGCTAATAGTAAATTGGAACCCTGAAATGGTAAATAGAAAAAAAGTGGAGTGGTACACATGGTGCAGTAGATCTACAAGTGAGTAAATATGCACATGTATATTTACCTTTGGTAATTGGACCCCATATGTTTTTTTATTCTTTCAAACTTAAGATAAATGTAATGCCCCAGATTTTAGAAAATGGAGTAGGAAAAGATGTTACATGAGACCTTGCAAGGTGAGTTACACTTTCAGAGTACTCTAAAATAGTGATACTAGGCCTGGATAAAGGGAGCACAGCTTTTGCTGCCATGGCAACCATTATACAAATAAAAGAGCTGACTGCAAATACTTATCGGATTATTCTCAAGATAGTGTTTTTATAGAGTTCTTATTTTTGGTCATTACTGATTTGCATTTTAAAATTCCGACATAATCATACTGAAGAGTTACCATGAAAACCCGCCTTCATTGCATCTAATTGAAACATCATCATTTATATTGTTTATTTTTAAACTAAGCTGGTTACACAGCTCAAATGTGAGTTTCTGCATCCTAGATATATCTAGAACCCTGCGCTGAATCCAAAGAACACTAACCACAGTACTACACTGCAGTAGATAAACAACAATCCACCATCTTGCATTACATTTTACGGGTACTTATTCTACCAATTACAATGGATGCATGAAACATAGGCTAACCACATTACACAGCACTACACGAACAAACGCAACCCCCTGCACTCCATCAAGGGATGCTAATTCACAACATTGAACTGATCCTGGGAACATTACATACTGTCCTTCATCCTAGGAGCAGTAACTTTGCGCAATGCACTGTGCCCTAGTTCCAAGTCAACACTAATGTTGCACACAACATCCTATTCACACACACCTACTTCACTGCATTGCATCATTTGAATACTAGATTGCCACAGTGCAACCAAAGGGTGATAAGACACTACATCACACTTCTCCATTGGAACTCAGATCCACGTTTAAAGCTGAGCTACATCTTAAGAACTTTAACTTACTACTCCTTATCCCAGTAATGCTGACCTATCACATTGCACATGTGCACATTTACTATCGAAGTCAGAATATCACTACTAATTATTAAAGGTAGGCTTTTCAGATTAATGCTGTATCGAGGTATGCCTTACATTGGTAAGTATAGTTTTTTTCTATTGCTTTCAATAACATTAAGGTTTTAAGTATCAAAAACTAAAATATTGTTGTAGTATGATATTGTTTATAAGTGTTTTAAGGTATTATTTATATTTACATTTATTATTTTTTATGTGAATGCTAAATGCCTTTTTTTAAGATATGTCTATTATAGTATTTAAATTACACAATGGCAGTGGCCATTGCATAGTTATATTTAGGATGTGTTTTCATAGAATTTTGACTTTTTGTTTTGCTAATTTGACGGATCTTCACAAAACATTTTTTTTAAAAAGGTCCATTCTCCTCAGCTCCTTCCTGGAAGGTTTCAGGGTGATCCATCGGATGTATGACATTACAACGCATGCTTTTACCACGCATGCCTTTACAACGCGGTTTTTACAACACAAACCTTTACAACGCATAGCACTTTGGGGTGCTGGATAGTGAATAGTTTAATTTACTATTCCAACTCCAGTCCCCGTGGACACTAGGGAAGGTGTTGGATAGTAAATTAAACTTATTCCCTATCCTAGAGCGCCCCCCAGCGCAATTCGTTGTAATGGTTTGCGTTGTAAAAGTTGCATCGTAAAGGCACTGCGTGGTAAAAGTTGCGTTGTAAAGGATGTTTCCCGATCCATCAATTGGGGTCCGAGAAAATGGGGGGGCTCTAAAAATGTTATGCCCATGTAGTTTCGATAGGAACGTTTGACCAAGCTACAGCCAAAAACGACTGAACAGATTAACATCAAATTTAGCAGAAAATTATACTTTTAAGGAGAAAGCATGCTTTTCTGATTTGGTAAAAATATGTTCAGACTTATAGGAGAAATTAAGCCACAAAATCTATGGAAACTTAGCAATGCGTTGTTACGGAGGGAGTATAAAGCAACATATAAGGGACCAGGGATAGTACCCAAGCCTTCTGGCCATTGTGAATGAGTGTTAGAGGAACCCCCTGGGGTCAAAGTGCAAAAAAGATCTTTTCTGACTTTGTGCAATGTGTGCAATTGTCGCCATTACAGCATGGTTTAATGGGGACAATTGCACAAAGTCAATAAATTGACAATTAACTATCCTCTCTAGAGTGTGGGATTATTCTTTGGACAGACACTATAAGTATATATACATATATATATTCACTGAAAAAAACATAGGTTTCAGGGTCGTTATAGTTAGCTGGACATTTCACTCGTACAAAACCATTGAAATTCCTCTGTTATAGTTAGTTCAGCTAACTATAACTTGCGCGCCCGCAATGAACTGCTGATGACGTCACATATTACATCACTCATGAGATAGTCAGTGACATCACTCATCATGACATCACTGATGACATCATTCAGTGAATGTGTGTTTTTCTGAAAATTAAATATGTTTTATATATGTATATCTCAAGGTCTATGGAAGAATAAATGGGTATATAAGTGTCTAAATGTATGATTTTTGTAATGAAAAATTGATTGTATAACTGACTGATTAAGTGAATCTTAGTGAATATGTGGGTTAGTGAGTAATGTTTAAATATATAAATATCTGCATTAGTCTCTCACTTTGTGTATAAGTGGCTGCATGAGTTGGTGAGTAGCTACATGAGTGTCGATATGGGTTATAACTTGGTTTTTCGGGTATCAGTATGAGTGCCGGAGTGTCTGTTTGGTTCAGTAACGGGTATTACGTAGTGCATACATGCATGAAAGAGTAAGTCACTATTTGTATGTGTTGAAGACAGTATGTGTGCAGGACTGTATGGGTGGATGAGTGTGTGTATGGGTGTGTTAGTGAGTGAATGACTGTCTCAATAGTGTCTTTATAAGTAACTAGATATATGTTAAACTAGTATATATGTGAGTATTGGTGTATATAAGTGAGTATATGTGAGAGTGAGAGATTGGAAGAGTTCCTGTATGAATAGGTATGTGTGGTGGTGTGTGTATACCTGTATATGCAAGTAAATGGATGTTTGATTCTTTATTAGCATGATTGACTATGTGTGTGAGTAACTCTATGGATGAGTGGCAGTGTGTAACAAGATGTATAGGTGCATGAGTACATATGATGAGTGAGTAGATGTATGAGTGACTATATAGGACTGTTGGTGAATGAGTGTATGTGTATGTAGATCTTAGAATTACTGAATAGGTTTTTGTAACTGTTATTGGTATGTCCATTGTTTTGAAAACTTTAGTTTCTATTTTTGTATGTGTGTATCAAAGGTTATATTAGGGTGAGAGGAGGTCTGCCACTCTATCACAAGGATGATGTCATCAGTGATGTCATTTGAGATGTTTTCAGTGATGCCATGAGTGATGTCACTGACCATGTCATGAGTGATGTAATATGTAACGTCATCAACAGTGTATTGCGGGCGCGTGAGTTATAGTTAGCTGAACTAACTATTAAGGGGGAATTTCAATGGTTTTGTACGAGTGAAATGTCCATCTAACTAAAACGCCCTGGAAACCAATGGTTTTTTCAGTGAATTACTAAGGTTTTTTAAATGCTAATTCCTAACTATAACGTGCCTGAAACCTATGGTTTTTTCAGTAAATGTTGTGGTTTTTTTAAATAATAATTTCTAACTATGCCTACAGAGATAGGATATGTGAAGAAAGAAGAAAAAACGCACAGAAAGAAAAAAAAAGAAATGCAGAATGAAGTAACAGAAGTCCTCAGAGACAAAGAAATGTGCAGAAAGAAGGAAAACATCCAAAAAGAAAAAACAGAAGAGCAGAAAGAAGCCTTGTTGAAAAATCATCCTGTACCCTCAACTTTTTCAGACGGATACTGGTGGGAACTGAGTCTGACTAACCAGTCCTAGAGCCAGTGGTCTGTTAAAAGACACTTAGAATACAATGAAAAGACCTACATACACTAGGGAATACTATGCGTTGGGGTCCCCCTGTGATTAGCATGACCTTCTCTCTCAGCCCCTAGTACATAATAAGGCAGGGGGATTAAAACTACCTCTTAAAACGCACCACAGGTCGTGTTTGCACACGTCACCACAGACCCGTTCCCTCCCTTCACCACTGTGCAAACACGCTCTGTGGCCATTTTAAGTAGGGAGATTAGGTCCTCTTGAATCCTGAGGGTCCCTAGGATCCAACTAGCCCACATGGTACCTCCAGTAAGCGCCACAGAGCTGCATTGCAGAGAGGTGTAAAAAGGGGCATGGCCTAGTCCACCTCTCTGCAACACAGCACAGTCGGGCTTACTGGAAGCACCTGGTGGGCTAGTTGGCCCAGGTGCCCTCAGGTTTGAAGGGGAATTATTTCCCCAACTTAAAACGCACCACAGGGCGTGTTTGCACACATCACCTCAGGCCCCGTCCCCTCCTTCCCCACTCTATAAACACGCCCTGTGGCCATTTTAAGTTGGGAGATTAAGTTCCCTTGAATCCTGAGGGTTCCAAGGGGCAAATTAGCCACCTAGGTACGTCCTGTAAGCGCCATTGCAGAGAGGTGTAAAAAGGGGCACGGCCTGCACCACCTCTTCGTAACGCAGTGCAGTGGCGCTTACTGGAAGCACCTGGTGGGCTTGTTGGCGCCCAGGGTCCCTCTGGATTGAAGGGGAAATATTTCCCCAACTTAAAACACACCACAGGGCGTGTTTGCACACATCACCTCGTCCCCTCCCTTCACCACTGTGTAAACACGCCCTGTGGCCGTTTTAAGTTGGGAGATTAACTCCCCATGAATCCTGAGGGTCCCTAGGGTCCAATTAGCCCACTAGGTACCTCCAGTAAGTGCCACAGATCTGCGTGATGTAAAAAGGGGCATGGCCTAGTCCACCTCTATACAACGCAGTGCAGTGGCGCTTACTGGAAGCACCTGGTGGGCTAGTTGGCCCTCAGGGACCCTCAGTATTGAAAGATAATTAATTCTCCATCTTACAACTCGCCACGGGGCGCGTTTGCACAATGGTGAAGGAAGGGGGCATGGCCTGAGGTGACATGTCTGCAAACACGCCCTGTGGCGCAATTTAAGTTGGAGAATTAATTTCTCCTCAATCCTGAGGGTCCCTGGGGGCCAACTAGCCCACCAGGTACCTCCAGTATGCGCCAGAGAGCTGCGTTGCAGAGAGGTGTTCAGAGGCCATGCCCCTTTTTACAACACTCTGCAACAGAGCTCCGTGGTGCTTATTGATGGTACCTGGAGGGCTAGTTGGCCCCCAGGGACCCTCGGGATTGAAGAGGTAATAATTCCTCAACTTAAAATGCGCCACAGGGTTTGTTTGCACACATGTCACCTCAGGCCCCGCTCCGCCCCATCCCTTCACCACTGTGCATACGCGCCCTGTGTCGTGTTTTAAGTTGGGGATTAACTCCCCTTCAATCCTGAGGGTCCCTGGGGCGCAACTAGCCCACCAGCTACCTCCATTAAGCGCCACAGAGCTGCGTTGCAGAGAGGAGGCTGTCCCCTGAGCAGCGGGGGGCCGTGTGCCCCCACAACACAATTATTTTTTCAAAGCCCTGGGGGTGGTGGTCCCAGGGGCTTGGGGAGGTTGGATGCCCCCACGTTAAAATTGAAAGCCCCAGGGGGTGGCGGTCCCCCGGGGCTGAGTGGGGCCATGAGCCCCCGCATATATTCTCTTAAAGCCCCAGGGGTGGCAGGCCTTTGAGCCCCCACCCATGTTTTTTTAAGCACGGGGGTGACGACCCCCTCTGGGCCCCCCATTACCTTAAACATATTCCCCCGGGACTTGGCCTGAGCTTCGGGTTTTTTTTCACTGCCGGATGCGCGGATCCTACGGGCATCCTGCGATTTAAAAAAAATGATAATACTTTTTGGCCTGAGCAGGCCTAGAGGTCATGGTGTTTCTACCCTGCCCCCTTTGCATGTTTTACGTGTTTCTTTTCTGTTTTCTTGTGCCTCGGTTCTACCGAGGTACAAGATGGCTGCCAATACTTATTGGTTTAGAGTGTTGACAGCCAATAGCATCAAGCTTGTGCTCGGAAGGATCCGCGGCCCTAGATATATATGTATTTTTACTTTTGAATTTCTCAGCAACTACTAACGATTTACACCATTTAACAAAAAGGGTTCTTTCTGAACCTCTTTGCCAAATTTGGTGTAATTCCGTTCAGCAGTTCGGGCTGTAGCTGTGTCTAAAGTTTCCTATGGGAAATTGCATGGGGAAAACACGTTTGGGACCCCTTTTTTTCCTGGCCCCCGCTTGACGAATCACCCCAAAACTTTTAAGATAGGAGCGGACCAGAGCGCCCCACGAGTTTTGAAAATTTAGCGAAGATCCATCAACCGGCGCCAAAGTTATTGTGAATAGAATGTTGCAGATTTCCTATGGAAAATATGTCCTAACTATAACTACCTACTGGCGACCGCCAGGATGTAATATACACACATATTTATATGTACACACACACACACATATATATATATATATATATATATATATTCACAGAAAAAACCATAGGTTATAGACCATATATAGTTAGGAATTAGCATTTACAAAACCTTGAAAATTCACTGAAAAAACCATAGGTTATAGACCATATATAGTTAGGAAATAGCATTTAGAAAACCTTATTTTACTCACACAAAACCATTGAAATTCCATATATAGTTAGTTGCACTAACTATATATCGCGCACCTGCAATCCACTGCTGATGATGTCACATATTACATCATTCATGACATGGTCAGTGACATCACTGATGACATCACTGATGACATCTCAAATGACATCACTGATGACATCACTGATGACATCTCATTTGACATTACTGATCACATCACTGATGACATCATTCATGTGATGATACAATGAACCTCTTCAGACTCTAATATAACCTTAGATACACTCAGTGTAAACAGACACTCACAGACTGTCACTCATCCATGGAGTTACTCACACACCTAGTCAGTCTTGCAAAGAATCAATCACACCTCGATTTCCTCAACTATATAGTTATACACACCTTACTTATTGGAACATATAATAACACATATTTACTCTGTTATACAATCCCTGATACAAGTTCACAATAATCCATACAGCCACTCACACATTCACTGGCTCTTATGCACAGTTATTTATATATGTCAACTATCACATGTACTGTGTTTTACATATGTACTTACTTTGACATGTAGCACTGAGATATCCATTCACTCACCAATACACTCATGCACACAGTCAACCGCCCATACAGATGTTTCCACATGCACTTTTGAACCCATACATCTAGTGAATCAACTGCTCACACATCTATGCACAGAGTCATACACCTCCCAGACACCCACACACACACTCAGTCTCCCATACAAATACTTGGGCAACTAATCAATAACCCATATAGTTAGTCATATAGCTAATGATCAACACATGCATCAGATTACAAAACAACAGACACAATGATGCACAATTTAAAACAGTTTAGTCACTAACCCATGCACTCAGTGAGACACATTTAATCACTCACTTATACAGTCAGTCATGCACCTACTAAATCCTTCATCCAGACACTTATACATCCACTCATTCTTCAATATGTAAGACATATTTTAACTTTACAGAAGCATACAGTCACTGGATGTTGTCATCAGTGATGTCATCAGTGATGTCATTTGAGATGTCATCAGTGATGTCATCAGTGATGTCACTGACCATGTCATGAATGATGTAATATGTGACATCATCAGCAGTGGATTGCAGGTGCGCGATATATAGTTAGTGCAACTAACTATATATGGAATTTCAATGGTTTTGTGTGAGTAAAATAAGGTTTTCTAAATGCTATTTCCTAACTATATATGGTCTATAACCTATGGTTTTTTCAGTGAATTTTCAAGGTTTTGTAAATGCTAATTCCTAACTATATATGGTCTATAACCTATGGTTTTTTCTGTGAATTTCATTGGTTTTTTAACAGCTAATATCTGTAGCTGTAAAATGTATTCTTCTTTAAATCCAAAAATATATTTTATATGTTTATGAATATTTTTTTTTTTAAATATTTTTTTTTCTTCGTTCCCGCTTCGCGAATCAGGAAGCTTCCCGTTAGCTGACCTTGATGCCGCGAAATAGACCGCGAGCCGGTAAACGTTTCTTTACCGCAAGTGCCGCGTTAGAAAACAACATCGTGACGCCTCCCGTCCGCATGACGTTCCACGTTGTCGCTTGATACGTCATATGACGTGCTACGTTAGCGAACTGGTACGCGAAGCGAGTGCCAAAGCGCAGGTTTCTGGAAGCAAACAGGGAGGCCCTGCAAAGCGCTTAACGTAAACACAGCAAGTCATGTGACTTGGTAATAACACTTTTCATTGGTTCATTTCACTTTTGGTTTCCTAATGATGTAAGACTAGGTCATATAATCTAAAATGAACACTTTTGATTGGTTGAGAACTCTTGTTTTTCCCAAATGATGAAAATCCCTCCTTCTTTCCTCACTCTGACTTTCATCATTGTGAGAGAAAGACCCTTTGTGATCACTGAGCAATGGCTTCTTTAGTAGCTTCAGCTGGTGCTTCCCCACCACCTCCACCACATCCAAGGAAGAGTGGACCACCTGCTCAAGTTGTAATTCAACAAGAAGAAGAAGAAGAGGAACAGGAGGACGAGCACGAAGAGAGGCAGTTTTTGCCTGAGCAGCCCAAGACGTCTCACCGGAAAGAAAACTTCATTTGGCAATTTTTTTAAATTCCCAAAGGTCAGAAAAAAGTAAATGCAAGATACGTAACTTGCCTTATATGTCAAGATAGACTGTCCAGAGGGACCGACAAAAAATACAGTTTCGGAAACTACACAATGCATCGCCATATGACTAGGTGGCATCCTAACAACTACAGTGCTGCACAGTTTCGGAACGACCTAGATAATCTCCCTATTATGGCCAGAAGATCTGTTGTACCGGAAGTAACGGGACCAGAGGGCAGGGAGATGGTGCCAAATATACAAATGAGATTTGGTGAAGTAAAACACACCTGCGTATTTTGCGATGGATTCATTTCCTACGGAGAAAGAAGCATCACTCTGATCAACAGAGCTATTGACTATCATATGCAAGTTTGTCCGAAACGCCCAAAATAATAAATACTTCTTTTTTTTGTTTTGTTGCTCCTGTTGAGCCCTTTACAATGAATCGTTTTCATTGCCCCCTCCAAGAAAAACCCAAAAAAATATAAAACTGTTCCGAAAAATTCAAAAACAGTAAAAAAATGTTCAGAAAAATAAAAAAAAAAGTTCTTTTCAGAACTACCTCCCCGTTATTAAAAAATTGGTACAATATTTGGAACTGTGCCAACCTCTATTTCTCTTAGTTCGCTTCCTAGTTCGCTCGCTGGTACGCGAACTGGAAGCGAACCAAAAACAGTAAGTATAAGGGAAGGAAACACACACTTATGTTAAAAGAAAGACAGCTATAGGGGAGTAAACTAGAGATACTATTACCCATAATCCACTACTGATGATGTCACATATTACATCATTCATGACATGCTCAGTGACATCATCAGCAGAGGATTGCGGGTTTTTTGGCAACATGCCTTATCCACGGTTTAATAACGCTGCCTTTTGCTTTATATAAGTTTTCAAATTGTATGAAATATATACCAATAGGTCTTTATGAACCTTTAGGTAGTGCTTTTGTTCATGAGGTCTGGTCGCTTCCATACACATACAGATGTTTCAAAGATGATCAAGAAGTTTATCTGAATGGAGAGGAATGCACTGAGACGCCAGATCATTCACTAATGTGTAGGCACATACAGTTACACGATTCATGCAACAAACACCGACCAAATATGGCTTGCGTGTTGCAAGGCACGCCAGTTCCTGCTATCATCCCCACGTTCAAGTTGTTGGAAAATGGTAGTTATTTGATGCTCAATAATGAAGATTGTTCTGAGTTAATTAAAAGTATTCCTTTTATCGTAACAGTAAGTGAACGGGTTATTTGCTGCAGAAATGTTCTATTTCCTCCCACACATGAACATAGGGAGTTTTCAATCTGGCCACAAATACCAACCTTGGGACACGTTTCAACGGCATGACAAGAATAAGAGCTCTTTTGTCTCAGAGAGAGGTGGCCTTGAGTTCGGCCCGTGAAACTTTCGTACTTCACATAGCGAACACCCGTACACAGGTTTGCCTTTCAATTTCAGCAACATGTTTCCGACTATCTTTAACGCATCCTCCACAAAATCCCTGGCACACTTTTTTAAAGTTGTTACCAGTGGTCTCGTGACTTCATTTGAGAAAATCTTTGGAGTCATCCCTGCTCCCTTTCATTCCATTTTCTCCACTCTGGTTCGTGGATTGCATTTTTACTTGCATTACCAGCGGACGCTCTTGTGCTTTTTTACATTTTTAAATATGGATGTCCCTCCTATGCAACCTCCGACCCTGCAGCTGCTGACACTGTTCCGCAATCGCATGCTAGAATATTATGGCACAATGCCGTTGGCGATATTAAGCACGGCATATGGATTATCTTTTCGGTTCTCCTACTTCACCTGTGTCCAGCCTGTATTTCACTGCCTGACCTGTGATTTCGATTGGGCCATTGATTTGTGTCTCTGCGGACCGGTTTCTCCTGACGTCGACTTTAATCAGCTGATGACTCCTATCATTACTCACGAGTTGATTTGTCCTGGCGAAAGGATTATGGCTGTGGCATTGATGCATGGACTACTTGGTCCCTGGAATTTACTGGCGGCAGCACAGTCTTTCTTGGAACACAGCTTTCTTGAAAACCCACCGAGCTGTCCTCTGATGGTGATAGAGGATCCGGTGCTGGGAGAGCACGTATGTTCTTTTCCGCTTTTAAATTGGATGGCTGAACTGTTTTCGGATGAAGACGGTGACTTCCTATTGGAGGCTGTTGCAGCTTATTTTGCATACACAGTTATGTCATAGACCTTTTTCATGTTTCATATGCTGAGTACTAGCATTTCATTGACAATTCATTGACTTATTTGTCAAGTTTTTATTATTTACCTTGCCTATTGGCTTAAGACTCGATAAAGTACTTGGCTGTTTTATTTTTCTTTAGCATTGAATTTTCCTAGTTTTTAATGCTTTACCTTGCGGACCGTCCACATATAAACTTGCAATCTGCTCTCATGAGATGGCACTTCTATTATCTTATTCAGTTCGTTTCCGGATCATGAGGAGGTGTCATCTAGGTCCTGGATATCTTTACACCGTGTTAAGTTAGCATGGGCTCATTACCGGTTTAAACGCCATTTTTCCTTTTTTGCAACTTCTGCACACGACACTTAGTTGTTGCTTTAGCTTTCCACCTAGTAGTTCATCGTGGTTTACATGAGAATAATATGTTATTGGTCTACTATCTGCTTTACTTGTTAAACTATATCTGTACAGCGAGTGCTAAAGTTTCAAGAACAACACGATACAGAATTGTTATGAGGTCTGATCTCCACGACTTCATACTCATAACATAAGTGCAACTTCTGCCAATTCTGGGCATGAGGCGGGTTTTATATTGCTTTGCCGAACACACATACACAACAGTTGATGCGGTTCACATGAAGAGAGAGCTGGTGTATGCTGATGTGATTCCTTCAAATCTAAGACACTAAAGTATGGGCACGCCCTAAACCAACACAAACAGACCTTCTTAGCAAATAATATAATATGTGTATTAGGGAGGGTGAGATATAAGCAGCCGCGGGCCGTGGAGGGAGTTACGATGGGGCAGGGAGGCGGGGAGGGGGAGAAGCAGGGTGGAGCCCTCTCTACCTTGCCCCTCCCCCTCCCCGCCTCCCTGCCCCACCGTAACTCCCTCCACGGCCCGCGGCTGCTTATAAGTGTTGCTAACTCTTATTCATTTACAGCATGTTAACATACTGTCACCATTCGCTTTTTATGTACTAGTAACTATGCTGGTAATTTTGCTACTGATAATATGTGTACTTGTATTCTCCACCCTGCTTCTCCCCCTCCCCGCCTCCCTGCCTCACCGTAACTCCCTCCACGGCCCGCGGCTGCTTATAAGTGTTGCTAACTCTTATTCATTTACAGCATGTTAACATACTATCACCATTCACTTTTTATGTACTAGTAACTATGCTGGTAATTTTGCTACTGATAATATGTGTACTTTTATTATCTAAGGTACTACGCCTGAGAAGACGGCATTAGTAAATAAACATTTCAAATACACATGTGTTCTTCTTAACTCCATGTTCTGGTTTCTAAGAAATATATAACGACCGACTGTTCATGAGTTCCACGTATCCTGAGGTACTATAAGTTCATATTCTGGATTGTCTAAACATTGAGAGTTTGTTATATCCAATGTGACACTGTACCTAGCTTGCTAAATAGTTTTTGATTACTAACGTGAGTTTTGGGACACCCTAATTCGCCGAGGTTCCAATCCTCTGTCCACAGTTCTGTGTGAGAACAGAAACCCTGCGACAGGGGCACCCCCGACCCTTGCTGGACCTTCATCACACTTGCGATACAACTCCAGCAATGCGCCACCTTTACGGCACAGATACATCACGCATCTGTGCTGTTTTTGCCCCATGATGCGCCGCATTGTAAATGCAGCACACCATAGGTGACGGAACAGCGGCACAGAATGACTAACACATCCCTGGTGATGCGCCAGTCATCATAAATCTATCCCTATGCTTCTTATCTTGTTAGAGATGAACCGCCATATGTATCATCAAAGTTATTTGCATTTCCTAAATAGCGAACTTTAAGGAATAAATAGCGATTCTTTACCATTCCTAGTTTGCGATGAGCTATTTGCTAATTAGCCGAATGTAGCCCAATGAAGCCCAATGTAGCCCAATGTAGCCCAAAGATGGCCGCCAGACACACAAAAAAACAAATGTAGCCCAAATATCAGCCAGATGTAGCCCAACTATAGCCCAGTGACAGAATGACCAATCAGCTTCGCAAACCTCCGTTACGCGAAGCGGAGCGCTGTTACAGATATATATCTTTTTTTGAACGTTAATTTCTCAAAATCCACTGGAGCACATATATTGAGACCTAGCAAAGGCACATCGGGCTACCAGTCCCTAATATTTTGCCAAGTTTCGTGCAAATCCATTCAGCCGTTCAATTATTATTTTTATTATTTTTTTTTGCCCCGCGGGGCCCTTTTAAAACCTCCACATCAAACCTAGGGGGTCAGCGAGGATCTACTATGCCCCCTTATAGTTATTTCCCCCTTTGTTTTGACCTCCTCTTGTCTCTCGATCCTACCGAGAGACAAGATGGCGGCCGCTACGGACTGTTTGGAATGTTGACAGACGCCGGAGAACCAATCAGCTTCGCTTCACAAAGCTCCGTTGCGCGAAAAGTCCGCGAACCAGAGCGCTAACCGGTCCGCTGTTACAGATATATATCTTTTTTTAAACGTTAATTTCTCAAAATCCACTGGAGCACATATATTGAGACCTACAAAAGGCACATCGGGCTACCAGTCCCTACAATTTTGCCAAGTTTCGTGCAAATCCATTCAGCCGTTCGGGCTAAAAGTGAGGCCAACCGCCCTATGGAAAACTCAATGTTAAAAACACGTTTTGGGACCCCCCTTTTTTCTCGGCCCCCACTGGACGAACCCCCCCCAAATTTTCAAGGGCTGCTCAGAAACAAAATGTGCCATTTTCCTGAAAATTTCAGCCAATTCCGTCCACAAACGCCAAAGTTATTAGACATAGAATTTTCAAAAAACCCATAGAGAAAAAATCCTAACTATATATACCTACTGGCGACCGCCAGTAGGTAATATATATATATATACATATATACATATATACACTGAAAAAAACGTTACAGGGATGTTATAGTTAGGCTGACATTTCACTCAAATAAAACCAGAGACATTATAACTCATCCCCCAATGCACTGCTTATGATCTCACATATTACATATCTTATGACATGGCTATTGATGTCATCAGTGTCAAGTGACATCACTGATGACATCATCCTGTGACTGTGTGTTAAAAAAATTAGGTTTGTTAAATATATATACCAAGGTGCATTGATGAATCAGTGGGCATATGAGTACCTGTATGGATGATTCAGTGGGTGTGTGACTGACTGTATAAGTGAGTTATTAGGTGACTCAGTGAATGTATGGGTGAGTAACTAGGTTGTGTGAATGTCTGTATTAGTCTGTCAATTGGTGTCTAAGTGGCTGTATGGGTTGGTGAGTGGGTACATGAGTGGTTGTATGGGTGATTGATTGGTTGTCTGAGTACCTGTATGGGTGTATTAATGTCTGTGTGGGTGGTTAAGGAGGGTGTGACTGCCTGCATGGATGATCGAGTGGGTGAGTTAGTGGCTGTATGGGTTAGTGAGTATATCTGTGAGGGGCTGCATGGGTGACTGAGTGTGTGTATGGCTGTGTCAGTGGTATATGGGTTAGTAACTGCATATGTGAAAGTAGTAAAGTTGAGTGTTGGAGTATATCAGTGACTACGTGTGAGCAACTGATTGTGAGAGTGGCTGTATGGGTCACTGACCATGACATGAGTGATGGAATATGTGAGGTCAAAAGCAGTTCTTTGCCGGGGTGCAAGTTATAGTTAGCTAACTATAACTGCTCTAAATTTCTCTGGTTGTGTACAAGTGAAATGTCAGCCTAACTATAACATCCCTGTAAACTTTGTTTATCTCAGTGAATTGCCAAGCTTTTTGAAAATTATATTTCCTAACTATAACGTTCCTTTAACCTTTGTGTTTTTCAGTGAATTTCTATTTTAAATGCTAATTCTTAACTATAACGTCCCTGTAACCTTTGTTTTTTCAGTTTTTAAGGTTTTTTTTCAAATTCTATTTCTTAATTGTAACATCCATTTTTTTAAGTGAACCTCTAACATTTTCATGTTTTCTTTCTATAATTGGATATTGTATATTATATTTGTATTATCTATAACTAATTTTTTTATTTTGTATGTGTTTATCAGAAAGTGCATTAATAACCAGTTTTATTTTTTGCAATTGTGTGAGTCGGCACAACATTGTTGCATATACTGTGGAGAATCTGTGATCAGTAAATGTGTTTCACATACTGAGAAATACCCTCAAAAACATTTCTTAAATAAAGTTTAAATCTACATATTTAGTAAGATATTGTCTTAACTTTTTTCCTGTGATCAAATTAGGAGAAAAACACCTTCACAAAAATAAATGATATTTGCGACTACCGACGTCATCAAGTGACGTTGGTAGTGGCAAATTATTATTATTATTATTATTAGTCAAATTTGTATTGTGCATAGCTGCCCCAGCAACGGGGCGACCCAGCGCCACCAAAGACCATAGACGTGAGCCAGGGGAAGAAAAATAAAAAGTTAGACAGGGAAAAGCCAGGTCTTTATGGCTTTACGAAAAGCAGGGTGGTTCTGGATCGCTCTGATGGAAACAGGGAGCGGATTCCAGAGTTTTGCAGCAAGACTGCGAAAAGAACGCCCACCAGCTCTAGCTTTCAGAACTCGAGGAGTACGGACCAACGCTTGGTCAGCAGATCTAAGGGGGCGCCGCGGCACATAAAACTCTAACAAATTGGCCAGACCTAAATGTGCCTGTAAGGTCAGGATCCTATGCGACACACAAAGAGACTTAAACTGAATGCGCTTTTCAACCGGCAAACAATGAAGTATAGAAAGCACATGGGAAACCGAGCAGGATTTTGGAAGAGCCACCAAAATGCCAGCCGCTGCATTCTGTACTCTCTGCAGACGCTTAATACTGGACTTATTAGCGCTCAGGTAGAGGGAATTGCCATAGTCCAGTCTAGATAGAATTGTCGCCTGGACAATGGTTTGACGTACTTTGGGAGGAAAGAAACCCAACAGCGGTTTCAAGCCTCGCAAAAGCCCAAAACAGACCCCTGCCACTGCTTCCGATTGAATGTCGAAACTCAGGCCACTGTCGAACCACACGCCCAGGTACTTCACAGCCTCCTTGGGCACAGGGGCGTGTTTAAGACGATCCGGCCAACACTGCTCAGATCACAACTCCCGGTCCTTCCCAAACAGTAAGACCTCAGACTTACTGGCGTTTAACTGCAAGCAGTTTGCCGCCATCCAGTCCGCAACCACTAAAAGGTCCTCTTTGAACTTGTCCAGATTAGCGCTGCATTTCTTGGAGAAGGCGATCACCAATTGGGTGTAGTCGGCATACAACACCAATGACAATCCCCTACCTTTGGCTATCAAAGCCACGGGTCGGACATAGATGTTGAACAGTAGGGGGCTCAAAATTGAGCCCTGCGGCACCCCCTGATGCAAAGCAAACTCCTGCAAATGAAAAGATGGTACAGAGACTTGAAAATACCTCCCCTCCAGAAAGGACCGAAACCAGTCCAAGGCCACATCCCTGATACCAATTTCCTGTAGGTGTTTCAAAAGTATCGCAAAGAGGGCATGGTTTGTACAAAATTTGAAATATGTAGACATATTCTACTGACAGCATCCAACGACATATATCATATATATATATATATATATATATATATATATATATATATATATATATATATATATATATATATAGACACCAAAAACAGCAAATAATCACATTTTACAATTACCCAATGGAGGGTTATTAAACAGGAACAAAAACAGAATGTGAACAACAAGTACCAGAAGACTCTGCAATCCACTAAGGACGCCCACTAGGGGGAAAAAATTGCATAAAAAGAAACACCCATGTTGTTCCACAATCACCTGAGACAATGTGAGAGGCGTACCTTTGAAAAACTTCGAGGCAGAGCGAAACATGTTAGGAGTGCCAATGGTCTCACAATAAATGAATACAAGCTTCGTTGTGGTGTGCGGCTGAACTTTCTTCTGCAAGGAGGAATTCTGATGAAATATATATATATATATATATATATATATATATATATATATATATATATATATATATATATATATATATATATATATATATATATATATATATATATATATTATTTTTTAAGCACCTCCATTTTAACTGCTTTACCTTTGGAAAGCTACCTCATTCAGCTCCAGCCTTCCTCTGACTGCTATTGCTCGTTCACTTCAAAGTGCTTAGAGTATGGATTTTGGGTGACAGTTATATACATTGGTCTATAGATGCTGCAAAAAGAGAGGTATTGACAGGGACTTGGGTTTGCCAAATGTGCGGATTTTGGCCAGAGAGGGTTAACATTTCATCAGTTGCTGGCTTTGGTTAAATCCATTGTGGATTCCCAAGCTCCTCACCTCATGTTTGTGCACTGTGGTAGCAAGGACCTAGGAACATTGACTGGGGTAGGGCTGGAGATCCTAAGGAAAGAAACAGTTGCAGAACTGATGTTGCTTTTCCCTCACACTGTCTTGGTGTACTCTAATATATGCCAAAGACAAAAATGGAAGTGGTCAAATCAATCATGTCCAGAGTTTGACGAAGCCAGGAAATGCGTTAATAAAACTGCTTCTGCATTCCTCAGAGACCATCACATGGGCATGAGCTATAAAAACAATAACAACAATCTGCGTTTTGACATGCATGGAATATATAGAAATGAGGGAGTGCACTTTACAGATGAAGGGAACAGGGTGTTTCTAAGTAACGGGAAACTCTGCATCCTGTCTTATATATGGCACCCATATACACACAACCAACAAAACGGCTCTTGTCAGAGCCACCCTAGTACCTGAAATATTGGGAAGTTTTTTTCTAAAGGTTTTTGTTTTCTTTCGTTTTTGGGAATCTTCGCGACTATGACCTGATCTTCGCGAATACGTCGCGAAAACGGAATACATAAGCTGACCTTCAATGTCCACCAACACATCTAAAAATAATACGTTAAAAAATACATTCTGAACATTGCCTTTCGCATATTACTATATACACACTTCTTTCAATCATGTTCAAACTAATATTTCTACTAAGTTTCTTTAAAAACTATC
This sequence comes from Lissotriton helveticus, assembly GCF_964261635.1. Classification (NCBI taxonomy): domain Eukaryota; kingdom Metazoa; phylum Chordata; class Amphibia; order Caudata; family Salamandridae; genus Lissotriton; species Lissotriton helveticus. Next base: position 1,594,093,908 of record NC_136067.1, on the reverse strand, counting down.
TTTCAGACCTATTTGACATCTGTGTGGTTATTCGGGACGCCACGATGACGTTGTTAACCACGATGATCACGCCTTTTTCATAAAGTGTTAAACATATATACCCACACATATTGCAGTATTTTACACACTAGGTGTTTCTTACATTATTCTCTAAAGTCATGTTTTTCCAGAGAGTTTCTATAAAAACCATCTCTAAACCTATTTTATCCATTCACGGTGACGCTGGAGATCACATTGACGTCAGTAAGCGTGATGTCCGCGGATATGTTGCAAAAGCAGAAAACAAAACCAGACATTCAATGGCCACCAACACATCCAAAAATAATATTTAAAAAAATCCATTCTGAAAATTTCACTACACATATTACTATATACATACTTCTTTCAAAGCATGTTTAAACTCATTTTTCTACTAAGTTTCTTTAAAAAACATCTTTCAGACCTATTTTCCATATACACAGTTATTCGGGACATCACAATGACATTGTTAACTGCAACAATCACGCCTTTTTCATAAAGTGCAAACATAGATATGCACACATATTTCAGTATTTTACACACTAGGGGTTTTATCACTGTACACTTCGAACTCATGTTTTCGCCCGATAATGCTGTGCTGTCCTCCCTCGCTTACTGCTGATCAAATTCACGGAGTTACTGCAGGTGTCCCTCCTATGGCTGGGGCACCACAGACTTTTATAGTCCTTGTCCTTTGTTCGGGCGGCAGACTCCGGTAGCAGTGGTTCAAGCGTACCAAACAATTCCACCATGCACTTCACCTGGGCAGCAGAACACACAGCGGGTGCCTCCGTAGACGCGAGGTGAGTTTGTCTTTTTATGTAACAACCACAAATTTTCAGAGCACTCTCGGGATCAGTGTATGATTTATTAAAAGCAAATGCGTTTCGGCATCATTGCCTTTGTCAGTGCCTTAAATCATTGTAAGTATCGCACAGCATCCAGTCACTTAAATAGTCCAATGTTCACTTCCTTTGTAGGGCTGCAGCCATCAGCAAACAGGCAGTGTTATTCACGTCGGCATTGATATCTTATGAGCGGGGCCTCAATCTCCCATAATGCAGCATCTGTGATGAATTCAAAAGTACTCTGTTAGTTCCTCCTGCAGTGTGGCTGCATCTCATAAGTTCATTATATTCTGGGCATTTCCAGCGGGCAGCTACTTTTCGCCCAATAATGTTGTGCTGTCCTCCCTCGCTTACCGCTGATCAAATTCACGGAGTTACTGTAGGTGTCCCTCCTATGGCTGGGGCACCACGGACTTGCATAGTCCGTGTACTTTGTTGGGGCGGCTGACTCCGGTAGCGGTGGTTCAAGCTTGCCAAACAATTCCACCATGCGCTTCACCTGGGCAGCCAAACACGCAGCGGGTGCCTCCGTAGACGCGAGGTAAGTTTGTCTTGTTATGTAACAACCACAATTTTTCGGAGCACTCTCGGGGTCAGTGTATGATTTATTAAAAGCAAACGCTTTTTGGCACCATTGCCTTCATCAAGGCCTTAAATCATTGTAAGTATCGCACAGCATCCATTCACTTAAATAGTCCAATGTTCACTTCCTTTGTAGGGCTGCAGCCATCAGGAAACTGCCAGTGTTATTCGCGTCTGCATTGATATCTTATGAGCGGGGCCTCAATCTTCGATAATGCAGCATCTGTGATGAGTTCAAAAGCACTCTGTTAGTTCCTCCTGCATTGTGGCTGCATCTCATAAGTTCATTATATTCTGGGCATTTCCAGCGGGCAGGTACTTCTCGCCCGATAATGCTGTGCTGTCCTCCGTTGCTTACCACTGATCAAATTCACAGAGCTACTGCAGGTGTCCCTCCTATGGGTGGAGCAACAGCTTTCAAAATGAAAATGACGAACATGACAATAAACAACAGCAGGTACGCTTCTTCAATGGTAGCATGAGTGACTGATTTTCAATCCCTGTAACTCGAGTATGATCAACATTGATCATAACACAGATGAATCTGCAGTTCAAAAGTCACAGGGCATCTCCCCCGATAGTCGTTTCACATAAGCACCTACCATTCCCAGCATGCATCTTGTAGGTTGCTGGAAAACTGGGCTCCTTGAAGAAAGTACAGTTTATTGCTGTAGAGCAGAGTCTGTGGAGGGCCATCCACAAAAAAAATGCAACGCTGTACACCCACCTCCCCATTAGAAGTAGATACTCCCACAGTGCCCAGTCACCAGACTGCCACAGGACTACTGAGTGGGGTTGCCAGTCCGTGACAGCAGGACGTGCAAATTGTGCTGAAAATCCCGAGATTTCCTCGCGCTGACCCGTCGCCCTCCTTCACAGGCTGCGTCTCCTCTTCCTCCTCCCTGGGTGCAATCCGAGGGCGGCTGAAATGGTCACAAGCTGCACTAACATCCTCCACGGTGAAATTCGGCAGCCCAAACCAACTGGTGTTGCGTGCAATCAGCGTCACAGCAACGCTGAAACAACATCCCACAACTCCCACTTCATGCGAACAAGAAGAGGGTACACACACGAAACAGGTAACATATGCAGCACATTTTTATTGCCAGGGGCCTCCAATGACTCTGCACACAAGAGAGACGCGTTGCGGCAGAGGGTCTGCCTTTGTCAATCTAGAGAGCGCCATATTGCAATCTCATTTAAATACTTAAAAATGCTAAACATAGAGGACATACTGCATAGTGAATGCGCGGTTAGACTGTCTCCGCTCAAATTCAAAGACATGCCTTAAAAATCAAGTATATCCATGATTTTTAACTTACTGCAGGCCAGCTAATGATACGTACATTCAATGTCAGAAATAAAAGTTAGATAACTGATGAATATAAAACTAGCAAAGTGCAGTTCATAAGTTCATATTCTGACAGTGACATATATTGTGTTAAACACTGTTACAATGTAACCGTCATGAACAAGTGAGACCCAGTAATGAAAATGACGAACATGACAATACAGCAGGTACGCTTCTTCAGTGGTAACATGAGTGACTGATTTTCAATCCCTGTAATTCGAATATGATCAACATTGATTATAATACAGATGAATCTACAGTTCAAAAGTCACAGCGCATCTCCGCCGATAGTCGTTTCACATAAGCACCTACCATTCCCAGCATGCATCTGGTAGGTTGCTGGAAAACCGGGCTCCTTGAAGACAGTACAGTTTATTGCTGTGGAGCAGTGTCCATGGAGGCCCATTCACACAAAAAATGAAACGCTCTACACCCACCTCACCATTAGGAGTAGATACTCCCACAGTGCCCAGTTACCAGACTGCCACAGGACTACTGAGTGGGGTCGCCAGTCTGCTACAGCAGGACGTGCAAGCCGCGCTGAAAATCCGGAGATTTCATTGCGCTGACCCGTCGCCGTCCTTCACAGGCTGCGTCTCCTATTCCTCCTCCCTGGGCACAATCCGGGGGCCGCCAAAATGGCCACACGCCACATTAACATCCTCCATGGTGAAATTTGGCAGCCCAAACCTACTGGCAGTCGCCAATACGTAGTTATGGTTAGGACCTACTTTCCATAGAAAGAGCGTTTTTTGTTTTGCTAATACGTTTGGCGCCGTTTGATGAATCTTCACGTCATTTTCAAAACTAATTTGCCAGTCACTTCAGTTGCTGTCTGGAAAGTTTTGGGGTGATTCATCAAGTGGAGCTCAAGAAAAGGGGGTGTCCCAAAACTTGTTTTCCCAATGTTAATTCCAATAGGGTTTTTTAACATGACTGCAGCCCGAAACGCTGGATGGAATTACACCAAATTTGGCAGAAAGTTAAATATTGATCCAGAGAAGTGCCTTTTTTGTGATTTTTATGTAAATCTATTGAGTAGTTTTAGAGATATTAACTAAGGCTGGGCATAGTGTGCGTAGGGGGGCTACGCGTAACACCACGGAGTTGATAAACTACATGGCGCTCCACGTTGCTCCGCAATGCCACCTGCCTCCCACCCGCACTATAATAACAATTGCTAAAGATTTAAAAAATATGTTTAAAAGCATTTTACCTTATCTGTGGTGTCTGCGGCGTCCCCGGCGTCCCCGGCTGGCCTCCTCCTCTCTTCATCGCGTTTGTGGTAAAAACTGCACATGCGGGGGCACCCACGCATGCGCATTTCTCGCAAGAAATGTGTATGCACAGTTTTCACCGGGAAGGAGATGAAGAGAGGAGGAGGCCAGCCGGGGACGCCGCTGACGCCTCAGATAAAGTAAGGTGCTTTAAAATTATTTTTTAAAACTTTAGCAATTGTTATTATAGGGCGAGTGGGAGGCGGGGGCAGACCAACTCCGCTCCGCTGCGTAGTGTGTGGGCTTTTGCCTACTCCGCGTTATCCACGGAATGCGGAGTAGGCAAAACTCCTCACACTCCGCGGGCGGAGCGGAGTTCTCCGCCACGGTTAATATCAACCAAAATCCAAATTTGTATTTCTAGGGGGCGTGGTTCCTCCGTGGATCTGACAGTTCCCGTGCTGTGTAATCTAATTGGCTACCAATACTTCAGTCAGGAAATGTTGACAGCCATCTTGGGCAAAATGTTTAAAATATAGAAAAGGGGGCTGGGTAGAAACACCCTGACCCCATAGGTGGGGTCTCATAGAAATCCTGCAGTGGGTGTTAAAACATGTTTTTTTCAACTTTGCAGTAAAATCACAGGTGTATCAGCACATTCATGGCAAAATTGAAAAAAAATAAGCAAGCCCAGTCTTCCATGCTTGTTTTTAATAAAGTTATGGTCCCCGGGGCATGCCTCTTTAATTAAATTACAGGATGGGTGCACACGTGGCCCCCGTTCATGAAAATTTGTATGCCTCAAGGACCACCAGCTCCCTGGATCGTATGATAAAATTATGACAGGGGGGCTGTGCCAACCCTTCTGGGCCCTGGGGACTACCACCTCCCATGGGCAAAATATAAACAAACAGGGGGGCCACGCAGACCCCCTGAAGCCCTTGAGACCTCCTCCTCACTGGGACTTATGTTAATTTAAAATGCAGGGGTACTCGCCGACCATCCATGCCCCAGGAACATCCACCTCCCCGGGGCTATAAATTAAATGAATAGGGGGGTGCACAGGCCCCACCGAGCCCCGGGGACCACCATCTCCCCAGGATACAATTAACATTAAATAGGGGGTCTGCGCAGACCCTCGGCCTGGGAATTACCACATGCCCTGGGCTACAATTAACATTTCCCCTCCTGGAGCCAATCATAGCCCTGGGGACAGCCACTTACCAGGGCAGCTCCTGCTATGTCCCGGGGTGCTCACTCCTGGGACACAGCTGTTTGCTTTTCATTGGTGGGAGCTGACAGCTCCATCCAAGCAAAAGCAAACACTCCGTTTCCAGTGGGCGGGAGCTGTCAAAGTGCTGCTGCCTGCTGGAAGCAAGGGTTTACTCTCTTTTCCTGCCCTCCAACATGCGGGCAGGGGAAGAGATGAAACCTTTGCTCTTGCACACACGGAGCTTGCGTTTGCAGCAGCTCCCTGTGTGCAACAGCAATGACTGCTGTCACAAGAGACGGGGAGTTGGCTGGGACCATGGGGGCCTTGAGGCTCCCCCTGTGGTCCCCATGCTGCACACTGGGTGTCCAAAGCACCCGGGAAACATGGCTGTGCCACAGAAGATGGGGTCCCTGGGGCCGAAATCGACCTGGGGAGGGGGCTGCACGGCCCCTCTACCCTTTTAATTGCATATATTTTCCGGCTGGGCTCAGGATGATGGGGCCCCGGGGCCCCCTCCACTGTGAAAATCAGAGATCAGAAAAACAAACCAAAAAAACCAAAACAGAGGTCAGAAATATGAGCAGGAAAGGCAAAACATAGGGCAGACAAACTAGCAGACTCATGCATCCACTCACAGACCCACACAGTCACTCACACACTCACTCATAGGACTACTCAGAGACAAATGCCCCCCTCACAGACCCATACAGAAACTCATGCACCCAGTCACAGAAACACTCAGACACTCATGCACCCACTCACAGACCGATCAGAGACTCATGCAGCCTTTGACAGACCCACTCAGAGACTCATGCACCCACTCACAGACCCACTCAGTGACTCATGCATCCACTCACATACCCACTGAGAGTCAAATACCCACTCACAGTCACTCAGACACTCACATACCCACTCACAGACCCCCTCAGAGACTCATGCACCCACTCATAGACCCACCCAGTGACTCACACACCCTCTCACAGACCCACTGAGATACTTATATGTCTATTTACAAAACCATTCAGAAACTCATGTACCCACTCACTGACCTACTCAGCCACTCATGCACCCGCTCACAGGCCCACTTAGAGACTCACACACCACCTCACAGACCCACTCAGACTCACACACCCACCCGTAAACCAACTCAGTGAATCACTGACAGATCCACTGAGAGACTCACACACTCATTCACAATACCCACTGAGAGAGTCATGCATGCATTCAAAGACCCACACAGACACTCACAGACCCACTCAGACACTCATGTACCCAGTCACAGACCCACCTAGACACTCATGCATCAGCTTACAGGCCCACTCAAAGACTCATGTACTCACTCATGACCAACTTAGAGACTCATTCACTCACTCACAGACCCATGTAGAGACTCATGCACTCACTCACAGACCAACTCAGACACTCATGTACTCACTCACAGACCCACTCACAGACTCGCATACCCACTTACTGATTCAGTCAGAGAATCACACACCCACTTACAGACCCACTCAGATACTCATGCACTCACTCAGACTAACTCGCACACCTATGGAGGCACTTTCAAACCTACTCAGACACTTTGACACCCACTCACAGACCCACTCAGAAACTCACGCACCCACTTAGACACCCTCTCAGACATTCATGCACCCACTCAGACAGCCACTAAGACACTCATGCACCCACTGACAGACCCATGTAGAGACTCATGCACTCACTCACAGACCAACTCAGACACTCATGTACTCACTCACAGACCCACTCACAGACTTGCATACCCACTTACTGATTCAGTCAGAGAATCACACAGCCACTTACAGACCCACTCAGATACTCATGCACTCACTCAGACTAACTCGCACACCTATGGAGGCACTTTCAAACCTACTCAGACACTTTGACACCCACTCACAGACCCACTCAGAAACTCACGCACCCACTTAGACACCCTCTCAGACATTCATGCACCCACTCAGACAGCCACTCAGACACTCATGCACCCACTGACAGACCCACTCAGACACTCTCTTGCCCACTCACAGAACTACTGAGACACTCATGCACTCAATCACACACTCACTGTCAAAGGTTGTTAGTTACAGTTAGGAAATACAATTTTTAAGAACCTTAAAAACTCATGCAAAAAAACAAAGGCTACAATGTCGTTATAGTCAGAAAATAGCATTAACTATGCACTGCTTATGACCTCACATATTTCATCACTTATGGTCAGTGACATCACTGATGACATCTCAAATGGCATCATTGATGACATTATCCACAGAACCCCTCACACCCCTATGCAACCTCTCAAACACCCACTCACATACCCACACAACCACTCACATACCCATTCACAGACCCATACAGGAACTCTCACAACCACTCACTTATTCATAGTCATTCACTCACACACCCACTCACTCACTCATAAAGGAACTCACACAACCACTATTTCACCCATACAGCTACTCATGTAACCAGTCACTCACCCATTCAGCCAGTCATATAGCGACACACTCACCAATACAGCTACTCACATACCCACGTATTTACCTATTTAGCCACTCACTCACACACCCACTCACTCACCCATACAGCCTCTCAATGCAGCCACTCACTCACACATACAAGCACTCACACACTCACTCACACACCCAGATAACCACTTACATGCCCATTTACATATCCATGCATGCACTCACACATCTGCTCACTCACTCATACATCCATTCACACAGACACTCACTCTCCAATACAGCCACTCTCACACAACTCACTTAACCAAACACCCACTCAAACATTCACTCACACATATAGCAAATTACACACCCAGTCACTCATATAGCCATTAAGATACCCCTTCACTCACCCAATCACTCACACACCCACTCAACCACCCATAGAGCCACTCACACAGCCTCTCACTCACCAATACAGCCACTGACACACTGAGCAATAGGTGCAGAACCTGTTTAAACATCAAAAGAAACAGTGCTGTGCCATCAGTAGCACAGAAGCTGGCACTCTGGGATGTGTGTAAGAAAAAAGTTTTATTCTGTAACTCGTTTTGACATTGCAGTTTTCATCACGCCCATTAACCAGATAAAGTGCACAATCACTTTTTAACATCTTTTGAGAGCAACAGGCATAGAACATATGCTATTCACGTTTGCTCAAGAAAGTGAATATTTTAAAAACCAATTTTTTACATTGCTAAATCAATTATAAGGCTCAGCCCAAAGGATGCAAAATTGAACAATTCAACAATGAACCCTTTTGAACACTTGTACATAGTTATTTATGCAGGGAATGGGCCTTATCTCATATTTTATGTAAGAATGACTTTCAAAAACATATAATGATATGCCAAGTGGCTGTGCAGAGTCAATTACAAAATTTAGTCCAAGGGAAGAAAAATGAAACAGTGGACTGACCATTCTTTTATTCCTTTTAACATTAAGACACAAGCTCTCACCTTGCTCAACAAGAAACACCCCCCCCCTCCTTTACAGTCAATTGGAGGAAAGTGACGGAACACATTAAACTGGCCTCTCAACCTCCACCTAAACCCCCGAAACCAACTGGAGACGTAACTACCGACTCCCATAATTTCCATGCTTGGATGGACCAAATCGTTTCGGAGAACTCCGTACCTAAAAATCAACATGTGAATCAACATAAAAGAAAACCTAATGCACCTTGGTTCACCCAGGCCCTATCCGATAGCCATCTTCTCTGTCGTAGACTAGAAAGAAAATGGAGAAAAACGTATGATGAGGCTGCAAGGGCACTTTATGTTCAACATAGGAAATCATACCTCTCCAACATAAAAAAGGCAAAAAAGGAATATTTCACTAAAGCCATAAATGATGCCCACCAAAAACAAAAAACTATCTTCACTATAGTTAAGTCCTTCACCCATCCTAAAACTCTCGCGCCTGAAATCCCACCATCTGCAATTTTGTGCAATCAAATCGGCGACTTTTTCGTAGATAAAATTGCTAATATTCAGAAAGACTTCCCTCCTTCATTGATCACCGCTTACAAGGCTACAGATAACCATCTCCCGCTCTCTAGTTTCAAACCTGTCTCCATTCAACAAACACGTAAGGCAATTTTGGCATGTAAATCAGGAGCCCCCACCGACTCCTGTCCACCTAGCATCCTGCACCACTTGATCGATACAGTTAATCCCTATATTAACACCATCATCAATGAATCTCTCGAGTCCAGGATAGTGCCTAATGACTGGAAGAAGGCTATTGTGAAACCTCTGATGAAGAAGCCAAATAAATCCCCCACTGATCTTACCAATATGCACCCCATTTCATTACTACCTGTCCTTGGTAAGATCACGGAACAGCTTGTACATGAAGAGTTAAAAACTTTTGTTGAGACTGGTAACATCCTGCATCCGCAGCAGTCGGGATTTCGTTCCGGTCATTCCACAGAAACAGCTTTGATCGAACTAGCTGATTCTATTAAGTTCCTGCAGGATGAGGGCAGGCAGGCCGTCCTCATCCTGCTTGACCTAACAGCAGCATTCGACACTATCTCGCATGTCATCTTGATTAATAGACTGCGAGAGATTGGCGTGACAGACACAGTTTTGGCGTGGGTTAAATCTTTCCTATCTAATAGGTCCCAAACTGTGTCCTTGGGTCCCTATCTATCCAGCGAGAAACCTATAACCTCAGGAGTGCCCCAGGGGTCCATATTAAGTCCTCTCTTTTTTAACATCTATATGGCCCCCCTTCTCGCTGTGATAGAATCTCATGGGATCCTCGTCACGTCATACGCTGACGACACACAACTTGTCGTTACGATCGACAAAAAGTGTACGAACGCAGATCTGCGTTTTCAAAACTGTCTCTCCGATGTTTTTCAGTGGCTCAACAACAATCATTTAAGATGCAATAGTGCCAAGACCGAAATCATACCGCTGAGCAAAGATCTATCCTTCTGCCCGAAGGACTGGTGGCCCACAGGATCTGAGGCCCCATCCAGCGCTGTACATTCAGCACGGAACCTGGGCGTGCAATTCGACTCATCCCTTTCTTTCGATGACCACGTCAGGATCACTGCCGGACAGTGTTTTGGACTCATTAAGTCTTTAAAAAGTTTTTTTGATCTCCTCCCCATTGCAGCTCGAAAATCAGTCACGGTAGCTTTGATACTCTCCCGACTTGATTACTGTAATGGTTTAATGGCGGGAGTGAAAAAGTCCACCCTTAAAAAGCTGCAAAGCATACAACATGCAGCTGCTAGATTGGTGCTGGGACTTCCCAGAAGGTCATCAGCTTCAATGGCGCTGAACACTCTCCATTGGCTACCATTACACAAAAGGATTCTTTTCAAACTTCTCCTTACTGTTTTTAAAACTATGAAAAACTCAGGACCCCATTACTTCGCAAAGCGCTTCATACATTACAACCCCTCACGATGTCTGAGATCCTCTGGTACTAATCTTATTACCATCCCAAGATTTAAGTATAAAACCAGGGGCGGGAAAACCTTTACCGTCCTGGCAGCTAGGGCATGGAATAATCTACCTGTCAAGTTTAGATTAACTGACAAAGAGAGCACCTTTAGAAAACTCCTAAAGACATGGATCTACCAACAATCAGACACCTCTGTACTGGCAGCTATCTAGTTTTAGCTTTCTCACCATGTACCATCTCTCCCGCACTCGCTGCATGCTAACTCAGCGCCAAGATGCTCCTTCCGGAGCGAATGTCTGCGCTCCACAAATACCCATAAATATCAAATAAATATCAAATAGTGAGCGCATACGATAGTCCGTTCATCATATTTCATATGAAAACAGCTCCCTGGACAATAAATGACACGCCAAGTGACCAATGCCATCCAGGCAACCTGCCAAGTGGCTTATAGGCAAATCCTAATATTTCAAATAATAGCTAATTTCATCTAGGCAACCGCTTACAGGCAAATCCTAATATTTTAAAAAAGCAGAGCAAATCATCTATGTTCAAATAATGCAGCATTATCCTAGACAAATGACTTACATAAATTTGACGTGCAAATGAACATACATACTGATGTCATTCCTGGCAAACCAGTTGCAGGTGATATTTAGTTTTATGCCCCAATATTCAAGATGAAAATCCACTTAAATTCAAATACACTAATTTAAGTTAGATTAAAAAGAAAAAGGAATGTGAAACAACACAAAATGGACTGAAGAGGAAGAGGAGAAAACAGCAAAAGATAGGTGGAAGCAACAAGAAAATACATTTTCCCACATGGGAAAGTCGCTCGGCAAACACGGAGAAACAAATAATTGGTGAGGATATAACGGGTGTTTATTTGTCATCCCATGAACTGAGTTTTAATTAACAGTCCCTTTTGGAACATGGGGCATATTATCAAGGACCAGTGATAAAATGCTCGCCTTTCTATCGGCAGGAAACTGCCGATAAAACGGCGATAATGGGCTTGATAATACTCCCTTGTTAATTCCCATAGAAGCCCATGTTAACACAAGAACATGGGCTTCTATGGGAATTAACAAGGGCGTATTATCGAGCCCATTATCGCTGTTTTATCGGCAGTTTCCTACCGATAAAACAGCGATAATTTTAACACCGGCCCTTGATAGTATGCCCCTTGGTCTATCCTTCTGCCCTGTGGCTATTCTTGACTACTGCAGGACACAAATTGATTTGTTCTTTTTTATCCAGAAGCTTAAACTGATTAAGCTATTTACACAACATGAGAACAAACAATATGCTTTGGTTACACCTGTTGACATTGTTAGACATTGTTAGACATGATCGGACTTTTAATTATCTCTGATTTGGTGACTAAGCATGGGCGTAAAATCCGTTCCGCTCGCGGAATTTGCGGATTTTCGGCAAATTCGCGATCCGCGAATTCTCACGAATTTGCCGGAAATTTGCAAATTCGCACGCAGCGGATTTTTTTGCTTGGTCGCGCTTCACAAATACAATATTGCGGCGCGCGGCATTCACTTACCGTCATTCAGCGTTTGAAGAGTTGTTTTTCTCCATGTTTGCGTGTGCTGCGCCATTTTGGATCTTGCTGCGTGATCCCGCGGGAGTTTGTCGACCGCGATTACGTCATCGCACCCGCCACCTTGCACAGCGAGAGTTTGTCAACGCGAGTACGTCATAAAGGCTCGTGATCACGCATCGCGGGAGTAAACAATTACGAACACGTAGATGCGGCGGGCAGCAACAATCTGGCACTCGCGAAATTGCAAAATTTGCAATTCTGCACAAGAAATCCATCAGCAAGCAGCATAAACCTTCTGAAAATGATGATTTTTATCAGAATAACTCCTAAGGTTGACATTTGCCTGCACTTTTTTTTGCAAGGAGTCCATTTGGGGGGGGGGGGGTGGGAGGAAGGAAGTGTCCCACAGTCTCCAACTTCCTGTTCCTGTCCAGCAGGCTCCTCCCGGTGCTTTCTTCATGTGCTGGTCATTTTCATTTGGATCTTGACCTGGAAGGATTACTTTTTGTGGATGCTGCTGGATATTTGGATTTGAGGCCTTTTTGACTTTCTTTGGGTCACTTTTGGATTAGAAATCAACTTTCACAAGTAAGTTTGTTTGGGGCATTACAGTTGCTGCAACTACAATTTTGGAACTTTTTCAGAACATTAAATAAAATATATTGTGTGTAGCCACAGTATCCAGTAGGACCAGGGTTAGTTATGGGTGCATGGTACAACTGTTTTGTTGAATTTAAACATCATTGAGGGCATGGATGGCATGGGATTGTGCTGATTTTTGTATGTTTTTCGATTTTTGGGGCTGTTGTTGGGGCCTTTTGCCCAGGGGTAGTGAGTGGTGCATGGATTGAGTCTTTCTGTGGGGTCTCTTTAATGTAAACATCATGGAGGGCATGGATGGCATTGGATGGTGGTGATTTTTGTGTGTTTTTCGTTTTTTTGGGGTGTACTGTTGATGGGGACTGGCCATGTGGGTGGGGGCCATTTTGAGTGCTGGTACAGGCAGGCCCTGGCCATGTGATTGGGGCGCAAGGGGCCATTTTGAATGCAGGCAGTGTTGTCAGGCCTGCACCCATTTTGCCTAGCTTTCATCCATTATGCCCAGGGGTAGTGAGTGGTGTATGGGCCTAGTCTTTCTGTGGGGTGTCTTCTTGAATTTAAACCTCATTGAGGGCATGGATGGCATGGGATTGTGCTGATTTTTGTGTGTTTTTCGATTTTTGGGGCTGCTGTTGGGGCCTTTTGCCCATGGGTAGTGAGTGGTGCATGGACTGAGTCTGTCTGTGGGGTCTCTTTAATGTAAACATCATGGAGGGCATGGATGGCAATGGATTGTGGTGATTTTTGCGTGTTTTTCGTGTTTTTTGGGGTGTACTATTGATGGGGACTGGCCATGTGGGTGGGGGCCATTTCGAGTGCTGGTACAGGCAGGCCCTGGCCATGTGCTTGGGGTGCAAGGGGCCATTTTGAATGCAGGCAGTGTTCTCAGGCCTGCACCCATTTTGCCTAGCTTTCATCCATTATGCCCAGGGGTAGTGAGTGGTGCATGGGCCTAGTCTTTCTGTGTTGTGTCTTCTTGAATTTAAACCTCATTGAGGGCATGGATGGCATGGGGTTGTGCTGATTTTTGTGTGTTTTTCGACTTTGTGGGGTGTATAACTGATGTTCCTCTGTCTTCCATTGCTTTTAGGTGCACAAGAGAACCACCAGTGCCAGGAAGAAGTCCTGCAGCGGTGTGTGTGCAGCATAATGTCACGCGACGTCACGTGTGGCCACAGACAAGACAACTCTGCAACTCGTGCAACTGCGGCCTGCTGTTCTGACCTCTGAAGAAGATGGCCCCAAAAAAAGTTCCCCATAGCTCCTCTAGCAAGAAAGTTGCCAGTAAGGAGCAGAAGAAGCAAGTGGCGCCACTTACCAAGGAGACTGGTGTGCCGACCGCCACATTTTTGGGGAGAAAAATAAGTACGCCTGCAGCAGCAGCGGGGTCTGCTGGGGACCAAGCTGCCGGGAGCAGCACCCCCGCTCCATTGGGCTCAGTGCCACCACCACCACCACGCCAACTTAGGTCCAAGCCCTTGAGTGCTTTAGAGGCTGCCAGTATAGTTGTTCAATCACCATCGACCAGTGATGTTGGCTCATCGCAAAAAAAATAGCAGCAATGTCCCTCAATCAACACAGGTTGTTGTAACTCATCTGACGAGTGTTCAACAACCACAGCCGCAACAACAACCACATGTGCGTGTACAAGCCCAAGTACATGTGGAAGGAGAGGCAGCGCAAGGAGATGCGCAAGTAGAGGTGCATGGAGCGGCACAAGTGCCCACAATAGTTGTTCCTCCCGAAGTAGGGGCACATCAGGAAATCGACATTCAAGCCGAGGTATCATTTGAGGAAGCCACTCTTCCTGATCATTCATTGTCTTCCACATCCCTAGCAAGGAAAAGATCAAGGATGGTGTCTACATCTTCTTCAAGCCCCCTTCCTTCTGATGATATGGATCCAACTTGGGAACCACCACTGCCATCTGAGAGTGAGGCACACCATGATCTGACAAAGGTAGCTAAGCGTAAAAGGAAGGTGCCCGAAACTCTCGTACTTATGGAGTGTGGTGCTGAAGAAGAAGTGGCGTATACTACTCCTGCTGATGAAGACTCTCACGACGACGACGCAGTCATCATACACGTCACTCCAGCCTCAGCGGGCATGCAGCAAACAGACATTTTGACCCTAGCCCGAAAAGCTGCTGAGCGTCATGTTGTCGACGAGGAGGCAATGGGAACACCATCATTGGAGTTAACTAGTACACCACCACCTACCGCTTCTATATTTTTTTCTCGCCAGAAGGGACCTCCATCCACCTCCACCTCAATTAGTGGTGGTGCAAGTGCACAACGTAGTAAAGTTCGGCAACACACATCCTCCACTTCATCTGCCATTAGCAGCATGACCAGCAGTATCGCGTCCTCCGCCCCCCCACAGACATTTGAAGTCCGCAGTTTGGGACTTCTTTAGTGTTTGCCCAAAAAGGGAAAACATAGCCATTTGTAGCATTTGTAAGCTTGCAGTTAGTCGTGGTAAGCTTGGTACCAACTATGGTACCGGAGGCCAGAGAGGTCATCTTAAGAGACAGCACACTGTCCAATGGCTTGCGCACCTAAAGGAGATCAAGGAAGCCCGAATTGGAAGTCAACAAACTGTATCCATTGATGTTTCATCTGATGATGACAAGGAGGAAGAAGCGTCAAACATTTCTTCACGTACACCCAGTACCCCTGTCAGCAGCACACCCCCTGTGCGCCACACTAAGAGTGTGGGAGAGAGTGAGACACCAATGCGAAAAAGTTCATCATCACCGAGGGTAACTGGGTCGAAGAAGTCATCATCTTCCCGTAAAAAAATGGTCTAGCCCACCATTAGAAGCATGTTGTTTTCAGATGCGCCATTTGAACGCAACCACCCAATGGTGCGTCTGTATAACACTAAGCTGGCTAAAATGCTAGCGCTGGACCTTCTCCCTTTTTCATTTGTGGAAGGGGTTGGTTTTCTTGAATTAGTGGCAACGCTCTGCCCTAAATGGAAGGTTCCTAGCCGGTTCTATTTTGCCAGAGTTGCGGTTCCAGCACTACATGCAGATGTGCTGGAGGCGATTGGGGCAGCTTTGAAGAAGAGTGCTGTTCACACTAAACATCTGACAACAGACATGTGGACCAGTGGCGCAGGCACTGATTACATGTGCATCACTGCACACTGGGTCTCTTTTTCAGGAGTTACAGCAAAGCTAAGGGCAGGTGTTGACACGGACAATGTTTTTAAAGCTGCTCGGAAACATGCAACACTAGCCATGTTTGGCATGGAGTCAAGTCCTACAGCAGAAAACATTTTGCAGGAGTTTAACACAAAGGTCTTTCAATGGCTGTCCCTCAAAAAACGCATGATTGGTTATGTTTCCACGGATAATGGCGCCAATGTAGTTAAGGCCCTGGATAAGGGAAACTATTTCAGAGTGCCGTGTTTGGCGCACTGTATAAACCCGGTTGTTAAAAAATTCTTGAGTAAAGAAAGTCCAGCGTGCGAGTTACTGACCACCTGCCGAAGAATGTGCACACATTTCAGCCATTCTTTTAAGGCCCGGAAGCATCTGAGGGGCCTGCTACATGAACGTCGACTGCCAGTGAAAGCACTCATCCAGGAGGTGGCAACACGTTGGAACTCAACCTTCTACATGCTTGAGCATCTGTATGAGCAGTTTACGGTACTCAATCAGTATTTCCTTACACTGGGTACAGCTGTGAAGGACCTGAGGTTACATGCGGAGCAATGGGAGCTAGTTAAAAGCCTGACAGACATGCTTCGTCCTTTTGAGGTCTTCACGCGTGCAGTCAGCAGGGACGACTGTAGTTTGGGAAAAGCTATCCCATTGTTGCGCATGCTAGAGCACCAACTGAAGGCGGTGTCTTCTACGTTTCAAAAAGATGAAGAAAAGCAAGAAGTTTTTGATTTGGCGGAGAAATTATTACAGCGCCTACTTTGCGATGAACGTCTTCAAAAGATCCACACAGAACAGCATTACATTTGTGCTACAATTCTGTATCCACGCTACAAAAAGGCACTGGCAGGCAGAGCATTGTTTGCTTTTGGTGACGCAGAAGTTTCAAAGTACAAACGTTGGCTAGCTCTGTCAGCCATGAGGTTTGAAAGAGAACGGCAGGAAATTGAAGGAAAAGGCAGTACATCAGCATCAGCAGGCAATCCGGAGTCCAAAGAATCCACTTCTGCACCTGTGGCTGTGGCAGAAGTGACCTCTCAGCCGTTAAAGACACCAGCAACCGGATCATCTGCACCAGACACAACAGTAACATTGTGTGAAGAAGACGATTGGCTAACTCAGCTTGGGGTTGCTTCTGAAAAGGTCCCAGCAAAAAGTAAGCAAAGTGGAGGAACCCTGCAGAACCTTGAGTCGATGGTGCAGGACTATATGAATGACTCAACAGAGGTCTATATTCATGATGACCCATTGGTGTATTGGCATGGGAAAAGAGAATTGTGGCCAGAGATCACCAACCTGGCTATAAATTACTTGTCTTGACCCACTCGCAAGCGTGTCTTCTGAACGTGTTTTCAGTGCTGCTGGTGGCATTGTAACTTGCAAAAGGACCCGCCTCTCGGCCAAAAATGTGGAGAGGTTAACAATGATCAAGATGAATCAGCACCGTATACCACCAGATTACAAAGTACGAGAATACATGCCGGAAGAAGACGAGGAGGACACCAACTTAGATGAGGGAATTTCTTCTCTGTTAGGTGACCTACTCCCGCCTGAATTCGCAGAGTATGAGAACGAACTCTGCTTCCCTGACACCGAGCCCTGAAAATGAACCAATGAATCAATAACTTTCTTTTTCTTCCTTATTCACTTTTATTCCTGTGTGTATGTCTTTCTTTGTTTTGCAAAGTCAATATAAATAAAAAAATGTAATCACCAATCACAAAAACAAGCCCATCAGCAGAACTGTCTTCACTTATTTGCTTATTGATTTGAAGGTGCCGCAGTCTGCATTCCTCAGGTTCACAAGTTCACAAGAACATGCTCCTCTATCCTCCTCCTCCAGACTCCTATTTCCCTCAAAGCAGAGGGCTGGATTACGCCCAATGAAGAAAGACTCTGCACTTGTGGGGGTGTTCTACTTTTTTGCGGGTGAGTTGATGGCTCTGGGGCCATTGCTGGGAAAGTCTAATACCGGATAAAAGTGGTTTGGACAAAATCGGAGACGAAATTTTCCGGGTGTTCGTGGGTGGGTTTTGTGGTCTGGGAGCACTGCTGGCACAGTCTAATTTTGATTGCATTTGTTTTTCAGGAAATCCATGGTGGAAAATGGGAGTTATGACCTAGCTGCACAGCGCGTTTGGACAGAAGGCCGAAAAATATTGTAAGTATGAGATTTTCTATTTTTGCTTTTTGCCTGTTTGGGGGTGTTGTGCTTTTTTGCGGATGGGTTGGCGGGTCTTGGGGCATTGCTGGGAAGCTCTAATACCGAATAAAACTGGTTTGGACCAAATCCATGAGGAAAAAGTTTTAGCTTTTTCTGACATTTTGGTCTATTTAGCGTTTTCGGGGGCCTGTTTGGGGGGCTTCCTGGTGTTTGTGGGTGGGTTTCGGGGTCTGGGAGCACTGCTGGGTATGGATAGTTTTGATAGCAAGAGGTTTGAAGAAAATCCATGGTGGCAGAGGGGAGTTAGGGCCTAGCTGCAGAGCGCGCGCGGAGTGATTTTGGAAATTGCCCAGAAAATGACTGTGCCCATTTTTGTACTTTTGCTTTTTGGCTGTTTGGGGGTCTTCTACTTGTTTTCGCCTGGGTTGGCGGCTCTGGGGCCATTGCTGGGAAGCTCTAATACCGGATAAAACTGGTTTGGAAAAATCGGAGGCGAAAACATTTTAGCGTTTTTGCTGACTTGCTTGTCTTTGAGGTGCTCTTTGGGGGGGTTCCGGGTGTTTGTGGGTGGGTTTTGGGGTCTGGGAGCACTGCTGGCACAGTCTAATTTTGATTGCATTTGTTTTCAGGAAATCCATGGTGGAAAATGGGAGTTATGGCCTAGCTGCACAGCGCGTTTGGACAGAATTGAAAGAAGGCCGAAAAATATTGTAAGTATGAGATTTTCCATTTTTGCTTTTTGCCTGTTTGGGGGTGTTGTGCTTTTTTTGCGGGTGGGTTGGCGGGTCTTGGGGCATTGCTGGGAAGGTCTAATACCGGATAAAAGTGGTTTGGACAAAATCCATGCTGAAAAGCCTTTTGGCATTTTTTGTAACTTAGGGTTTGTTAGGGTTAGCACTAGCAGCAGTATTCCATGTGTTTTGGGGTGTTCTAGATTTTTGCAACTGGGTTCTGGGGTCTTACAGCACTCATGGGAATGTGTAATCTTGGTTGCAAGTTGTTTGAAGAAAATCCATGGTGGCATTTTTTGTAACTTAGAGTTCGTTAGGGTTAGCACTAGCAGCAGTATTCCATGTGTTTGGGGGTGTTCTTGATTTTTGCAACTGGGTTCTGGGGTCTTACAGCACTTGTGGGAATGTGTAATCTTGGTTGCAACTAGTGGTTTGAAGAAAATCCATGGTGGGAAAGGGTGGATTTTGCCTAGTTAAAGAAAGCGTTTGCCACTATTCTTAACTTAGGGCTCGTTAGGGTTAGCAGTATTGTATTGCATGTGTTTGGGCGGGGGTTATAGATTTTTACGACTGGGTGGGGTCTTGGAAAACTTGTTGTAATGTCTAATTTTGATTGCAAGTCGTTTGAACATAATCTATGGTGGAAAAGGGGGGTTTGGGGCATACTTTCTGAGTGCGTTTTGACACGATTTGAAATTAGGCCTCTGTGAGGTAGCAGCAGTATTCCGCACGTTTTTGGGAGGGTAATGTGGGGTGTTCTAGATTTTGGGGATTGTCATCTCTGAAAGTGACAGTATAATTTTTGCACTACACAGCGTGCCTTACATATTTTTTTCTCCGAGGTGTCTTTAACACTTACTGTTGTATTTTTCCATCATCAATTACAGGCAGGCTTTTACCCTGTGCCATCGATGTACTACTCAGGCGTACAATTAGCGATCCGCAAATCCGCATCAGGCAGGCAGTGGACAGTGTGTCTGGTCACCAAGATTGATCGACGGAGCATCCGATGGAATGAAGGAGTACCGCGAGTGAGAGGAATGGCTGGATGCATCAACTTCACAAATTCAACGGGACAACTACAAAAAACAGTAACAGTATCCAAAATTCTCCTTATCTTTTCAATGATATTCTTGTGAACTTGAACTTACTTCTACGAGTGTGACTCTGTGCGTTTGTTTGATCTCTGCTTCAAATTCATCCCTCCAGCTATTTGATACATCTTTGCTAGGTTTAACACTAATTTAATGTTCTAAGTGTTTATTGTCTGAGGGCAGAGAAGCAAGTGAAATTGCGTAATGACTGCAGCCCTGTACTGCCAAGTTTGCCAACTTGTTCCTTCGTAGTTACTAGTAAGTTGCAGTAAGTAGTAGTACTACTTACTTTTCAGTAAGCTAACCATCCATTTACCAAACAACTTCTCGCATGCAGTAGTGCACTTTCTTTATGTCCCTTTAAAGGTTTATCGATATATTCAAATCCAAAGATTTGTTTCTCTTCATTTGTTGTTTTACTGACCATGTTGTGTTTTTTTCCTCTCTACCAAACTTTCCCCAAAAAAAAAAACATTCCCATCCAATTTTGAAACCCTAACCCTCTTCCCCCGGGCTGTGTGGTATTTCATTGATGTGTGACTCACAACAACAATAAATTCCACACACTTGCTGGGGAGGATAAGGTCAAAGCAACCAGAAGTTCATGTGCGCCATCGTGGATTAATAATAAGAACATCCTCCTCCTACACGACGTGAACAATCTAATGCTTAATGCTTACCTTACGTTGGCACTGCTTAGGCTACAATTTAGGTAAGTACAAAGGGGTTATTACCCAAAAGTCACTGGGGACCTGGGTGCCAAGTAGTATACAAAAAGAAGGGTCCCAGTGAACCGTTGTATTCATCACATTTATTCACAAAACATTAAATATATATACACTCATCAGAGCGCATTGCTAAATTAATCACAATGAGCTAAATCCACAATACATTTGGAAAAATCTACATATTCATCATAGTGCCCCAAGGAAAGAAAGGAAAGTGACGTGATGTAGTGAAAAGGAAGAAGGAAAAAGGAATAATACAACCATGAGTTACTTCAAAATTGGCCTACAAAAATAATGATTGGCTTCAGAAACCAGAGCCAAAAATTGGGATAACTAATATCCAAAAGTTCAACATTCATCATGTGTCTGACGCTGGTATTCAATATCCAAAATAGGGACCGCGTCAACTGATGTATGAGGGAGTAGCCGTTGACGTTTCGACCCCAAAACTACAGTTGTAGGCGTGGTTGGCACCTTACACCGGGGTCTTCATCAGGACAAAAACGTGAACCCAGGGGTACACTAGGTCTTCATGGTTGGTGGAATGTATAATTGCCACAAGATGGTGAACTAAAGCTTCAGTTCAAGCAATCAGGCTATTTCATCGTTGCCACGACGCTTCCAAGGTCGTTCTAATCTCTTCAAAAACGTCAAATTCTTGTTAAGACCGGTTGAAGAATTCAATTGATATTGGTTAACTCGAGACCTAATCTCGAAGGGGTGTCTCATGAAACTAATGAAGGGCAGCTGTCAAAGAAATTCCCCGAAACCATTTCCTTCTACGGGGATTCTCTCCACAGCGTACATCCGCAAACAAATGCTCTCGGAGTCAATCATCAATTTAGGGCACTGTTCTGTACCATACTATCTATTGTACTGTTTCTAATGCTACGCTCAGGCCACTCAATGTTTAATTTCCTCTTTTTTTCATATGGTGATACTGCCAGTGTGTACCACTACTGCTACCAGCACAACAATGATATTGCATCCGTCGAGGATTCAAGTCAACAACCAACCTTATTCACCAACCGTGATTCACAAATCACAGGTAAGATAAGCATATTGGGGAGGTAGTAGAATAATGGGCTAGGACTAAGTTTGGAGGAGAGCAGAGACTAACAGTACTACTAGTAAAGTACAGTAGTAGGGCTACTGAATTGACTAACTCGGTTACTTCCATTTTGGTACATTTAGGACAAGATGTTTCATTCATGCTGGTAAGTTTGAAAAACCAAACGTCCAGTAACCACCGCCAACCCCCACACAAAATAATATGAACGCGTATACTGTGTTTTTGAATGAAAAATATAATTATTGAGAAATATAAATTATGGATGTTGTTGTCGTCACAAAAATAGAATTACCCCAACTCACCCCCCTCCCTAACCAAACCAGTACTTTCCCAAAAAAACAATTCCCACCCCCCCAACAGTCTTTAAAAAAGGGACAAGGGACAGTCACTTCCTCCGGTGGCGTTTAGAGAGCTGGTGCTGCACGTCCCGCAGCTCTTTGCGGAGGTCTCGGACCTGGCGCTCCAGGTAGTCCACTCGCTTTCGGAGGCGGCGCTGGCGTACCATCCAGGCTCTGGGGGGGGGGGGGGGGGGGGCAGCTGTTGTTTTTGCTGCTGTGCGGCGGCGGCGGCGGGAGGCTGTCGGGCCACGGCTCCGTTTGGCTGGAGGCTTGTGGCTGGTGGACCCGGGGGCAGTGGAGGAGGATGTAGAGGTTTTTGTAGTTTCCTCCTCATGCTCCCGAGCCCACAACCGTCGATACTCGACACAAATAGCCTCCAGCTTACGGGCCCTGGCCTGGACAGCCATCTCCTTACGGGTGAGCTTTTTGGGAGTAGCATCTATGAAAAAAGAAAGAAAAATACTGTAGCCAATAGTCTTTAACATAAAGTCAAAATAATTCAACAGAAAGTTGACACTCAGTAACACCAGCATCAGTAACACCAGCAAGTAGCAAACATTTTTAAGATAACGGACCAGGTTTTTTTTGATTGTCCCGTATGTGACGTTATTTATAATTTCTAACCACTATTTTGAGGGTGCCCCAGATAGGAGGAAGAACCTAAACCTCCAATTAGGACCAAGATCCAAACATAATTGATACAGCAGGTATCTGTGCATACGTCACAACCAGACAAACAATGTGGAAGTAGTCTTGATAGAAGTTTTTCTTCAATTCAGATTTTATCCACCACGCCCAGTCAACACGTGTTTTGTCAGAGCTAGTAGCCCGTGACTTCATCAGGGCTCCCGCGGGCAGCGGTTCCAAAGCTATTGCCACAATGGTTAGGTGCTCTCAGCCGGTTCTAATTCCGACCCGGCTACCAGGTACTGTCGAGGTTCTAGCTGATTTGTCTCAGCCGTCCGTGTGATGGTTAATACCAAAGATGCGACACACCATAGGAGTATCCGTGTGAGCGGCAGGTTAAGACTTACTGCTTTCCAGCGTCTCCGCGTGTAAATGCGGAAGTCATTTACAGTTTACACACGGAGACGCTGTAAAGCTGAGATGGCTGAGACAAATCAGCGAGAACCTCCACAGTACCCGGTAGCCGGGTCGGAATTGAAGAAAAACTTCTATCAAGACTACTTCCACATTGTTTGTCTATTGGTTGTGTTGTTTGATTACCTACAGCATTTACTCTGTAAAAGGCGACGTGTGCACAGATACCTGTTGTAACAGTATAACATTTTGGCATGTATCTTTCCGCCGTCTTTGTAAGCCTGTGACATTACTGGGAGTTTCAGGAATTCCACTAGCAGCACTATGGGTGGACTCACTACTACATACATAGTCAGAGAGTACTAAAAAAAAGTAATTTTTTTACTTTTTTTCTCTTGGGTTGCAAAAGAAATCACTGGTACGTGAACTTGTGCTCGCCGCCATAATGGCAGCTCACTCTGCTTTCACCCAAGAAATACAGACACAGGCCATGATGATGCAGACTCGCAGTACTTTAAGCAGTACTTGCAAGTGGGGATCTGAATGTCTTACTTTTCTATAGGGGTGGCACTGCCACTGGCAATACTTCTTCCACTCAGCGTCTGCTCTACTACATCATACACCTCTGCTATCGACGAGAAGGATAAAGAAGATAACATCCAGGCTTCGAAAGTACGTCTATGATTCTTCTTGATGTCTCAAATGGACCAACATTTATTTTTCTCAAAAACCAACTAACACCCTTTTCATTATATTTTGGAAAGCGCTTTCTTCTTATGTTGAATTGCACTCAACAAAACCATTCTTTACAGTCATAAATATTAAGACTCGCTCGTCCTTCGTTTCACCCTTCTTTAACTTTTTGTTCTTCACATCCCTAAACTTCATCTGATATGACTTGGCTTCACAAATCACAATAAAAATTTGCCAGCTGAGTTGAAGTGAAATAGAGGGGGCCATTGGTTACCAGAGAAGTACCGCAACTAATGCTATTAAAAGTCAAGGTTGACTGTCTTCTACGTGATAGTCCAAAAAGTAGTTCTAAATTAGTAGATGTTCTTGACAGTACAGTGTACTTATACTAGTGTACTGTGTACTACTGTATCATACACTCCTTTGCGAGGCTACTCAAAAAAATTTCAATAAGTAAGGAGTATAATAACTTACCACCGTCCGCCGCCGCTGAGTCTTCCCCCCCAGCTCCTCCTGTTGGCGCCGCCCCATCCTGAGTGGACCCCTCCGCACTGCTGGCCCCGGCACTGGTTGTCATCTGTGCCGCGTCAGATGTTGTGACGTCTAGGAAAAACATGTCATATTTTCAGATGCCATACACAACCCCCTATTTTGTCTCGTAACGGAAGAAAATGTTACATAACACATTTTTTTTATTACTGGGATTGAAAAAAGTAACGGTTTTGGGGAGGGTGTTAACTTTTTTTATGCTTATTCCATTAAATGCTACACTTGTTCTTATGACAACTGATGAATGCATGCTTAACGGGCACCATTTTTCTCATTACAGAAAGAAGATTCCATTGCCCTTCTGCCAGACAATTCTCCAACTACTAGTAAGTCATCACCAGCAGTACTGTGTTTTCATTTCTTAATTGAAAATAAAACTTTAAAACTAACAAACACTGTGTGGTTTTTGTTTACGAGTGAGTGAGCGGAAAGGTTTGAACTACTGCACTTGGCAGTCATGTTTCAAGTGACTCAGATAGGCCCGGGACTCGGAGGTAGTCTTCTTCTGTTCTTCTGGGTCGTAAAAATCATTGGTCAGACATTCTAGATAGTCGGTCAAGGGATTGGGGGTTCAACTTCTGTTCGGACTGAGGTATGTCGAGAGACGAACTGCACCTATCATCTTGTCCATACTTCTTTGTGTGCAGAATAGTCCCTGAAACACTAGCGGTATAGGATGTGCTCCTCTCAAATCAAAAAGGACACTGCTACCTTTTACTTGGTGTAAACAATTACATTTTGTTGTTGCAAATTGTCAAAGCACTTACATTAAGAAGACTGGAATAGACAGCAAGGGCAACCCAGAGGACTACACTCAGTGCCTAGAGCTATTGCTGTATCAGAGTTTTGTTTCACACCGTTTGCCGAATGGGCAAGATTAGCTACCTACACAGACAGACTCATAATTGTAAATAGTAGTAGCACAGAGAGTGATGGGAGAGGCAGGATAAGAATGTAGAAAGTAGTCTACATTAGAAGAAGATCCAAGACTATTTTGTAAAACATAGAATTATTAGGAACCAGTTTATAATAAATAGGGGCTGTAAAAGTTAGGGAAGTATAAGTATTAAGATAACAATAAGACAACGTACTGGGGCCAGCAGAAGAGCCTGGAAGGGACTGCTCCTGTCCAACTTCTGCCACCGGAGTCTCTGTCGCCGCCGTCGCCATGCCCCTGGGAGTTGCTGCTGGTGATCATGAAATAAAGAAACACAACATGGATGATTGTTTTTTGGGAAATATTTGATTTCTTTGTACTCAATCTAAAATTATGTCGGGGAAACAAATTAACATCAATTGCATCTGATCTGGTCAACTAAGAGGATAGTAGTACAGTATTGCAGGATTCGCAGACCGTCTAATAGGAAAGTTATGTAATTCACTAACTACATCAACAACAAAAAGGTTCTACTATGACTGCCATCACTCAGCAGCACGAGACGTCGCGTGACAGACACAGTCCGTCATCATGATTGCAGACCACTAACAAATGTCCTAGAACAAGTAATAAATAGTATACTCAACGTATCAATCCACCACTATCTCTTCAAAGTGGCAGCAGCAGGAGTACAAAGAAGGACTAGACTTGAGTGTACTGTCTCTAGCATTACGTAGTAATGCTCTCAAATGACTAAAAAGTTGCAAACAAGTAAGCATAGTAGCAACGCCAATAACCAGGCGAGCACCTGCAATAACAGAAGCTATTTAAACATTAATTTACCTGCAATGTAATCTAATCAGCAGCATTCGTACTCTTCAGGAAAAAAATAGATTAGCAATATAACAGAGCAGAAGGAAAAAAAAAGTAGTTATTAAATAGCTACTTACCAAGCCCAGGGATCTCCACACCAAGCAGGTCGAGCATGTCATGCTCCCGGTCCAAGATGTCACTCCACCGGTGCGTCACTTGGTGGTAGGTGCGCCGGACCCCAGACTCCTTATGCATGCGCCGGCACACCTTGTCCCACAGCTGGCGACGCTCCCGGAGGCCGTAACTGGAAGCAATCCGCCCACCTGCTGCCACGGTCTTAGGGAGGTGGACCTGAACAAAAACCAGCAAGGCGGCCACCTCCTCCGCAGAAAAGATCTCCCTGGGCTGCACTTCCTCCCCCCTCCAACGCCCGCAAGGGAGCCGGGTACGTGGGGCTGGGCCCTTCCCCTTGCCCTTGTCGCCTCCCTTAGCCATGGTCCTGGGCACAAGAAGAAGGAAAGAAGAATCGGTGTGAAAAAAATTAAGAGAGAGAGCAAAAGAAATAAAGTAGGTAATAAAGTAACAAAAAGTTAAAAAAACACAAAATATAGATGTAGGAAATTGAAGAGAGAGATAATAAGCAAAAAAAAACAAAAAAGTTCAGAAAAACATAGGATTGCAAAGATGTAAGGTGGATAGAAAGGTAGCATGCCCAAAACCATAGCAGTGAATGAAAAACAAGATGGCCGCGCCCATAGAGGACCGCGTGGGTAAGTTTGCGCGATATCTCCCCCGCGAGCACGCAAAAAAGCCCACAAATACGTAATCGCGCACCGCATACAACACGAACTTGCAACGAGCGGCCGGAAACGGAAACACGTCACGCAAACAAGATGGCCGCGCCCGTACATGACCTCATGGGCAACCTCGGAGTCGGTGCGCTGCAAGCGGCCCGCGAATAAGCAAAAAACCGCCCGAACACGCAAAAAAAATTAAAAAACGCCCGAACATGCAAAAAAAAGAGAAATCAGCAAATTCGCACGAATCTGCTGATTGCAAGTTCGATTTCGCGTCCCGCAAATCTCGCGAAATGGAAGAAAAACAAATTTTGGAAAACTGAAAGCACTTTAGCAGGTGCAAAAGTTAAAACTAATTTGTAACCATTCCCTGTAGTGCTTCCTGAGGGGCCCCTCCAGAGTTCAGTTGCCTACTTTCAACTATTCTCTGACCCTGCTCTGACCCTCAAAGCAGGGTAAGAGAATAGTTACAAGTATGGCACATTGCTCCTGTAAAAAAAATAACTGCAACAGGAAGGTCTTACAGCTAAGGAAGCAGGTGCCAGACTTGAAGCACAAATTCAGTGACACATTAACCAGCCCCAAATTAATTCATCTCAGTTGAGGCTGGGAAGGTGTGCTTTGCTTTCCCCCCATAATCTACAGTGGTGAACAAGAGGGTGGTAGTGGTGAACCAGAGGGTGCTGTGATAAACCAGAGGGGGACAGTGAGGATCCAGAGGGTGGCAGTGGCAAACCAGAGGGTGGCAGGGATGAACCAGAGGATGGCAGTGGCAAACCAGAGGGTGGCAGTGATGAACCAGAGGGTGGCAGTGATGAACCAGAGGGTGCAGCCTTGAACCAGAGGGGGACAGTGATGATCCAGAGGGTGGCAGTGGCAAACCAGAGGGTGGCAGTGATGAACCAAAGGGTGGCAGGGAGGAACCAGAAGATGGCAGCGATCAACCAGAGGGTGGCATTGATGAACCAGAGGGTGGCAGTGATCAACCAGAGGGTGGCAGTGATGAACCATAGGGTGCTGTGATAAACCTGAGGGGGACAGTGATGATCCAGGGGGTGGCAGTGGCAAATGAGAAGGTGGCAGTGATGAACCAGAGGGTGGCAGTGATGAACCAGAGGGTGCTGTGATAAACCAGAGGGTGGCAGCCTTTAACCAGAGGGTGGCAGGGATGAACCAGAGGATGGCAGTGGCAAACCAGAGGGTGGTAGTGATGAACCAGAGGGTGGCAGTGATCAACCAGAGGGTGGCAGTGATGAACGAGAGGGTGCTGTGATAAACCAGAGGGGACAGGGATGATCCAGAGGGTGGCAGTGATGAACCAGAGGGTGGCAGGGATGAACCAGGGGGTGCTGTGATAAACCAGAGGGGGACAGTGATGATCCAGAGGGTGGCAGTGGCAAACAAGAGGGTGGCAGTGATGAACCAGAGGGTGGCAGGGATGAACCAGAGGGTGGCAGGGATGAACCAGAGGATGGCAGTGATGAACCAGAGGGTGGCAGCCTTGAACCAGAGGGGGACAGTGATGATCCAGAGGGTGGCAGTGGCAAACCAGAGGGTGGCAGTGATGAACCAGAGGGTGGCAGGGATGAACCAGAGGGTGCTGTGATAAACCAGAGGGGGACAGTGATGATCCAGAGGGTGGCAGTGGCAAACGAGAGGGTGGCAGTGATGAATCAGAGGGTGGCAGGGATGAACCAGATGATGGCAGTGATCAACCAGAGGGTGGCAGTGATGAACCAGAGGGTGCTGTGATAAATCAGAGGGGGACAGTGATGATCCAGAGGGTGGCATTGGAGAACCAGAGGGTGGCCGCGATGAACCACAGGGTTGCTAACAGGCTGGACACGTAGAAACAGCATGGTAGCGACCGTTGCGACCACAAAAGTAAGTTTGCGTTCCCGAACTTGTACAAAACCCTCGCGAACTGGCAAAAACAGCAAATTCGCACAAATTTGCGAATTTTGCGAATCGCGAGTTCACAAATCCGCGAATTCGCGAACCGCGAATTCGCAAAATTCGCCCATGCTTATTGGTGACATAGAAGTCCTAGCAGCATTGATGGAGTTGGAGGGAGGGGATATTGATTGGGTTTCAGAGCGGGATCTATTATGTAGGTTGGGTCTAGAGACTGACAGAACTAGTAAGAATTATTTTAGACCCAAATCTAGATGTAATCTAATCACCCCACATGATAACAAAGATAGTTTCCACAAAGTGACAATCTATGAGCTGATGAAAATATGGTGAAGTTGTGATAATAGCTATGCGAGTATTTAGCTATAGGGCAAAGACAAGCATTGGATTAATTGAGTAGGGATACATCTTTTGTAATCAAACCCTCAGACAAGGGTGGAAATGTGGTGCTGTGGGATGTTAACAAGTATGTGCAAGAGGCAAATAGACAATTGAGGTTATTTGGCAGCTATGACGTTTCAACCTTTGACACATACTAGTAAAACATTAGGAGATAGCACGCCTTGATCAGGAACTGGCAGGAGAGGGGTTTGTTGAGCACTGAAGAATATCAGTTCCTACATGTTGATAAACTAATGGCCCATTGTTTTGATATGTTGCCGAAAATTCCCAAGGACAGGGAAAATATCCCTGGGAGACCTATTATCTCTGAAAATAACGGCCTTCTAGAGAACACATCCATGTATCTGGATTCATTTCTGTTACCTTATGTCCTTAATTTACCAGCTTATTGAAGGGATAGCACAGACTTAATCAGACAAATAGAGAACATTCCATGGATGCCTAGTTACATCATGGATTCTATAGATGTAGTATCATTTGACACTTGCATCAACCATGATCTGGGCATTCAGGCATGTAGGTATTTTTTCAGAGACAAACAGATATATATACATTTATGATCATTCTATGATGTTACTGGAAATGTTATGTTTTTGCTTGAGAATAATTTTTTTCCTTTTCAAGGACCAATGGTATAAACAACTGATTGAGACAGCGATGGGCAGTTGTTTTGCACTCAGTTTCACTTGGATTTTCATTGGTTGGTGAGAGGGACAACTTGTCTGGACTGAGACTAATGAGGGATGGACCAAACACTAAGGGTCTCATTACAATGTCGGGCAGAGTTTACTCCGCCCAACACCGTCTCGGTCAAGGGACCAATTGACACCCGGTCTTCGGTCCCACCGAACTAATTAGGATGAGACCAGACACTGTTCGGTCGCACTCCTCTACATTACAATGGGAGCATGCATTCCAACCAGAATTCATGCTCTCATTGTACAAATGCGAGGTGTAGTTCATCCCTGCACCCTGTGGCAGGCACCTCAAGGTGCCTGCCATGGGATGCAGGGATCAACAGCGGGGCACCTTAGGTGCCCTCTTGGCCTACAACCAGAGGTTGTGCACCCATGGGGGTCCTGCTAGGGTCCCCAAAGTTGTATTCCGACAGCCTTTCTGTGTCGGAAAGCCCGGCACAGAAAGGCTGTCTCCACCCAACATCGTAATCCCTTGGGCGGAAAGAACCGCCCTTAGGATTACAGAAAGCATTCACACTGGTGAACGGGCTCTCCGAGCCCATCGGAGCTAGTCGGAATGACCGGTCGCATTCCTTTCTGACCGACTCCGTCATAATGGGTTGGTCAGAAAGGAATCCGACCGGCATCGTCGGAGCTGTTCTGACCGCACCGTAATCAGCCCATTTGGTGTTTTGGATTAGATACATAGACAATTTGTTTGAGTGTAAGCCACTTGGCAGTTGCCTAGATGGCATTGGCCACCCTATGTGTCATTTATTGTATCAGGGAGCTGTTTTCACATGAAATATGATGAAAGCACTATCGTATGCCTTAATTATTATCTTTAAGTGTAGGAATGAGCTCACTATTTAACTGCTTAATTTTGCTACCCTTCGGATGCATGAACTTACTTGAGCAAGCGTGATTAGTATGTTTTCTATGCCTGTTGTTTTTTAGGGATTTTAAAAGATCATTGTGCACTTTATCTGGTTAATGGCCATGACGAAGACAATGAGGTTGAAATACATTGCGGTATAAAACGTTTTTCTTACAAAAATCTCGAAATGTGAGCTTCTATGTTACTAATGGTGCGGCACAGTTTCTTTTGACTTACTAAAGCGCCAAATGGTCTGAATGCCAATGAAGGACTCCTTTTTTGACATAGATTCAATCACTCAATCAAGTAGTGCTTGTATAGTGTGGCTTATCATCCTAGAGGGTATTCAGGGACTGCGCTGCAGGTATCAGTTGAAGAGCCAGGTCTTGAGTCCTTTCCTGAAGTAGGTCAGAGAGGGTGCAATGAGGAGGTGAAGAGGGAGGGCTTTCCAGGCTTTGGTGGCGAGGTGGGAGAAGGAGCGTGTTCTGGAGCGGAAGTGGCAGATACGTGGTATCTGTGCAAGGGTGAAGTGTGCAGAGCGGATATTCCTGGTGAGTTGGTGAAAATGCAGGCGGTAGTTTACGTAGTTGGGCCCTTGGTCATGGAGGGCTTTGTAGATGTGGGTTGGAAGCTTGAAATGACATCTCTAATGGACCGAGAGATGGTGGAGGTCCTTCAGGTGCTGGGTGATGTGTGTCCTATTGGGCAGGTTGAGGATCAGTCTGAAAGCTGCATTCTGGATCGTCTGGAGTCTTTGCATGAGTTTGGTGGTGGTACCTGCATAGAGTGCTTTGTCGTAGTCTAGTCGGCTCATGATGAGGGCCTGCATCACTGTTTGTCTGGTACTGATGGGGAGCCACCTGAAGACTATGTAGAGCATGTGGAAGCAAGATGAGGAAACGGCGTTGACCTGGTGTTTCATGGAAGGTTCTCTGTCCAGGATGATGCCGAGGTTATGAGCATGGTCTTTTGGCGTGGGGATAGGTCCAAGCTCCGCCAGCTATCAGTAGTCATTCCAGAGGGGGGTGTCTGCCAAAGATCAGAACTTCAGTTTTGTCCATGTTGAACTTTAGGCAGTTGTCCTTCATCCAGGCTGAGAAGTGCATGTTAGGAATGCTAACCCACCACACCGCAATACACATTTGGGCATTAGCACATCACATGGCATTGTACTGCATCCTAGGGGCACTAGCCAACAACACTGTACTCTTGCCACAAAGTATTGTAACAGCACCGACCTGGTACACAACACAACCACAATGAAAATATCCCCATACATCAATGCATCCTCTAAATACTAACCTTACTACGCTGTTTTGCTTCCTGGAAACAAGCTGACCCTCCTTACAACACAGTGTGGCCATCACAGTGCAATGTATTCTAGTGACAACACCCACTAAACGATACAGTATGCTAACTGAACAAACATACTTCATTTTACTGCCTCCTGTAGACACTAGCCCATGGCACTCATCTTAATTCCAGCAATACATACCACAATGCCCTGCATCATAGATAAGTTATCTACCATATTGCACTGCATCATAGTGACAGTAACCTATCAATCAGTACAGCATGGACATAGGAGCACTAATCCACTTCACTTCACTACATCTTATAGACAGTAGCCCGCAATAATGCACTATGAAGAACACTAATCAACCATTTTGCACTACAACGAATTTTATTCGCTCACTGATTAGAATGCCAGCACCGTGGTGGAATTCACGCAGCGGTCAACGTGTTAAACAAACAAATAATACTAAATGATATTTTTCAACAATTTAAAAACAAGTATTTAAATAAGAAAATAAAACATGCACTGACTCACTCCAGTCTGTGCAACAGTAGGGAAAGTGTTGGACTACGGAGGAGTAAAGCTTACTATTCCCAATCCTGTCTGTGCAAAAGTAGAAAAAGCATTGGACTGCAGAGGGGTGACATTTACTATTCCAACTCCAATCTGTGCAATAATAGAGAAGACTTTCAACTTTGGGGGGGTTCAATTTACTCTTCCCACTCCAGTCTGTGCAACACTAGGGAATATGTTGGAATTTGGAAGGGTTAAATTGACTATTCACAATCCACTCTATGTAACAGTAGGGAAAGCGTTGGACTTCAGAGAGGTAAAATTTACTATTTCAACTCCAGTCTGTGCAACAGTAGGGAACGCTTTGGACTTTGTAGGGGTTAAATTGACTGTTCCCAATCTAGTCTATGCAACAGTAAGGAAAGCGCTTAACTTTGGAGATGTAACATTTACTATTTCAACTCTAGTCTGTGCAACAGTAGGGAAATTGTTGTACTTCAGAAGGGTTAAATTCAGTAGGTAAAGCGTTGAACTTCAACGGAGTTAAATTTACTATTCAGATTCAGATTCAAAAATCTTTATTTCGGCTGCTTTAGCCGTAAAAGATACATACATAAAAACGCAAAGCCGTATCGTTTTACACATACAAATCAAACACAGTTAAAAAAAACTTATCCATAGGTAACAGAATTCATTGTAAGCATCCTCAAAAGTAATACATACATAAATGCATTAGAGACACAAAGCGTCATCACAGTTAACATCTAAGGACTAAACATGTACCATAATTGGAGGGGAAATCATACACCATCATCATATAAAACAACTATAACGTTAATAAGCCAACAAAAGTTTAACGGTTTAAAGTAATTGACCAGTCTTCTTGCAAGCAATATACACAGAATAAAGAAATCTACTAATGCTGAATACAATAGATTGGGAAGTGTTTGTTTTAATAATTCTATATGCCATAATACAAGATCTTATTCCTAAAAGGTTACACAAGGGTTTGATCCACCTTTTGCTTGCTTTAGTATATGCTTGGCAAAAGAACAGTATATGGACCTCATCCTCCGTGTGAAAACCTGAGCACATTATACACTTCCCCTGTGTAGCGTTTTGCCCTTCCGATTTTCTCTTGGACCAACGTTCCAGGTTAGAGTTTATCATAAGATTCCCATACCTTAACTTCAAAAATAAGGACTTCGCAAGGGGAGGCTCTATCTCATCTAGAAATACCTCAAAAAAAGGTTCATCTTTGAAACCTAAAAAACTTTGGGTTAAAGACCCAATTCTATTTCCATTTACTAACTGATTAGTTATGAAGGACCAGAAGGCTCGTTTCACCATAGATTTTGCATATTGCGGTTGCCTCTCCGGACTCTTCCATAGCTGAGGCAGGCCCAGGATTGAGAACCATTTTTTAATGTGTTTGAGCCATAAAATAGAATGTAAAGAATCTAGACCCAATATCTCCTGAAGACCTTTCCTATAATCAATCAGTTCTGGAATAGACCATATTCTTATCCAGAACATTAATGGTCTAATGATTGTATGGTTGTCAGTTCTTTTAAGGTTCAAATCGAATTGGAGAGGTGTCAGAGGTGTACTAGTGGGAACCCTTACAATGGATCTCATAAATTTATTATCCAGACCATGAAAGCTATCCCTTGCCCAAGGCCCCCATATCTCAGCCCCATAGAGAGCAGCAGATTGAATTTTAAATTTAAAAAGCTCAAGCACAGGAGTCACACATTCGCTTGTACTGGTATTAAGTTTACTAATAATTGGCTTAACGTTTTGGGCATAGGACACCTTACTTTTCTCAATTTGGGCCTTCCATGTTAGGTTTGAGTCTAGCACCACCTCCAAATAGGAAAAGTTATCAACTGTTTCTAGCACTTGGCCGTCCAGACTTAAGGTCCCCCTATCCGGCCTACAGGGATTCAATGCCATACACTTGGTTTTGTTAACATTTATCTCTAATCCTTTCTTCACACAATACATACTAAAGGAGTTCAAGAGTGCCTGGAGACCTTTTTTAGTTTGGGATATCAAGATGGTATCATCCGCGAAAAGTAACGCAGGCACCCTTTCCCCATTAAGTTGTGGTGAGTCACTTGTACAACCGTTCAAATGATCAGGGATATCATTAACAAATAATGAAAATAAGGTAGGGGGGGTGTCTGCCAAAGATCAGAACTTCAGTTAT
Organism: Lissotriton helveticus; assembly: GCF_964261635.1. Lineage (NCBI taxonomy): Eukaryota > Metazoa > Chordata > Amphibia > Caudata > Salamandridae > Lissotriton > Lissotriton helveticus. The sequence goes on along the minus strand of NC_136067.1, from coordinate 1,594,059,116 downwards.
TAATACATGAATAATTAATTGTTAATTATTACTTAAATACCTTCCCACTCTATGCCCCTACAAACACAACAGCCTGCACCTAATAAATAACATAACAAATGTAATTATTAATCAATTTAAATAATTATTTATCAATTAAAAATGTATCATGAATTAATAAATATTTGTTAAATAATTATTTCCTAATTAAATTCCCACCCTATATCTCTGCAAACCCAACAACTTGCACCAAAAATATAACTTAAATAATATAATAATTACACAATGTATTAAATAAACAGCCGCGACCGGTAGTGGGAGTACCTGCTCGGGAGGTGACGTTGGGAGGGGGAGGGGCAGGGTGGGGGGTAGTAATGTATGGATTACGGAGTTTAAAAGGTAAGTAAACATATAAATAAATAAAATGTATTTTGTTGCCTGCACTGCATCACCAAATGTGATGCAGTGCGCGCAACGAAATATGTTTTCTTTATTTATATGTTTACTTACCTGTTAAACTCCGTAATCCATACATTACTACACCCTCCTGCCCCTCCCCCTCCCCACGTCAACGCCCGGCTGGTGCTCCCACTACCGGCTGCGGCTGTAAATAAACAATCAATTAAATAAATAATAATGAATTATTAATCAAGTATTACTAAATAAACTTCCCACCCCATACCCGTACAAACCCAACAACCCGCACCTAAAATATATCTTAAAAAATATAATAATTACACAACTTACATAATCAGCAATCAATCAATCAATATGTTCTTTATTCTGTTTAAGCATTTTAAACCATAAAAGTACAAGATAAAAACAACAGAATATACATTATATATTTTAAAATCAGGGCCACCATCGTCAACTTAAAAAGCCGATATGAATCCCGAAACAAGCTAAAATTCTAGTGCAGACATTGATTGACGTGATAGCACTGTGAATTTCGAAAACGGAGTCACATAATTGATAATGACCTCATCATCCAATCCTAGTAATACATTATTGGCTTCTCTAAAATTACTAATGTGGAGCATCTTGATCACGGGGAACAGGATGGTTTTGGTGTATGTGGAGTAAAGACTACAGAAAAATAAAAAAGTGCTGCATTGATTGACCTGATTTCCCATCACAGGGACAGGGACGGGTGTCTAAGCTAACTTGAAAGCTTAATGGAAAGCTCAATGAATATTTTATAGTGCCTTCTCTAAAATGGAAAAGGAGACTATGCTCCCATTGATTCGTGTGGCCAATCAAGCAAGTTTGGGGTAAACCAGTTTGCGCCTGATTTCTGCTTAAATAGCCCAATACTCTTGATTTTGCTAACTCTCTCTTTATTCTTTCCGCCTGCGCATGTTGATACCAGCATGGCTGCAACTGTTTCTTGGTGCTAGAACATCGGCCCTCAGGGTTTTAAAATAGCTGGTTGAGATCGATCATGCGCAGACAGGATTCAATGTGCTTTAACCAGGAGATTTTCCAGCCATTGTTGCATGCAAGGCAATCTTTTATAATATCTTTCGAGAGTGCTCCCTCTGTGTTTTGCCAGATTGCATGCCAAAAAAGATGGGGGAGCACTAATGTAGTCTTTAACGAAGGTAAGACCCAGCTCATTGAGGCAGATGAAACTGGAGCTAGAGATCGGGACCCTCAGCATCTTTCTACAGAATCTATTTTCTCTAATTACACTGGATGGCAACTTCCTGTTCCCCAAACCGCAGCCCCATAGGTCGCGGACAGTAGACACTGTGATCTATAGATCTACAGTGAGGGAATTAAAACATTCCCTTTCTTTGGACGTGGCATGCTGAGTAATGAGCCTACAGCTCTGGACAATTTGTTCCCACTGTTTACTATGTGTGTTTTCCATGAGCCACTGTCATTAAAAGTCATACCTGGATAATTGTAAGTGCTCGGACTGAATAACCTGTGTTCACCTAACTTCAGGGATAGTGTGTTATATTTCTTACGGCCACAGGACATAATAAAGGATTTACTAAAATCTGTTTGTAAATCTAATGATGCCATAAATTTAACAAAGCTGTTCACTGAAAGAGTAAGGACCTTCAGAGTGCGGCCCATCAAAACAGCGTTGTCCGCATACAACAAGGCGGGTAGAAGCGAACTTCGAATCAAAGGAACATCATGAGTAACAGTAGTTAAAAAAGAGTGAAGGTCGTTTATAAATAAAATGAATAAGAGCGGTGCTAAAACACAACCTTGTCTCACGCCTCGCTTAATATTAACATTGTTTGTGACCTCGCCGCTAATGTTGATCCTTACTCTAGCTTTCATTCCTCTATGCAGATAAGCTAAAAAGTTTACTAACGCTTCATCTAGGCCAAGGGAGATTAAGATAGACCATAAGTTAGATCGATTAACACTATCAAACGCTGTTGATAGGTCCATAAAAGCTAGGTTCACAGAAGAACTTCTAGCTAATGTATACTTTCCTATGATTAATTTGAGGTTTAGGCACTACTCTATAGTACCCACTTCAGGTCTAAAGCCGTATTGGCTGGGCTGCAGTATAGATTTTTCTTGTGCGCAGTCATTTATGCGTTTGTATAGGACTCTGTCCAATATTTTCAGAGTGGTATCTATTAAAGAGATTGGTCTGTAGCAACTGGGCTTAGAGTGGTCCCCTTTTTTGAAAATGGGCACTATGATCAAAGTCGACCATGAATCAGGAATGGGGGCAGTAGCAAGGCTGTTAAAAACATTCAGTAATAAAGTTGCCCAGAATGTAGAGTTGTATTTTAAGAGATCTATTGGCACAACATCAGGACGGAGTGCCTTACCCCCGACACTCTGTTGTAATGCCTCTTCTACCTCTTCCAGGATCAGTAGTAATAAACTAAAATTGTGATCCAGCAGTTTGTCTATAGTGAGGTTGGCCTGACTTTTTATTTTAGAGTAGTGATTCTCCCAGTCCTGACGAGAGATATAACAACCAATCCTTAGATCTGTGCAATTGGGGTGTTTCATCTTTTTAACTGAAGCCCAGAAGAGATTGCTATTCTTCCCGTTTGCAGCTAGAACAAGTGATTCCCATTGTTGAGACACCAATTCAGCTTTTCTTATTCATGGAGCCTGCTTGTATTGTTTGCCAGCTTCAGCTACATCTATGGGGTTCCTTGGTTGTGGTCTTAAGGATGCGTTGCAAATGATTATTGGCACACGAGAAATCCTAGTTGAACAACTGTGATCTGCTAGTATGTTCAAGATTTGGGACCATGAGCTCTTTTTTTATTGCATCACAGAAATGTACAAAGGAATCCACTGCAGCATTGGCAGTGTCAGTCTCAGTGAGGCATGCCTGTACTAAGCGGAAATTTCCCGCTACAACCTTCTGTAATTGGAGTTCAGGTGTAACACATCTCCATTTCAGTCTTAGGCCATCTGTAGAGGGATCAAGATTTTGCACCCCGAGCTCCTTATAGTACTTTGGCCTAGGAGAAAACATTAAATGTGCTTCAATAGGGTTATGAGCGCTGAAGCTAGAGGGAATCACACTGCCATGTAATAAATAGTCTGTGAGAAAAGAAGACATAAAAATATAATCAATGGTGGAGCTGTGTCCTCATCCTGTGAAAGTAGGAAGGTTATCTATATCCGTTTTTGTGAGATCCATAACATTGACTAAATCGTGGGTAGCCAGTAGGGAAAATAGCTTGCGTCCCCTGCCATCAAGGTTGTTATCAGTGGCATTATCCTTTATAAAATGTGATCGTTGATTTCTTATGTGAGGGTTGTAGGTGGAAGCCGAGTGGAGTCTTATATTAAAATCATCTCCTATACATATTCCCCCTGGTTGCCGGCTATCTAAAATATTATATTGGAGAGGAGATGTGATCAGATAATGAGGTTAGGTTAATGTTTGGCACTTTAATAAAGTCATTATTATAACAATTGATTAGGTATAATGTGCCTCCCCTTTTGTATCTTATCGTTAGGAGGTTAGTGTTGTCAGTATTAATTACCTTAGTTCTTCCTCCTGCTTTGATATTTACCCAGGTCGCCAGGACCCCACTCGCTTGACCAGAACTTGTTGGAGATACTGTTATGAAAGTCAACAAAGCCATTAATGTGTAGTTCTTTTGTAGACCAGGTTTCTTGGAGCATTAGGATGTCATACTGGGAGATGAGTAAAAACCACTTGGGGCATAAAAGTTTAGAGTGCAATCCTGCTATTTTCCAGCTCAAAATTTTTAGGGTGTTATTTTCGAGACTTTCAGTTGTACAAGACCCAAATATATTTGGGAGGGGGTCTATGGCAGACACAGGGGTAGTTAGAGCGACTCTGTATGTGGGAGGAGATTCCAGTCAGTTCAATCTGCCCAAACCATCTAATATGGCAAATCTGTTTTTCCAGTAGGATAAGGGGGTAGGTGGGAGAGTCAGCTTTGTCATCATAGGCTTATAGAAGAAGCCAAGTTGGAGGCAGCAGATGTAGGTAGTGGGGGCTCAGGTATCTTCCTGATGGGATAACAAATTGTGAGCAAGGGATGGTCTACGTAAGTTAATCACAATACAGTCTCCCACTATACTTTTTTTCTGATCACCCTACCCAACCCAACCTCCTAACCATTAGTAAGTTACTAATAGCAGAGGGCCTAAGGCCTCTATTTTGTATTAGCCAATCGGCTGTTTTGTTTCTCAGGTCCTCCCAAGATTCTTTTTAGTTAGCCCTTAGTTGTTAGAACCACCACATAAGGACATGCTGACATGCTGCCGGTGGGAGATCCATAGTGTCTGAATAATGCTTAGGTGCTTGCAGTGCTGAAATGTTTGTGGGGTTAGCGCCTTTATTTCTACAAAAAGTACAGTTGGAATTATTGGTAGTGTCTTTCTCCCGGTGACTGGTGATAAGTGCCCTACTTCCGCCTTCTAGGTGTTGACTATGGAGGTCAAGAAGTTGGGTAGGTCCCTGAAAGTTATAAGGAGTAGTATCACACTGGGCTATGTTGGAAAATGTGTGAGCCACTGTCTGTGCTACTTGGCCACTATGTTGAGGTATGCCGCAGAGCATACCTCAGAGCAGAGGTATGCCGCAGAGCATACCAGAGTGACACTCGTTACGTACGCTTATCAGCATTTGGTGGTTTGTCGAAACGGATTGTGGAACCAAATTTCGTCTCAAGAGCTGTAAGTCTCTCCAGGATATTAATTTAATATCCAAAATGTTGCTGATTTTATTGAATAAGGTGTCACAAAAGGAGGGGTCCTCTTGGGAGGAAACTATAATGTTGTTCTTATTAATTGCTATAATATTTGCTGGCGGTAAGTCTTGTTGTGGCGAGGCTGGTTGCGATAGAAGTTGTGTGCTCTTTCGGTATTTCTCCTGTTGGGCAGGTTGGACAGGTTCAGCCCACTTTATCAAATGGTTGCTACTAGCTGCTTTTCTTGGCGGCTGTTTTCTATTAGTTCCTGTCTGTTTATTAACTGCCCTATTCCTTTTGCCCACCACATTTTGTGCAGTTATCGCTAATGGTGGCGTGGCTATGTGCGCATTTACTTGCCTAGGTGAAATATGTTGAATACTGGGGCTTATGGGCATAGTAATACTCTCATCATTACATGGTTGAATGTGTGGGAAACCTAGCAGCGTCGAGCCTTCCATGTTTGCGGTGACCAACTTGGTATTAGAGGCGGCACGCCCTTCACAACGGCTAGCACATGAGGAACAACCCATAGTCAAGGGACAAACGCCAGCTGTGAGATCAATTCCATTCAAAACTATGCCCACCACTCTCTCAAGCATAGAATCAAGAGTCACTGAAGATCGTGTAAACCCCCCCTTATGGCCTCCAACGAGTCTCAGCTTGGACATCACAGTTAATTTGCTCAATGCTCACCTACTTCTGATTGAAGATGTGGCCCCTGGATGCCTCTAGCGGAAATTGTAGGAGATGTGGCCCAGCCCTGCCTCTACCAGGAGCCCCAGCTATTTTTATGTGCCTCCAGGCTCTGCGTTGGCGCCTTCTGGCACTTGGACTTGTGGGGATTGGAGTCCCCCAGGGAAGGTGCAGTGCTTGGCTGAAAAGAGCTCCCGTCCTGCGGGAACCCCAAGGTGTTTTTATGCGCCTCCAGGCACTGGAAGACAATGGTGGTACCTCCTGCTTGGACTTTTAGGGGATGAAGTCCCCCAGGTAAAGTCTGGCATGCGGCTGAAAAGAGCTCACGTGCTGCGGGAGCCCCAAGGTGTTTTTATGCACCTCCGGGAGCTGGAAGACAATGCTGGCGCCTCCTGGTGCTTGGACTTGTGGGCAGGGGCGGCCTTAGGCATGTGCAAGCTGGGCCGACGCGCCAATATATGACCTTAGTATAATAATCTTCTGAGGATGGATACATATTTGCTTGGCGGCCCCTGGCAGGGATTTGGCGGCCTCCGGCTCTGTTCCACTTCCAAACACCCTGACCCCCCCCCCCGCCTCTTCACGGGCCTCCGCTCCGCGTCTGCGTTCCTCCTGGTTCCCAATTGGCTTCTTTTTTTTCCTACCCACTGCTGGCCACGTTGTGTATCACAATACCCTCCTCCTCCTAAATGTTATTGTTCTGAGATGAATTCGGAAGGGTAGGAGCAGCCGCAGGTACTGGTCATCTAATGCTTTTCTGGATGTTTTATTAAAACACCTTGCAGAGATCCGGGGGGCTCTGCCCCGCCCGGACCCCCTCTTCCGGGGCCCCCTACCTATGCTCCCTGCCCAGGGCCGCCATGAGCCTAGAGCCGCCCCTGTAGTGGGGTTTGGAGTCCCACAGGTAAAGTGCGGCATGCGGCTGAAAAGAGCTCCGGTGCTGCGGGAGCCCCGATGTGTTTTTGTGCGACTCTGGGCGCTGGAAGACAAAGCTGGCGCCTCCTGGCACTTGGACTTGTGGGGATAGGAGTCCCCCAGGTAAAGTACGGCGTGTGGTTGAATCAACTGATTATTAATTATTAAACAATTATTACTTAATTACCTTACAACCTTATACACCTACGAACCTCACAATCTGCTACCACACTATAAATTGCTATTAACAACTAAATTAAACATTTAAAATTATTTAAAATTACAATCGATATTAAAAAATGTTGTTGATAATTATACAATTAATATTTAATATATAACATTAATATATGAACTAACACTTGAAGTTAATTAAAAACAATATTTTTACAACTATATTGTTAAGAACAACAGGTTTTCTCAAACATTTTCTTTTTTAGCTAAAAAATCGATATCCTTGTCAACAATATTGCTGCATCACAATATTTATGTGTCACAATATTTGAAACTCAATATTTCTGTAACTTGAGTTTTCTAAACCAATATTTTGTCCACATACCTCATTTTTTTTTACCTCGTTTACCTTTCTGTTGCCCAGCAGTTCGACTCTATTCAAGGTTGCAGATACTTATTTCATGTTGTATAGTGGCTTTTGTTGTCTGCCCACCAAAATTGTTCTTCCAGCGCAGAATAGAACCTCTGTACTTTATCATTTAAGTTGCCTTCTTCCCCATTTGTTTCACCCAAGATAATTTGTGGTCGAAATAAATTACTAGATAGTCAAAGCCATAGGCTCTCTCCAGGGCTTTTCCTCTGATGTAGAATGTTCTGTTCAAGGAATATTTTGGGTTCAGGATCATAAATTGGATTATGCCGACATTGATGTTTCATTTTGAGTCACAAAAGCCATCAAAATCATTCAATAAATGATGGATTGCTCGTTCGGTTTGTGCCAGCAGTACTGCATCCTCTGCCTAGTGGATGGAAACCCATCATTGGGACATCTAGGTTCAGATCTGAAAAGAATCTTCCAACATCATTTATGCGCATACTAAATAATGTTGGTGCTAATACACAGCCTTGGCACACTCAAAGTCGTATTGGGAAGTCTGGTTTGCATTCCCCCTTTGGACCATATCTGATCCTGTTGATAGTTGTTGGAATGCACGGAAGAGGTTATTTGGTATCCCCTGATCTCCTAGGGTGGGCCAAAGAAGACTTCTGATAACTGAGTGGAATGTAATTTCCAGATTTATACAAACCATGTGTAGAGGGGTTTTTCTTGGTGTAGGGTATTTTATGAACTCACATAGAGTCTAGTGACGTATATCCAGATCCTTTTCTGAAGCCCATGTGGAAGTACGAGAAAATAAGACCACCTTCGACCTAGTCTTGGATATGATTAAGTAGAAGTTTTCCATAGTCTTTTCCAGCTCAGTTGAGTAGCGAAATTGGACAAAAGTTCTTGTAATTTGAGCGTAGACCTTTTCTAAAGATACAGATTTTAAAAGCTTATCTCCATAAACTTGAGACCTACCCAAGTTTCAGGTCTGCATTAAAAGCGTTTCAGAAGTGTGGCCCATAATAAAATATTTGATCGAAAAACATCTCTGGGATTCTTTCAAGTTTTGGAGTTTTATGAGGTTTTTGGCCCAAAATGGCCTCGTTTAGTTCTTGGATGGAAAAGCATGTGACTGGAAATGCGTGTGGATGCATGTTACAATGTGAGTTATGATGGTGAACGTTGTGAAATACCCTTTAAGTGTTGATTTGCTGTCTGTTGTGGTAACCAAGAGGTGCCAGCCTGTTGTAGGAATGTCTATGAGCACTTTGCTTTTCGGCAAGGGTGTATGTGTTAGTGCGTTCTACCTTGTGTTTGCCATAACATTTTTCGAAAGGGAATTCAAGATTCAAAGTGCAGAAAAGCATTATACTAATCAAGTGAATGAACACGTCTCTCATTACGATTTGAACTTTGGACGCTAAGCTGGGCTGGTTATTTGTTTCAAAGAACATATATTATGAAAATAAATAACATCAGAATTATATAACGTGTTTCTCTTCCTCTCAGCCACGAGCTGTCCAGAATCTTTCCCAAACCCGACTGTCAGTCACATAGACGTCTTGTTTTGCTTTGCTTGGAGCACGGAGGCCCAGATTGGCTGTGCAAGAACCATCGAACCGTGGCGGATTAAAGCGATAGAAGACTTTGTTTACCCACAGCCACCACGCAGCTTTAAACCCTAATAAAAAGCGCCTCTCCCCCTCCTGACGGTTCAGAGATGCTAAGCGGGCTCTTGGGCCCCTTTTCTCTCGCCTGGTGGCATTTGAAAGTGCAAAGCTTTGAATACCAATTGCCTGAACTGGACATATGTGAAGCTGTTCCAGTCCCACTAATCCCCCAGCCAAGTGTTTCTTTGTAGGCGCGGGCAGCACACATAGATCTGAGCGAAAGTGACCGTAATCCCGCAAATGTGGAAAAATGGCCCAGTGTGACAGCCGGGCAAGGGGGGAGGACTCGCCGGCGGAGGGGACGACCGGGGACTTCCATTGTCTGAGGCGCGGGAGGGAAGGTGAGAAGGGGGCACGCGGTGGCGCCCCCTCACCTCACCTCCTCTGAACCGTCCCGGAGGGAAGGAAACCCGCGCAGCATGATGCACCGCTCTCCAATGGCCGTCGCGCACTCGAACACACTCACAGGACCGCGACAAGTTTCAAAACGCTGGGAAAATGCCCCCTCTGGCCGTGTTCAGCTGTGCGACCCCAGCAGGCGGCCGCTGGCTTATGTGCTGACTTCATTATCTCCCCGCTCCTGTTGCAGACTGTTTCACTTGCCAACACACGGTGCTTTTATCATTTAGAAAAAAATGTTACTTTGGTGCTTTGAAAGAGATGGGACAAAGGGTCAGAATGTTTTTTTAATATCCGCTCCCACCAAAGTTATGCTCACTGTTGCAAATGAAATGAGTTGCTATAAAAACGACTCACCAATCTGTGCAACTGGAAACGTTAACAAGTTGTCAATAATTCTATTTCCCATAAAGACAGATAGCTGCTCAACATCAAAACATATCTGTATGCATCTCGACATTGTATCCTGTTTTTCATTATATTGGGATGCTAGTTCATCTCCGCCCCCACATACCAGTTTCTCACCATATGTGGCTACACGCATGCAACTAACTGGTGGATTCGTCCTCTCTCTGTGTTCGCAGTGGCAGTGATTTTTTTCCTAGGTGTGGTGGAGTCTTGGCTCAGATCAACAGGACTCTGTCTGAACAGTGACAGCCATGACAGAAATCCTGATGGCAGGCATCTATCCCTTCCTTCCAGGACAAACGCAAGACGAATGGACTATGCTACAGAGTCACTGACCTGCGGATGTATGACACAACCATGCATGCCTAAACCACACGGGGCCTCATTTATGAGGCCTTGCGTCAGTTTTGCGCTTCCGATGCGTCACTTTTTGTGACATATCGACGGCGTAAAACATGCCTCCTGTTGCGCCCTATTTACAAAGTGACGCATCTAAGCAGATGCGTCACTTTGTAAACCCCTGCGCTACATTATACTTGCATCAGGTATAATGTAGCGCAGGTGGGTGTTCCCCCGCAAAAAGCCTCGTAGAAGTGATACAGTGAAATCTATGAGATTTCACAGCGTCACTTCTAGGACGCCGTTGCGTCAAAATCTTGCGCCTGCCTCACAGCAGGCGTAAGACTGACGCAGGCCCTTTCACATGGGGCTAGCCCCATGTGAAAGGACGCATTGCTGGAGTTGCTTCACTTTTGTGACACTCTCCAGCAATGCGTCACTTTTGCGCTTACAGATACGTCAGAAATATTGACGTATCTGTAACTCCTTGCGACATGATGGGTCACACATTAAATATGATGCATCAGGTATGTCGCAAGGAGTGTGCACTGAGAAGTGGCACATCGCTGCTTTCACGCAGCGATGCGTCATTTCTCATAAATGAGGCCCACGGTCTTTAACAATGCGGTCGGAACAACAAATGTGTCTTAACCACACATTCCTTTACCACACAAGTCTTTTCAACAAATTGCCTTAGGGAAAGCCCTGGACTTTGGAATAGTATAATTCACTATTCCAACTCCAGTTCGCGCAACAGTAGTTAAAGCATTGAATTTTATAATCCAATGCCACTTTACCTAAGGCATGTCATTGTAACGAAATGTGTGCTAAAGGAATGCCTGGTAAAGACGCATTTGTTGCTCTGACCGAGTTGCAAAGGCAACGTGTGGTTCGGCCATCATCGGAATTGCTGTTTCCCCTGGTTGAAGCAGGGCAAGACCTGTGTATGTTGTACAATGCTGTATTTATGAATGAGAGCATTTGAAATATACGTTTAAATGTGTAGTTGTTTATCCTCTTTCTAAAAGCATATGCATTTTGCCATATATGTACTAGAACAATGCAGCAGGCGGTGCTGACCCACAACAGTTCATAACTCTGATACGCATTTCACTTGTTTTCTTACTACTCGGACTGCCACGAAGTTGGGAAAATTGGGAAAGTTGCAGGACTTCTTTGAACATTGCCTGTGTAAATTTCTTCTACCCGTTGCCCACGCAACTGAGCTGTTGTCCAGTAGAGGATGTCTTGATTTAGAGAGGTGGGTATGCAATTGGATAACAGAAGCTTATCTACAGGTATGAGGTGGAAGATGAGTACAGTATTGTTTTAAGGATTTTGGGGGGGGGCCAGGCCAAACGTAATTTGGGAGCCCCTGTATGTAACGAAATTGAATTGTATTACCCATTTGAAGTATGTATGATGCCAAACAGTACTAAATCGTATCTTATATTTTAACATGCCTGCATAAAAAAAAGTTGAAATATGTCTTGCCTGATTCCCAAAAAACATTAGGATGACACTGATTTAGACAGGCCAAATTGTAGGTAACACTAGGCAGGGAGGGAGAGAGGTTCAGACAGAGAAATAGAATAGAAAGAGGTCAAACAGAGAAGGTTCAGTTTCCCAGGTGGCCCCTTAGAAGGAAAGCCCTGGGCAATTGCCCACTTAACCCATACCATAAAACGTCTCTGTATGATGCTTGGAATGGTCTTGAGTAACAAAACTCTGCGTGGGGGCTGTGTCCTGCTTGGATCTCCATGGGGAGGGATGAAGGACATTGTAGCAGGAGACGTCGCAAGGTGTGGTGATGGGGACATGCTGGGATATGGACATTGTTGAAAGATGACTTCCAAGTGGAAAGAGTCCAGTCGGTGAAACTATTGGTTATGCATGCAACTCAGAGACATTGTTCTATGACCGATCAAAGTTCATGCTAGAGTTACTTAAAAATGCTTAGTTTTAAATGTCTGTCTATTTTTTCTTTTGAGATAGATTCTAAGGAAATTCTGTTGAGGATGTGTTCCATTTACAATACTGAAATTACATGAGTATAGATTGTTATGAAGGGAATTATATTTTGGAAATCTCAAACAGGTACTCTCATAGGTGATAACATCTTTAGAATTGTCCTCAGTGATGTTGATGCTGTATCTCAAGCATAATGAACATTTGAGAATGTACAGGAAACTTCTAGATGCTTCAGGAAGAACATTAATTTCATACAGATCGATGGATGTGTAAGTAAGTGAATTATGAATTCACACCATGGGATTTAGGGCCTGATTATGATGACGGTGTGAACACCACCGACAGCCGGTCAGTGGCAATCCCACCGCCATTGTAATACTGATTACTGACAGCCACTTAGGATGGCGGCCGGATGGTTGGTGGTTGGAGAGACCGACCACCACGGATCTGAGGGGCTCAAGGAGCTCGTCAGTCCGTCAGAGGGACTTTTATACCTACAACAGTGGCAATGCCTGCCAGGCACCACCTTAGGGATTACAATGTCCCTTCCCACCAGCCGTTTCATGGCGGTTTACCTGCCCTTAAAAGGCAGATTGAAAGGGACATTGGGGGCCCATAGCAGGCCCCTCTTCCTCCCTGGCCCTCCGATATAGCCCCCTAGGGAGCCCCCAACATATCTCTGCACCATGTGGCAGGTGCCGCCTGGTGCCTGCCACATAGTGCAGGGATATGCATAAGGTACATATTTTGTACTGAGGCATGTGCTGCAACCGCCTCAGTACAAAATATAACCTTTGCGACCGCCTTGAAGGCGATCGCATCGTGATTCAGAGTGCGGGACTGCTGACAGCTTGTCGGGCTGTCCCCTTTCTCACCAAAATGGCTTTCAGACGTAAGTCCGAACGCAATCCTAATCAGGCCCATAAATGGTATAGATACTATACCTATTAAATGTGGGTTTTGTAAAATTGAGAAAAGTGGCTTTTGAAAGAGAAGTGCAAACAAAGCAACTCAATAGCCGGTGATGAACCTCTCATTTTGAGAAACTTCCCAACCCACATAGGCGTCTCCTGCAATGTAGTAGAACAATGTGTTGCATTAATGCAGTTAGGAGAAAACAGTAAAATCTAAATTGTGCCCAGTCAACATTTACCACTGAAGCTCCCACATCAACTAACACTTCACATGTAATTAAGAAGAACATCTGTAATAAACCTAATGATAGACACGTATAGAGAAAGCTAAGGGATTTGTTAATTGCAAAAGCAATGCTGTACTGGAATAACAATGTCAAATTTGCATAGCAACCAAATACAACATCCTGGCATAGAAACTAAATGTCTCAAAGAAGTCCCCGGAGAATATATGTAACATCGCAATAGACCTAAATGTTGAAAGGAGTAGAAACAGCTTTGGCAAGTCTGACCAGAGCGCTTGGAACAATGCACGCATTTCACAAACAGCAATACCACTTGCAGTACATTGGAACACACGCAGGCGAAAAACTCTAAAGAAATCAAATACACTGCACTCAAAAGACAAGGCCACTGCCAAGTTTGAGATCTGGCAGACGAAGTTGCCAGTGGCGGTTGGTGACCTACATAAATTGGTGAGTGAACATAAGTAAAATTAAAAATACAAATAAACGTTTACATTTCAAACTGAAAAAAAACCTTTCACTTACCTTCTTATCCTGCAACAGGCCTTCCGTGTTCTCCGGCTAGCTCCAGACTCCTCCAGCCGAGATCTTGCAGCTCCTTAACCAATCCAGACACTGCTCCTATGCTGCATAAGAGAAGTGTCTGGATTGGCTGGAGCAGACTGCTTCAGCACTCCGAAGAGAAGTGAAGCCTGTGGCTGCTCTCCGTTGGAGAGGTTGAATTGCTCATGTCTGTTTGGCTGTAATAATGTAGCCGGCCATACCTATCTGCGTAATTCACAGGGAAAGGACCACTCGCCATTGCTGTGAATCAGCAGCAATGATGCACTGGCCTCGCCCTGCCCTCTCCGTTCAGCAGATAGCCTGAAACATAAAATGGTAATAAAATCCTTTTATTACTATTTGATTTTTCCAACTTTCTACAGCTATTTGGGGAGGGGGGGGGGCAGCACTTCTCCGCTCCCATGGAGGAACCACCGCTGGAAGTTGCATATATGGATACACAAACACAGTGGACAGACACAAATATTTTTTTTTTCTAATGTGCAAGAGCACTCAGGAAAGCATTTTTCAACAGGCAAACACTGCATGTAATGAAGAAATGGGAAATCTCTCAAGAATTTTCAACGCAGGAATCCTGTTGCGGATTCAAGCTTTGACTGATGGTTTATCAGCTAGGGTCTTTCCCCCTTGCCCCTTGGTTGGGTAACATAACATTGATTTTCCATTGTTTCTTTTTGGTATGGAGGTTTTGTTATCTTAGGGTGTTTCCTATGGGCTTGAAGCCATGATGTGCATTTTATTCATTATTATTTATGCTTTTATTTTGAAAATAACAAGTATAGACATGCATTGTGGCTTACTCATGTTCAGGGAACCCGGTTTTATGGTATTTCTTTTTTATTTCCTTCTGTATTTATCCATATTTATTTTCGGTCCTCTTATTGGTATTGAGGGTATTGGTATTGGAATAAAGACGTAAAATGGAATATTTCTACATTTATTTAACCAATAAACATGCACTCATACTTTGATGCCTATCGTGTTTTAGCAAATTAAGCAGCCAAATATAACAAACGCATATACACACAAGTCAATATTACCAATACACTAGAACACAGACATATGTTAATATGTCCCATTATGGTAGTAAAACTCGTTCATTTTTTTTAACTTCCCATACTGCTTGTGTTCTCGGCTGTTGATCTGGTATTCACCAAAGACAGCATGAAGAGTCATTCAAAAGAAACCACATGTTTTGTATTTTTCAGCTTTCAAAAATAAATGCAGGCAGGAAACACATTGTATTCTGTCAATATTTATATGTTAAAAATCTGTAAAACCTGCAAACTGGGAGTCTTACATACTGGCAATTCACTTGCTTCATTTTCACTGCCTTTTGCATGTACATTTCTCAGCTATCTTCTGACAACAACTGTTCACATTTTTATGTTGAGCCCAATAGACAGTGCAATCTGTCTACTTGCAAAATTCGTATCCTGGTATTACCCTGGATATACAGGGGCTTACTTACACTTTGCCCATTACTTTCCATTGGTTGACTTTATTGTCAGTCTCACTTGCTGGCTTCTTATTAAATGGCTTTCCTTGTCCTGACTTGTCCATCATGTGTTTGCCTCTCCCCTGGAACATATCCTCTTTACCATCTCTCTGAGTGGCTAGCTTCTAGCATTTTACTGATCACTTTTAGGGAGCTACTTTTTTCTTTTTGCTTAAGCACTCTGAGAGTTCATGTGTTTTCCAACACCCTCCTCATCCACGAATATTTGACTCAATTCTCCATGTTGCTGTGTCCCCAGTGTTGCAAGCTCCCTCTTGTGTGCTTCTCCTCAACCACATTCACTTCTTCACCTTGCACTGGGTTTATTTCTTGATTGCTTCGCTCTCTTATTTTTACTGATCGATCTCAGATCAGTAAATTAAAATAATGGCTCCTCCTTTTATAGACATGCGTGCTTAGTGACGCATGTGTGCGCACCTGTTATCACACATACACGAGCCTACAAAATGACGTAGCTGCAGGATGTATGACGTTATAACGCATACTTTAACAACGCATACCTTTACAACCCTATTTTTACAACGCAGGAACCATTACAACAAATTACCATTACAACGCATTTTTTTTACAACGCAATACTTTTACAACGCAATACCTTTACAACGTATTGGTAAGTATATAATATTTTTTTTAATGTAATTAATTAAATTTAATATAATGTATTTTAATTTAATATTATTTTTATTTTATTTTTACCCTGTATCCTTGTATTGGTAATTATATAATATTTTTTTAATGTAATTAATTAAAATTAATATAATTTATTTTAATTTAATATTATTTTTAATTTATTTTTACCCTGTATCCATGTACCCCAAAACCCAAACCTGGCCCTGAACCCTAAAAATACCCCTTTACCCAAAAACCCAAACCTGGCCCTGAACCCTAAAAATACCCCTTTACCCAAAAACCCAAAACTGACCCTGAACCCTAAAAATACCCCTTTACCCAAAAACCCAAAACTGACTCTGAACCCTAAAAATACCCCTTTACCCAAAACCCCAAAACTGACCCTGAACCCTAAAAATACCCCTTTACCCAAAAACCCAAAACTGACCCTGAACCCTAAAAATACCCCTTTACCCAAAAACCCCAAACTGACCCTGAACCCTTAAAATACCCCTTTACCCAAAAACCCAAAACTGACCCTGAACCCTAAAAATACCCTTTCACCCCAAAACCCAAAACTGACCCTGAACCCTAAAAATACACCTTTACCCAAAAACCCAAAACTGACCCTGAACCCTAAAAATACCCTTTTACCCAAAAACCCAAAACTGACCCTGAACCCTAAAAATACCCCTTTACCCAAAAACCCAAAACTGACCCTGAACCCTAAAAATACCCCATTTACCCAAAAACCCAAATCTGGCCCTGAACCCTAAAAATACCCCTTTACCCAAAAACCCAAAACTGACCCTGAACCCTAAAAATACCCCTTTACCCAAAAACCCAAAACTGACCCTGAACCCTAAAAATACCCCTTTACCCAAAAACCCAAAACTGACCCTGAACCCTAAAAATACCCCTTTACCCAAAAACCCAAAACTGACCCTGAACCCTAAAAATACCCCATTTACCCAAAAACCCAAATCTGGCCCTGAACCCTAAAAATACCCCTTTACCCAAAAACCCAAAACTGACCCTGAACCCTAAAAATACCCCTTTACCCAAAAACCCAAAACTGACCCTGAACCCTAAAAATACCCCTTTACCCAAAAACCCAAAACTGACCCTGAACCCTAAAAATACCCCTTTACCCAAAAACCCAAAACTGACCATGATCCCTAAAAATACCCCTTTACCCAAAAACCCAAAACTGACCCTGAACCCTAAAAATACCCCTTTACCCAAAAACCCAAAACTGACCCTGAACCCTAAAAATACCCTTTTACCCAAAAACCCAAAACTGACCCTGAACCCTAAAAATACCCCTTTACTCAAAAACCCAAAACTGACCCTGAACCCTAAAAATACCCCTTTACCCAAAAACCCAAAACTGACCCTGAACCCTAAAAATACCCTTTTACCCAAAAAAACCCAAACTGACCCTGAACCCTAAAAATACCCCTGTACCCCAAAAACCCAAAACTGACCCTGAACCCTAAAAATACCCCTTTACCCAAAAACCCAAAACTGACCCTGAACCCTAAAAATACCCTTTTACCCAAAAACCCAAAACTGACCCTGAACCCTAAAAATACACCTTTACCCAAAAACCCAAAACTGACCCTGAACCCTAAAAATACCCTTTTACCCAAAAACCCAAAACTGACCCTGAACCCTAAAAATACCCCTTTACCCAAAAACCCAAAACTGACCCTGAACCCTAAAAATACCCCTTTACCCAAAAACCCAAAACTGACCCTGAACCCTAAAAATACCCCTTTACCCAACCCCAAAACTGACCCTGAACCATAAAAATATCCCTTTACCCAAAAACCCAAAACTGACCCTGAACCCTAAAAATACCCCTTTACCCAAAAACCCCAAACTGACCCTGAACCCTAAAAATACCCCTTTACCCAAAAACCCCAAACTGACCCTGAACCCTAAAAATACCCCTTTACCCAAAAACCCAAACCTGGCCCTGAACCCTAAAAATACCCCTTTACCCAAAAACCCAAACTTATAAAATGTTTACTATAATAATATACTGACCAATACTTACGTTGTAAAGGTATTGCGTTGTAAAAGTATTGCGTTGTGAAAAAATGCGTTGTAATGGTAGTTCGTTGTAATGGTTCCTGCGTTGTAAAAGTTGCGTTGTAAAAGTAGTCCGTTGTAAAAGTTTCGTTGTAACGGTAACATACCGTAGCTGCATTATTGAACCTATTTTTTTTATTTTGGTCTTGATGCAAGGCATCTTGTCTAAGCTGTACAGCATCGCCAACAGCCAGTGGTGAAGCCAATAGGTCCCAAAGGCACACCTGTTGGCTATGCCAGTGCTTGTTTTTATTTAATGAAATAAGGCATTAAAAATAAAGCTGTCTTCCATCTACAGAGGGCTGTTCTATGCCTTGGAGCACTCTGAAGACAGCCTTAGATACCCGACAGAGAGAAGATTGGGCTTGTTTCAGACTGAATAGAGGAATACGTTCAACAATTGGTGGCAAAGACAATGCAGCATTTTGCTAGTCCTGTTATAAAATGCCTGGTACATTTTTTGCATTCGTTCATCTCATTACTCACATCAATCTGGTTGTTCATTGATGAATATACGTCCTACGTTGAATTTTATGTCATTGATCTATTCAGGAAATGTGGGTATCTACATCCACACAGTGGCACAATCAGTATCATACAAGTATCACTGTCTAACACACAAGTTCATATTGGTTACAGTCGAAGTCACAGATGTTGATGTTCTATCATAAGCTAGCCAGCAGCGAGCAGAGCTAATATAACATGTTGCACTTATAGTCGTCACACTATGCACTAGAGAGCTCAGTTGACTTGAGTAGGAAGGTTAGAGGCAGTGAACATCAAACTCTTTCAGAGAAGGAAGGCTGCATATGTCCCTATGGTGTATGCCACACAATTGTATAAATAAATATCGTCTAACATAAATACTATGGTCTAAATATTGTTTCGCAAAATATCAGCTCATTAAGCGTAGATTTTCTATTTTTAACTCCAATGGTGAGTTATTTTTGTAGATGATGTGCTGACAATGATATTATGGTACTAGCCAGTGCTTAATTTGTAAAATAATGAGTGCCCGGAGCCCAATACCAAGGCTACATAGTCTTGATTTAACCTCCTGCCTATTTAATCCACCACCAGACCCTCACTGCCCCTTTACCTCACTCTTGCATGTTCTTTTTCTTCCTTGCTTTCTTACTTTTTTACAGTTTCTCTATGTTTCTCTCTTCGTTCTGCTTTCTGTGTGTGTTTTTCTCTCTCTTGCTGTGGGTCAAAGTCTGTTGAGGAAAAAGGTGTGCCGGTCGCCCAAAATAAGTGCTGGTTGGCCGCACCTGCAACCACCGGCTCAATTTAAGCACTGGGTGCACACCATTAGTATTATTACTTTGCTAAGATAGTTTTGAATGGGAACATACATGTGCATGATGCTTATACAAATAGGAAGGATACAAAATCCTACCACCCTACCAAGTTCACTTACATACACACACAGAGAAAAATCACGAAGGTGGATTGTTTGATGTCTATATCCCTTCTATTCTGAGGTACCAGTATATTCCATGTGAGTCCTAGCATGTTGTGCTGCTTCATTGTGAATTCTACATGGGTGATTTTGTTTGTTAAGGTAAACAGATTACCCTAGTCATCACATGGGCCCACGTGGCTCCACATGGCTTCAGATGGCTTACAACATCCAGAATGTCATCAATCTTCACAGCAACTATTTCCCCTCCCTTCAAAGTTTCTAAACCCATTTTAAGAACATGATCCTTGGGAAACATCTGCACCTGGCATTATAACCTCACTATCTAAACGCATTCCCGTGCTCTCCACGTTCCTACTACTTCCTGTGTTTATTTTCCTTGCACTCTCCTCTCACTCTCTTCATCTATTTCCTTAGTCTGTAATTATTGTCTTGTCCTTGATGATGTCCTTTTCTATCTCCAATTGAACTATGATAGCTTCCTCCACCGACTTTACATTTAACCCTGCTAGACTCTATTTGCACCGAGCTCTGCAATTTGACCATATAATGAAATTATCAGCTGGTGCTTGTTTCTGCTCTATATTCATGTTTCTGTTGTTGATCACCTGCATGGCCAGTTTGATACATCTTACAGCCCCTATTCAATGCATCTTTAATTGTTCCTCCTTTTATCTGCGACATAATATGTGATCTTTGTTATTGCTCTGCAATCAACTTATAGGTACTTCTTTCACTTTGTACTATCTACATTTTATACTGTGCGTTTTGCCATGATCTAGTGCTATTATCGTTTTCACTTGTTTTCTAAGAACATCCCCATGTGACTCTTGAGCCTCCCCAATATTTAAAGTCAGTATCACACCATCTTTCTTTTCTGGAACCACAAATGAAATTCTCTCTCCCTCTCTCTCTCTCTCTCTCTATCTCTCTCTCTCTCTCTCTCTCTCTCTCTTTCTTTCCACATTAGGTATGCGTTTGTGGCTCTATTTTGGGTTATGGTGAAGGGCAATAAACTGAAATCGAACTCAAGGTAGAGTAGGTGTGACTGAGGTTTTGTCAAGTTTCTGACAAGTATCACTCACTAGCACAGAACCTCTGTAAATCTTGAGATAAAATTTGTATATAACTAACCGTTAATATATGATTGACTTTATTTTTTAAATATGAATTGCACAGAACTCTGTTTGCAGTATATAAGACAATAAATAAATAAGTAAATAAACAAATACAGCCAATTAATGCAGGGCTTCATGAGTTGGTCTAAGAAAATGCTTTATAGGGGAAATGAGTTGTGTAAAATAGCTGCAACAACAGTTGTATGTTAGAATATTTATACAATATTTCTGTCTAACATAGATTTTGTGCCCTAAGTATTGTTTACAAAAATAGTGTCCCTTTGGGTATAGGTTTTATAATATTATCTAGAGGTAGGCAATATAGTTGTAAATGATATTTAGCACACAATATTTGTGTCAGATGATATTCTGACAATGATATTCTGGCGCCAAACCTCGACATCTACATGATTCTGTAGGCCCGGATCCCAAGATGACCCCCAAAGCCAAAGGTATAATGCATAGAGGCACCGAGAAGACAGAGAATGGTATGCCACGAGAAACAACCTTTACAACGCAACTTTTACAACGCACTACCATTACAACTAAACTTTTACAACGCAACATCCATTACAACGCATGCAATTACAACGCAACCATTACAACGCATGACACTACAATGCACACCACTACAACGCATGTCATTACAACTCAGTCATTACAACGCATACCATTACAATGCATAACATTACCATCCAACACTTACCCTACTATTGCACCCCCTGGAGTTAGAATAGTAATTTTACCCCTACACTATCCAACACTTACCCTACTGTTGCACCCCCTGGAGTTAGAATAGTAATTTTTACCCCTACACTATCCAACACTTAACCTACTGTTGCACCCCCTGGAGTTAGAATAGTAATTTTTACCCCTACACTATGCAATACTTACCAAACATGCAATGTAATGTTATGCATTGTAATGGTATGCGTTGTAAAGGTATTATGCGTTGTAATAGAATGCATTGTAAATGTAGTTTTTAAAATTTCGTTGTAATGGCATGCGTTGTAATGGAATGCGTTGTAATGGATGTTGCGTTGTAAAAAATGTGTTGTAAAGGTATGCGTTGTAAAAGTGTGCGTTGTAACATCATACATCCGTATGCCTCACCATCACATTCTGCTCTCTTTTATGGTGGGCGTATGGTCCATGCAATGTCATGATGGAGAACGTAATTTAAGGGTAACTGTTGCAAGAGCAATTGCACATGATATCCAGGTAGGATTTCCACTGTATGTCTATTGCAGCAACAAGTAGTAATACTCCAGGAAAGAACACAGAGGTAAACACACATTACAACGCATTTTTTACAACGCACTACCATTACAACGGAACTTTTACAACGCAAATACCATTACAACGCATTTATTTACAACGCATGTTTTTACAACGCAGGTACTTTTACAACGCATACCATTACAACGTAAGTATTGGTAAGTATATAATTATATTTAAAATGTTATATGTTAGGTTTTTTTTAAAGGGGTATTTTTAGGGTTCAGGGTCAGTTTTAGGTTTTTGGGTAAAGGGGTATTTTTAGGGTTCAGGGTCAGTTTTGGGTTTTTGGGTAATGGGGTATTTTTAGGGTTCAGGGTCAGTTTTGGGTTTTTGGGTAAAGGGGTATTTTTAGGGTTCAGGGTCAGTTTTCAGTTTTTGGGTAAAGGGGTATTTTTAGGGTTCAGGGTCAGTTTTCAGTTTTTGGGTAAAGGGGTATTTTTAGGGTTCAGGGTCAGTTTTCAGTTTTTTGGTAAAGGGTTATTTTTAGGGTTCAGGGTCAGTTTTCAGTTTTTTGGGTAAAGGGGTATTTTTAGGGTTCAGGGTCAGTTTTCAGTTTTTGGGTAAAGGGGTATTTTTAGGGTTCAGGGTCAGTTTTCAGTTTTTGGGTAAAGGGGTATTTTTAGGGTTTAGGGTCAGTTTTCAGTTTTTGGGTAAAGGGGTATTTTTAGGGTTTAGGGTCAGTTTTGGGTTTTTGGGTAAAGGGGTATTTTTAGGGTTCAGGGTCAGTTTTCAGTTTTTTGGGTAAAGGGGTATTTTTAGGGTTCAGGGTCAGTTTTCAGTTTTTGGGTAAAGGGGTATTTTTAGGGTTCAGGGTCAGTTTTCAGTTTTTGGGTAAAGGGGTATTTTTAGGGTTTAGGGTCAGTTTTCAGTTTTTGGGTAAAGGGGTATTTTTAGGGTTTAGGGTCAGTTTTGGGTTTTTGGGTAAAGGGGTATTTTTAGGGTTCAGGGTCAGTTTTGGGTTTTTGGGTAAAGGGGTATTTTTAGGGTTCAGGGTCAGTTTTGGGTTTTTGGGTAAAGGGATACAGGGTAAAAATAAAATAAAATTAAATTTAAATTAAATTAATTAAATGAAATTAAATTAAATTAAATTAAATTAAATACAATTACATTACATTATATTAATTTTAAATAATATACAATTAAAAAAATATATATATACTTACCAATACTTACGTTGTAATGGTATGCGTTGTAAAGGTACCTGCGTTGTAAAAAAATGCGTTGTAAATACATGCGTGGTAATAGTATTGGCGTTGTAAAAGTCCCGTTGTAACGGTATGCGTTGTAAAAACATGCGTTTTAACGTCATATATCCAACACAGAGCTCCGTGAGAGAACACAGAGTGCCGCTCGTTAAGGAGTGTTGGACTTTGCGCTCTGTGTGTTTTGTGCTCGCTCGTTTGCTGCCAGGAGCCCCGTAGGGCACAGAAGCTGTTTGGAGGGTGAAAGGGCTGCAGGAGGACGGGACTGCGAGGCTCGTCAGGCTGTGCGTGTAACAGCCAGCACACCTGCCGCCTCTTCCCGTGTCTCCGCCCCCCCTGCCTGAGCCTTGAAAACTCCTCGCGGCCCCCGCTCCGCGGGAGCCGCTCGTTAAGGAGTGTTGGACTTTGCGCTCTGTGTGTTTTGTGCTCGCTCGTTTGCTGCCAGGAGCCCCGTAGGGCACAGAAGCTGTTTGGAGGGTGAAAGGGCTGCAGGAGGACGGGACTGCGAGGCTCGTCCGGCTGTGCGTGTAACAGCCAGCACACCTGCCGCCTCTTCCCGTGTCTCCGCCCCCCCTGCCTGAGCCTTGAAAACTCCTCGCGGCCCCCGCTCCGCGGGTGCCGCTCGTTAAGGAGTGTTGGACTTTGCGCTCTGTGTGTTTTGTGCTCGCTCGTTTGCTGCCAGGAGCCCCGTAGGGCACAGAAGCTGTTTGGAGGGTGAAAGGGCTGCAGGAGGACGGGACTGCGAGGCTCGTCAGGCTGTGCGTGTAACAGCCAGCACACCTGCCGCCTCTTCCCGTGTTTCCGCCCCCCTGCCTGAGCCTTGAAAACTCCTCGCGGCCCCCGCTCCGCGGGTGCCGCTCGTTAAGGAGTGTTGGACTTTGCGCTCTGTGTGTTTTGTGCTCGCTCGTTTGCTGCCAGGAGCCCCGTAGGGCACAGAAGCTGTTTGGAGGGTGAAAGGGCTGCAGGAGGACGGGACTGCGAGGCTCGTCAGGCTGTGCGTGTAACAGCCAGCACACCTGCCGCCTCTTCCCGTGTCTCCGCCCCCCCTGCCTGAGCCTTGAAAACTCCTCGCGGCCCCCGCTCCGCGGGAGCCGCTCGTTAAGGAGTGTTGGACTTTGCGCTCTGTGTGTTTTGTGCTCGCTCGTTTGCTGCCAGGAGCCCTGTAGGGCACAGAAGCTGTTTGGAGGGTGAAAGGGCTGCAGGAGGACGGGACTGCGAGGCTCGTCAGGCTGTGCGTGTAACAGCCAGCACACCTGCCGCCTCTTCCCGTGTTTCCGCCCCCCTGCCTGAGCCTTGAAAACTCCTCGCGGCCCCCGCTCCGCGGGTGCCGCTCGTTAAGGAGTGTTGGACTTTGCGCTCTGTGTGTTTTGTGCTCGCTCGTTTGCTGCCAGGAGCCCCGTAGGGCACAGAAGCTGTTTGGAGGGTGAAAGGGCTGCAGGAGGACGGGACTGCGAGGCTCGTCAGGCTGTGCGTGTAACAGCCAGCACACCTGCCGCCTCTTCCCGTGTCTCCGCCCCCCCTGCCTGAGCCTTGAAAACTCCTCGCGGCCCCCGCTCCGCGGGAGCCGCTCGTTAAGGAGTGTTGGACTTTGCGCTCTGTGTGTTTTGTGCTCGCTCGTTTGCTGCCAGGAGCCCCGTAGGGCACAGAAGCTGTTTGGAGGGTGAAAGGGCTGCAGGAGGACGGGACTGCGAGGCTCGTCAGGCTGTGCGTGTAACAGCCAGCACACCTGCCGCCTCTTCCCGTGTCTCCGCCCCCTAATTACAGCCCCATATGTATCTTGGATTCACAACGCGTTAGCGGGACGCGTGTGCGGGACATATCCCGGGACAAAGCCCGGACTAAGGGCGGACCCTCTGAGACCCTCCGAGAGCCGAGGAGACCGGACTGGGCATAGCCATTTATCTACATTTGTCTACAGGTACTGACAGTTTATTTATTTAATCATTGTATCACCTTCATCAATTGATATACTAACCGACCCCTGTTATTCATACATGGCAACTGTTAATGTTGAGCTGCATGTGCAGGACAAACAGGGTTTGTTGCTCAATGGGACTCTGGACAGTTACTTCTCCAAATCATCGCCTGATATCTCTAGGGAGATTGTTTTGGCGGAGCGGCGGGCAGACCGCCGACGTTCAGTGGAAAGTATGAAGAATGGGTCCGGTTTACCACCTTTATCTCCTGTGATTGGACCCCCTGCTAATGCAACTGGGATAATAGTCAACGAGTCGATCCCTTTATTAGATAGTATACTCCTGGATGTAAATACGGCTGTCCTTTCACCAGAAACCGTATCTAGAGCGGATATGATCGATCTGTCCGTAACATCTATTGGAAGTAGCTTAATGTCATCAAAGGGAGACGCTTTGTCACAATTGCATGCAGCCCGCAATAAGGCTAAAAAATTACCATCTACAGGGAAAATTTATGGTCCACCGCCGAACAAAAAACGACGGAAAAGGAGGGATCCATTGCAACCCAAATTGAGCTGTTCTGATTTTGGTAAAAAGTTGACCACAATTGCCAAGAATCCCTGTGTTGTTCAATCTGATTCCGAGAGGATTGATACCATACCTGCATCCCCACTCCCATTGAACACATCTGTAGATAAGGAGGACTGTATGGATACTAGTGCAAGAGGCGATGTTCATGTTGAGAATAAGGGTCCTGTATCCCTACTTGATATTGAGAATCTGATTAGATCATACTCTGCATCTATTCTGGAGAGGTTAATGGAGGTGGAGTGTAGATTGTCTAAAATTGAAAATGCATTGCCCAAAAAAGATCTTGTTGGCCATAAAGATGTTAACAACGTAGACAGTCAGACATCTAACTGTGCATCACAGGTTTTGTTATCTACTGTCCATCCTCCTCCACCTACTTCTCCTTATGTTGTTCCTACTCCTTCCTCAATTTTATCTGTACCCAAATCCTTGGGGAATACAGTATCAGCTATTGTTCATCACCATGCAGCTACTAAACCATCTCAAGCCAAAACTGGTGATCAACTGCTGGGTACTGTTGTTAGTAAAACCAGTGGTAATACATCTAAAAGTACTGGTAATGCAACCAATTTAGGTTTGTCAGATTTAACAAGGGAGGCGAGGGAAAGTAGACGCACCTGGGGGAAACCAAAAAGAGTTCCGTTGCCTGAACTTCCACCAGAGGCATTACCCTATGTGGTAGTCCTAACAGGTGTGCCGGTCCTTGAACAAAATAAGAGGGAGGGTTTTTTCCAACTAAAAAACTAAATAACGCATTGGTTGAGAACACATAGGCCTATTGCAAATTATATCAATGGGGAAATAGTTCATGTCCGACGCCTCGAATGGTTGGGAGGCAGAACTAAAGATATCGAAGGTGACATAGTGGTTGTTAATTTCAGGGATCCAAATGCTGTTCACTTTATATTGAATTGGCAGATGGGTAACTCTAATAATACTATAATCCCAAGACCTCTAACGTATTTCTATCCAAGGTCAGTGGTGTTCCCATCTCAGTTTCCCCCTTCTCACTGTATAACCCAAACCCAGCCACCTAATTATTCAATTGTACAGAATGTTGGGAGTATTCAATATGCTCAGTGCCCCCCGATTCAACAGAATATGAGAAATATGTCTTGTGTCCCTTGCCCTGTAACAGCCCCAGACCCCTTGGGATGGAACTTTGTCCCAGTTAGACATCAAAACTTCCAAAACGCTCAAGATAGAAGGATGGATTATCTAAAACCCTTCACACCACTTGAAACGTCAAATCGATTTGATGTTTTCAGTGGTCTTGATAACTGCGATTGAAGTTTTTTGAGTGGGGGGGATGAGGGAAGAGACATAAGGAACCTCACTGCTATGGGAGTTGTAACTGAGTGTAATTTATTGCCAACTGCTGTACTTCGATCTCTGGCAGAAAATGTAATATGTAACGATAACATTCCTGAAGAACTGTTAGAACCAACATGTACTTTAAGACACTTACCTTCTGAGGGAATACCCTTGGCAACCGAACAAGTGATATATGCTGGTGATGAGATGCCAAGGGTTAACACTGTTATGTCTTCTGTACTAGGGGCTACGGTTAAGCTGGTTAGTTGGAATGTAGCCGGGGTTGCCAGCAATTTGAGGGATCCTGAGTGGGCTGTTTTTATGGAATCTTTTGACTTTTGCTTACTTCAGGAGACATGGGCAGTTGATACTCCCCATAGGGTGGGCTACAAGACTTTTGGTATTGGAGCAATCCCATCTAGGAGTGGTAGGTCATCTGGGGGTCTCTTGATCTGGGCAAAAATCAACCAAAGGGTTAACATTGAGGTGATAGACACAAATTCTTTAGATATCCTAGCATTAAAAATAACAACCTCCAATGGGAATAAATTATTCCTAATAAATATTTATAATAGGCCAACCCCCTCATCAAAGGAATCTCCGACTGTTCTTAAATTGGATTGCTTTCTGAGAGGGTTGGACCCTGGGGAGGATTTTGTCATCTTGGCTGGGGATCTGAATTGTAACTACGAACCTGTTTTGGGTATAAGTGAGATTTTCGAGGAGGAAGAGCAGGCAAATAACATCCCCCTCCTCGGGAACATCAAATCGGTGAAATGTTCCACTCTGGCTCTCCAACTGATCAAATTATGTACAGAGCATCACCTTAGGGATTGTAACGGTCGGTTACCGTCTGACACCTTAAAAAAACCAACCTTTGGTAGGAATACATATAGGAGTAACTTGGATTTTGTGATGGTTTCTATCCCCCTTTGGTCGTATCTTATAGATCTTGAAATAATGGAAAGGGCCAAAAGTGACCACTTTCCATTAAACTTGTCATTAAATGCTGTATTATTTAGCGATCCTTTTTTACCACTCCCCTCCGAGGAAAGCGTTGGAGATGGTAATGATATTCATATTAGTAATAACAGGAGATCGCTAAAATGGCCATTTATTTTGGATCGTGGCGATATTCTCAGCGAAATATACTCACTTTTTGCTGGGACTTTTGCTACATACCTAAGTTTAACTCCAGAGGAGGAAGCAAAAACTCCTTTTCTGACCATACATCAGGAGTTCTTTCTAAAATTAAAATTACTGGTAACCAAAATGCCTAAAAAACTTCAGCAGACGACTCAGAATCTGTCTCACAGTAAGCCGTGGTATGACAGATCCTGTAGAGAGTCCAAAAGGGAACTGTTAAATGCTATCAAATCCAGGTCGCAATTAGATGTAAAAATAGCAAGAAGCAACTACAAAACTGCCCAAAGGACATCAAAAATTGCGTGGGAGGAAGAGAAGTGGGCTGAATTGTTGTCAGCTGCAAAATCACACGATACAGTGGTCTTCTGGAAGTTGATAGCAAATGGGAATAAAGTAGGTAGGGTGGTCAAAGATACTTTTTTAGACGAGCAAACCTGGGTAACCCATTTTACCAATTTGTACAGGAAATATGATGACCCTTATATAACATCCAATGCAGCAAGTTTAGAAATTCCAGCAGATCCGCTTGTTTTTACCCTGGGAGAAACAGAGCTGGCTATAAGCCAAGTAAAAACTGGGAAAGCCCCAGGTTTGGATAAAATCCCCGGGGATCTTTACAAGCATGACTTGAAAATATGGGCACCATACATCAATCATCTATGCAACAAACTGTCTCAAAGCTTAGATTTTCCTGAAAGCTGGAAAGGAGCTGAAATTGTTTTAATATATAAAAAAGGAGACAGCAAGGATCCCTGTAATTATCGTCCGATAAGCTTAATGGACATCCTTCAGAAAATTTACTCACGTCATATTTTAGTAAGAGTGAGTAATTGGTTGGATGAAAACTTATTTTTGACTAAATTTCAAGCCGGGTTCAGAACAAAAGTCAGCACTATAGATCAGTGCTTTAGATTCTGCTGCCTCTATTGGAAGTACGTAAAGATAAAGAAGGCCCACTTATATGTTGCCTTTGTTGATTTAAGGGCAGCATTTGATCTGGTCCCACGTGATCTTCTGTGGAAGTCGTTGAGTGCAGCGGGTATGCCAAACAATATAGTAGCACAGATTATAAAATTACACGATGGGAACTTTGCGAGAATTAGATGGGGACAAAATGGCGAATTATCACGGAAAATTCCAATTGAGCGTGGAGTTCGCCAAGGATGCGTCCTGGCCCCCACTCTTTTCTCTATTTTCGTGAATGATATTCCCTCATATTTAGAAAGATGCAAACATGATGCACCTAAATTGAATGGCGAGAGGGTAGCATCTCTATTGTTTGCTGACGATACTATTCTGATATCCCAAACAAAAAACGGCTTGCAGACTTTATTGAATACTTTTAACGATTATTGTAGTCAAAAGGGGCTAGAGATTAACGTAAAGAAAACGAAATACATGGCCCTTAATCCAACCAAACCAGACAAGGGTTGTCTAACTTTAAATGGGATAAAGTTGGAATCAGTGCCTCACTTTTCTTATTTAGGGGTGACGCTAGATTGCAACTTTACCTGGAAAGCTCAATTGGAAAAAAGCAAATTGCTATATGCTCAGAATGTCAAACCAATACTTAGAGAGCAAAGCTTAAGCACCAGTAAAGCGGTGCGTCCAGTTATGGAACTTTTTAAATGTAAGGTTCAATCATCAGTGCTATATGGTGCTGAACTGTGGGGGCCAGGGTCCAAGGAGACCTTTAGTATCAACGATAACAACTTTATGCGAAGTTTGGTAAGAGTCCCGCGAGGAACCCCATTAGTACCTCTGCAATTGGACCTTGATCTTAAAAGAACAGATCATCACGTTCTAATTAGACCGCTTATGCTCTGGGTAAGATTGTGGCACGTTCCTGAGCTTCAAGCATATAGAGAAGGGCTGATAGAGATTATGGCGTTGGACAGTCACAAAAAAATCCTATGGCTCACACATGTTAGGACTTGGCTCAACATCATAGGCCTGAAACATTTTTGGGAGCATCCTGAGCTGTTACCACCCAATCCCAAATTAGCCCTGAAAAAAGCTTTTTGGTCCTATATAGCCAATATGATTGTAAACACAAATACTTGTACTAATGGCTCATTAGTTTCAAAATTTTTAAGCTTTAAGGACGAACCTTTATATGAGCCCTTTATGGACGAAATAGAGCCTCCACTTGCCAAAACACTATTTCTAAAGTTTAGATATGGCAATCTTTTATTAAAATCAACTTTGGCTCGTTGGGCAAGGAGTCGTGATCCATCCGCTGAGGTATTGGACGAAGCTTGCTCACTTTGTGAAAATAATCAAACAGAGAATGAGCTGCACATTCTTTTCTTCTGTCCTATCTACGCCCATGAAAGAAAAAGATGGATTAAACCAATATGCCTATTATTGGGGTTAAGGTCCTGCCCTCAGGCATTGAGAATTTTGACTACAAACACTTCACAACAGATAGTTTTTAGTGTTAGTAGATTTTTACTTTCTATTTGCTACTGTAGGAAGAAACTGGGCCATCAGCTGTGAATCGAGTTCCCGACAGCCTTGACTTTGATGTAAGAGTTGAATTTGTCATATTGGCACAAATAGCACTATTTAACTGAATTTGCTCATAGAATTATTGAGGTGTCCTCCTGTCTCATATGATTTTTATTGTTATGCTCCAAGTGTTTTCCAATATGTGTTGCATAGTTATATAGAATGTATTTTATATAACTTTTATCAATTGTAATGTTTAAACTGTTCTTTTATGGCGTAAAGCCGAAATAAAGATTTGAAATGAAATGAACACAGAGTGTAGAGAACCCTCTGAGCAGAATGCTAAGCCAGAGGAAGAGCTCACTCTGCACAGAGGTACACACCTACAGCACCTCCCCCTCTTTGAAAAATGACGATAAATGTTATAGAAAGGTGCACGAAAATCCTAAGCCAAATTCACATCAATTAAACTTCATGCAACATAGTACATTTTGAATTTTACTGGCAGGCCCACATTGCGTGAACCTCTGTAAGAGTGGACACAAACCCTTTGACCCATCTGTTAATCCACACCAGACCCAGCTTGACCTTTAAGGGCCTCCTAGATGAGAGTGTTTCTGAGTAACACTGGTGGAATACAAATATCATCTCGCAATAATACACCATCTACCAGAGAAAGGTGCTCAGACACTTGTGCATACGGTCTCAGCGAGTCTTCAACATTTCTCTCTCTAGGCCACTCATTCTTCATATAGGTGCAAATAGTTTGCAGAATAGGATCCTGTATGCCAGTATCTAACCAGACTTGGTGTGTGATTGGGCCAGAATTATCCAGAATGTCATCAACCAGCGTAGCTACACACTACTCTTCATGAACATAGTCCATGCAACCATCATCCGCAGACAACCTAGAAAAGTAGTCTGTTGGTACATTCTTTCTACCAAGAATGTACTGTAAAGTGAAATTGAGCTCCTGCAATTTGGACAGCAACCTTACAAGGCATGCGGGAGCCTTCCCGGACCCGTTTCTATTGAATAAATGCAACAATGGTTTATGACCTGAATACTTATCAAAATGAGTACCCCAAATAAAAGATTTAAATCTCTCAACTGCCCAGGAACATGCCAACACATCACGCTCAATTGTACAGTGATTTGACTCAGTAGTACTGAGAGAGCATGAGGCAAAAGCGATAGTGTACTCCCTGTTCTGGACGAATAGGGAAAAACAACCCCCAGACCAACCTGACTAGCATCAACTGTAATAATGCATCTTCTGCCAACCACAGATGGATGTAACGCAGGGGCAGAGACCAGAGTTTTTTTTTACCATTTGGAAAGCTTCTTGATCTTCCTCTGACCAAATATACTTGACACCCTTTTCAAGTAGATTTCTCAAAGGGTGAACAATATATTAGGGGAGAGCAGTAAACTCCGCTCCGCCGGCAGAGTTTGCAGAGTTTTGACACTCCACGCGCCAATTGGAGCTCAGAGTTCGGCAAAAACTCTGCCAACCACCGGTAGAGCAGAGCTTACCGGTGCGCTCACCCCTACAAACGTCTAAGGGGTTAGTACTGTAGGACACACCTTCATGAGGAAGCCCATCAGAGGAGCTACGGCCAATCAGGCAGAGCGTGTGCAGATTCCCTATACTGACAGGTCCTGTTAGCATGCAGAGCTTACGTGTCACTGTAGATTTTTAGATTGAGTCACTGCAACCACTCCTCGTCAACAAGGAGTTGCTGTAATGTATCTGTCTTTTCTCTTTCTTTGGGTGGTTCTGAAGACCTTATCAGCTTTTATTGCACTCGGACCGAATGCAGTCCCCAGACTCACCATGCGGGATCCAAGTCCTGCTGCTATTAGGCAGGAGAGAAACACACCCCTCCTAAAGAAACCCCTAATCATTTATTAGTGTAACTGACCGCCTGCACTTCCAAACCTCATGCTGTAATGTTTCCACCAAATATTTCTCCCCCCATATTTTCCATACTAATCCACATAAGATTTAATATTAAATATATTTCGTTTATTGGTATTACTTCATCTCTACCCATCTGTCCAACTATTCACAATATGCAAGGGGTGATATTTAATATGGGTTTGTTGCTATTGTGGAATTTGATCTGAACAGGATATTGATATTGATATTTGGCAGTTATGTAGGGCAGGTCATTTTATCGAAGTGCTTACCGTAGTATGGGGAGGAGTGTTCCAAAAACTTAGATTTTCTTTGCAGGCCATACTTGTACGTATAATGTGTGTTGATGTGTGTGAAACAGGATGTTTTTTAGAGATGCCTTCTATACTATGTATGCCACGTTTACATTATTTTCCTACTTTAAAAATAAACGAAAAATAAATGCAAAGTTATATATTTGCCCTCATTCTTACTAAAAAGTGGAATTACCCCAGCCAACACCAAATGGATGGAAAATGGTAATTCACTGGTATTTGGGTTTCATTTCCTTAAGTAAAACAGTTGTCCTTCTTTTGTAAGCAAATGCTCACTGATGTCAGTTTTAAATAGCTGACTTGAGTCCCTTTGCCTGTCTTTCCAAGGAACTAATTTCTAGGTACATTCAGCAAGGCATAGCTGGCATGTTTTCTTTGCGCATGTAAGTGATTTTTCTGTTTGCACTCACCTAATGTGTGACATTGACATGCCTCACATATGACCCTTTAATGGGTGCTCAGAACTTCTAAGGCAGTGGTCTGTCTCCCTTCGAGCTTGTTGCTGGCCAGAGAATGGCTGTCAGAAAGAGGAAAATAAAACCTTTCCTTTTGTTTAGAGGGGAGCTGTGCGTACACAGTCCATGCTGTAAGTAATTGCGCAAGGATGAAAACAAGGCTGTTGCTTCCCGAAATGCTTAAAGTTGTAAAATTTCTTCAAGAACTGGCCCCTTCTATTGAACGCGACAAAGCATCTGCATTCTTTGTGCAGATCAAGGAGGCAAAGTTATTACGAAATCAAATTCTTCAACAAACAATGTCCATTTTAATAGCCTTGGTGACAGGTCTCAAACACACCATATAAACTGGAGAATTGTAGTGCCTCAGTCTTCAAAGGATAACCAAATAGGTAGAAGGTGTTTTATCCACTATAATTTTGCTCTGCTAGGAAGAGCCTTTTGGATAGATAAGCTACCAAATGTAATTGCCCAATTTCCTGACCTTGTGGGCATAGCGTGGCTCCCATGGCTGTTTCCAGAGAGTCAACTTCAGCAATAAATGGCCTACTTATATCTGGGTAAGCTATAATGGATGCAGTGGTGAATGTCCTTTTAAGTCTTGAAATACCCTTTCTGTTTCATCTCACCGTACACATTTGAGACTTTTATAAAGTAGTTTCTGTGCTGGTGTTAATTTAGTTGAGAAGTGGTTGATAAAGTGCCTTTAGAAATTAGTGAAACCTTAGAGTCATTGTCTGTCCTTGATGATACCTTGAATTTTTCATTCTGCCTTTGTAATGCCCTGTGGTGAGAGAATAAATTCCATCCTTGAAATGTGAAACTCACAGTGAGAAAACTTGCAGAATAAACCCGGCTGAGAAATACTGGTAAGGATGATCTTAGCATGATTATCATGCTCATTGAATGAATAGCAGTATATAAGAATGTCATCAATTTAGACTGTGACAAATCCATCCAAAAAACTCTTGTGGGACATCATGTGAAAAGTCATCTCCCACTCATTTCTAGATTGAATCCTGAATAAGTGATAGGCCCCTTGCAAATATAGCTTTGTATAAAGGGTAGCTGAGTTCACTTGGCCAAGTAAGACTGGATGAGCATAAGAGGGTTCCTATTCTTTACCATGATGTTGTTTAGAGGTCTGTTTTCTGTGCATGTTTGTTGCTCTCCGTTATTTTCCAGAACAAAAAATAGTTTTGATTCTGCTAGCGACTTCAAAGGCCCGATGTAACCATTGTGTAATGTAGGTATTCCCATACACGTCCATTTTCTTTTTCTGTTAGGTTATGTATTCTGCTGCAGGGACTCAACACCCAGTATCAAGACAAGCTGACAATCGTAAATATGATGAGGTGATGTTTCCCCACTTTTTCACACAAACAAACTTCATACTTTGCATATTCTTTGGGTTGCATTGTATCTTTTTCTGCAGTTGTAGCTATTAGATGTTGCTTTAAGATCTCCCTTTGATTCCTGATTCGGCAATAAACAAGAGTGATCACGTTATTCAGAGCTATAATTCATGTTGCTAGCTGTCCAGTCTTTCCTAGGATTGTGCAAAGTGAGGCAGGGCATTCCCAGGATTAGTCCAATTGTAAAATAGGGTTATGGGAGTTTACTAATGGTACCACCCAAGTTGAGGCATCTGCACAGATATGAAATAAGAACGTCTTTCTTAGATTGTGCCTTTTTATCATAAAGTGGAGCTGTACCTGTGTAAAAAAACACTTGAATTCATGCTCGGTCGCCCATAAATCTTTCTGGGGGCATAAAGGAACTACTGTACGCATCATAATGGACAGTGGTGATGTCTGTAGTGGAGGATTACCTAAGGCTGCTCCTCTACCAGTATTACCAGTCGAACCATTTGTGATAAGCTTTAACACTTTGCGTTTGGGGTACCTGACTAGCTATTTCAGTGGTCTCCAATCTAGCTGCAGACAAGTCCATTTGCATGGCAGCCGGTATCATACATACATCTTTCATGGATGACATTTTAAAGACCTACATGCAGTGTTTGGTGGCTTAATATAAACGAAGTCTGCAGACCCTAGCTTCTGATGAGACAAATAAAATATTTCAAAAGCAATGCAAGACCATTTAAAACACCAACACAATCACTTGTACAAAAAACATAAAAAAAAGTTTAATTATGTATGATATCACTAATGACATCATCTGCATCACTGCTATTCACATTACTCAATACAATTTTACATCATATAAAAAAAGTTAGTTGGTAGTATTGGGCCTATACAGCACATAATTACTGTGTGCATATGTGTGGGCGCACAGAATGGAAATATTGTAGGCCCTGGATCCAGGTCTGCTTCTGCATTGCAAAAGTTATATAGTGCATGGTTTACCTACCACAAAAAAGCATGGGTGCAGTGTTTACTCCGTGGAAAACAAGATAAAGGTTGGGAACACCTGATATGGGATACAGAGGTACGTTTCAAAGTAGGTTTTGGATTAAAGAGAAAGGCTGTTGCCAAATATCTGTCAGAAAAATGAAAACTTCTGTTAACAATTCGATTATGACCTACAGATGGGTACACGCACAATTTAAATATATCTCATACAGTGCTGTAGACTATGTAGAGTAGATGTTTATAATGTGCGGTGGAAGTTTATTTCTAGAACTTCACTGATGATTCTGAAGATTTGCACATTGCTAAATAATGCACAGTGTAGGGCTGATCCATTTATTCAAGTGGTAACTGTGTATGTGTCTCTAAGGGTGCACGCATTACTGCACATTTCAGTAATGTGCCTAGTGTATGTTATTACACTATGGAGTAGTATTCATACGACCGGGGTAAATATGCCTTATCTGTGACTAATGTGTACCTTTCAACCTCCCGACTCATAAGTGCATATCATGTGAGGTGATTAAGATAGTTTATCACATAAAGGTGCTCCCACAACCTTGTGGCCTGCTCGTGAGCAGCCACCAACTGAAGGTCAGCTTTCCCCCATTTGATAACATTGGGCCGCAGCACTCTACACCCAGCTGCCCTAGTGCCGCTGAGGATGTTCTGAGAGTGCATCCTCGACCCTGGGGGAACCCTGGTTCTAACCCCAGAATACAAACTACCACAAATAAGTAATTACCTGTAAACCGATACCTCCATTCCCTCCCATAGGATTGCATTGACTGCTTTTCCCTGAAAATTCTTTTAAGTGTGGAGTTGGTTTGTATGAAACATTGAAAAACTGCAAATGTACTAAAAGTGAATTACTTACATTTTGTCTAAAAAATGTCTCAGTGTGATATCCAGGCATATCTCACTGATTAGCAAAAGTAACTAAAAATTAATCCAAAAAGTAGCGTACAAAGACATCTGTAAAGAAACTGAAAAGTAATTTTGAAACATTGACTTACCTGTAATTCAACTAACTGCATTTGAACCTGCATTCAACTGTAAAACAAAGTTTTATTTCACTTACCTGCACCAGGCTTGGCTTGGTTTTAGAAATAAAATAACTCAATATTTTTTATACAAACAAGTAGGTCTGAGTTCAGTCTTTGAGTGTGTAACATCATTTGCTGCATGAGT
This sequence comes from Lissotriton helveticus, assembly GCF_964261635.1. Classification (NCBI taxonomy): domain Eukaryota; kingdom Metazoa; phylum Chordata; class Amphibia; order Caudata; family Salamandridae; genus Lissotriton; species Lissotriton helveticus. The sequence goes on along the minus strand of NC_136067.1, from coordinate 1,594,022,372 downwards.
GTGTACAACAAATGCTTAACACTACCCTCTAATAAAGCCTTACTGCTCGCCCACACTACCACAAATAGAGAGTAAGGTGCTATCTACGTTTACCTCTGCCTACCTTTGGGGTTCCACTGGACTCTATAGCTCATTTTGGGATAGTATACACAGATCCAGCTTCTTATCCCTCATATTCCCTGTTTTATTTACAGGCATTGCATTCCCCATTGGGTAAAAATCCCTTCAGTTCTGATAATAAAGTGGAATGTGATAGGAAATACCATTCTTAGTGTGGTAGCAAAACTGTACCCCAAATTTTAAACACTCCAAAATGTACCTAATTCGGTTCCCCCACAGATTACTGGACTGAAGATGGCAGTAAACCTCAATTTGATGAGGCAATATGTCCCCACACTAAAACAGCTCTCCAAACATGAAGTTAGCAGAGTAATACACCTCAGTAAGTAAATGAACCACACTCAATAACTGAATTGTAGATCAGTAAAAGTGAAAGAGTTTTAATTTAACATTTCAATAGAAGCGATACAGAGCAAATGCCATGAAGGATTTCACTTGCAGAGTTATACAGAGTATGTCAAAATAAGAAAATATTCCAAGTCCCACATAAATAGCAAACTCAGAAAGAAATTGGGCAGCATACAGAGAAGAATAAGAAAGTTTTCTGGCTCACTCCCAAATCAAGGTTTTCTATACAAAACTCTTGCATAGAATATTAGCATTACTGCAAATTCATTGTGGTGTGAATAAAAGTATAATTTCTTTAGCAAATCAGATCACAAGAAAAAAATATTCATTGTTACCTTAACACATTAGCGCTATCACAAATTCTTTGAATAATTATTCAACACCTTCTATTCTCATGTCACATGAAGATGTTCGAACAAATATGACACATTTCAACAATAAAACTTTCTCTGAATGAATAAGATTAGTGAAGAAATGGATAACATGGATAATAGTTGCAATCTTACATCTGCACTATAGAAGATTCAATACTAGCAGAACAACTATTGCAGTGGAAATAAACTATTACAACGTCAGCTTGACTGCGTTCTGCGAAGCCTGTGGGGGGATTAGATATGTGTAGGGGTAAGCAGTAGTGAGTGACAGATATGACAGCCATCTTTTTCAAAATTGAAGGTTTACACAGAAATTTGTCCTAACTAAAACACATTAATAACTTCACTTCTATACACCATAAGAAATTCTTTTCAATTTCAATTTATTTTAATTCAGTCTAAATATGTAGAATCATGTGCAAAAATGTGAGGTATTCACAATTTTTGATGCACAAAAATCTCAACCCAAAAAATCATTCCACAGTAGTGCACTCAAAATTAACGACAGGTATAGTCAGTCCTTAAGAGACACATTGGTGTGCAGCGATATCACACAAAAGAAAAACACATCATTGTTGGGAATGAAGGGATTTTTCCCTGTGTGGTAAATGCAAAGCCTGTAAAGACCGGACAGGAGGAGTGTTAAGGAATATTAGGTCCCTTTTAGAACTGGCAGCAAGGAGACTGCCAGGAAATGGAATATCTGGCTGTGATTTTTTGAGCTTTTGTTGCCCAGGGCCTTTCTGGTAACTGCCTTCTCCCCCCCCCCCCCCCAGGCAGCACAACATCTGAACATGGGAGTCTCCCCTTTCCTCTGATGCATCTTTCAAACAGACCCCTACTTCTGGATAGTGGGTGCACTGCAGTCCTCAATTAGGGATTCCATTAGACATTTTCAAGAGAGATAAGTCCCTTTGCATGGGTCCACTGCTCCCAGCGGCCAAAAAATAATTTAATGATTTTCCCCTCCCTAGCAGAGGCCGCTCAGGCCGCCCCTGAGGGTCTTCTCCCCCAGAGAGCAGAGAATTCAGCGGAGATTTATTTTATACTTCTGCTGCCTGGGGCCTTTCTGGTGCTCCTGTGTGCAGCAGAGTAAAAAAAAGACGCACAATATATGTGGCAATGAGAGGAAGTAAAGGCTCACCCATGCCACACAATATATGCTGTGCTGGGAGAAAGTAAAATGTGAAGGTCATAGCAACTGCTCAATGGCTAAAGTGAGCTGACACATTGTCCTATGCTGTGGTTGGTGGAAGTAACATGTAAATGGCTGAATAAGTGATCAGTTGCTGAAGTGGGCTCACCCATTGCTCCACAATATATGTTGTGCTCAGTGAACGTAAAATGTGGATGGCATAATAGCTGATCTATGACTGAAATGGGCTCACCCATTGCCCCATAATGTATGATGTGCTGGGTGGAAGTAAAATGTGAATGACACAATAAATGACCAATGGCTGAAGTGGACTCACGTATTTCCCCATGATGTATGTTTCATCTGCACCACCAGAACAGTGGGTAGAATTATAATGAGAATGTCACAATAACGGGTCAATGGGTGAAGTGGACAGGCACAGTCCCCTATGCTGTACTGAGTGGAAGTAAAATGTGAATGGCACAATAACTGATTAGTGGCTGAAGTGGGGTGACACACTGCCCTATGTTAGGTTGGGCAGAAACAAAATATGAATGGCTGAATAACTGATCAGTGGCTGAGGTGGGCTGAGCCATTGCTCAATGATGTATGTTGTGGTGGGCAGAAGTAAAATTTGAATGGCACAATACCTGATCAGTAACTGAAGAGGGCTGACAAAATACAGTATGCTGAGGAGGGTGAAAGCAGAGGGGCAACTAGAGTACATAGTTAACTTTATTGTGAGTCACCTACTTTCTGCTCTTTCACAAGGAGCATGTTGTTTTACAAAGAAGCGTCCCCTAGCATCAGGGACACATTTGGCATAAAGTGCATTTGCTTTACTGGGTGTGTTGCAACTTGAAGTATTTTGTTCATTCTTTTTCTCTTTTAACTTTTTTTAGAGAAGTTCTTTGCATCACAGTATGGAGGCAGGTACGTTTTTTTCCTTTTTGAATTGTTGGGATCATGCTTTACTACACTCCCTCTCAGCTTTGCATTCTATTCTTTTGGTTCGTAGCACATACAACATTCATATCTATAAGTATCGATGCATTCTACCTAGGCCAGATAGGTTTAGATAGAAAACAGAGAAGGCATCTCGATGGATGATTGTTTTCCCGTTTAACTCAAATAATGGAGGAAAGCTCTGAGGCAGGGTCTGATACTAAGACAGCATCAGAGGGAGAGGGTCAGGAAGCAGAATCTGGGAGTGATTTTTAAGTTGGAGTTTCTTCTGAAGATGGCTCTTCTTTCAGTGATACTGTGAAACATGGCTGTCATCATGTCCCTTCAAAAGCACAATCTGCGCAGCAGAGAACCACTGATAGGGTAGATCAATTCAGGGTGTAACATGGTGCTGCGCCAAGAACAGGCAGTGTCCTCGCTTTGCAGTCCCCTAATTTAGTTCAGGCACAAATCCTCCATTTGTTGGATGTAAAGTCCATACTGCAATTGTTTTGCCTAGTAGCAATTTCCTTTTGCCTATTGGCTGCTTCCATCTTTTTCTAAATGAAGACTTCAGTGAGGAAATTGTGCACCAAAGAAATGGTTTTAATTGGATTAACTCATCACTTATTGATGTCATCCAAGTGTGGAAACAGTCAGAATCCTCTGTGGTATCCCCAGTTAGGACTGGGGTATGGTCCTGGGCGATTTTGGACAACTTGGGGTTGGAGGCTAACTAGGGCCACTTACGCCTAGGCTGTGCAGCGGCAGCCTTCTTGGCTATGTGGGTGGTTTTTGGCATTGTGATATTCAGAGGAATACAATCATGGTCTTACCACGTCTGGGGGATGAGAGAGTCTGCTGAGAGGAGGGAGAAATTAGTACAGACCCCATCCAATGTATGCTCTGCCCGATATGTCGGAGCCTGACTAATTGGCGTAGTCCGAGGGAGTTGGTTATTTCTAGGAAGGTAGCCACCCCAGGGTCGTTACAGCATTCCAGGTGGAGATTAAAATCTCCAAGGATTGTGAAATTAGTGTATATGAGCAGGGAGGGGCTAAGCGTTTTACCTAGAGAATCTAGGAACGTAACACTAGAGCCAGGTGGACGATAAACAAGTGTCCCAGTAAAGGAGAGGGAAGCGTTTATTGTAAAGCAGAAGCCGAGGCTTTCTGCTCCCTTAAGAGAGTGGAGATCGTAATTTTTGCATTGTAGCGAATCACGCTAGATAATAGGCAGCCCCCCTCCTCTATCTGCTCCTCTATCCGTCCTGAAAATTGTGTAGTTGGGAGGATGTGCATCTAAAATGTCTGGATTGCACCACTCATTTAGCCTGTTTTCAGATATGAAAAGGTAGTCAAGTTCCTTTTCTAAGATTAACTCTCTAATGTCAAGTGCTTGTTTAACTATGGAATGTGCATTAATTAGTAGAGACTTTCTTTCCTGCCAATTTATACTCTGAGTCAATAAAGGGTAGCTCAGCTAGGCACCCAAGGCAGGTGACAGGGCCCATGATAGTAACTACTTCTATATGGCCACCACAATTACAGTTAATGTTCAATTTCCTTAACGTGGTAGGCGAGAGCGGAGTGCCTGGCTGGAAACTGGCAGCATGCCTGCTGCTGGCCGCTGTAAAGTCGCGGACGGGCGCCAAAGGGCTTGCCTTTGGAGTGCCGTCTGCACTCTTGCTGCGCACGTCCGCTGCGCGCGTCCACTGTGCGTCTGCTACACGTCCGGTGCAGCATTCTGTTTAAATACTTTTGAAGAGCCCGCCACCAGCCCGACTGCCAGCCGGAAGTGGGGGTGGCCTCAGTGGGTGGGAACTACGTTGCCCAGCGTTTCTCAATACAATCGGCAACAAAGATGTCGCGATGGACCGGAATCGCTGAGTTGACAGAGTGCAAAAAAGCAATGAGCAGTGTACAGAAGCTTAAAAAGTAAGGTGTCCAAACTGTACACTATAATATACAACAAATATAAACTTTTTAAACATCTATGCACCATATTTCTGGCACCATGTGGTGCCTGCCACACAATACATGGATGTTTGGGGGCACATAGCCGAGGCCTCTAAGGTATGAGGGCCCTTAGCACAGTCCATCTCCAACAGCCTTTTTATAGCGGTCGGACCGCCATATAAGGGCTGTGAGAAATGTGTACTGTAATACCCACAACGGTGCCTGAGCAGGCACCGCCTCCATTTAAGGGATTACAATCTGCCCTCCACCCGACGGGCTCCTTGAGCCTGATGGAGGCAGAGCGGATTCCTCCCACAGGCATTGGTCGGACCGCCAGTATCATAATACTGCAGTTGGACTGATGCCTCAGATGTCGGGTGGAACGCTACCGACGAGCTGTTGGAGGGCCTTCCACCCGACATCATAATGGGGCCCTCTGTACCTCTGCCTGTCTCTAGAATACACGTCTGGGTTGGCTGACAGTTGGGCTCTTGTGCATTCACTCTAGACAGTCACACAAAGGGAGCTGAGGTGTGCCTTGCATATCCTGATGGGCCTTCACCAGGCTGATGTGCCTTCTTGAGTAGTGGGAGGAGTTCTCACTGACACCTGAATAGGGCTGTGCCTGTCCTTTTACAAAGCTGCCTCCACTCCCCTGTAGTGTGCCTGGAGCCAGGTTAGGGAAAGGCAGGGTCTTGTGCACTACAAAGACTTGCCTTTCAAGTTTGCCTATTTCAAATGCAGAAAGGGGTATTAGTATTGGACCTCTGACACCCCAAATTCAGAACTCTGGGCTGAAGACACATTGTTAGGAAGTAGAGCTGGATGCTGTAGGAGGGCCCTCCACTTTGTCTGTTGCTTTGTTGTGCTGGCCTGCTGCTTGCTGTTTTTATCACTGGATTGAAAGGACTAGACTTTGCTTTCTGTATCCTGCTGCCAAGGTTCTCCAAAGTCTTGAGTTGAGCTTGCCTCCTGTTAAGAAGTCTCAGGGCAATCAAAGACTTCACCTGCCAGTGCCTGGGCTCTTCTGCTGAGAGTTCTGACTTGCCAAGTGGTGTCAAATCGAGTGACTGTGCCCTTGGAAGTGCAACATGGTGTTCATAAGGAGAAAATCTATGCATCAAATTCCAGCACATGTTTTGTTCATGCATCACTGCAAAAGACCTACCCATCGCCCCTGCCTGCCCCAAAGTGTGGTTGCCACTCAAGGCATCGACTGTGGCTTTCACCTCAGGACCCAGCTCGCCTTCGCAGCACGTCAAAAGAATTGCTGCAACGTGAGTTCCTGGCACCATGTCACTGACATCAGTGATACCTGTTCTGACTGCGACGCAACACCTGCTTTGTAGCTGTGGAATTGACGCAGCACCTGCTTTGCCGCTGTTGCATCAAAGCAGCACATTTGCATTTTTGACGGATCGTACAAGGGTGCCGATTCTTCATCAACACAGCAGTAAGTTACCTGAGGCTGCGTATCTGGAAACCTATGCATCACATCCCCGGCCAGTTAGAAACCAATTCATCACCTCCGCTGCCAGTAAGGTACCAATGCATCCCGTCCCCTGCCTATCAGTAAGGAACCGATGTATCACCTCCCCTGCTAGCAGGGAACCAATGCATCACCTCCCCTGTGTAGTAAGGAACTAACGCATCGCTTTGTTTTACGGCGCCTCACCTCCCCTTCGTCTTGCCTCATCTTTGATTTTTGACTCATCTATGGTACTTTGTGCTAAAATGAATGCATCCATTGATTCTATGGACTAAACTTGCTTAATCTTTTAAAAGTTATATTTTGATTAGTGTATGTTGGATTTTTGTCATTTTGGTCTTGTTTTATGCAGATAAATATTAGCTATTTTCTTAACTGGTCTGAGCTCTTTTTGTAGTGTTTTTACTGTGTTATTGAGTATGTGGGTACAAATACTTTATACATTGCCTCTGAGATAAACCTGACTGCTTGTGCCATGCTACCAGGGATGAACAGGGGTTATGTCAGGTGTGTGACTCCCTTACCCTGACTATAGTGAGGGTCCGTACTTGGACAGGGTGCAAACCACTGCCAACTAAAGAGCCCGTTTCTAACCATAACTTTCCTTCATACCAATTTTACATTCATTAGACTTTACCATATGAACTGCTGTATGATCATTGCACAGTGAAAAATAATTACAAGCTGAAGTTCATTTGTTGGCTCTGGGTATGGCATGATTTTAGACAACCAACTAACACTATACATCCCTGCAACTCAAAGGATATGATTTAGGTAACAATATGTAGTTTTTTTTAATCAGCCATCAGGGCAGAAAACATCACCAATTGCTGGTTTTTCCTACTTATCTCCTTTATATTTTGATTTGAACTAGTAGTTTGTATCAGAAAACCATAAGCAACCTACATAAAGGACCCCTTTCCATATTTAGAATTGTCTCTAGTTTTCAGAAATGTATAACTTCCTGTATTAATTAACCCTTGTATTTTACACCACAAACTGTAAGTAGGTTGGAACTGCAAAAGATAGGAAAATGGACTGCCAGTTAGAAAAATGCAAAAACTGTGGTAAGATTTGAATTTCTTTTACAACTCTGGGAAGGTGGCGATCTTAGCACAGCAGACCTTTTGCTGATGTAATTTGAGGACAAATTCAAATTTTTCCCACAAAAACCAAAAGTTGTCTATAGTTGCCTATTTTCTCAGGCCTGTGCAGGGCCACAAACCCTGGGTACCTTTAGAATCTCCAAGATGTGGGAAAACATTAAGCAAATTTGGCCTCGATAAAAGTATGAAACCATAAGAACAAAGGGTCCCAAATATAAAAAAACAACTCTGTAATTGGAGTGGAAAAGCCATGGCAGCGAAGAGGTTAAAATCTGCCAGTGTTATTAGTGATAATGTAATGCCTCTAGTGTAAGTGCTGTATGAGGAGAACTATTTGTATGTGCCCCATATGGAGGCAAAGGATGGAGAAACCTTAAAATTAAAATGGGTCTCTTGTAAAAATGCTATGTCTACTTTCTAGTTACCCATGTTTGCCAGTACAAGTCTAGCCTTCTTGGGGAGGGTTGAGAAGCCCTAGAGTTAACTTCAGTGCTGATGACTATGGTATGGAAAGTGAGATTTGTTGCATGCTCAGCGAGCTGCTGATAAAATTGCAAAGACAAACATATAACTCCACTCAGATATCTACACTGAAAAATCAGAAATAAAATCCCATTTCAATCCCAGATTAACCAAGTGTCAGCAGCCAAAGGAGATACACACCCGGGGTATGACTTGGCAAGGCCAATATCAGGCTATTCTTTGTGAAATAGAAAATAAAAATCTCCATGAAATCAACCCACAATATGAAGGAGCACAGTAGGCAATTATAAACATGTCAACCAAATCTGCAATTTTGTCCCCTCCCAAAAAGGAGCCATGTTGTGCAAGTTTGCATACACAATCTAACACAGCAAATACACAATTAGGTAACAGATGCAAGAATCATACCCCAATATTGTCAATCAATGTCAGTGGTGAACTCAAGTACATTACTAGGCTGATTAGCTGTCACAGTAAGGGTAGGAGGGGTTATGTCTTATCTTTCTACCTGATCCTTCTGCAAAGTGGATTTCTGTGAATTGAAGATTTGTGCTTGCCTGTGATGGGCTCACAACTGTGCGGGGTAGAACATTTTTGAGCTCATTATGATGCTGGACAGACATTACGATGTCAAGCAGACTTACGTCCGCATGACGCTGTCGCTGTCTGGAATCACCCGACCTTAGGTCGGTGGTTCCAACCTCAGTATGGGCGCTCGGAAACATACATTTTATAATGGCAGCTTGAGTGGCTGGTAGAAAAGGGCTGTTTCTCAACATCCCTGCACCATGTGGCAGGCACCTCATGGTTCCTGCCACACGGTGCAGGGGTGTCCCTGGACCCATAGTGGATGGCCATGGGGGAGGGGTCCGTGCTAGGGTCCCCAAAGACACTTTCTGACAGCCGTTCTATGTCGGAAAGGCCAACATAAAAAGGCTGTCAGAAAATGCCATCAAAATCCCGAAGCCGGAGCTGAGCCTGGCTCCACTGTCATCAGGGGATTATGGTGACTTCCGACACTCTCACGGGCATCCTAATACAGCGGTCGGACTGAAACCTACAATGTCGAGCAGAAAGCCTCCAACGGCTGGCCAGAGGTGTTCCACCGAACATTGTATTCGAGCCCTTTGTATTTGACCTTTAGACATGGAATCACGTCTTGACATCAACAAAATCCCACCTGGACTGGACCACAGCAGTGAAGTTAGTAAAATGAACAAGTAGTTTTTTCATAATCCAATTGGCCCTTTTCCTAGGTGAGCTGCAGTGTAGTGTTGCGGTCTCTGTAGTTTAAAAATCTTGCAATCACTGGTCTGTGAGGAGCACCCAAAGGAAGCTAGGACACAAAAGAATTGTGAGGATGCTCTATATCAAACATGTCTGGGAACTACTACAAAAAGATCTACCAAAAGACCTTCAACAAATAATTCAGGCTTTCTCTTGCATGTGGGTGTCATGTCTGCCAAAAATCTTGATAAAGTTTCATCTGGAGACTGATTTAAGGGGTTCATTCTTGGCCTTACTGTGGGCACTTTCTCCATGAGCAGCATAATTTTGCTAGAGAGTGCCAAACCTTTCTTAAGGTTTGAGATTCTGCCTTCAACCATGGGTCACTTTTTCTATTTATCCAGCCTGTCTCTCATTTTGTCCAAGCTACCCTTGATGCAATCGACTTTTGCATCAATTGCTTTTAGGCTGCCTTTCATCTCCAATAAAATAGACCTCATGCCACTGCCCATTTTGTGGAGTGGTGAGTTAGGGCTATGTATTTCCCTTGTTCAAGGGTTAGTTTCACATATTTGTGGTTCTATGTCACCATTTTGGTGATCTTTTTATGATCTAGAGCAACACTGTCTCTCCCAGGGGCACTGAGGATGGATTCAGATGCCAGTCAGATTTGGGTGCCTACACCCTACCGTGCTAGCTGATCAGAGGTGCAGTGTTGCAATGGTGTAGTGGGGTCCTTCAAATCTATACCATGTTGCATAGGGCCCATGTATACTCTTTAGTGATCCAGTATAACGCTCAGAGCATCAGGTCACAGCACCATTAAACACACAGGGCAGGCGAGTGGTAATTAGCCATTTGCTGCATCGTGATCTGAAGCCCACAAAAGTTGGTGCGCTGATTGGGTGTTGGCATCTGCCCCACAGCAGCGGCTTTTCCATCTGTGGCTGTCCCCTTCCTGAAAGCAGCCGATTCCTAGCCAGGCAGCAGGATGTCTGTTCTTCTTATCGATGTTGCAAGCTCTGCCAATCCCGCAGTAACTCTCACCTGTGAGGGGGAGGTTTGACTGTCCCCTCCCCCAATGTCCAGGGAAGCATGACGTGGGCCACTGGTGAATTCCCACCAGTAGCTCTGGGTCACAAGCACTGCTAATTACCGCCCATATTAAATCACTTGTTACATCTTCTGTGACATCATTGATAACATGACTGCAACATCTGAAATTACATCATTATGGCAATACTGTGCATGGTGGGGGGGTAAGTTAGAGGGGCATATTATCAAGGAGGTTTATCTCCGCTTTTTCTGAATCGTTTTGGCCACTATAGGAGTGGAAGGGTATGCTCAGACATGAGTCCCTTGCTCACTGCACCATCAGGATTCAAGCAAGCCGGGCCAAAGACGGCTGTAATGCCAGAAACCGGTCCCCGGAAGCTTGTTTCCTTTCCAGTAAAGAATTGGCTTGGTAGTTTGGTCTGCCCTGTTCCCATGATGCACTGGGCCAGGGACAGACTAATTTGCATGTAGCCAGGTTCTGAACTGGGATGGTGCAGTGAGCTAAAAAACGGTGATGGATCAAGCCCTGATCTTTTGACTGGGTATGAGTGTTCTGCTTAATTCAGATGCTCTGTCCATCACCACCCCCTTTTCTGAATCGTTTTGGCCACCACAAGCGTGGAAGGGTATGCTCAGATGTGAGTCCCTTGCTCACTGCACCCTCAGGATTCAAGCAAGCCGGGCCGAAGACGGCTGTAATGCCAGAAACCGGTCCCCGGAAGCTTGTTTCCTTTCCAATAAAGAATTGGCTTGGTAGTTTGGTCTGCCCTGTTCCCATGATGCACTGGGCCAGGGACAGACTAATTTGCATGTAGCCAGGTTCTGAACTGGGATGGTGCAGTGAGCTAAAAAACGGTGATGGATCAAGCCCTGATCTTTTGACTGGGTATGTGTGTTCTGCTTAATTCAGATGCTCTGTCCATCACCACCCCCTTTTCTGAATCGTTTTGGCCACCACAAGTGTGGAAGGGTATGCTCAGATGTGAGTCCCTTGCTCACTGCACCATCAGGATTCAAGCAAGCCGGGCCGAAGACGGCTGTAATGCCAGAAACCGGTCCCCGGAAGCTTGTTTCCTTTCCAGTAAAGAATTAGCTTGGTAGTTTGGTCTGCCCTGTTCCCATGATGCACTGGGCCAGGGGCAGACTAATTTGCATGTAGCCAGGTTCTGAACTGGGATGGTGCAGTGAGCTAAAAAACGGTGATGGATCAAGCCCTGATCTTTTGACTGGGTATGAGTGTTCTGCTGAATTCAGATGCTCTGTCCATCACCACCCCCTTTTCTGAATCGTTTTGGCCACCACAAGCGTGGAAGGGTATGCTCAGATGTGAGTCCCTTGCTCACTGCACCATCAGGATTCAAGCAAGCCGGGCCGAAGACGGCTGTAATGTCAGAAACCGGACCCCGGAAGCTTGTTTCCTTTCCAGTAAAGAATTGGCTTGGTAGTTTGGTCTGCCCTGTTCCCATGATGCACTGGGCCAGGGACAGACTAATTTGCATGTAGCCAGGTTCTGAACTGTGATGGTGCAGTGAGCTAAAAAACGGTGATGGATCAAGCCCTGATCTTTTGACTGGGTATGAGGGTTCTGCTTAATTCAGATGCTCTGTCCATCACCACCCCCTTTTCTGAATCGTTTTGGCCACCACAAGTGTGGAAGGGTATGCTCAGATGTGAGTCCCTTGCTCACTGCACCATCAGGATTCAAGCTAGCCGGGCCGAAGACGGCTGTAATGCCAGAAACCGGTCCCCGGAAGCTTGTTTCCGTTCCAGTAAAGAATTGGCTTGGTAGTTTAGTCTGCCCTGTTCCCATGATGCACTGGGCCAGGGACAGACTAATTTGCATGTAGCCAGGTTCTGAACTGGGATGGTGCAGTGAGCTAAAAAACGGTGATGGATCAAGCCCTGATCTTTTGACTGGGTGTGAGTGTTCTGCTTAATTCAGATGCTCTGTCCATCACCCCCCCTTTTCTGAATCGTTTTGGCCACCACAAGCGTGGAAGGGTATGCTCAGATGTGAGTCCCTTGCTCACTGCACCATCAGGATTCAAGCAAGCCGGGCCGAAGACGGCTGTAATGCCAGAAACCGGTCCCCGGAAGCTTGTTTCCTTTCCAGTAAAGAATTGGCTTGGCAGTTTGGTCTGCCCTGTTCCCATGATGCACTGGGCCAGGGACAGACTAATTTGCATGTAGCCAGGTTCTGAAATGGGATGGTGCAGTGAGCTAAAAAACGGTGATGGATCAAGCCCTGATCTTTTGACAGGGTATGAGTGTTCTGCTTAATTCAGATGCTCTGTCCATCACCACCCCCTTTTCTGAATCGTTTTGGCCACCACAAGCATGGAAGGGTATGCTCAGATGTGAGTCCCTTGCTCACTGCACCATCAGGATTCAAGCAAGCCGGGCCGAAGACGGCTGTAATGCCAGAAACCGGTCCCCGGAAGCTTGTTTCCTTTCCAGTAAAGAATTGGCTTGGTAGTTTGGTCTGCCCTGTTCCCATGATGCACTGGGCCAGGGACAGACTAATTTGCATGTAGCCAGGTTCTGAACTGGGATGGTGCAGTGAGCTAAAAAACGGTGATGGATCAAGCCCTGATCTTTTGACTGGGTATGAGTGTTCTGCTTAATTCAGATACTCTGTCCATCACCACCCCCTTTTCTGAATCGACCAATTACTTAAAGCACCTCAAACATACGTAATAATGTGGACAATACAGGGCACAACTAAACTGAATACGAAAAAAAATTAAAACAGCTCTCCTTCTCATCAAAGCATTGCAATTTTTAAATATCCTTCACATAAAAGATTTTGACAACCACAGAATCAAGTATGTGTGTATGTATGTGTATATATTCATTGAATAAAAAGGAAGGTTAATGTGCCATTATAGTTAAATATGCTAATAACCTTTGTGCTTACATTTAAAAAAAACTTGCAACCGTTATAGTTATCTGAGTTAACAATAACTCGCGCCCCCGCAGTGCACTGCTTATGACCTCACATATTACTTCACTCATGACATGGTCAGGGACATCACTGATGCCATCTCAAATTACATCACTGAGACATCAGTGATGACATCATTCAGTGACTGTGAGTTTTTTTTCCCCTCTTAGGTCCACAAGCAAATACTCACACGTATAACATTATATCATAAACCTGAGAGACACAAGTTAACCCTATAGGATTCCTTAGAGCATGTTCACAAATCTCTACTCTTGACTATAAGCTTTAAATTACATATGTGATTTCTATCACCATGAAACAAGATTCCTACGGTTCACCACCATCAACAATGGGTGGCCCTATGTAGGCACTGGCTACACTAGGTCTATTCCATTTCTGCTCTTGACTCTACAAACAAACATACATGTATATCACTTGCCTAAACATAAGAAACACAAGATATCCCTATACCACTTTTTCAAATGTGCTCATGAATCTCTTCTTTTATGTACATAAAAAGCTCTATATTTGAACTGATTTTCCCCATGAGATTTGAGACATAGGGCGTCTGATATGGTTTTTAAAGTCCATTTGTGCATGTCACACTCCTATTTTATTTATAACATGACAGCAGATATTCTGCATTTATCTCCTCATTATATCTACAACATAAGGGCAGTAAGACTTGCCAGGACCTGACCAGCATGTGTGCATCTTGCCCAGCTCACTTGTAGCAGGAATCTTTCTTTCTTTCCTGTTTTTTGAAACTTCCTTTCCTTGAAACTCCCAGAAATGAATTAATCACATTAAGACAACTTCAGAAAATAGTTTCTTCCTACCTTAAACATCCCTGAGAGTTCATTTTAATAAACAGAAATGCTCCTCACTTGTAACTTTCACTTGATTTACAGTTCAGTTCAGTAGTTGATCACAAACCATTGTTTCTTTCAACCCACATGAGCCTGCAACAACCTAATCTCAACCACCTGTTCTCAATTATTTAATTAAGGTCACAGAGCAAGCTATAAAAACTGTGTCTCCAGATCACCTTCAACATTCTGTTGGAGAGATGCATGCAGGAGCACTACCCAGGATGTTTTAAAGCCAAGCAAGTGCAATTGACATAGAGTACAACATTCACCACGTTATGGTTTTGTTTTCAATTTAAAAGTGCATATGGATTCGTTGCCTTACTTATTTCATTTTCCCTTGAGTCTTAAACCCCAGTCCTACATTTCTCCACACCATGGTGCAAATGAAAAGCATATTTAAGATAACAGTACATTTGTTTTATTGATAAAACAAATAGTCACCTGCCCCCATTCTGGGTTCTTCAAACAGCCTAGTATTATAATTTCAATTGTTTAAATTACTAAGCGACATTTTTGTCCCCTAGTTCTGTCAGCATGTTTGCCAATATTGAATGCAGGGATGATTTAGCTATACACTATCATTATTATTTAACAGAGAGAGTGCTATGCTTTACCTTACAGTTCTCTATACAAATTTGCCAAGAGTGAGAGCAAGGCAGTGCCCCTGTTCCCCCTGGGTGTATCTTTATTTCACTAATGCATATCTACAGGAAGATCACACCTTCACCAGCGACATCGCTGCTCATGGTTTTTTTTGTGTCACACTGGGAGAATTGGGAAATTGGCAATGTTATTTTTATCATGCATTACATTTTCCTTTGTTTCCTTCAGAGTTATAGGCCCAAAGACCGTACCTATAACCACGTTCCATCTGGAAAAAAGTGTGCTCAGTGAAGACAGGTGTGTGCTTCCACTCACTAATGTAAATGTAAATGTAAATGTATTTCGATTTATATAGCGCACGAATCACCCAGGGGTCTCAAGGCGCTTGCTTAGGGAACCCGTCCTGGTATTCCCCTGTGAGATATCCCGGCAGGGTATTCACAAGGTGAAAGCCAGGCATCCCGCCGCGAGGGGCCGAAGTAACACACTATCCGGAAAGCCCCAAAGTATAAGGACTCCCAACCAATAAAGATTTATCTAAAGGATAGGAGATAATTTTAATCCACTCACACTGTCAACATCCAGAGAGTCACCGACCTGGTGGATGTTTTGATGTCACTTGTAAAACGGAAACTCAAATGACAAGACCCGATGATGACTCCACCGAACCACACTAAGTGGAGATTACATACACCTCAGTCTGTGAACGTGTAGTTGAGGGTCTCCGAGCGAAAAAGTTCTGAGACTCTGGTATTGAGACTTATTTGGTTCATTCCCCTCCTTTCTGATAGCTAAGCAGTACGTCCTGGAAGCTGAATGAACCTGTGCCTCTTCCTCCCTCCATTTTTTGACCTGTACTAATTCTAATTGTAGCTTTTATAGAAAGATTTCCCACAGGAGCCAGTAAGCACACCAATAGGCCAACTGATGTCCCTAATATAAAAGTTAAGAATATCATCAGTAAAATTTTACAGCAAGTGCTGCATCCAATCTTTATGGTGAGACAAAAGCAAAAAAATGTTTATGTAGTTCAGCAGGAAAAGTAAAACTTAATATCAAGTTCAGTTCTCAATTTTCTTCAGCTTCAAATCTCAATTCTCATTACTATGAAAAAATCGAAATCAGGTTTTCAAATTGGCTAATAAGATTGTCTCTACATGTAATTTACTTAGTCATTTTACACGTTAGACAGCATTCCCCAGTCTTCCTTGATTTTCATCAATACACAATATCTGAAAGTCTCTATTTCTCTCAAGGTGGTTTCTTCTCTGTGTCAAACTCTAGATCTTGGTCATTCTCATAGTATCCAGGGCATCTTTATCATCTTCAACTGCGTCACCCTCTTATATTCTTGCCAAATATACTCATTCTGGTGACACATAATTCCTATTAGGAACTCCCTTCTGGCTGATCTTTTACCAGTTGATGTTTTACTCCTATCCTGACTGCTTTCTCGCCTCTAACAACTCCTGCTGACAGTTTTTCTGTTTGCAAGTTTCTTCAGCCCTTACTTTTTCAGTGACAGTTTTTAATTCTTGATTTATCCCAAAACATCAGCTTTCAGTTAATTTTGTTCTTTGTCCAGGCTCTCTTTTGCCTGTTCTTTCTATTACAACATTTCTTCTTCCAAAGGTGGTCTTTTCAAATCTGATTTTCTGTTGCAATTTGTCAAGCTTATCATTTTGTTCAGAGTCTACTTCTTCTTGCTGCTGCCCATTCTTTTCTCTTTTTCAAGGTAACAGGCCTTCACTGTGATCACTGGACGTCTAAAGTTTCAAGTTTTCATCTGAACTCTCCCTCACTTGAAACTGACGACTTCGATTTTGCATTGGATTTTCAACTTGATCTTGATCTTCAGCAGTTACAGAAGTTTCTTCACCAAATGTTTGAATTTCCTCACCCCCATCTGGATACCCAATGAGAACTTGGAATGGACTGTCACTGTCATTTTGTTCAGCAGTCTGAACACCTTGATCTTCAATTTCTTCTGCCTCTTCCACGGTTTCCACTGCTCTAAATCTCTTCATGTGAGCGATGTGAATCCATTGAAGCACTCCCGCACGCTTGACTGCACTGTTGGTGGTCTGGATAACCTGATAAGAGTCAATCCACCACTCATCTAACATCCTGTGTAGACATATTTATGAATGAGAATGCAATCTGCTGCATTCAGACTGAGGCAGGGACTGTTTCTATAGACTTATGTGACTGCATTCACCCGGTGAGAGACAGATTTTATGGCATCAGCCAGACCTTTGCAATAATCCAGAATTATATCATCAGTTATTGAAACTAATTCAGCTGAAGGTACATGCGCAGTCTCATTGCTCTTCCCATTACAATTTCATGAAGAGATAAACCTATTGTCCTGTTTGAAGTACTCCTCATATTCATCAACACTAGGGAGAGTGAAAAAGGGCATTTCAGACCTGTTGAGGGTGAGGCTTGCTCCAATTTTTCAATGAATCCCAAAAATAACTGCTTCCATTGTTTGAATTCTCAGTACCATCACCCTTTGTGAAATTTCTGTCTTCATTTTCATGAATGATTGTCCCTTCCTGCAATGGACAATATCTTGCTCTTGTCATTTCTTTTGGTTTCTGAATTGTGGCCAACCAATCCACTATCTACATAATATTCTTAACTGGAGTACCAGAGGATGTCATGAACCGTCTTTTTGATCAGAGCTGACCATAGGCATGCACAACATCAAAGCCATACTTGCTATCTGTGTAGATAGTCCCATTCAAATTCTCTAACAAGCAGCCAATTCTGCTACTTGTGCTGAGGTCAAAATTGGTAAGGAGGTTTCCTCTAATGTTTCTGAAAATACTGCATACACAGCTCCATTCCCCCCATATGGATTCCTCAAACAGAAACCATCAACAAACAGTGTCAAATCTGAGTCCTCTAATGGAACTTCCTTAATATCTGGTATTGGCTTTAAATATAACTCAGTCACCTCGATACGATCATGCTCCAACTCATCATTATCAATATATTACAGGTCTTCACATTTGTCTGAAATTGGGAGCAGTGTTGCTGGATTCAAAACATTGCACCTTTGAATTAACATGTTTTCTGCTCCAAGTAGTACCTGTTCATACCGAGTCCACCTATTGTTTGTAATGTGCTGTATTTTTGTTCTGGATGAAAGGATTTCAACAGAGTGTGGAACACAGACAATTGAAGTATCGCCCATCACAAGTCCTTCACTTTGCTCTATTGCCAGACAAACTGCTGCCACTGATTTTGGACATCCTGGAATTTTACCGAATTGGTAAATTTACAGATTCTGTAAAATTACCATTTCGGTAAAATTACCGAATCTGCATTTTGATATGTAGGTAGCACTGTAAACAGTGCTACAGTGCTTTCAGGATTCGTTATTTACCACCAACTATTAGTTGGTGGTAAATAACGAATTCCTATGCAAATTCAAATATGTGCATTTGCACCTAACAAGCACATGTATGTATGTATGGCATGTATGTGTGCCACATGGCACACAAGCCCTAATCAGGGGTGCAACAGGGTGTCAAAGTGACACCCTGCCACCCTTGAATTTTTCGGTATTTACCGAATCAGTAATTACCGATTACAGGCCCATAGGAATCAATGGCAAATACCGAATCGGTAAATACCGATTTGGTAATTATACCGAAACCTTATCGATTCAGTATTTTTTACCGAATTTTTACCTACATTGGATTTCCCGATTCATAAATACCGAATCGGTAAAATTAGGTATTTATGAATCAGCAAATCCAAATTACCTACATATAGCCCCTTATGTGGAAGGACGAGGAGCAAGAAAATCGGCAGAGGCGGAACAATCTCCGCTTTTTGGGGATTCCAGAAGGTATTGAAAAGGGTGATCCGAGGAAATTTATGGTAACTTTTCTTAAATGAGCGTTTCCAGAACTCCAGGACTGGGACTGGGACAAGGAGGTCCAGAGAGCTCACAGGTTTCCTCTTTTTCCCAGCAAGAAGGGCCCGGCCTCACAACAACACCCTTGGGCTATGCTGCTTTTCTTTGGCAACTTTCTGCTTCACCAGGCCCTCTGCAACCTTGCCAGACCCACTAATAAACGCTCTTTTGAAAGCATATTTTTCTTTTCTCGACCAGACTTCGCGCACGTCACGGTAGAGCGCAGATGGAGGCTCAGACAGCTATTTGATCCTTTTCAAAAACTGGGGGCCACAGTGTATCTTCAAGATCCTGTAAGGCTTAAAGTTATCTTTCAGGGGTCAACTCGGAGCTTTATCTCAGAGGTTCAGGCCAAAAGCTACCTAGATGAAATCGCTGAACATAAGTAACGATTATTGGTCCTCTATATTTAAATTCATTTTCAGATTTTGCAAAGCATAGTCTTGAACAGCCATATAGATGTATAGATGCATTGATTCCTCTAAGGTTTCTTTTTCTGGTTCACTAATGGGATTTTTTTTGTGCGAGTGGTGTGCAGGGGAGGAGGCTCAGCGGGCTCATGGGGGAGTGAATGACGGACGTCAGTTCCCTGTCCCAGCACGGGGCAGGCTACCTTCAAGATTGGTGGTGGGTGGGGGGGGTTGGGAGGAAGGGGGGTCAGACAGGACAAGTCACAAAAAGATCAAAACTCACCTTAGGCATCAGAAAGGTTATAGGCAGAAATGTTGGAAACACAGGGTTTGGCTTTCAGCTCGGCCTTGCTTCGGTCTCAACTCTTTTAAACACATGGGGGCACTAAAAATACTATCTATAAACATCTGTGGCCTAAACGATCCTAAAAAAGGCAAATAGTGGTAAGGTACTTGCCATTACTGTAAACCTAAACCCACCCGCGACGGATACGTGGCTCAATTTTAAGGCTATTGGGGGCTTGGCGAGTATCTTGGAGGCTGCTGTGGAGAATTTGGCTCTCTGGGATGGACGTGAATTGATATGTTTTGCTGATTTTTTAAATGAAGTAATTTCTATCGCAAAAAAACCTTCCCCTATAAAAAATCCTAAAGTAATTCCTAGTAGTCTTCGGCTTCTTAATGTTGAAATAAATAAATTGGAAAGGGAGCAATATCTCTTATATACCCCCGAAAGATATCATAGAATAGTCCTATTAAGAAGAAGGAGAAGTAGGATGAAGGCTAAATTAACAAGCATTTACAATGCAATGGTTTCGCCTTTGGAAAAGTTAGAGCTATTGGCATTGTAAATGACAAAATTTGTATTTATGTGTTGGTTTTGAAAACAGATAAATAAATGGCATTGTCATTTACATTGCCATTAGCTTAATCTCTCGCAAATGTGAGACCTATTGAACCCTACGGATGAGCTCAGCAGACAGCAATTACTACCACACACACACCCAGAGCCCCCCCCACACACACACACACAGAGTCCCCCCCACACACACACCCCCAGAGCCCCCCCACACACACACACACCCAGAGCCCCCCCCACACACACACACACACACCCAGAGCCATATATATATATGTAAAAGTAATTATCCAAATATCAGCTGGCTCTTCAGTTACAAAGTTTCTGTGAGCTCGAATGACTTGCTCATTGAACTGTGGCATAGAGTCCAAGAGCTGCTAGTCTGTCCATACTATCTACTGTCCATTTACCACTCCATCAAATGAACAGCTTCCAAACTTTAACCAAGAACCGTAACCTCATGTTCCCCTACTAGCAGTGCCAAAACAACTAAAGCCCCGGTCACAACAGTAACCAGTGGACCAAACATGGTCATTGTCTTAACTTCCCTCGTGTCAACAACCACATGAGAAAATAAAGATGAACTGCTACAAACAGCGAGCAATACACACCAAGTAAGTCTATATTTCTAACAAAATTACCCCTTAATCAGTGCCTCGCAAAGAGATGACGCCACATAACAGTTAAAGAACCACAATAATCACTGCCTACCATGCCCATAAACTAAGAAATCCGGGCTTGAGCCACGAGCACCATCCAAGACATGCTCAGTCACAACCCAGAATCACCACCACGGAAGTAATGTTATAGCCCAAAAGCCAAATTGGTGGTGTTCAACCAAAATTTAGAGGGGGGGGGAGAACAGGACTATGAATGTCCCGTAGATGACTAATGTAGGCGCAGTGCCACAAGAACGAGCCGTTCCTAGAGACCATATCACTGACAAAATTACGCAAAACTTTCAAAGAAAACAGTTCTCATCATTGAAACACGTCAATTACAGTAAAAAAAACACACAATACTCATGTCCCCGGTATGTCCATTGCTGCAGAACGTGCCATGGAGTGACACGGGGTCAATGTACGCATGCTCCCGGCCACATTTTTGTTGTGGGTTTCTCACTACTCTGTATAGCCATGTGGCACTCCTCCATGCCAGTAACCATCTAGCAGACCAAACTGGGTAAGAAATTAAATAATGTGGTAATCAACATATTTAACTATTTAATAAAACTGGCATACTTTCGTACAGCTTGTGATGACAACCGACTTGCCTCTTAATTCACCAATGTCATTGTCATCAGAGC
This sequence comes from Lissotriton helveticus, assembly GCF_964261635.1. NCBI lineage: Eukaryota > Metazoa > Chordata > Amphibia > Caudata > Salamandridae > Lissotriton > Lissotriton helveticus. The sequence goes on along the minus strand of NC_136067.1, from coordinate 1,594,001,206 downwards.
TGCGGAGCAGGAATATTTCCAATTTCATGTTTAAAACTATCACTTCTGATAATAATTCGATATGCTGTGAGGAAACACGCGTGTTAAAGCAGAACACTTGTTTTGAGTTTGCAGAAAGGTTACATATTTCTAGAAGATGTTGCTGCATGATTTGCGAGCCAGCGCGAGCTCTCAGAGCCAGGCCAGGCGGACCCTTGGCTCGGCTCCCACGGGTAATGTGTTGGCTCGGCTCGCCCACCTCTAATCCACATGTTCGGAAAGCCTCAAATGAGACAGAAACATGCCACCTCTTTAGACGCCCACAGAGCAGCAACAGGCGCCATTGGGGCGTGTCAAATGGCTGCCTAGCTAATCTTGTCGGGGGCTTCAAGGCGCTCCCTATAGGCGAACGGAGTGATACGATTTGGTTCTCTTTGCTCTAACATAATTCGTCTACAGTGTTATTATTATTTCTGAAGTAGTATTGGGGGGCGGGGGTGTTGGTTGGCAGAGTCGGAGACCCGCACACGGACAGCGGGAGGGGGGACGGCACACGGACAGCGGGAGGGGGGCGGGAAAAGCACGGACAGCGGGAGGAGGGCGGCGGGAACGGCCAGCACTCACCTGGACCTGGACTTCCTCCGGCGGCGGTCGGCCACGGAATGGCCAAAACAAACATGGACGACAAAAGAAAATAAACCCTGCCCACGGCCGCATGACGTTGTCAAAGGGGCAGGATGAGTAAAAATGCCCGGAACGCCCCCGAATCTGCTCCGCAATTGATGGACAGATCTCTGTTCCAATGGCTAGCCACCATTTATGGAGCTAGCCAATGGAACAGAGGGGCGGGACATGAGTACACATCTCTAGACATAAGCTTTCGCCTTGCGCAGAAAGCCTGCTGTGCAGCCTTTCGGCGAGGCGAAACCTAAAAAGGGGGAAAGAAGATACCTTATGGATTAATCTACGGGAGGCGGCACATAAGCGTCAAGCTAGGATATTTTGGTCAATAATTGGGGAGGGTTGTGGACTAAGATCTAGACCTCTACCAATTCCCATTGAAGAGCAAATCTGGGTTGGGTTCATTGAGAAGTTATATCCCAGTAATGGTTGGGTCCCTGAAAACGATAGAACACATGTGGACAACTCTCCTTACGGACCACCGTCTGAGAAGGACATTGAACCAGCCATCAAGGGCTTGCGCTCTTCTGGCGCAATGGGTCCGGATGAGCTTCCTATCTCGGTCATAAAACAACATAGTAAGATGTGGAGTAAAATTCTTTTCCCAGTCTTTAACTTCTGTTTCTCTTGTAAAACCGTTCTCCCTTCTTGGAGGGGGAGTATACTAGTCCCCCTCTACAAGAAAGGAGCCCGTGATGTGCCACAAAATTACCGCGAAATTGCCCTTTTGGATGCCATAGGCAAGGTTTTTACAAAATGCCTCCTTAAATCGATTAATGATTGGGTGTCCAAGGATGAAATTTTGCCCTTTGAGCAAACTGGGTTTAGTCAAAGACATAGTACTTTAGACAACTTGACGGCATTGCAGGTTATAACAGAGAAATATGTCAAGGCTCGTGGAGGGAGAGTTTATGGCGCCTTCATAGATTTCTCCACAGCATTTGATAAAGTAGATCGATCTTTGCTGTGGAGGAAGTTATTAAATCTAGGTATGCCGTCCACTCTCCTGGAGGTAATACGAGTTTTGCATTCGGATACCTGGTGCAGAGTACTGTTAGGTGGGGAAAGAGGTCTTTCACAAGTAATTACTACAGCTAATGGGTTAAAACAAGGCTGTTTATTGGCCCCTCTATTGTTTTCCCTTTCCATAGCGGATCTTCCCCATGTTTTGTCTGCAAGTGAAGGAATAGCTTCGGTCTTGGGGGGTATACCAATTGTTTGTTTATTGTATGCAGAAGATATATTAATCCTAGATTTAACACCTAAAGGTCTAAATAATCGTCTGCATGCTCTTTATAAATATGCGGAGGCACACCATCTGAAGATAAATGTCTCAAAAAGCAAAGTAATGTGCATGACGGGTAGGAAAAAGTTGAAATATGTGAACTTCCCATGGTCCGTGGGAGGACAAAGATTGGAAGTGGTACAATCTTATGTCTTCCTTGGAAAAGTTGTTACTGGTAACCTAAGCGAGAAGGCTTACATAGCTAACAACACCCGGAAAGCAATTGTCCAAGGCAAAAGTCTAGTCTCACTCTATAAGGCTACCGGCAGAAGGCACTTTGCTATTTTGATAGAGGTATATCGAGCTAAAATTCCAGCATCACTACTTTATGGCACGGAAATAGTTGATTTAAAAACATGGGGTTTTTTAAACTCTATGGAAGGCAAAATTCTGCGCAGTCTAACCACGGTTAATACTGCGAGCTCTACAGCCGCACTTAGACTGGAATTCGGCCTACGTAGTAGTTGGGTTCAGGGTTTAGCGGGGATAGTGCGCTGGGATTATAATCTTGCAAGGGGAGATTCAGGTACTTTAAGATATCTTATAAAAACTGAGTTGTTAGGAAATTTTAAAGAATATTCGTTAATTGTAAAAAATTTTAGAACCGCAGTTGATCTTTTGCAACTTGATGAATCGGTTCTATTCACTTTATCTACATAGCAGCTGAAGTCCATCTTGAAGTTAGCCTCTTGGGAATTAAGCTTTAGGTTGGATAGGGAAGCACGTACCTTGAAGAAAGGCGTCTATCTGGCTATTGATACCTGCCTAATGAGAAAAGCCCAACCATACGTCACCTGGAATCTCCCCCATGGAGTACGGCGATCCTTGTTTTTATTGAGGCAGGACTTACTTCCTCTGAACTTTCTTGTGTCCAGATGGTACGGCTCCTCAGCTTTATGTGATCTTTGTAACAATTCAACTCAAGATATTAATCATGTCCTCCTTGTGTGCCCGGCTCTACTTGTGCATAGGCGCAAGTGGTTGAGACCTATCTGTCTCCAATTAAGCATTTTCTCTGCTACTTCTTTCTTAGATGCCATTTATAACCCCCCAATGAAATGTTTTGTTATAAAAAATTTTACTTTTTCAAAAGTTTCTTAGCTTTATACTAAAAGGTTGGAAATGTTATATTTTATTCTGTATTTTATCTATGATTGTATGTAATTGTATCTGATTTGTCAATCTTTTATGTGGATCTCATTTGAGTTCCAAAATCATAAATAAATACTCTAAACTAAACTAAAAAAGGCAAATAGTAGCATTAGGATTACGGGCTTGTGGGGCAGACATTGTGTGCCTCCAAGAAACGCACATAGAGGGGCCTCAGAGACAACTTTTGAACTCACTTGGGTATAGGCTTATTTGCGCAACTTCACACGGGGCCCGGGTTCGGGGGGATGCCTATTTTAGCTAAAGGTTATAGACTGATCTTTAGTCGATCTAAAGCTGACAATTTTGGGAGATGGGCTATTACTGAATGTCAGTATGACAAGGGTTTAAAATGTACATTATGTATGATCTATAGGAGTAATAGTGATGATCCGGCTGTTTTTGATGTAATCTCCAATGACCTTGCACACTGGCCTTTACCGATGTTGGTATGCGGGGATTTTAATATTAATCTTCCTACTAATTGGTCGATCAAAGCCGAATGGGTATACAGAGGACGTAAGCCGCTAATATTCAAATCCTTAAAAAATCTATGCCTCACACATGGATTGGTCGATGGCTGGCAGATATCTAATCCCAATGATACAGGGTAAACTTTTTTCTCTAACCCACACTCTTCCCACACTAGAATTGATTTTGTGTTTATGTCTAACTCCCTTAAGACCAAATGTCAAACGGAGAAGCTGCCCCGTATACTCTCCGATCATAATCCCCTAGTTTGCTCATTAAATGTAATGCCGGCCAAAACTGTGTCAATTTCTTGGACCTTTGAAAAAATCCTTCTAGAGGATGATAAATACCGGGCCTATATGAAATTATGGATCCTCAATTTAGTAGCTTATAACTCCGGCAGCGCTCTGATTGATATAGTTTGGGACACCCTGAAAGCTGGGATTCGTGGGGAGACCATACAGTATTCTAGGAGAGCCAACAAGGTTGAGAGAGAGATAATGGGTGGCCTGCAAGATAGTCTTTGGCAGGCAGAAGAAGAACTATTAAGAGTAACTATGCGGGCCAATACGGCTGACGAAATCTACAAAATACAAAGTCAGATTGCAATTACCAAGGCGGCTATTACCAACATTTTTATCGCGAAAGCTGTGAGGAAAGCTGCTGCCAGGAAAGAGTTGGTTTATGAAGTTAATGAAGTAGTGGGACATCAGCTAGCCGTGCGCATGCGACAACAAGCCACCTCTAATCTGATTCGTGAAATACACGATCCTGTGGAAGGTTCTTTATCTGACCCAGAGCTTATTAGAGAAGCCTTTTGGAGATTTTACCAGACTTTATATATGGAGGAAGGACGAGGGGCTATAACGGAGATAGAAAAATACCTAGAGAGCGGTGACTATGACAAACTAGATGAAGCAGACCAGCACTTGCTGGGACAATCTCGCAATGTGGAAGAACTTGTAACTAATATTCAAAATCTCCCAAAAAGGAAGGCCACCGGCTTGGAGAGTATTCCTTCTGAGTTCTATTTAGTTTTTTTTTAGCAAATTAAGGATATTATATTAGAACTATTTATTCATATTTTTGAAGGGGGCCAACCTCCTAGTTCCTGGTCCAGAGCTAAAATATTAATATTCCCTAAAAAGAATAAACCCCTGGATCAGCTAGGATCGTACCGCCCTATCACGCTCATCAATGCGGATTCAAAAATATATTCCAAGTTGTTGGCAAACAGGGTTGCCCCCATTGTGCATAAGGTAATTATGCGATGTCAACTCGGCTTTGTCCCGGGCAAATCTACCATCAATCATATACACAGAGTAATTACCTTATTCGATGGTTCAGAGGTGGCAAGAGACCCTATGGCACTAATTCTTCTAGACGCCGAGAAGGCGTTTGCTAGGGTCTCCTGTCCATTTTTATGGGCTACCATGGCTAAGGTCGGGTTTGAGGAGTGCTTTATTAAAGCAGTACAGAAACTATATATTAATCCTAGAGCAGTGGTATCTGTGAATGGAACCCTCACCAAAGAATTCACAATATCCCGCGAGAATCAACAGGGGTGTCCTTGTTCGCCACTCCTATTCACCATTTATATTGACCCCTTTATTCGGAGACTTGAGAGAAATGAGTATATACCTCCAATTCTGCTTCAAATTATCGAACTAAAACTCTGGCATACGCTGATAACGTAGCCATTGCCACCGCTGACCCTAGCACAGCTATACCCTATATTGAGAAGGAAGCTACTAAATTTGGGCTAGTTTCTGGGTATGCTCTTAACCAAGGGAAGACGCAAATTATTTTAAACAAAACAAGCAGGATGAATGATCCTCGGGTGGTGGACTCAGCCACTTACTTGCGGGTGGCCATCTGCTCTAACTTGGAAAATTTGGTAGACATAAACATAAAACCAATGCTAGGCGCAATCCAGAAAGACCTACGCCGCCTTGACAATCTCCATCTATCCATCATTGGCAGGGTCAACGCTGTCAAAATCGTGTACTTTCCAAAGATCTTGTACTTATTTAGATCAATCTGTTTAGAATTTACTAACCGTTGGCTGAAGGCAATAGAACCTACGTTTGCTAGCTTTGTTTGGGCCTATGCGCAACCCAGGCGCGCTTACAAATTCCTTACCCTCCCCAAAGATAGAGGGGGCTTAGCTCTCCCTAACTTAAGAATGTATTATTGGGCGTCTGTAGCACTTTACAGCAGTGAGCCCATACAAAACCCGGGGGATGAGGACCTGGTGGGGGGCAATTCACCAACAATATTCCAATTACTGCTTGGTAGCAGAAGCAGAGGTTATCTCTGGAGACATACCCATGATAGCTACCATAAAAAAGTTAAATCTAAGTCTTTATACAGCGGGTTCAAAGTATGGAAGGCGGTGAGGAAGATGCTGAACCTAGGTCAATTTTCATACTACACACCCTTAGCACATAATCCCTTACTTCCAGGAGTCATCTTCAAAGACCCCTGCCTACTTAAATGGAGTAGGGTTGGATTATGACAATTAGGTTGCTTTTTTACTCCAGCTGGGATTAAATCTTTTGAAATGCTAAAAGCAGAGTTTCACCTAGATTGGCGAGACTTTTTTAAATACTTACAAATAAGGGATTTTTTTACACGAAAATTAGGTGGAAAAGATTGTAGTATAAAAACGGATTTTATTGAGTTAATCATTCATTCAAGGGCCCACACTATTGGAGGAGTTTACTTCTCCCTGGCAGCAACGTTCCTGATGACCTAGAGAAAACTTCCCAGAAATGGTAGGTTACAATAGATATATCCGTTGAGGGATTTCAACATGCCTATTCTCTCTCTCAATCTATCCTCATGTCTACCAAATTACAGACCCAGTTTTATAAAACCTGCTTTTTTCTTTATTACACGCCAGACAAAATTCCCAAAAGGGGTAATGGTAGGGGAACATGCTGTCCTAGATGCAATGCCTTTAAAGCTGACTCGGTTCATATCTTTGCCTTATGTAATGGGTTAACAAAACTAATATGAGACATAGAGTTATTTCTGACCACTGTTTTACAAAGAAATATTATCCTATCTAGTAAAGTAATTCTACTAGGGGCCGCCAATTCGGATCATTCAAGCAATGGGAATGAGTTAATATTTATTGCAATGGCAGTTTTACGTTTATGCATTGCCTCTGCATGGCTAGACCCAATGGCACCATCCTTCCAACAATGGTTAGCTAGGATCTTAGCTATCTCTAACCTGGAGGTTGCAAATTATAAACGAAAGGCTAATCAACGGCGGTCAAGGGGTCTAAGCATTTGGTCACCTTTGATACAATGGAGTTTGGCTCAGGGCTCCACCCAGAGTATAGCTCAATCTTGACATCTCTAGCGATTGCTTGTTTAATTAATTATAATTAGTGATTTTACTTTTTTTGTTTTTGGTATTGGTATTGGTATTTGTAGAGCGCGACTGTCGCTCCGGAAGGAGCATCCTGGCGCTAACTGGAAAGTGAAAAGGAGGATGAAATTGGTCAGGATTAGATGGCACCCAGCACATACTCGTCTGAAAGACTGAAGATCCATGTTTTTAGTTGTTTCCTAAAGTGGATTTCCTTGGTCAGGGACCTCAGGTACTGGGGCATGGAGTTCCATGCTCTGGAAGATAGGTGGGTGAGGGTTTTGCCCCCTTTAGTTTTTAAGTTAAAATTAGCTAGTTTTAGTAGGTTGTTATTGGAGGATCTTAGAGTCCTCTGGGGATTGTAGTGGGGGTAGCGTCTAATTAAGTATTTGGGGCCGGTGTGATTAAACACACATAGCATTTTGTCTTTTTCTCTTTCTGTTAAATTCTTTAAAGATGCTCTGGTCTCACATGTTGCCGTTAAATGTATGATGCCTTAAATTACATTTGCGGTTTTGCTTTGAGAAAAAGACAAAATGCTATGTGTACATGTGTACCTGTCTGACCGGGGTGGGAGGGGGGGATGGGTGCTAATTATTGCTGTAAAAACCAATAAAAATCATTTTAAAAAAGCGCTTAGAAGCCTGAAGGTGATTTGCGCTATATAAAATACATTTAACTTAAAATAACATAACATAACATAACATAGAATAAACTGATGTTTATTATGCATTGGCGGCTCCTCCACTATGGCAGAGGAGGTTCGCCCCTCTGCCACCCTCAAAATTTGAAAAATAAAACGATAATAAAACAAGGTATTATCATTATATTTTTCAAATTGTGCATGCTGCGTCCTGGGGCGGGCCATCGGGCAGTCAGGAGAGGGAGTGGTGGGCAGCACTGCTGTCAGTGGGCATATGTGTTTGGCTAGCCATCACAGACTGGCCAAACATACATGCACACTGGCCTGTCTACAACCCAGCTGCGTTGCTGGGTTAGAGAAAGGAAAGCACAGGCTCCCAGTCTCCCTGGGATCACAAATTCCCTGCACTCAGTCAATCCTGACTCTCTTTTCTAACATGAATGCAGCATCAGGATTGGCCTCAAGGGAGCCTGGGAGCCTGTGCTTCAGCAAGAAGAGGACATGGAGAAGAGCTTCGGGCGGCAGGTACGTTTGTTTTATTTTTTATGTTTGTTATAGTTTCCTCTCCCCATCGTCTGTCATTCCCAACCCATCCCTCCACTACTACTGCACAGCAGCCGCTACTGTTTGACTGGCATATTTGATTAACTTGATTAACAATTTGTGTATTGCTGATCCCTATCACTTGGACTTCTCTTCACGAGAGAGGTAAGTTCAGAACGTCTACAGAATGAACTGTAGAATGGGTAGCCCAGTATCAATCAGAAATTAAACAGGATGGCCATTGACTTCTCCATCAATACATGGCCCACTTTGATCTAATTCTTGGACTGCTTCTAGTAAGGAATTCTCCTCCTCTTCTCTCGAGCACCATCATTGCCAGCAGTGCCTGTCATCTCATCAGGGATGATCATGGCATTTTGTTGGTAACCTGAAAAATATAGCATTTTATATCTCATGTTTTGCTTAATTACTGGAGCTGAGGGTATTGGCATTCAAAGCATTTTTTACTCTGCATGTTGTATCCCATGTTCTACATATTTGCATTACATTATTTCTCTGCACCTGCTAATTTTGCTGTATGTCGTCCTGAATTGAGTCTGGATTGTGCCTACATTCCCTCTTCCAATGCCCGATCCATCCATCCACAAAAATGGCATAGTTGTTTTCAACATTTCAACATTCCCAACCATACCATTTGCCCTGTCTCCTTGCATCTTTTGATTCATCCATTTTATTCCATTTCTCACAACATTCGCACTTGAACCCATCTGAACCCTTTCAAATTGCTTTGAGTGATCATCAGTTTCTCTTTCAGCTTTTTCTGTTTCTTTTCATGATAATCACTACTGTTTTTAGTCAATTTTAAAACTTCATCAATCCTCTTTGTTGACCAACATAATTCACTATGCCGAATGCGGTTACCAATCTCTGATTTCAGCCCATTCACAAAAGCGGAAACAAAATGTCCAATAGCATCTTTCTCTGGATTTTCGATTCCGCTATGCTTTTTTAATATCTGCATCAGCCTCTGATATTAGCAATGCTCTGACTCTTTAGGGTCCTGTGCTGTCCTCAAAATCCTTTCCCAATGTATGCCCCTTTATGGAATTTCAACCATAATTGTTGATGGTGCATTATTAGGACTCTGCCTAGGTTGTTCCAGCTTTTATCCACCATGTAGCTACCTTACACTTTAGCCACAAATCTCCTCAAACAACAATTTTAAATAACGAATTCAAATCTGTCCAGAGCACTGGAGAAAAATGAGTTAGTTTATGAACTTCATAATACGACTTTACCAGATCTTCCCCCAATTTCGGACAGTTATGTGTTAAAGCAAACAAATCTACCCTTGTCCAAGGCCCCCCTTCATATCCCTGATCCTGACAGGCAAGACATGCTGTAACAGAGGTTGTTCACAGATTGGCTCCGATCCCATTCCTTGTCATTAGAGACCGCAGACGTGGCTCACAGGTTGCTGGCTTTCCGTCCCTGATATACATCAGCCCGCTGCAATAGGCCACTATGATTTTGAGACCACTCCACTGCGTGAACATTTCAAATGCCTCCTTTAAGCTGTTACAGCCTTTATTGGGTTGACTCTGACCCAGAATCCAATTGCACAGACCGCGGCCGCAGCTGTCTGCATCCTTTACTCTCCTTGTACTTGACCTGGACTTCTACTTGGTCTTCGCCTGAAACAAACCTCCTCCAAGTCACTCTGACCTGGATCTAGGCAAAATATATACAAGCATACCATTGTTAATGTCCTGATGGTGATCCTATATCTTTTGTAAGGATCGAAACGCTATTGACTTGTTGTACGCCATATACACTTCTTTATTTAATACTTATTATGTGTAATGGTGTCTCCACTATAATTTGTTTGCCCTACCAAAAAGTCTCTCATACAAACAATTTACTCTGTCTGAGCCTTTTTGTTTCATGTTGAACGTCCTTCCCACTAAGTTTGATACAGGCTTGTGTCTCACTTTATAAGTTTCTTGCTGAAATGTGTGTATATTTAAGCAACTATAGATTAAAAACACCTGTCCGGCTGGACATCTGTAAAATATAGTACTGATTGGGTCTATATTTATTGTTTGCTCTCATTAATCCTTGTCTAGGGACCACTGTCTTTAGAAATACTTGTCCAAGGAACATGCACCAAATTCCCTCTGTGCACTTCCATTAAAGGAAGCTCAACCACTGTACTTACTTGTTCCCACTTCTGAATCACTTGCTAGACCTTTCTCCCACTATTGCCTCACTGTTCTTCATATTTTTCTGATTCACCATTCCCTTCTTCCATTTTTCTCTATATTTCTTTAAATTACTCCAGTCTCGTATTCTCTCAATCATGTCTTTAATACGGTCTCTCAATGTGACCCATCATTCTGATTTCATAATGTGTTAAATCAATTTTGTAATTTTGGTTGACATTTTTCGTTTTACCTATTGCAACATCTAATCCATCAGCCAATTTCACTCATTTGTCATGCTCTTCATTGATGTATCTAGCTGCTTTGCTGATTAAGTATCTAATCTCATCAGCATTACATGTCAATAGTCTATTCAAATGCATATGACCATAAAGCATCTCTTCGAATTCGTTCTTTATAATCCCAGTGCAAACCTCTTTAGGAGGCGGCTCTATCACCACTGTCTCTGCAGTGTGCTCTGTCCCATTTGTACGAGGCATTGCCATTGTCATTAAAAACCTCTGACGGGGCTCTTGGTACAACTCCAGTAGTAACTTGCACTGCTGCCATGTCTCCCCTTCACCAACCCTGACAGTAGTGTGGGTGGGTCAGTTTTGCCTGACTCTCTCTGTATACGGAGGAGGTCTTGAAATCAGTATTTCTTTTTCTGTGACTATAGCAGGAAATATTTTAACACTTTCCTTTTTGTCCACTCTCCATGCCTTTTCCTAATCATCTAATTTGGCTTCTAACCAGCCACTAAAGTACTTCCTAACAGATCTATCCTTCTTATGTCGCTCTCCTTACTGTTGCCATTTGACCTCATTTATTGGGTGCTTTGAACGGTGGAGTTCTAGGCACTGGTTCATATTGTACATGGTCTATCTCAAAAAGTCTAATTTCTCAAAGCTAAGATGCCCTCAATAGGAAACTGTAATTTCTGATCATGTGGTGTATATATGTTCCCTTCGGAATCCAAACACATGTATATTGCACAACCTCTTCTATCATTTCAAATGATGGCGTCCCCTCCTTTGGCTTTTTCTGACCCTCTCTAGGCTTATCCGCTTTCTTAGATTTAATCAGTACTCAAAAATACCTAAAAGTCAAAACACTAAAACAAACTTAGCGAACGACAACAAATCGCAGCATAGCTCTGTGAAAGGTTAACCTATCACAGTGCTACTATACAGACAAACAACCAATCAGAGCACAGCTAGGAGTGAATGTTACACCAATCCCATCCTGTGTCTCTGGCTGAACAGTCAATCACAGCGTGGTTTCTCCATGAATTGGAAATCAATTACATAGCCACAATAAACCTTTAAAAATGAATAAACCCCTTGTCCTTGTGCCCTAGAAAATAAAATAAATCAGTATTTCCAGGTCAAGATATTCTCGATTTTTGAGCAAGCGAAGAACACAGAACCGGGAAACAAGATATATCAAACAGCCTACAAAGCTCTCATTAGGCAAACATCTGACAAGCAGGATTCTCCCTCCCGAGTTAATGTACTACACCCTGGGCGCTCAAGGCAAGCATCGTAACCCAAATTAGTCTCTCAAACCTGAATACAGATCTCTATCAATGTGCAAGCAGTACCTCGCTCTACACCAAAAATACAGACAAGGTAATAATCTTGAGATCTTGGATTTTGATGAAATCTAATAACCATCTCAATTCTCGCCTGTAAAAAATAGCTAAATCAAATAGGTTCACAAATATGAATAATACAACATCACAATAGTCACCAACCCACTATTTGAAGTCACAAACATCATCACATAACCAAACAAATCACCACAAAAGCAGTAATCCATCAGCATAAAGCACAGAAGTTTATGCATTCAAATTCTCCCTATTCCTACTTACACTCCAAGTTCAAAAAGGTCCGTAGAGCAATACAGCTCGTCACCCCACAGGAGGATTCAGCACCGGGAAGGTTGGCCGAACTTCAGAACTCCTTCCTACGTTTCATGCACGATGGCCAAAAGTCCTCCAAATATCTTTTGGGGGCCCCTTAATAGGAGGTGCTCTAATGCTAAGCATCCTCTGTCACAGTCTTTGTGGGAGTCTAACTCCAACAATAATATGAACTCCAAAATGTAACCACGCCAATATTTTAATACATATTGCTGCTCCAGTGTCTCAAGTTGATCTAACGGTTAGAGACTACAGTTCTTGTACACAATTTAAAGTAATTTAGACATTAAAATATTGGAAGCATGGGGGCGTGGCTACGGCACCGAGGAAGATGGCCGCAGACCCGGATGCTCCGTCGGACCATGATGTGACGGGAGACGATCGGGGTCTCTTGGGGAGTGTTCGGTCCTCACATCCGCAGATTCAGAAGGCAGAACATCGGCGGCTTTGGGAAATCCCTTTCTGGAGCCGCAGGGTGAGCCACGAACACGGTGCTGCTTCATTTTTTACTTCGGCGGATCGCGTCTGAGGCGCGTCCGCCATTTTGAAGGCTGTGAACCTTCTGCTGCCTTCTTATATTATGCGCTTTCCTCCTCACGTCGAAATGCTTTAAAGATGTAGGGGCATTTAAGCATAGATATTTTAACCGACTTTGGCAAGCTGGATAAGGAGTTTTTGTGGCTCTGCAGGTTGGAGGAACACCTCCATTGGATTTCTGAGGTAAATGCCATTTTCGAATCACCTCAGCTTTGTTTCATCACGTCGCCTTTCTTCTTCTTTTAAGCAACGCCTTGCTCTGACAGATAATGTATGAAAAAAGGTCACTTTTTTCTGGACTATTTTGCTACTCTCAACTTCATGCTTCTTCCTATGCCTGCTATAGTATGGAATAGCATATATTTTTTTTCCACAAATGCTCTCAATATTGGCAGCGTGCTTTCTTTAACAATTTGAGGAAGAAGACTTTTTCTTCATTTCTGTAGCCTTTCAATATTATATAACTGAAACATTGTCTTTCTGGAGTATTCCACACACAAGTGACGTACTGTTTTCTTCCCATCTCTGCATGATACTTTGATAGTCAGAACTTTTCAGCGTATCAATAAATTATTGCCGAGCCTTGTCAAGCTGTCCTCTTCAGTTTATCAATTTGCATCATTTCCTTCTGCTTTTCCAATCTTTCTAAGGCGTCGTCACGCACTAACCGGACTGCCTCTCAGCAACGAACAGGAACCAACTTGCCTTTGGAAGACATCAACCCTTTTAGTGTTATACAGGACACCATGGATGACGCATCAAGTGACGTGCCTATTGCAAAATGTACCTCCCCTCATTCTTCTCGTTCAGCCTCAAAGCACTCTATCAAAGCTCCTTCTTCTTTTGTTCCTACACCAGGAAAGAGGGGCAAAACAAATCCACCTTCTCCTACCAACACGTCGCCCTCCATTTCTATGGAATTGTTATTGGAGGAAATTTGTACGCTTAAGCCTTACATGACCGAAACAAACTCCCATCTCCAGAACCTTGAAGTCAACTGGTCTAACACTGAGCAAAGGGTTGATACTCTTGAAAGAAAATTTGCTTCAGCTCAAACAGTCATAGATCAAGTTCCCTGTGTTCATAGAGAGATTGAAAACCTTAAACAGCAAGTTGAAAATTTGGAAAATCGAAATAGGCGTAATATTCTACGCATTTATGGACTTGCGGGATCGAATCCCATCTCTTTTTTTCAATCATTCCTGCCTACCCTTCTTGGTCTTCCTACATCAGCTCCTTTAAACATTCAACGAGCACATCGTCTAGGCTCTATCTCTCGCTCATCTGCCTCATCATCTTCTTCAATAAAACCTAGAGGAGTTGTCATGTACTTTTTGGAATACACAGATCTCCTTAAAGTCCTTCATGCTGCCAAGCAGAAAGGGAAAATCACCTGGAATGGTTCTAACCTTTTCTTTGCTCAAGATTATGCCAAAACCACTGCAGACCCCCGCAAGACGTTTTTAGAGATGAGACCTGCTCTACATTCCTTGAATGCTCGATATGGCTTATTCCATCCTTGCCTCTTCAAAGTCACTTACAGCAACAAGACAACGAATAATGAAGATCCGGCGTTACTTCAACAATTTTTGGATTCATGCTGACAAGATTCCATGGACATCCCTTCTTTATAAAAATGGACGTTACTGTTCTACATATTAAAACGCTGTTCTATTAAGATGATTGTTTTTTCCTATCTTCCCTGTTGTACTATGTATTTCGTGCCTTGTTTTTGTTTTATCTCATGTTGTTAATATTCTCTCTTTTCTAATTCTTTTTAGGTGCAGTTTTGTGAGCCCTTGATTTTACGTGTCCTTTATGTTCTACCCGGAAGTCTGTATCCCTTAACCGCGTTCTCATGGAGTCTCCGATCCGGTGTGCTGCCCTCCTTATGTGGTTCCACCACCCCCACTCTTATTGTTGGTTTGTGGTATGTCTTTTTGACATCTTTTTGTATTATCAATTGTTAGTTTTGTTTTGTTTTCTTGTTTCTTGTCTCTATCTTTCTCAACTATTTCCTCCCCCCTCTCTATTCCTCACCTTTCTCTTTCTCTCTTTCCCTTTCCTGTCTCTTTCCCCTCTGATTTTCTTTATCTATTCTCTCAATTTTTCTATATTTCACAGTACCTTTCTTTTTCTTCTTTTTTTCATCGTTTTACTTCTGAATTTCTCACATAAACTTTTCTTCTCTATTTCCTTTCATCGTATATAAGGTTCCTGAATTTTAATACTGTTAGTATAACAATAGTTCTTGTTTTACTTGCTAGATGCTTACTTTACTGTTTTTATAACAATTGCGTATGTTTGTTTTTAATGGTTCACCTTTAGAGTTGTAACCTGGAACATTAAAGGAGTTAACAATCCTATAAAAAGACAACACGTGTTAACCCATTTAGCTAGATTAAATACTGATATTGCTTATCTTCAAGAAACTCATCTATCAGAAACTGAGGCAGCCAAATTGAAAAGAGGTTGGATCGATCATGTTTTTTCTTCCCCTGCTTAAGGAAAGAAAAATGGCTCCTCTATACTGTGTCATAAAAAACATCAGCCTTCACTAATACATCAGGAATACGACCCTGATGGTCGTTGGGTAATTACTCAACTGCTTAATGATCACATTCCCTTAGTATTATTCAACGTTTATGCACCAGTTAATGTTGATCATACGTTTTGGACTCAGATTTCTGACAAACTTCTTATGTTTGATAAAGAGTATGTTATTTTTGGAGGTGATTGTAATCAGATTCTGGACCCTATTTTAGATCGACGTTCCTCTGTGAAATTCTCCAACACCAAGATGCACTCACAATTTACCTCTGCCATACAACACAAAGCTTTAATTGACATTTGGAGGCTTTGTAACCCAGATCTACAGGAATATACCTTTTACTCTCCCCCCATAACTCTCAATCCAGAATAGACAACCTTTTTCTCAGTAAGCCCTTGTCTCAACTTGTCTCGCACGCTGAGATTGGTTCCATCCTCATATCAGATCATGCTCCAGTATTTGTTGATTTTGGTTTGCTACCTTTCTCACCCAATGCTGGTAGATGGCGTTTTATTAATACTCTACTATCAGATCCCAATTTCACCGGCCAATTCACCTCTTTTGCTTCTGAATTCTTTTCTATTAATTCCACTCCAGAATCTTCCCCAGTAATGATTTGGGACTCTTTTAAGGCGGCAGCTAAGGGATTTATCATCAATTTTGTTTCACGAAAGAAGAAGTTTTTTTAAGCAAAAATGCTCAGTTTTGGCAAAAACTAAAAAACTTGAATATGATTATTATCGCTCAACTTCTGAAACATCCTTAAAAAGTCTTAATGAGGCAAAAATGTCATTTAACAAATCCTCTACAGAAGCTGCATCCTCTTACCTTTTAAAAAGCAGTGCCCGTTATTATGGAGGCCAGAATAAGATGGGCAAACTACTTGCAAATTACTTAAAAAATCGTCGGGAAGAAACTAGAATTGAGTCTATTCACAATAATGCTGGAGATTCACTATTTAAGGATAACGATATTTTAAATGAATTTGTTTCTTTCTATAAAAATGTATACACGCCGGAGAAACAACCATTCTCTGTTGAACTCTCCTCTTTCTTTCAATCGATAAATTCTCCTCCTACTCATGACACTGATTTTGCCCCACTAGGACTGGATATCACTTTGTCCGAAATTAAACATGCAGTGTCAGTTCTGAAAAGAGGCAAAGCACCTGGTCCGAATGGTTTTACCATTGAATTTTATTCTCATTTCGCATCTCTACTACTTCCCCATCTCTTATTACTTTATAAATTTTTTATTACAGAAGGATCTTCCTCAGGATCTTTTCAAGATGCTGTAATCTGTTTGATTCCCAAAGAGAATAAAGATCCTTCTTTTTGTAAAAATTACCGTCCTAACTCCTTAGGTAATTTAGACTATAAGATTTTTGCAAAGATCCTTGCTCTTCGTATTGACCCCATTTTACCCAATATTATTGGCCCGGAACAATCGGGATTTGCCAAAGGCCGCTTATCTTCAGACAATTCTAAAGTTTTCTTTAATATCTTAAGTAAGGCTTCTTCCCTCGAATATCCCATTGCTGCGATAGCTTTGGATGCTGAGAAAGCTTTTGACAGGATTGGATGGGATTTTTTGTTTCAGGCGCTTAAATGGATTGGGTTCCCTGCTAAATTAATTTCTCTTATTTCACTATTATATTCCGGTCCTGAGGCCTCTATTTTTGTTAACGGGAAAGCATCTGATTATTTTCCTCTTTTCAGAGGAGTCCGTCAAGGTTGTCCCTTATCTCCTCTTTTATTTATTATTGCTTTAGAACCCTTTTTAACGAAAATTAGATTAGATGACAGGATTACTGGTTATAAAATCGATACAACCCATGTTAAAATACCTGTTTATGCTGATGAAATCCTTCTATATTGTTCCAATCCCTCTATCTCTCTCCCAGCTTTTCTTTCTCAAGTTGCTACCTTCTCTCAATTATCTGGATATCGTCTTAATTCGGATAAATGTGAAATTCTCCCTTTAAATGTTCTTTGTTTGAAACAAGATTTTATCTCTACTGGTTTCTCTTGAAATCCTCCAAGATTAAATATTTAGGATTATGGTTTTCCCCCACTATTCCAGAAACCTTAAAAGAAAACTTTGATGTTCTTTCCAGAACTCTCTCTCCATCTATTGACCGCTGGCATCCACTTTTCCTTTCCTGGTGGGGTCGCCTAGATTCTATTAAAATGATGCTCTTCCCGCTCATTCTTAATCTCTTGTCTATGATCCCGGGTCACATTACTGTTTTTTTTTTTTTTTTTAAATTGATTCATTATTAAACAAATTCCTTTGGAAGAATAAATCTACTCTTAATGCCCTTAAAGCAGACAAAATCTCTGGTGGCCTCAAATTTCCTGATTTCAAATCGTATCATTATGCTTTTTGTTTGAGACAGTCCTCTTGATGGCTTTCTCCAGATCAATATGTTCACCCTCCTCTTTGGTTGAATATTAAAAAACACGTTATAGCTCCTTTTCATTTTAATGAAGTTCTTGCTTTTACTAATAATATCTCTTCTTTCCGTCCTCAAGTGATCTCTCATACACGTACTACGCATCAAAGGTCGGACTATCTATTGGAAATCTTGGAGACTCAAGTGTTTACTCTGGATTTCACAACTGGTATTTAATAATACACCTTTACCCTTCTCAGATCTTCAATTAAAATTATCTTTACCCTCTTCCTATAAATCTCAGTATGACTCACTCCTTCCTCCTCTTTCTTAATATCTTCTTTCCTTATCAACTGAACCCAATATTTCTACCAGATGTTCTACTCTTTTCCCTTTATTATCTATTACTACATTGGCATCTTCTCTTTATAGATCTTTGTTTTTCTCCTCTGACAGCGTCAAGGTGAAGTCTGAATTGGCCTGGGAAAAGGATCTTTCTGTATGTTGGCCCACTCCTTTTTGGGACAAATTGTGGTTAAAAATTCATAAAACGTCAAGAGCAGCTAATACCTCTCAGACTCTTTATTTTATTTACAAATGCCTCATTTTCACCCCAATGAAATTAGCCTTTTTTTTTACTGACTTTTCCTCCACCTGCTGGTCCTGTAAAGATCCCTCCGCTGATATAAAACACATGCTTTTTGATTGCCCCTCTCTTTCTCGTTTTTGGCTATTAGTTTGGTCCCAAATTAATAAAATGTTTAACCCCCAAATTCCTTGCTCCATTTCCAACATCTTTTTGGGCTCCTTATCACCTTCCTGTCCACATCCAACTCCTAACCCCTCATTAATTGACGTGTTGCTTGCAATTGCCCTTCATTTAATAACCTCAAATTGGAAACAAGCTGATAAAGTTACTTTCAAAGCTTGGTGGAATGCGGTTTGTTTCCATAATAGATTAGACACAAGCAATGTTACTCCTATATCTTAATCCATTAAAAGGGATCTTTTATGGCTCCCCTTATCTTCCTACCTAACAACTATTGCTTCACCTTCGGCCATTTTACCTAATACCTCGGATGAAGTTCGAAAACCGCCATGAACTCTTTGTTGTCTTTACATTTTTTTATTTCCAGATTTATTCCTTGTTCTTACTCCTTTTATCTTTTTAATTATTGCAATTTTGGAATTTATGCCTTACAGTTTGCTTACTATTGTTTCTTGTTGATGTATTAAGGTTTGTGATTCAGGTACATTTCTTACCTGTTCTGTTTTATTAAGATATTCCCTCTCTCCCTTCTCCCTCTCTCGTCCCTCCCCTTTTAGTAATAATCAGATTGTATTTTTGTTCTTTTTTTATATATATATTTTTATTGATTTTATATCAGCAAGCAGTTATACAAAAGAAGAGAAGAAAGAAATACGTCTCGCTTTTAAAGGATCCAAGTGAACAGTCATTATATACAAAAGAAAACAAATAGCATTAAAGGCTCATGAAATAGTCAATCAATAATAAGAAGATAAAATCAAATCCATTTTGAAATAGGAGCCCAAACGTTACGACCAAGTATTTTTCTTTTTACCCCCTTCAATTTATAGACTGCAATCTCCAATTGATATATAGATAATAATCTCAGTTGCCAATTATTAAAAAACGGTGGATCAGAGTCTAGCCATCGAGAAGTAATACAAGATCGATATATTGACATACAAATAAATAAAAATCCTTCCTCTGCTGCTGTCCTAATTCCAAATTGATTTGTCTGAAGTCCAAAATGACCAGTTCTGCAGACATTTGTACATGTATCCCCAAACTCCAAACTAGTATTTAAAAAAAATTGGACATCCGTAATAAATAGAGCCCGTCTAGGACAATTGAAAAACATGTGAATAGAATCAGCAGCACTATAACCACACCGGTTACATCTATCGCCATTTCTCGATTTCCATTTGCCAGTTTTGCTGGGGTGTAATATAAATCAAAAATAGACATAAAATGTTTGCTTTTTAGTGAGCCAATAAATAAAATTTTATTTGACAGTTTAATTGCTCTGGACATATGTATTTTATCTATTTCCAATTTTCTTTGCCATTTGTTTTCAAATAAACATGTCATCTTGGAGTCTGTTTATCATCCTCTGATACACTAACCCGATTTTCGTTTCCCTTCTGCTAATTTCAAGTACCACTATTTTGCTCATCAGAGGGTGGTCTAGGAGCCTCTTAGAATCCCAAAAACGTCGTATTTGAAGAAATTTGAAAAAATCCACTCTCGAAAGATTATATTTATGCTGTAAATAAGAAAAAGAAGCAACCTGACCCCTGATAGAGATCTCCTAACGTACGGACTCCTGCAGAGTGCCATCTTGACACCACTTGGTCCCTAAAAATCTCGAGTAAAATCCGACTATTCGCTAAGGGCGTATAATAACTCAAATCGAGACAAAGACCAAATCTTTTTTATAATTGTTTCCATATTTGAAAGGCAGTTATCATAATTTTAAATTTGTTTTTTTTGCAGTAGCTAGGCTCGATTATTCTTACTAGGCATTGCCTAGCCTCCTTCCCTAATAGCATTTCGTAAATTGAAGGGCAAACCGCTTCTCCCAACCTGACATCTTGAAAGATTAAAATACCCATATATCTCAGTAGAATAGCCCAATAATACAAACAAAAATTCGGAACCGCCCAGCCACCTTTAAGTCTTGGAAGAGTGCACCATTTCAAAGCTCTTCTAGATCTGTGATAGCCCCAAAGAAACCTGAAGGACATTCTGTCTGTCTTGCAAAAAAAAGCAGATGAAAACAACAAAGGTATCGTTCGAAACAAATATAAAAATTTCGGGAAAATTCGCATTTTTAGTATATTAGTACGGCCATATAATGAAAAATGTAAATTATTCAGTCTCTCCAAAGTTCTATTAGCTGAGTTTAGTACAGGATCTACGTTAAGCCGTACTATATCGTCTATTTTTGCAGATATTACAATGCCAAGATAGAGAGCGTCTGAGGCAAAAACCAAATCATTTGGACGACCCTCTTCCGAATGGATCAACTAGATTTTTGAAGCGTTCAATTTATATCCCGAGTACCCTCCAAACTCCTGCGCCAGTTCAATTATTTTAGGGAAAGCTCACTTAATATCTGAAGTGGTGATGGCAATATCGTCTCCGTACGCAAACACTTTATAATCAGTCTGGTGTATCCTAACCGGAACAATTCCCGCTTCTTTTTCTAATTTATTTAGGTAAGGTTCAATGTACAACACAAATAACAAGGGGGAACAAGGACAACCTTGCCTCTTCCCCCTTGTTATTGCAAAAATATCAGAAACGTCACCTGCTATTCGGATTGCTGCCTTAGGATGACTATATAATGCCTGTATTGCATTGATGTATTCTTTGGGAAATCCCTTCCAAACCAGTATTGACCACAAAAACCTCCAGGAGACCCTGTCGAATGCTTTTTCAGCATCCAACAGGGCCACCACGACCGGAGATCCTGTGGCTTGTGCCCAGTCCAAAAGTCCAATGATCCTCTTCACGCGATCCGTTGTGTCCCTATTTAAAATAAATCTGTGCTGTCTTATTGAAACCAAGGCTGGCATGAAGTCATTCAACCTATTAGCCAAAATTGTGGAAAAAATCTTACTGTCCGCAATAATAAGAGAAATGGCTCTATATGACCCTAACTCAGTATCCACCTTCCCTTTTTTTTTTTAAATACCTACAGTGGCCAGAGACCATGATTCAGGGGGATAGCCCAAAAAAGCTTGATGGAACACTTTAAGCATCTCAAATTTTAGCAGTCTGTGAAAGGTACGATAAAATTCAAGGGGTATGTTGTCTGGTCCCATTGCCTTCCCAGAAGCCAACCTAAAATGGCTATTTCAATTTCTTCCCATGAGATAGGGGTAGATAACAGGGCTTTCTGTACTTCCATGAGTCCTACACTGTCAAGAGTTTCAAAATACTGTGAAGCATTCCTTTCTACGTCCATACCATCACTAGATTCATTATATAATAATTGATAGAAATCCAGCAATGCTTTTAATACCTCAGTTTTCGATCCCTGCATAACCCCGTTCAGATCGCGAATATTTAAAATATCATTAGATGCTGCCTTCTGCCTTAATCTTTGAGCTAGCACTCTCCCTGTTTGCTCACTGAATTCATAGCGCTCCGTCTTATATTGTCTATGCTTAAGTGCAATCTGGTCAGCTATATGTAAATAAACTGTGCTCTGTTTAAGAGTCAAATCTAATTGGGCTTCATCAATACCCCAACCTAATTTAATATTTTCGGGGAGCTTTATCTCTGCCTTCAACACCATATCGGATTCCTCCCTAAACTTACTCCGTATGGCTTTTTGTTGAAACATCGAGTAGCTAAGGGTTTTCCCCTAACTATTGTTTTAAAGGTGTCCCAGACAATTTGAACAGAGGCAGTGTCATTATTACAATTAAAGAACTCCTTAATAATTTTAGTCATATGTTGGAGATAATCATCTTCCATTAATAAGTTCCTTTGGAATGACAAATTCGTTTTACTGCTCCTTGTTTGAGATGACAATTATATTTTGAGTATTAGTGGGTTATTTTTTTTTTTTTTTTTTTTTGGGTAATCCTCATATACCATTGATTGGAACTCTTGACGGTAGACTGGCGCCTCAATGCACTTTGGTCGTACTGATCCGGCCCTTGTTGGAATCAGCCAAAAGCAAGATAGTAAGCCTCCACCCTCAAGTGGCCACTGCCTTCCCATCCTAACTCCTTTTCACCAACCTGTGGGCGCCCAAGCTACTTAGGAGTCCAGGGAACCAGCAGGGCTCCAGATAAATCATTGGAAAACCAATCATCGAAGTTGCCATGCCTCCAAGGCCGCCCAAACATTAACCTGACTCGCGGGATCACAAGCCATGTCTGACTTACTAGTTATCATAGTGTGCTGTAAGCAAGTTGGAAAGGTGGGGGAATTGGGTCCTTCCAGGCTCTACAAATCTCACGCCTTGCGAGTAAGATAACATAAAATGCAAATTTAGTGGGGAGATCGTTTACCTTATAAGCCGAAAAAAGCCCTGTTAATATAGTGAAGGTAGAGATTGTAATGGGCATAGAAAGAACAATTTCCAGAAATTCACTAATCTTGCCCCAATATTCTTTTAGTTCTGGACATTCAGCAAACATGTGTGCGTCATCTGCGTTTGGATATCCACATCTCTGGCAGTGGTGAGCTAAGTTAGAATATTTAGCCAGTTTCTTTGGCGTTATGTACACCCTATACATTGTGTACAAATGATTTCTCTTTAATGCTGCTGGCTTGATTGTTGCGTTTAAAATGCTGAAAGAGTCGTACCAAAAGTCCATAAAGGTCCCACTGCCCATTGGTATGGTGTTGCACCACAGTTTGTTTACCTCCCCTTCTGTCACTTCCTCACGCTCTAGCAGCGCTAAATACCAAAACGATACTTGGCTCTTCCACCTGCCACCTCTCATCACCTCATCAAATTTAGGATTAGGAATTTTACTTTCTGTAGGTCTTATTGGCCTGTTTGCCAACCACCCAGATAATTGATAGTATTTAAATCTGGTGAGGGTTCCCCTTGTCAGGTTGAAAACCCTATCCCAACTCAAAAGCCGTCCTTCCTCCTGCAGATCTCCCCAACAGATCAGCCCTGCCTGTTTTAATGGCAGTGACAGGTGGTCGTTTAAGCATGCTGGGAGGCCTGGTGAATCCCATATAGGGGCCTGTAGCGCATAGTAAGGAATATTCAGCTTGTTCCTCACGAATACCCAATTTTTCAGGGATGTCCCCAGGATCTTCAGCCTTACTTTTTAAAAAAGATTCGGGTCCCCAAATTTAAAAAGAAAATAGCCTGATCCCAGTGGGACGTCCTGTAATAAGGCGGAGAATAACAGGCCCATGGATGATTGATCCACCTGGCCAGCCATTAATCTAAAATGTTTGAAATGGAATGCCTGGCAATAATTGAGTAGGTCTGGAAAAGCCAGCCCTCCTGTTTTTAGGCTTCTTCTGAGTTTTTTCCAAGAGATTTGCGGGGCTTTCGAATTCCAGATAAATGATCCCAATTTCCCTTGCAGCTTTTTAATTAAAGATAATGGGAATGATAAAGGAATAAAATTGAATATGTATTAGTGGGTTATGATCTGATATTAATTTTGGGAGAATTTCAATGATGGCTTTTTCTATAAAAAATATTGAGAGGTAAAAAAATAATCCAAACGAACACATTTTTGATGTGGGGCAGGAAAAAACTATATCCAGGTTCGTTTGAACGCAAAGTATTCCACACATCAATAAGCCCATTTCCTAAAACTAATTCACGGAGAGCTCTATAAGTCCGGTATTTTCTACCCAAATACTTCCCACTTTGCCTAATAACAAACTCAGCATCAATATGAATATTTAAATCCCCACAAAGGATTATCGGTTGATTCCATGCAGCCAGCTCTAAATTAATAAAGTTCATTAATTCACAGTCATCTATATTCGGACCATACAGTGAGCAGATAGTAAACCTGTTTTCATCAATCTTAAGCCCTGCCAATCCCCATCTCCCCCATTTGTCTGCCAAAGGTTTGACACATACCCCTAAACCACGCTTCATAAAAATGGCGACCCCCTTTTTAATCCCTGTCTGCTTTGAACATACAAACAAATCTAAGCCTAAATTTCTTAACCAGTCCCTCTTTTCCCAAGCGATATGCGTCTCCTGTAAGCACAGAATGCATGTTGAATATTAATGGCCTTAATGACTCTAAGAAAAAGGGAATTTTGTGTAAAACTGTAGTGTAGTTCCTATATTCCCAATAGGCTCTGCTCATTGGAATAATATATTCAGCAGTGTAGACGTAGGACTGAGGTCGACTAGGTCTCTACTGACTATATTAGACTTAATTAGTTTTGCCAGCTAGCTCAGAGGTCACTAGAAACTTTCTCGAATAAACAAGGAGGAGTTTAACTTCCCTGGATAGACAAGAAGGGATTAGCTTCTGACAACCATAAAACATGACAACTTTGCTCCCTCAGAATAAGAGTGTATCTCTAGAGTCGTGTGAAAACAATAGACAGCTATTTTACTCAGTCAATCGTGCATACTTAGTTTCACCAGAGTGCAGAGAAATAGAGAGACGGGCGTTTTCAATAAAAGGTGTTATTTATTGAGCAGTCTTCTTTCTCATGCAAGAGAAATGAATTGCCACAATTGCCATACTTAGTATAAAGTAAAGTGCGTACAGTAAAAGGAGTATTATGAAATAATACTGTAAAAGCATTGATATGGTTTCTTAGCCATATGATACTTTAAAATGGATAAAATATATACATACATAAAAACATTGACTAACGTACTCAACTAGTGCTTCTAATCTACGCCTACCCCGGTGTACCTGACCTAAGCCTAATACGTGGGAAGGAGTAAGTAAGTAGCAGTTTAAGTTAAGTTGGTTTTGCCAAGGATCTGAATCAAGAATTCTCTCAAGGGTTTAGTCAGCTCCGTACCTGGGTAATAGAAAGCAGGAGGTCTGGTATCTCTCTCTCAGGACTCGATATCCCAGCAACCCGCAAGGGCGGCTGGAAACACCGGAGCTGGATTTTCTCGGCTGGAGAAAAAGATAGCTTCTTTCTCAGTGCGTCAAAAGGGAGGGGCGGCGTCCGTGGGCTCTCGTATCAGCTGGGCTCTCGGGCAAGTAGATCGCCGCTCTGCTCCAAACCACCGTGTGTTTGCTTAAGGCAACTGTTGGTATATTTATACCTGAAAGGTGCCGGGTTTGACGTAAGGTTGGACATAAGACGTCAATAAAAGATGTCACTGAGAACTGGCCGTTCTTTCAGTGCTCGCAGGAGTTCTAGGACAAATCAAAACAAAAGCATGGGGAATTCCCAGGTTGCTAGAGGTTTGGTTTGTTTAAAGAACGCGTTGTACTTTCTAGGAGTCTAGGGGAGTAGCCTTGCCGTATTTGGACTGCATGGGCTATTACTAAATATGGATATGATTCTTATGCCTTT
Source organism: Lissotriton helveticus (assembly GCF_964261635.1). Lineage (NCBI taxonomy): Eukaryota > Metazoa > Chordata > Amphibia > Caudata > Salamandridae > Lissotriton > Lissotriton helveticus. Next base: position 1,593,975,479 of record NC_136067.1, on the reverse strand, counting down.
ATAAGGATATTATTTATTATAGCCATATAAGGGCATTAATCGGGAATGTCGAATTAGGGTCCTAGATAGAAACACAACACCCACTCCATGATCTAATGTCCATCATTACTAAAACAAAGCAATAGTAAACATATAATGATGCATGTGTGTTTTCCAACCCACCGCAAAATACATATATCGCATTTGAAATGGTATATGGTAAATACACGAAAAATGAGTATTGGTACTGTACGCTTATTAAGCAGTGTCATCATTCAGTTAAATGCATATATATATCAGCTGAATGAATTGCGAAATTTACACTTAAAATGGCTCTGAATACAGAAAAGAAGGTCAAGACCATTCCATCACATATTTATACAAATTCTGTACATATGCTAGAGGCTGAGGTAAAATATTGTCTCTAGAGTTCCTAAAATAGAAGCTCTGTTCTCTAAGAATAGTTCTACTTTAAGCATAGTACTTTGTGCCAAAAAAAGGTAAATATTTTGGAAGCGAAAAAAAAATAATTTCGCTTTCAGGGGGAAAAATAGTTCCAATTGTTTTCAGTAGCTTTTGTTTTTCAAAGCTGAAGGCCGAATTCAGAGTTCAGGGAACGCTGTGTGCTCGTTGTTTAAAAAGTTTATTCCCGTTGTTCAGGGGAGAACATCATATCAGACAGACTTGCAAAAAATTGGTATGCGACATCAGGTGAAATTTCGACCAAGTTTGAAAATGCTGTAACAGTGCATGTGTGAGAATGATTGCTATCATCAATGTCAGGATCAGCAATGCTCACAGAAGGTTGTACCTGTGTGGTGCTGCTTTCATCTCGTACCCCACCGCCACATACTCATAGTGGTGAAGTCTCAACGAATGCCGTCATCAGAATAGGTAGCCGCTGGGGACAACACGATGCATGAGTCGTTACCGGACCCCGTCTTCTCATCCAGCAAGGACATCACCTTCAGCCACGCCACCGGACTCCGCTGGACGGACCACAGCTGCGTCCACTTCAGCTTCAGAAGGACCACGATCCACCACCACCAGCAACAGGGTGCACGCAGAAGCTGGAACAAGATCACAGCCGACCAGCTCGCGACGTCCCTGAGCAAGAACCCACCCACCAGCGCAACGAACCCCAACCAAGCGGCCACCAACCTCACGAAGTGGATCAGCGACTGCGCAGACGACCTCGCCCCCCTGAGGACCCCGCCTAGCAGACCCGGCAGCAAGAAAGCCCCATGGTTCACCGACGAACTCAAGAGCTCCAAGAAGATCTGCCGAGCCCTCGAGAGAACCTGGCGCAGGGACCCTATACCGGACAACATGACTGCCCTCAAGCTCGCCACCCGAAAACACCACCAACTTATCCACGCCACCAAGAAAACTGCATTCAAGGAACAACTGGACAACAATGCACACAACAGCAAGGAACTCTTCAACATCGTTAAAGAGATCTCCAACCCCAACGCCGGAAACAACGACATCACCCCTTCGCAAGACCTCTGCAACTCCCTCGCCTCCTACTTCCACAACAAGATCGCGGACATACACAACAGCTTCAGCACGCAACCGACGCACGCCACGACCGAACCACCGCCCCCCAACACCACCCTCTGCGCCTGGACCCCGATCAGCACCGAAGACACCGTCCGCACGATGAACTCCATCCACTCCGGATCTCCGACCGACCCTTGCCCTCACCACGTCTTCAACAAGGCCAACGATGTCATCGCACCCCACCTGCGGGCCATCATCAACACCTCCTTCGACACGGCTACCTTCCCGGAAAGCTGGAAGCACGCCGAACTCAGCGCTCTACTAAAGAAGCCATCAGCCGACCCCACCGACCTCAAGAAATACCGCCCCATCTCGCTGCTCCCGTTCCCTGCAAAAGTCATCGAGAAGACCGTCAACAAGCAGCTGGCCACCTTCCTCGAGACGAACGGATCCCTCGACCTCTCGCAGTCTGGCTTCCGGGCCAACCACAGCACCGAGACCGCCCTGATCGCAGCCACCGACGACATCCGAGCCCTGCTTGACAACGGAGAAACAGCAGCCCTCATCCTCCTAGACCTCTCCACGGCCTTCGACACTGTCTGCCACCGTACACTAGTACAGCGACTCAGCAACGTCGGAATCCAGGAGAAGGCACTGGAGTGGATCATCTCCTTCCTCGCAGGAAGGACACAGAGAGTCCGCCTCCCCCCGTTCAGATCCGAAGCCACCAAAGTCATCTGCGGCGTTCCTCAGGGCTCCTCGCTCAGTCCAACCCTCTTCAACATCTACATGAGCCCCCTCGCAGACATCGCACGCCAGCACAACCTCAACATCATCTCCTACGCCGACGACACCCAGCTGATCCTCTCCCTCACCAACGACCCCGCCACCGCCAGAGCCAACCTTCACGAAGGGATGAAAGAGGTAGCCAAATGGATGAAGAACAGCCGCCTGAAACTGAACTCGGACAAAACAGAAGTCCTCATCCTGGGATCCTCACCCTCCGCCTGGGACGACTCCTGGTGGCCCCCCGCCCTAGGCAACGCACCCAAACCAACAGACCACGCACGCAACCTGGGCTTCATCCTGGACTCCTCCCTCTCCATGACCAGACAAGTCAACGCCGTCTCCTCGTCGTGCTTCAACATCCTGCGCATGCTACGTAAGATCTTCCGGTGGATCCCCACCGAGACCAGGAAGACGGTCACCCAGGCCCTCGTCACCAGCCGTCTGGACTACGGCAACTCTCTCTACGCCGGAACCACCGCCAAACTCCAGAAGAGACTCCAGCGGATCCAGAACGCCTCAGCACGACTCATGCTGGACATCCCCCGTCGCAGCCACATCTCCGGACACCTGAGAGACCTGCACTGGCTCCCGGTCAACAAGAGAATCACCTTCCGTCTCCTCACCCACGCACACAAAGCCCTACACAACCAAGGCCCAGGATACCTCAACAGCCGCCTCAACTTCTACGCCCCCAAACGCCAGCTTCGATCGACCGGCCACGCCCTCGCCACCGTCCCCCGCATCCGAAGAGCCACCACAGGGGGACGGTCCTTCTCCTACCTCGCCGCCAAAACATGGAACTCCCTCCCGACCCTCTGGGTGAGTAGTGCGCTATATAAATGCCTTGATTGATTGATTGATTGATTGACCTAGCAAGGTATCTGTATCCATTGGTACTGCTGATGGTAGTGTAAGACAGATGTCCAACACGCATTCTTCTCCGCATAGCATACATCGAAGCACAGGTAAGATGCAATCTTGCCAGATTGGTCTGAATGAAGGAAACCAGGTCATATTCAGATCAGACTTGATGTAGCCTCTCTTACCCGGGCTAATCAAAGGACTTTAGTTATGCGGTCCCGGTAGCGCATTGCTAGGATCGTTTCTTCCATCGTTGCTGGAGTCTTGTCTGTGGCTTGGCTTGCCATATCGGAGCAGAAGAATCAAAAATAAAATTCCTCCTACGAGTCCCAAAAGTAGAGGCAGACTGCCGAAGACAGAATGGACAAAATTCGGAAAGATGCCCAGAACTGTTTCAAAGGGTGTTAACAGTCCCGAAAAAATTGTCTTAAATACATGTGTGATGCCACTGGTATCAGACATGTTTAAAATTTGGCTTAACATTTCTACGAAATGTACGGGGCAATTTGTTGATAATAGGGAATGTATCTCTGCTGCTCTCCTTGCAACTTGCAGATCATATGTCTCTTTGGACGAGGTTAAAGGCACAGTTGTCTGTAAAAGAATAGACTTCATTCTGCTTAAAGTATCAATTCGAATAGAAGAGATATTCAAACGAGGCCATATTGCCGCCTCCATGTCTGGATTGCTGTTTGGGTACAATACTTGCATACAGCAAGTGACCATGGAATTAACGCTCACAAGATAGGCTTTTCCTGGCACCATGCCACAACAGCTGTGGTCACTTATTAGAACGTAACTACCGTTGGAAAGCTGTCTGAAAAATGGCTCTATCTGTTTTGCAGGAGTGCCGTGCAGGTGACATGAAAGGTTATTTGAAGACTATTCGCAGGCTCCATGCAAGTTAATACCTTGACACAGAAGTGTACCGCTTAGTGATTTTTTACAATTGTTACCACTAAGGAATACCTCCTTTTTCCCTTCACTATAACATTTGTGTGTATAAGGTAGTTTCCATGTTGACTTGATGTAGCCTTTACCCAACCTTTCATACTGGCCCACTGGTATATACTCTTGGCAATATTTAAACTGGAAAGTTGTTATCGGAATTGTAATAATTCCGTGTATTATCCATTCAATGACAGGTCTTTCTGACATTGTCAATGGTAATCTCTCAAGTTTTTCAATGCTCAGGATCGTATAGCCTGCTCCTTTTTGTGCCAAACTGATTTGTTTATCAGTAAGGTTAAAGATAGAGAATAATGACGTTGTGTTGATTAGACGCCATGGCACGTAGCCTGAACGCAGGTTTTGCAACGTCCAGCCTAGCTGTACAATAGAACGTAATTGGGACTGACCATGTTGTAACATTAGTAAGTCCTGCTCTATTATATCAATAGCAGATGATACAATACTGTTGAGTGAATAAATTCTGAAGGACAGAGTCGTTAACCCATTGTCCACTACAGAAAGGGATTTTTTCCAAATTTATACAATCAATTTCTCGTATTTTTTCTGCAGTTTCAATTTGCGTTACTTTCCAAGCTTCTTTGTAAGCAGCGTATATACCGGCATATATGAAACGTTTTTGACGCTGTTTTCGAGGTCCCAGTATGAAATCTCGCAAGTCAGCACCTTGTTTAAGTAAAGTCAAGTGTTGCTTAATTTCTGGCAGTGTGGATTTCTGTAGCCACTAAAGGCAGAGTTTTCCTACACTATATGTTGTTTCTATCCCTGGATGTTGTCTTTGGGAATATCTTGGGTCTGGCCTGTTCTGTTTGAACCCCTGTGTTTTGTTCAGGAATCTATCTTGACATTTATTTGTGTCTGTAGGCCTGATCAACCATTTTTTCCAATCAGGATTTGTTCTGTTTTGGTGTAAAATATGGGATACGTCTATCTCCACATCTTTAGTGCTATTACTATCAGGTATGGGCTTTGGAATAGATGGTTTGTTTAAGTCTTGTATCTTGGCTAAACCAAGACAGGTTGTCTGTTGAATGGTGTCATTCAGGAATATTATCTGTTCTGGGATCATGCAGGCTCTAAATAATGCTTCTAGACCTTGTACCTGCCAGTCTTTTGAACCCCAGATGGTTTTTGTTTCAATGTTGTTTTTCCAAAATTCAAAACCAAATGTAGACATTTTATCATAAAAAATTTTCAGCATAAATCAATTTAGTATTTGTCAACATTATTTTCATTCCTGTCTTATTTAACATTTTAAAATAAAACGTTTCTGGATCACTGTTGTTAAACCCTGAGAAGCATATGAATTTCTCATAAAATGTTTTCGAGCTGCCTTTTGGCGGTGTTGGACAATGTTCCCATTGATTATAAGTTAAAACATTTCTAGGTTGAGCAGATTTATGCAAATAGTGATGACCATAGTGGTTAAAACAGTACATTTCGTCATAGTTCGATGAACCCTGTAAATAATCATGTTCTGTAAACTTTGCTGACATAACTAAATCTGACATCATATTATTAATATTTTCAAAGTCCCAATCATCAGAGAAAGTACTTGGTGTCACAAAGTCACTTAAGGAAACCTTGAATTGATATGGATATTTCAAGAGCTCAATCGGGCCATAGATTTCATAATCCGTTTTGTACCATGCTACCCCATCGGGTTTTGGCTGTGATGTTTAATGATGACAGTTCTCTTTTTTCGATGTTTGAAGATCTGTGAGACTTTAGGACCAAGTTGCTGTGTCCATTGTACTATATGTTCCATCAATGAATTTTCCCAAACATAGAACCATGATGAGTCAAAGCAGGAGGAAAAGTACACCTAACACAATCCAAAATTCAATCCATGGAGAAATCAGATAGGTTTCTTTGAGTTGATGAAAGAGTTCAGTTACTTTGTCTTTGAAAGTTTTTGTTGCTGGTGTTTCTTCATGTTCACTTGGATCATCAGAAAAGTCATCGAAATTGATGAAGTAGCCAGATGCAGTTCTGTCAATTGTTGGAATTGCTTCCGGATTTTCATTTGCTTTTGGATTTTTCTTTGTTTCACTAGCATAGTCTGAGGCTACATCGTTGTAGACTGGTGTTTCTTGACGAACTGTTGCAATTTGGGTTTCAAGAGGCACAAGTTCCATGGCTTTGTTGCATAGTCCTGTTCTATTCACTGTAGGTTTATCAAATGTGATTAGTCTCTCAGTTTGAACCTCTTCGATTGTAGCAGCAAATTTTGGTATTCTGCTATTTCTTGGGAGTCCACCGGGCCTACTACTTGGCCAGATGATTGTGGTTTTACCAGGTCGATGGATACAACTCGGTTCTCCTTTTTACCAGCAAGTGGCGGTAGTACAACTGATCTTGTTCCGCTGACAGCTAAGACAGGTACTGCTTTTCTGTAAGAAGGCCCAAATTCCTTCTTCACCGTGATCTTTTCTCTGACCAGATCCCCAATCTTTGGAATCCAGACAGGTCTTGCTGGGACAGGGGTTTTTTCTTCAGTGGCTGTTGGCTGTTGTTTTAACTTTATGTTACTCAGGTTTCTTCTTGTTTCATTTAAGTCCTGTAAAACAGCCAAACGGTCTTTGATATCAAAGCTTTTTTCTTCTACCACTGAAGTGTGACTATCAAGATCCTGGATATGCATTCTAGTGCTGAACAATAGTTCGTACGGAGTGAGACCTTTTAGAGAATTTCTTGGCAGATTATTAATACTACGTTGGACACTTGTTAAATGTTTGACCCACCCATTACCCGAACCTAATACCCTCGCCGTTATAGATTGCTTTATGTCACGTTTTTTTCTTGCCACTACCGCATTTCCCTCAGGATGGAATGGAGAAGAGTACTGCAATGCAATGCCCATGCTGGTGATGGCCTCTTTGTAAGCTCGAGAGCTAAACGCAGGACCCTGGTCAGAATGTAGCATGCCAATTGCGTTTATGCCGATAAAGACTCGCAAATCTTTTATAACAGTTCTGGCGTCAGCCGAGCGCTGGGGCCACATCGAAATGAATCTCGTGCAGGAATCCACTGCGACCATGATATATTTATAGTTGCCATCCCTTTGTAAGGGACCACAGTGGTCCAGGTAAACACATGCTAATGGTTTATCTGAGATTAGAAGGGGCGTCTGTGCTGGTCGTTTCACTGTTGATACTTTCATTCTTTGGCATATTTCACATTCTAGAACATAGTTCCTAGTTTGTTTTCTCATGCGCGGCCACCAATATCTCTGTTTTAATAACGATATTGTGGCAGAAACACCAGCGTGTGCAGAAGCCAGCCCTTCGTGTGCCGCTGTAATTAGTCCTAACCTGTGTTCCATGTTTGGAATTGCCCCATACCCCACTCCACGGATTCGAGCAAAAGGAACATTATTCGCATCAGTTATGTATGAGTACTTTACTGGAAAGCCTTTCGGGAGTGATTTTCTATCATTTTTTACTGAAGCACTGACAGCTTGCATTACATCGCTGTCTATTTTAGTTTTTGACCGGGTGACGGCAGCTATGGAAGCCGTTTGCACAGCAGACTTCGCGGCCTCATCAGCCAATGAATTCCCTGCAACGTGAACGCCATCACGTTGATGACTCAGTGTATGTATCACGTGAGTCTTTTGTAGTTCTTTCTGTAAAAGAACTACTTGTTCCCAAAGCATTTTATGCTTGATTGTGCCACCTTTTGCATCTTTGAAGCCGTTTTGAACCCAGTTCTGCAAGTATTCATTATAAGACTGGACGCAATATTATGAATCGCACACTATTAGTGTGGGGAATTCGGGATCGGTATTTTCAAGCGCCATTTTAAATGCTAGTAGTTCAGCTCGCTGAGCTGTACAATCTCCTAGAGATTGGGTTTTAGTGACCAGTGGTCTAAATTTTCCTTCGTGCCAACGATCTTTAACAATCGCGCACGCAGCACTGTAAGTTTGTTTACCCCCAACTGCGGGTTGTGCTGATCCGTCTGTATATATTATACAGCCGTAATGTTCCAGAGGCAGGATTTCGGTCGGCAGAGGACATTCATATTCATATTGGAGAAACTCTTGTGTTTTTAAATTAGGATCAAATTCGTATATTACGTCTGTTGCAGCAAGAGAATTAACCCATTGTATCCATCGCGGATGTAGTGCTTTAGCATTTGGAATGCTTGTTTTTGTTACTGCTTCTAGGGCAGGTACCGGTGTAACGATTATTATTCGTTTACCTTGTGCTAGGGCTCTTTCTTTTGCTACAGCAGTTTGAACCACAGTTAGAATTTTTTCAGTAGAACTGAATTTCATTTCAGCTTGTGTGTACAAACATGATTTGTAAGCTATTGGTACCATTTCTCCCTCATTAGAGGTCAGTTACGTGAATCCGCATCTTCCTGGGATGACTCGGATTACAAGTTGCGTATGTTTTCGGGAGTTTGCAATTTTGTTTTAGCTAACATGTCTGTTTGCAATGATCTTAAAATTTCTGTGTGTTTCTGAGTCCAATTAATTGGTTTGAAATCAGGTTTTATTAATTCATAGAGAGGTTTTACCCTCTCTGCATAATTTAGAATGTATGTTCTTCCGAAATTCAGGAAACCTAGTATTGATTGTACGTTCTTCAGCGTTTTAGGTGCATGGAGTACAGCACACTTCTCTAGGAAGTTGTCTGCTAGGCTTTTGCCTTCACTTGGTAATTCATATCCTAAAAACAGGACAGTTAGATGGGCAATTCTTGACTTTTTAAAGTTGAATTTGTAACCCTCAGCTGCGAAACCAAGTATTATGGTGTTCACTCTTTTCAAGTGAGTCTCCAGGTCATCATCTGTGAGATAGATGTCATCGACATAAGATAATGCTTCATCATCATATATTTGTAGTAACTCTGTTACTCTTGCTGAGAATAATCCTGGGCTATTCTTGAATCCCTGTGGGAGTCAACAGAAGTGTTTTTGCGACCCCATTATTGAGAAAGCGGTCAAATACCTGCTTTCAGGTGCAATGTTTTGACAAGAGAATCCATTAGAGATGTCTAATGTCGTTTTATATTTTTTGCGCACGATATTATTCATTAGTGCTGCACTGTGTGAGTTTTGTACTGCAAATGTTTTGCAACAGGAGTTTAGGTGTCTGTAGTCCAAAATTAGACAATATGAATCGTCTGGCTTGGAGACAGGAAACAAAGGATTGTTCATTTGTGAGGTGCATGTTTCAATCACCCCCTGATATTCAAGTTGATCTAAGATCTCCCTGACTTGCTTTTTAGCTTCTTGTTTAACTGGGTACTGCCTTTGTGCAGTGGGTTGATTTTTTAACTGGATTTTGTGGTGAGGAGAATCCTCATCCCATCCTACATGATTTTTATATAATGCAGGAGCTTGAGCCACTGCCCATTTTCTTGCAAATGTGTATTTTTTTATAAATTGGAATATGATTTGAGAAGGCAGGCATAATCATTTCTTCGCCATGAGGGCACTCCCTGACAAACTCTGGTGGCCAGTCTTTCTCAGCTAACAGGATGTCATAGCCTTTCGAAAGGTTATCCCAAAAGAGACCCCTTACTTGCCTAGTCTTGTCCCCCTCTATACGGAATGTTATTTCATATAATTTATGGGGTTTGCTAACTCTGGTGTCTGCAGTTTCCACTTGTATGTATTCATTCGTGTCCACTGTCTCCAGAAGGTTCATCAAGATCTTGCGAGCTATGGTTACTTCTGCTGCGCTGTCTAGCATTGTCTGGGCCTACTCTTCGTTTTTCAGTTGTGTCCTCAGTATCCTCGGCATGTTTAATTATTTTAATACTGGCTACCTTCTTCTTTGGAAATTGTAATTTTTTACTTTGATGAGCAGGTTCCTTGTCTTTAGACTTGACGTGCTCTTCCTTGTGTTCTGACCGTCCTCTTCTTTCCGATTTCTGTGAGGAAGTCTGAAAAGATCGAGAGGGACGTGTATCAATATCTTGATATCTGTCAGGTTTTCTCAATTTATCCCTATCTCTAAGGTTGTATCTTTTCTCAAAGTGCTCCCTCTGGGGAGACTTGCCACCTCGTTTTGGAGATCTATCTCTCCGTTGAGGAGACCTTCCTCTGGACTTTAATCGTTTTTCTTTGGGAGTGGATTATTTATTACCCTCCCAACTCTTTTTTGGAGTATTTAGATTATTTTTAATAAATGTTTTTTCGGGATTTTCAGTTAGTTGGGGTTTTACTGGTTTCCCACCCGAACTATCTCTTCCTAGTTCTTCATAGGATTTTTCTATGATTCTGGCAAGTTCAAATGGTTGCTCTGCTATATCTGTTTCTTTCAATTTCTGGCGGATCGCCACAGATGCTGCTTCTCCTTTTATGTTGGCTAATAATATAGCCGAGACCTGCTTGAAGTCTTTCAGTAATTTCATACCCAGAGTTAAAGCAGATTCTGGACCGTATTCATTTTGAATCTGTCTTAATACGTCTGGTATAACCGCCATGGATGGAACACCATGTGTTTTTGTGTAAATCGAAGCAAAGACTGTGCCCCAAGTGTCACGGTCCTCCACATGTGGTGCGATCCCCATTGAAAGACAGATAATCAGAATTCTGTGTTTCTCAGTAGGCGTTGTATCAGGAAATACTGCCTCTATTTGAGTGATTTTCTGAGCTAACCAGAATGGAATTTGTTCCCATTTTGTAGGTACTTTGCCAATGACTGATTGTATATTTTGTGGTGTGATTTTATTTGTGTTCCCCTGGTGAGGGGTGGTCTCTGGAATTTTTATTGCCTGTTGGACTGTTGAAGTCCTCATGACATATTGGACCAATTGTCTGTGTATTTTAATTAACAGTTTTAGTTGAGCTAAGAGCTCTCGGTCTGACATTTTTTCAGTGTCTGGCTGTGGTGTGTAGCTGGCTAGAACCGGCCACTTGGCTCCTGGTCTGCCTAGTGGACCGAGCCTGGTGATGTGATTTTGATGTTTTAGGGCGCCATTAAACCAGAGAAGGTGCTCTTGGTAATTTAGTGGGATTTCAACGTCCTCGAAAGGAGCGTATTCATCCGGAGGTTCCTCTATTTTGTAATAGTGGAATTCGTGTGTTACAGCGTTTGCTGCTGGAAAGTTTATCCATGAATAGAATACCTCTGTCTGCCGATATTCATGGGCCTCTACCACGAATATGACTGTACCACCTCGTGATGATACTCCATTTTCTATAAGTTTTTTAGTTATAGTTCTTCTTACATTTACCGGAATGATTATAGCATTCGGGTCATTTTCTTGGAGACTTGTGTCATCCGTTAGCAGTTGAGCTTCTATTCTAGCTTCCTCCCTTTCGTCTTCACTTTCTGTCATTTTTACCAACAGAAAGTTTTTTGTTGCAGATCAAGTTTCAAGGGAAACAAACATTAGGTGCACAATATTTTGGAACACTGTATCCTTCAACGTTGACTAAACCAAAGACTATACATAGGAATCTCTTCCTACTAAGTTCCGGCGGATTTTAACTTTTTACCCACTCCAGATGTCTTTTGGAGTATTTACGGGAAAAAGGGTCTGTGTGAAAAAGCACAACTGAGTTACTCTAATGTCTTGTGTTAGATTATCGCCTTACCAAACGTTGGGCGCCATGTAGTGTAGTTCCTATATTCCCAATAGGCTCTGCGTAATGGAATAATATATTCAGCAGTGTAGGCGTAGGACTGAGGTCGACTAGGTCTCTACTGACTATATTAGACCTAATTAGCTTTGCCAGCTAGCTCAGAGGTCACTAGAAACGTTCTCGAATAAACAAGGAGGAGTTTAACTTCCCTGGATAGACAAGAAGGGATTAGCTTCTGACAACCATAAAACATGACAACTTTGCTCCCTCAGAATAAGATTGTATCTCTAGAGTCGTGTGAAAACAATAGACAGCTATTTTACTCAGTCAATCGTGCATACTTAGTTTCACCAGAGTGCAGAGGAATAGAGAGACGGGCGTTTTCAATAAAAGGTGTTATTTATTGAGCAGTCTTCTTTCTCATGCAAGAGAAATGAATTGCCACAATTGCAATACTTAGTATAAAGTAAAGTGCGTACAGTAAAAGGAGTATTATGAAATAATACTTATAAAGCATTGATATGGTTTCTTAGCCATATGATACTTTAAAATGGATAAAATATATACATACATAAAAACATTGACTAACGTACTCAACTGGTGCTTCTAATCTACGCCTACCCCGTTGTACCTGACCTAAGCATAATACGTGGGAAGGAGTAAGTAAGTAGCAGTTTAAGTTAAGTTGGTTTTGCCAAGGATCTGAATCAAGAATTCTCTTAAGGGTTTAGTCAGCTCCGTACCTGGGTAATAGAAAGCAGGAGGTCTGGTATCTCTCTCTCAGGACTCGATATCCCAGCAACCCGCAAGGGCGACTGGAAACACCGGAGCTGGATTTTCTCGGCTGGAGAAAAAGACAGCGTCTTTCTCAGTGCGTCAAAAGAGAGGGGCGGCGTCCGTGGGCTCTCGCATCAGCTGGGCTCTCGGGCAAGGAGATCGCCGCTCTGCTCCAAACCACCGTGTGTTTGCTTAAGGCAACTGTTGGCATATTTATACCTGAAAGGTGCCGGGTTTGACGTAAGGTTGGACATTAGATGTCAATAAAAGATGTCACTAAGAACTGGCCGTTCTTTCAGTGCTCGCAGGAGTTCTAGGACAAATAAAAAAAACAAAAGCATGGGGAATTCCCAGGTTGCTGGAGGTTTGGTTTGTTTAAAGAACGCGTTGTACTTTCTAGGAGTCTAGGGGAGTAGCCTTGCCGTATTTGGACTGCATGGGCTATTACTAAATATGGATATGATTCTTATGCCTTTATAAGGATATTATTTATTATAGCCATATAAGTGCATAAATCGGGAATATCGAATTAGGGTCCTAGATAGAAACACAACAAAATGATTCAGTTACTACATGTATTTTTGTTCTTTAATGTATAATATTATTCTTCATATGTATTCTATACTTTTCTGTCAATAAATTTTAAACTTGAAAAAAAAAATATTGGAAACATAAAAAATGAGCGCTAGGTAAAAATGAATGCAAAAAGTGGAATTACTAAAGTATAGGCAAAATGTGATACAGATAATAATGCATGAATGCCATGAAGGCACAATTTCAGAACTACAGATAAATGGATCACTGACAGAATATCGGAAACAACAATATTGTGTGGACAGAATATAATGTCAGAAATATCTAGTACCCAAATATTGAGACGGTAGGTGCAAATAGGTAAGTATAGATTTACTCTTCATAACTCCAAGTCTACATACGTAGAAGATATACATACCTTCAAGGTGCATAGATGTGGAGTTATATATAGTAAAATGTTGCTTATCTATAGAAACTTACCTTCACAATATTTTTGTCCTCGATATTCTTGACACAAGATTTTGTCCCACAATTTTTCTGTTTCCAATATTCTGACTAACAACTCAGATACATGCAAAATCATAAAACCTAATAATCCCTAGTTAAGCAGAATCTAAGAAAAAATACTAAGAGAAACACTTTTAAAGTGTACTGACAGCATCCCAATAGCAAGTTTAAACAAAAGAGGAGTATGGTAAGTCGCCAATGAAAATAATAAGAAAAAGAGTGGACACCAAAAGACAAAAACCTGAAAGTTTTATAAACAAAATCACAAAAGCTATTAACAGCTTCTACAAATTCAGAATGGTATGATTATTGTTAGGGTTGCATTGGAAAACCAGAAACAACTATGTAATTTATAAATCATTAGCACTAACCAATTTCTTAAGGAAAGAGAAGTCTTCCATTTGCTGCCTCATCAACTTCAATTTGGAGATACAGTGCACAAGTGAAATATTTCCTAAACAATGGCTCATAGAATTAGCATGAATACACTAACACGGTACTTTTGGTACATGATTGAAGCTCCGTTCACAATACACATTTTCAAACAATGTTATAAATCGCTATTACATTGACGCAATTCAATTGATGCTCTACAGAAGCAGGGGGAGAGATGGTTTTCAACAGGACAGTGATTTGGAGTGGGAATGAACAGGAATAGGTTTAGTAGAACACCAGAAGCTGCATCCATTATAAAAGGAATGGTGTTTTGCATGAAAATGTGGCATAACTATTTGTAGCATTATTCACACTTCTAATTGACCTAGGTAACTCATTCCAAGTACACTATCATTAGTTCATCAGTTATGACTCTATGCATCATTAAAAAAAATTACATTATCAAACATTATTTTCACTGACATTTGCACATTTTGCATATTTCTAAAATGCTTCAACATGCCCAAAACTGAGGTGAAAGGTCACAATCGTGCAATTTTCCTCCATTCAAATTCCACTAGGTATTACTTAGCTAAATTTGTATGATGAAAAATCTAAAGGTATGGTAATTAATAGAAAACTTTGATGCAAACTCCCCTTAGCTCCCAAATCAGTATTGCACTATGTATTGTAATGAGTGCTTTAGAGGAGCCAGACTCTTATGGAACAACTTATTTATTTTAATTGTGTTGTGCCTGTTTAATAGTAGAGGAATCGGAAATGGGCAAGTACATTAAGTTAGTCTAACTGTAGTTACGCATAGCAAACTGTGGACCCCATTTGTTACACTTTCAGCCCTGGCATGCATATGCATAAATATTATTTTACATTCATGAACAGCCACGTTGCAAAGATAAGTCTATCCTATATAGGGCAATTAACATGCTGTACCGAGCATGAGACTGTACAGTATGTTAATTGGTAAAAATCTAACTAGAATGTGGATCTTGCAATGGTGCCTGTTTTCATCCCACACCTAGAGAAACCTACCAACCCAAGACATTTCTGAACAATAGAGACTTGAAAGCTTCTCATGAGACTGGTTGAGACAGGTATAATCTCCTCATGTTGGTGAAGGCAGCTATTTATTGATGATGTAACTACACAGTGCCCACTTTCACAATTGACTACTCCCGCTCCCCTGACACAATTAGTCGCCTAAAAGCAGCATGTAATGTCTGTGTATTAAATATGGCACCATGAACCAAACATATGGATCAAGATGATCATGGGTCCTGCACCTTTGATATTACATTTGATGCAGTGTTTTGGGCCAACCATGTTACCATTCATCCTCCGATAGAACTTTCTTTCCAACTGATAGGTGAGGGGAGTTAACATTTCATCAATCGATTTCCATTAACAGTGTAACTCATTACACAATAAAGACTAGGATTCAGTTGCTAGGGTTAAGAAGGTGTATTACGAATTAGGAATCAACTCACAGGACACAACTTTCAGCACCATGCTATAAAGATACAGAATAACAACTGGGAAACCTTATCTCCTAAAGAAGTTTAGGTGACTAGTATTAAACAAACAAGACATTCAGTCACGGCAAGAAAAAAGATCAGTAGTAAGATCTGGTGCTCAGAGAAGAGTTTCCAATACTATCTTCTAAACATGAGTGAATCTAGAATTGTCTAAGTTAAAGTCCAATTAAGAGGATGGTTCTTTAGTCTAAAGAATCTCAAAATTAAGCGAAACTGCAGAAAAATAGAAAAATGTGGGGAAGTACGGGAAGTGAAGGAATGTGTCAGCATTGCAGAAGCTCAGTCAAGAGACTCCTTGGGTCAGGGGAATTTTAAGTCTTTAGCCTAAGCCAGACTTAGCAAGATTCAAAGGGAATAAGCATAAAGGTCTAAATCTCTCAAAGTCCTAGGAAAAGTGGCTCCAGCATCAGACTTTGTACACTCCAGTAATTCACACTAAACTCATTCAGGTACCACCCTTGTGTTTGCATCATCTGGGATTTCATCGTCCTTTTCAATTTTCACGTTGTAAGCTGTAACATCTGAGAAATATCCCACACTAAACAAGGGAACAACATTGTCCTTGCTCAACCAAGCCATGTTGTTACATTGCTGAACAGGACTCTTCAGTTAAAGCTCTGGCTCTTTATGCTCTTCTTCTCAGACTATCTCTCTATTGCCGACGGGTGGAGTGGGGGCGGGCAAGGGGTTCTCAAGCGCCTTAAAGGCGTGCCTAACCCTGTCGAAGGCCATCGGATCAATCCCCTCAGTGCAAGGCTTCTTAGGATGGTTGCTGCCGGTGCATAGAGACTAACGAAGGACTTATGGCTCAGTTTCCTGTTTTTTTCCCTGATGTTCATGGGAAATGTAGTTTTTACATGTTCTTTCTTGCTGCTGTGCAAAATAAAGTGAAGAAAGTAAGGCATAATCCTCGCCTCCGAGTCCTTAATAGAATTGGAACTTACCAACACCAAGGCTAGGCAAATTCGCATTCTGACCCACTGGATGTTTTTTAGGGCCTTTCTCCCAAGTGCTTGATCAAGATAGGGCTGGAGTTTGTATTCCTTGTAGGTTGTTATCACCCCAGGTTGGCCTCTTTCTTTTTCCAGATTTGTTAAATCGATTTCTCTTGACAATCGATAGCACTGTTTGTTTATTGCGTTTTTGATAATCAGATAGGTTAGGCCTCCCTGGCTCCAACTTTGAATTGGTAAGCCTAAAACTTCCACTGCTTCCTGCAAATAACCTGCTCTTCAAGCTCCCGTCTGACGCTTTAAGTACAGAATAATACTATTTTGCATGTGCGCCTAGGCATTCTTTGCTCTGCTGCACCAGGCCAAATTCCAGGCGGATCCCACTATTGCGTGTGTATTTTGGTAATTTGAAAATACGTTTATACACCCGACACTGTGCTTTATCCATCATAGTACTCATTTTGCCTGGGAAGGCCTGCTGGGCATATCCCGCTACTGCCTTTACTTTTGCTTGTACTACTTTTCTGATTGGAAAGGTTGTGGGGCTCTGCATTTTTTCCTGTAGTTTGCACAAAGCGTATTTTGTTGATTCAGCCTTCGATTCCATTTTATGTATGTGCATATTGGCTTTTCCTGAGTCACTCAACCAGTTGTAGAACTTTGATACAGTTATTTTCTCCTTTCCCAGGTGCCATTTAAGGAATGTTTTTCTTTTACAATTAACGAAGATAAGAACTTTGGTCTTTTCTGGATTTATCTTTAATTCATTGCACAGATTATAGGAATCTAGAGCACTGAGGGCCTTTTGTAAGCCTATTTTCGTATGATCCATCACAACAAGATCATCGGCATATTGTAAGATTTGAATTTTGCTGACACCTTTTTTAGGGACTGCTAGGTTTGCACTTTGTATGACCTTGCCCAGATCCGCAGTGTATACATTAAAAAATGTTGGGGCAAGTACGGATCCCTGTTTTAAGCCCCTATTTGTAAAACACTTTTTTGTTGTGATGTTGTTTGCCAGTTTAACTCTGATCCAAGTATTACTATATAATGAAATAATTGCATTAAGTATTCCAGAAGGAATTTGCCAGTTGTGCAATTTGGACCAAAGCTTTTCACGCGGCACTCCGTCAAACGCTGCTGAATTATCTATGAAGCAAGCATTGACTGGTTTATTTTCCCTGCTATTGGCTTGCTGACCTAAATAAGATATTGCCATAATGTTGTCAATAGTCGAGCAGCTTTTGCGAAAGACTGTTTGGTAGAAAGGGAGGATTTCATTGTCTTCAACCCATCTGGTTAATTCTGTCAGCAAGGTGTTTGCGTAGACTTTCCCTTCGATGTCCAGCAGGGCAATTAGTCTATAGTTTTTTGGTTGTGTGTTGTCGCCCTTCTTAAATATGGGCTGTAGGATTGACCCGCACCACGAGTCTGGCACTTTGCCCTGTAATCGGCATTCGGTGTATAGGCCGGATAGAACTACCCCCCATTAATTTGGATCTTCCCTGAACATTCCGGCTGGGAGACCGTTGGGTCCTGGTGCCCCATCTTTCCTCATCTTTTTAATCACTTTTTCGACGGCTGTCACGCCCTGGTCAATAAGGATGGCTGTGTTTGTGGAATTTGTGGGTTCCGCCTCTTTGTTTATGTTTGTGGTCTCTGTACACACCATAGCGCTTGCGAATTTAATGTTTCTCCCTTGTCTGCGTATGTTGTTTCTACGTGTCTCACCCATGCGTCGGCATGGACGGCGTTACTCCGAGCTACTCTATTATTGTCTAGCTCTGCTATATATTGCCAGAGTATCATTGTCTAGCTCTGCTATATATTGCCAGAGTCTATAGTAATCACATTCTATAAATGTGAGGATGGTTTATTCATCAAGTCTTCAAAGAAAATCTCATTTAATATGGTTAAGGCATTCAGGGCCATATGTATCAAGCACTAATGCGTCCGCAAATGCCGAAATTCGCCGAATTTCTGCGTTTGCGAACGCATTAGTGCTAAATGGTATGTATAAAAGAAAATTAGCGATTCCTTATTTTGCGATTGCATGTAAGGAATCGCAAATTTTGCGATTCCTTAAATGCAATGTAAGAAGCATAAACAAATGCAAATTGGCCCTAAGAAATCGCAAATTACCACCAACTTGAAGTTGGTGGTAATTTGCGAATTCCTTGAAAAATACACTTTTTCGCATTTTTCAAAGTGCAATGTATGTGCGCCACATGTGCACCCATGCTTATTTTAGGGGTGCAACAGGGTGTCTTTTGGACACCCCTGCACCCTTGAAATTATTCTCAATTTGCGATTCTCAAATTGCGAATCGCAATTTGAGAATAACTTCCCATTCATTCCTATGGGCCTCCTGGCCCATAGAAATGAATGGGAAAGTATTCCTTAATTGCTATTCGCAATTTGCTAATCGCAATTAAGGAATACTAAGAAATCACAAAAAAATGCGATTTTGTTCATACATCCCTATTTGCGATTCTCAAATAGCGATTTCTAAAAAATCGCTATTTGAGAATTGCAAATCAGGTTGTTGATACATATGGCCCTCAGTGTCATATATGAATTCTCAAATTCTACAGGAAATGCACTTCAATAATGAGATCAAGTGCAACATTTCATATTAATGTTGTTAGGCCATACAGAAAACATATGATAAGTGCACATTTAGGTTATGTATGTGTGACATATAAAGGTGGGGGCAAAGCTATGATGTACCATTCCCCCTCAGATGGTGAATCAAGCCATCATATCTGAGATAATAATCTTTTATCAGATGGACAAATCACAATGTGATTGCTTTCCTAATTTTTCTTCTAGAATCCTCCAGAAATATCATATAATTGTAATTTTTGATTTGTCTATCCTCTAGTTCTATGTCTGCTCTCTTTCTCTTCACTCGATTTTCACTGGTGCACTTTTGTATCCCTTATAGATTGCAAACAAGAACAATCCTCAAGTAGCAATTATCACTAAACTTTCAAGAAGCTTCCAGCAATTCCATTCCCTAAGTTTCCAAACCATTTGCCTATAGCAGAAAATTCATTCCCTATTGCATCCCAAGCACCTGGTGCTTCTAACTCTTTCAAATCTTTCTTTAAGTAAGAAATGTTCTTAATGTATTTCTTGATGTCCTTATTGTTGTCTGGAATGTAAGTACAACATTATTCAACATCCGACAGACTACCCTCCTCCCTTATGAGAAAGGCATCTAATGAAAGTTGATTTTGCAAAACCATAAGTCTGATAGCAACCATTTCAGTATCTATCCATACAATTGTATGAGTAGATAACATATAAACTACAGTAGAAAGCTTTCTAATCCTATGTGAGTTAAGTATCACTCCTACGGGTCGTGGCTTGCCTGACTCAAAGATAGCCACAGCCTGAGAGTGCACTGTCAGCCGCCCAATCTATCCTGCATTTATTTGTGCCATCCGGTGTGTTGATGGTTTGAAAAGAAGTGGACGAAGCGATAAAGGCAAGCGGAAACGATCTGCAGCAGTCCGGTGGTGATCCTCGACCTAACGCCCGAGCTAAGCTGTGTAACGTAGCTAAGGTACCGTAGAGGCCTGCACATTGCCTCGTGTGCTGGTGGCCATGTCACGGAGCCTCCTGTCCTGCGCCTGGGACTCCCTGTTATTGCCGGAGGAGTGGCGGGTTCTGGTTTGCCCCTCCTGCAGGCACAAAATGCGGGGGACCACAGGGTGCAGACGTCGACACTGGAGGTGAGCTGCGGGGAGCTTGTAAGCAGCCAGCTGTGTGCGCGGGCCAGCCCGGCCGCAGCACTGTAAACATACAGCATTTTTGACCTGCAGCAGGGAGGTCACCATGGATATTGGAGGCCTGATTTAGATCCTTTTGGTGGTCTGATGGGACATAGTGTGCTTTGGAGGCCTCGGTGCACAGGGTGCTATGACGTCATAAATATCAGCCTGTGTGGACTGTGCCGGGCACGCTGGCACATCCAAACTGCCCTGCGCCTTAGGCAGGGGTGATTTCCTACTCCTCTCTTTCCTAGTGCTGCAGGGGTCGTTGCTAATTCTCAGCTGGCGGCCCCCCTTCCTCTGTGGGCTGGTACAGTTTGGCAGGGCTTGTGAATAGCTGCACACCTTCCATGCATCAAATACAGTTGGGGAGCTAAAAGCTACTGGAACCCCCTAGCCGGGCCTCACAGAGGTACTCAAGGGGTGCACCCGTCAGCACCCAGCTGCCATTAAGACTGCCCCTGCGGGCCTGTTACACTGCCTCAAGCTGCAGCTCAGGGGATAGCTGCGGACACCTCCATTATACAAAATTTGCTGAGCCATTGGTGGCGGCTGGCAAACTCGGCCCTTGTCTTTATTCCTTACTGTTCCCTTGTGGCAGGAGATGCGGGCAAAGGTGACAAAACACTGTAGAAAGTCCAGTTCGAACAACGCAAGTCCTCCAGGTACAGAGATGAATGACACAACCCCAAAATGGCCAAACATGATGATGACCTGCTATCACCCGATGGTGATATCCGGCAGATACTGGGGGCAATGCAGCGCAGCCTGTCGTCCTTAGATGGTAAGATCTATTCCTTGGCTTACCATATGGATCGAATGTCTGAGAAGGTTGATAAGCACGCTGAAAGATTAGATATGGCGGAACGCAGGATTTCAGAGGATGAGGATACCCAGACTGAAATAAGATCAGCGCAGAAACAAATGGAGAAGTTACTTGCAACTGTGAGGGACAGGGCCAAGGACCTTAAGGCGCGCTCGCTGCGCAATAATGTGCATAGACTAGGGTTGCCTTAGACCACAGCTACTGGCGACATGGAAACTTTTGTGGAACAACAGCTGGTGCAGGTGTTGGGCTGCGACACCTTCTTTGAGGTTTTTGTCGTTGAGCTTGCACATCGTACATTGGGCCCTAAACCCCCTCCGGGTGCAGCACTTCATCCTCTGATTGCCAGACTTCTAAACTACAGGGACGCCACCCTGAGACGAGCCAGAGACTTTAAAATACTCAAATACGAAGGTTCAGAGTTGGCCCTTTTCTGGATTTCACACCGCAGGTTTAAGAGGCATGAAAGAAGTTTGGGCATGTAAAGCGTAAACTGAGGGAACTCCAATTAGACTACGCAATGTTGTACCCGGCTCCGAAGGTAAATCTAAAATATACGGCGACCCTAGCCAGTTGCAGCAGGACCTCAAAAAATACAATGTAGGAAAATCAAGGCAGTCAATACAGACATTGCCGGCGGAGGAAGAAGCCACATCAGGAGACGCTGAGCTCGTGAGTCTACCAGAGACAGGTACATTGGCTGAGTGAGTGAGTGAGTTAGTGACACTGTACTGGGCTAAAATTGCATTGTATTGTTGTAATCATAAGAGGGAAGAGGAATTTTGCGTCCATTCAGTTCCCCTGAATAGGTACCTCAATCATCATACAAAGGAATGGACACTTGTATCTACAATAACCATTGGTTATTTGTTGAAAACCCTCATAGACGCTGAGATGTTATGAGTGCGGTGTATCTTTTATCCGCCTTCTCTAGCGTCGTGGCATATTCATCGGGTTGACAAACGACGTGCTATATGCCTGCCTCACCCGAGGCAACCTCTGGAAAGAGTAGAAGTGTCCAGAAATGAAAAATGCACTGGTCCAGAGGGATGAAGTACAGTGCTACTAAGCCAAAAAGTCTAAAAACAGGGTTGCACCCAAAAAGGACACATTTATTATAAAGAGGGTGCAAACTGTAGTTTAAAAGGAAAAATAGTGGTATATTTGGTAATCGAGTTACAGGATTACCATATAACTCTATCAATAGGTCGACATGTTTCAGCTCTATTGGGCCCAACGGGTCTGTAGAGCTTTCGTCAGGACAATACAAAAGAACAAAACTGAATACTCACACTATTCGTGTAGTGTTCATTAGAAGTATGAAAATTTCACACTCAGATTCCTTATTTGTCAGGAAATCACTCCGCATCAGACGGGCTAATAGAGTCGCTGTACACAGGGCGTTTGCCTCGTGTTAGACGCAATTACTGCTTGTGCTGACTCTGCCCCTGGATTGCATTGGACACACTCAACTTTGAATTGCCTTCATCATAATTATCATGATGTGCTTCTAATGTATTGGATCCTCTCCCATTTCTCTTTTTGCACCACTACATAAGCATGTAGTATAAATAATCAGATGCTTAGATGACAGTATAATGGGTGGGCAGCCATAGGCCGTTTAATAACACCATGGGTCTGGCAGCCACAGACTCTGTGTGTATTACACCTGGGTAATCTCTGTTTGGGGTTTGTTCTAAGGGATGAGGAATTTCCTCAGGGCAGGAGGGTGATTAGTTGGGGCGGTCTACAATTGCCATGTCTCTCTTTTTTGATATGGTGTGGGTGGGAGTGGGGGAATTCTTCTTCTACAGCAGTCCAGTTATTCAGTTTCTACCAGCAGGAGGGATGCACTGTGCAGGCCTATTTTGCATGTTTATTTTATCATGTGATGATTTGGATATGTAAGATTATATATGTCACAACCCCTTAAGACCAAAGATTCCTATCATGGGATGTTAGAGGTCTTAATGACCAGCGAAAAATACGAAAAGTAGTGGCATATTTGTATAGACACGATGCAGATGTTGCTATTTTACAAGAGACATACCTTACCCCACAAACCTGGCTGTTATCTCAGAGAAGAATGAGAGGAACATGTATTTCCTCTGGTTTCACTTCACATGCTAGGGGAGTACTCATCTGGGTACATCGAAATTTGGGTATACAGATACAAGCCGTAGAGGTGGACGCTGGCCGCAGGTATGTTTTAGCCAAGTGTCGTAAAGAGAGCTTTAGCATTCTGCTAATTGGGGTCTATGGGCCAAATTATGATGACCCTTAATTTGATCATACCTTGCATCATAAGATGGTGAGGCACTCACATATGTCTATACTTTGGGGTGGCGATTTTAATTGCATATAAACCATGTACTAGACAGGTCAAAAGGAGCGCCCAAACCTCCATCTCGCACTGCTAGAGCAATAACAAGTATTGCCGAGACGGGAGGGCTTTAAGATGTCTGGTGTCCAAAGGTCCCTATGGGTAGGGAGTACACACACTACTCCTCAGTTCATAACATACATACCAGAATAGACTATTGGTACACTTCCAACACGTTGTTTTCCTCAATACACATGGTGCGTACCCTTTCGGACCATTACCCAGCGCTTCTACAGATGGTGCCACATAATCTCAACACAAGCCAACATGCCTGTTGTTTTCCATAATACTCCTTATTGGATACAGTTTTTCGTACAGAACTTAGTACTGCTAAAGACGACTTCTTTATCACAAATATCGATAGCGTCCCTACTATGGGCTCCATATGGGAAACTTTCAATTTATACATTAGAGGAATCACAATATCTAAACATGCAGAGGTCCTTAAATCTATTCGCACCCAATTACAAAAAGTTGAAAACACACTTAAGATACTTGAGGGCAAACTCCAGGAACAAGGCGATCTGCAGTTACTCCCACAAATTAGAACACACATTGATGAATACAATGAACTAGCAGAAACCGAAGTTAATAATTTAGGAAAATATGCAGTAGCCAGGGCCTACGCTGAGGGTGACAGTCCTAGTGCCACCTTGGCTGCGACAGTTAGGCCAACTAGAGGCGATAGCTACATCTCACATATCTACAATGGCAAGAATGAGCTGGTAGAGAACACACCAGATATGCTGGAAGCTTTTGCCGACTATTATATGGGTTTATACTCCTCTAAGGAAGCCACTACTTCAGAAACAGATGAGGAATATTTCACACATATAGCAATGGTCTGGTTAGAAAACAGTGATAGGAAAAGACTGATAGGCCCTCTGAGACCCACAGAAATAATAGCTGCATTAAAAAACATGCCTAATGGAAAAGCCCCCGGTGCAGAAGGACTGACTGTTGCTTTCTATAAGGTGTACCAGGATAAATTAATTCCTCACATTGTTAATTTATTCAAAGAAATGGCTAAAAGGGGCAAAATGACCCCATCTATGAGGGAAGCTACCATTGTTACTCTACTTAAGCCCGGGAAACCAGCAGAACATTGTTCTTCATATAGACCTTTATCGTTGCTCAATACTGATACTACATTGTTTGTAAAAGTATTGGCAAACACATTATCTCCCATGCTACCCAAGCTAGTGGGGCCTGAGCAGACTGGGTTTGTCCCTGGGCGGTCATTAACTAGTAACTTGCGTACCCTATTTGGAACTATAGCACGTCTCAATCCACAAGTTAAAGCAGCGGTGCTATTCATAAACATTGAGATAGCGTTTGACTCTGTGGAATGGAGATTTTTATATGCAGTCCTACAAAGGGTGGGTGTTGGGGATATTTTTTTTAAACTGGTGGAGGTCCTGTAGGAGCATTCGGTGGCACATGTTAGAATTCACGGGGCGCTGTCTCGCCCAATAGCGATAGCTAGGGGGACAAGACAGGGGTGCCCCCTTTCTCCCCTACCACATACCCTGGTGTCAGAACCATTAGTGTGTGCAATGCGTGAAAAACATGCATAACGTGGGGTTCGTTCCATGTACTATAATCTCACCATCACCGCATACGCGGACAACACTTTATTATATATTCGCAACCCACTGCAAAATCTGGTCCCGATGCTACAAGAAGTGGAGTGCTTTGGACGCCCTCCAGTCTAAACATCAATTGGCATAAGTCTGTGATTTTTCCATTAACAGCCATCACTACCTCAATACAGACCACCTACCTCTTGGTGTGGACGGCAGACCCAATAAGGGACCTGGGTATAAAAATACACATTGACCCGGAGGTATTCCTGTCTGAGAACTATGGGTGTGCTCTACAAAGATTATCGGAGGTCATTATTAAATGGATTAAGCTCCCGTTGTCACTGGTAGGACGTATCACCTTGGCAAAAATGGTGGTGCTTCCCCGGTTTCTATTTTTCTTTGCTAATATCGCCATTAGTTTTCTTAAGTCCTTTTTCCATAGTTTGCATACAATGTTGACCCGTCTCATTTGGGCTGGTAATCAGCCATGCGTGAAATGGGCTACCCTCATTAAACCATACTGTGAAGGCCGATTAAACGCCCCTATATGGAAAGGTACTATAGAGCCGCTCAGGCGCTGCATGAGCATGTTTGGATACATGAACCTAATAATTTGCCACATTATCACATAGAACATAACATGGTCTCCCGGGTCCTGTTGCCAAAGCTGTTGACTGGGGCCTTGCGGATTAAACCACGCATATTGGACCATGTGAAGTGTACTGGGATTCAGTTATCCAAGATAGCTAGCAAGCAACAACTAAGTTTAATATACTCTTCCAACTTACCGGTGAAATGGTGCAACTGGCTCCCATTCAGTGATGATGGAGCGACGATACAATCTCTTACAAAACTGGACATAACGCGAATGGAAGACATGTTCCAAGAAGGAATTGTTAAAACATGGGATCAGGTTTCTTTGCAGGCCGAAAAGGCCACTACGTTGGACATGTTCCTGTATCACAGGGTCCGGATGGCGATGCTCGTGCTGTTGGGTCCTGATATGCAGTAACCGCAAGAAATGAAACCATTGACATATTTGCTGCAAGCAAACTCGCCACATCCTGGCATCACAAAACTCTATACACTTTCAGAGAGCAAGACGCACAGGTAAAGTTGAAATTTCAACTGGAATGGGAGGAAGAGCTGGGGATATAAATTACACTGGCACCGTAGTCCTGCTGCTTCAGTAACATTAAATCAATTTCTCAGAACGGTCGACACAGGCTACTCCATTTTAAAAACCTCCGTAGAATCTATTACACACCAGCGCGGCTACATAGATATGGGTTGAGGGAGGATGATAGATGCCTGAAATGTGCTACATCAAATGCTCATTTCACACACTTAGCATGGGAGTGTTCAGGAATACGTGAATTTTGGGGTGAAGTATTCACTGCCCTGTCTAGGATGCTGGACCAGGTATTACCAGAGTTCCCCCTGGTCGCCCTGCTGGGATTAGCTAGAAATATTCCAAAGGAGATACATAAGCTGGCATCCATTGGTTTGCTGCTGACCAAGCACAGAGTTGCTATGAGATGGATGCAGGGCCCTCTGCCCACCATAACAGAATGGCACACTGACAGAGCATACTGTTCCATGCACTCTGCAAACTATAATGAGTTAATGCCCATGAAATGTAAACCTAAAGACATTTGGGGACCCTACCGGCAATATTTAGTGGAAAAGGCTGCAGAGGAGGCAGGCCCAACAGACTAAGACCCTACTGGAATGGGCTGAAAAATATGTTGGAGTTAGGTTCACATAAGGGATTGGTTGAATGTACCACTGTAGATCCAATATGCATTTAGGAATAAATGGATGTTTCAGGCTAACATAGCACACCTATTGTATGGGTTTTTAGGCTGACGGGTTGAGGATTATGTTTTGCAAACGACATGATTATATTTTCATATATTGTTACTTTGATTATTGTTCATGTTATGGCAACTGCACTGGGTATGTTTCGATGAACTGCTGTATTGTTTTCTTTTTTGTGTTTTCTTTTTGAAAAAGCATAAATAAAGTTTAAAAAAATAATACTCCTACAGATGGTAATAGAGCACCAAAGATGCAACTAATCTTTGTGAGACTTCCTTATCCCTACTCTGTGTTCTTCTAAGTGACAACCTTGTGCTCCTTCAACAGACTAGGGCTTAGTACCCTACTTAGTAGTTTGGTAAATCTATTAAGTTCTCTCTAATAAATGCTCAGTTCAAACTCATGAATGGTCACATCCAGGATAAACTGACTTAGTCTATTTAGTGGCAATGCAATTTCAAAACTCAGTTCAGCCAAAAAGTTCCAGCCAAGGAGGCTCGATTGAATGCAAATTGTTATAACAAAATGTCCAAAATGCTATCACCCAATCACTGCCAGCAAGATATGTCAATTCAGGTGATGAGTATCTCTGTCAGGGTACTCTAGCTCTCTTTGATTTCCTCACTGCTGGCCCTTCCTCATCATTGTCACTCTGGCCAGATCCTTCAGTATCTTCTGGGATAGTGTATGGCACGGGCATTTTAGACAAACTGCGCCTTCCTCTCTCCTTTCGTCTTGGCCACTGGTCTCCAGGCACAACTCGTGCAACTGCTGCACAAGCCCTTCGCCAGGGTCTGATTCTGAAGCAGTCAACATTATAGGATGGGTCCCTTCTGTATCGACTTCAACTTGACTCTCTCAGACCCCCCACAGGCCCACTAAGTGCTGTCCCAGCTTATCACTGATCCCCAACAGCTTGACTAACCTGCAGCCTTTGTCTCACTGTAACCACCAGCACTTCAGATGCAGGTGCTGTTATCTCATCCAGGGGTCAAAGGACTCTGCGAGTATGCATGGCGTGCAACAGTTTGGGAGACCTCCACACTTCACAGCTGTTGTAGTGTCCAAAAAAATCTAGTTCGGGCCTTGCCACCAAGGTTCCAAGCATGACTTGCACATGTGCATCTTCACCATAATCCTGTTGCTGGGACTGTGGTCATGGCACTGCTTCTGTTGCCTCTCCAACTTGGGGAGACACAGAATGCACCATGTCAGCTAGTCATTTGCCGTAATCAAGAATCATGACATCTGTAGTATTCACAAGCGCATTTGCAGGTACAGCTGGTAGTCTCAAAGCTCTGCCCATGATGACTTCATGGACGACAATCCTGTTCTCCTATCTGGAGTACTGCGTAGCCTTATCAAGACAAGAGGCAAAGCATCAGACCATTTCAGAGATGTTGAGGTACTCACTTTAGCCAAACTGGCTTTCAAAGTACCAGTGATCTGCTCCACAATTTCAGAAGCCTTCGGTCAGAAACTGCAATGTAGCCTCTTTTCGATTTGCAGTACTGAGCACAACATCTTCAGGAGCTCATTATTAAAATGAGTTTCTCAGCCTGACTCCAGAGAAGTCGGGAAACTGAACCTTGGTATTAATTCCCTCAACAACAACTTAGCCTCTGTGATAATATCACATCTTCTGGTAGGTGTAAGATTCATCCCAACATGAGAAAATGCACACAATCACTAGGACATCTGTCAACCCATTGCACACTGCGTTGCACAAAGTCAATTTGCACCCTTTTGAAGGGACCTCCTAATCTTCCTATGTGACACAGTATTACTGCTGTTCTTCTGCCTACATTTTGTTGCTGGCATACAACACATCTGAGACACAGTCCTTCAGCCATCAATCTGAACCTAAGATTGAACCAAGTTTGCATTAGTGGGCGCTAGTGGGGAAAAAAAACTCTGCTGCACTACACCAAGCAGAGTTTTCTGCACTCCGCAAGCTCCGCAGAGCGCGAAGTGCAAAAAACTCAGCAAACTTCATGAATGGAGTGGAGTTCACCACCCAGGCCTACATCTAGTGTCCTTTCCATCTCTGAAACCTGAGTATCCCTTCTACTTATTCCAGGGTTTCCGCTACTAGTCGAGGTATCTATACCTCAGAACCAAGCATTGAGTTTTCGGACAATATGACCTGGTTATTCTACTGGAGTACTAAGAATTTATCTCTCGGTGACAGGACCCACGATTTACATCAGGTGGTGAATTCAAAAGAGACATTTGGTTAACCAATAGGCATTCCTGTCCTGGGGTTACTGTTATTAATGCTTGAAGGCACATTTGTGTTAGGCATGAAAAAGGGAAGCAATCTTTTGGGTTAAATTCTGTCTGATTCACTGGATGGTCTGCACTAGCAGCACATGGGATATTCCCTTGTGTAGAATTGATCTCATTGCCGAGGCCACAGGATTGCTACCTGAGGTGTTTGTTCCAGTAGGAACAGCCAAAGTATGTGTAGTATTTCCTACTGTTCCATGGTTATACACAAGAACTACAGGACAAATCGTAAAGGGAACTGTGAGTGAATTATGATGGTTTTAAAAAAAAAATTTAATGGTTGCTATACTTTGTTTGGGTTGCAGCCCTGAGGAAGTCTAGGGTCATATACGACCAGACGAAACACGTGTTGGCTGCTTGTAACTTGAAGAAATTATTCAAGAATGTTTTCTATGAAGATGTGAATCGAAACACTTCAAGAACGGAGAATAAAAATACTACTACTGTGAAACTAATTTGTGGACTTTGAGTTGCTCGGTGTTATTAATTGCTTAGTTGAGCTAATTTTAGCTCTTTACCTTGTCGTGGTAACCGACTTGTTTCACCTGGAGCACCATCCTTACTTATCTGCATTGTGACTTTCCTTTACATGCTGTGCGCTCAAATAGAAACAGTTACCGTTTTCTTCTTTCAACCACTTCAACTTCTTTGAATTAAGCGCCACATTCACACAATAACTTAAATCATCTCCACAGAACACCACACAGTTATTGTAAAATAACACAATCTAAGCATAAGCAATTGCAACATGCAACCCTCTTAATACTCTCACTCCTCTGCTGCTACAACTCATTTCTGAACCGCTGGAACTCCATCAATTCTTTGACTGGACCATGGGTGTTTGGGGTTTCGACTGGGTTTGGGAAATTTCTAAATAGGACAACCTAACTCCCTCACATCAGTGGATAATCATCCGAAGTGCAACCAAGTTTATGCAGCACTTGGGGCGAACCCACTTATCATTCATCCTCCGATACATCTATTTTTCCGACTGAGAAGTGAGGGGAGCTAACATTTCATCAATCTATTTTAATCAACCGTGTAACCCATTTGGCTGCACAATGAGGACCAGGAATCAGTTGCTAGAGTTTAGAAGGTATATTACAAACTTCCAATCAAGTTAAGGTACACAAATCTCAGCACAATGCTATGAAGATACAAAATAACAACTGGGAAACCCAACCTCCTAAAGACGTTTCGGCATACCAGTACTAAACAAAAAGTTCCACTCACAGCAATACAAAAGATCAATAGTAAGATCAGGTGCTCAGAGAAGAGTTTCCGGTCCTCTCTCCAATACATGAGTAAATCTAGAATGATGTAAGTTGAAATCCAACTAAGAGGATGGTTCATTAGTATAAAGAATCTCAAAATTCAGCGAAACTGCAGAAAACGAGGAAAATGTGAGAAAGTACAGGAAGTGAAGGAAGGTATCAGCACTGCAGAAGCTCAGTCAAGAGTCTCCTTGAGTCAGGGGAAGTTTGTGTTTAGCCTAAGCCACACTCAGCAAGAAACAAGGGGAAAAAGCAAATAAGCTTAGCGGTCTAAATTTCTCATAGTCCAAGGAAAAGTGTCTCTAGCATCAAACAGTGTAGACTCCAGTTATTCCCACTAAAATCATCAGGTGTCACCCCTGTGTTCGCATCATCAAGGGTTCTAGTGTCCTTTTCCATTTTCACGTTGTAATCTGCAAAATCTGCTAAATATCTAACACTAAAATGGGAACAACATCGTCATTGCTCAACCGTGCAAGGTTGTAAAATTGCTGAATAGGATTCTTCAGTTAACGCTCTGGCTCTCCATGTTCTTTCTTCAAGGTCATGTTCTCAGACTCTCTCTCTATCACTAGCACAGTGTTGTATCTGTTCTCAAACTAACAATGCGTGTGAATACACCTGCAAGGAAAAAGTCATGTAAGCAGAAATAGAAAGAGTATTTTATGCAGAATGGAGAACAGGCATAGTAAGGGCAAGTTTAAAATTTTAAAGCAATGGTGCACATTAGTATGTATGTGCACGTTTAAGCACAAATGAATATAGCGTGTCAGTACATTAAATTCATACTGCATGTGGCATACAGTAAATAGTTAATAAGCATATGTAAGTCGGGATAAGAACAACATTTTATATGAAATATACATGTAATATTAGTGTACATATTACTTAAATCCATTATCGTTTCTGGAGTAATCGCATTCTATATATGTGAGGATGGTTTATTGATCAAGTCTTCAAAGAAAATCTCATTTAATTTGGTTAAGGCACACAGTGTTATATATGAATTCTCTAATCCTACAGTGAATGCACTTCAATAATGAGATCAAGTGCAACATTTCATATTAATGTTGTTAGGCCACACAGAAAACATGTGCTAAGTGCATGTTTAGGTTAAGTATTTGTGACGTATAAAGGTGCGATCAAATTTACTCAATACCACTCTATACCACTATCAGGCAGCCTAACTCAGATATCTAATTAAATGGTTTCAGGGAATAACAGAGACGCTTTGGTGATTCATCACCCAGAACTTATCAACTCATCCCCTACGGGAGATGCCCTAGATTTCCCAAGCTGGGCTAAGTTAGAATCTACACCTGTACTGGTTTACTAGGGCCATTTTGGAAGTAAGCATAAAAAGGCAATGAACTTCAAATGCTTCGTCTCTCAACCCTTTTTTGGCAATGCAGACTTCTCTCTGGCCTCAGAAAAAGCAAAGTTTAAGGCATGGGAATAAAGAGGGAGTGCAAAGACAACAGTTGATGGACAGAATGCAGAACAATGTCATACATTCACCCCAGTACAGAGATGTGGGCCTAAATCCATCATTTTTTTGCACTCCACACCACCCCAGTTCAGACATGGCCATATGCAATTCAGTCTTGACCCTGTGCCTCATGGGAACAGTCCGGCTGGTGACGGAGTGGTTCCGTCACCAGCATCGATGGTGTTAAGTGGAAATCTGCTACCCCCCCAGATAGGAAGACTGGCTTAGAGCCGCAGTTAATATGTCAAGACTAGAACTAGATACTGGAAACGACGACCCTCCCAACATTTGGCAACCCTTCACAAGATGGGCACGGCATAGGTACTCGACTAATTAATTAAAGTCTTAATAATCATAATCAAAATCCTTCTTGGCACTACGGTCCTATGATTACACCAGTCCTCAATCACGTGAGGAAGGCCAAGGGGCCTAGACAGAAACAGTGAGCCAAGAGGCCCCCCAGAAGTAAAGAGAGTAAATTGGCTTGTTAAATATGTGAAAGTCTTGGTGAAGATGAGGACAAAAACCAAAAAAACCAACAACAAAAAAAACAATATCACTCCAATCTTTATTGAACTTGGAAGGAACTTTTTGCAGCAGCATTCCAAGTTACACTGCATTCCATGTTTACCAAATGTCTGGTGTCATGTTTTCACCACTATCTCAGATGCTTGGTGACAACACTCTTTTCACATATGCCCGTTACTACACCTTGCATTGAATGTTTAAATCCTGGGGTCTTTGGCAGTTCACCTACAATCAATACTGCCTTGCTTGAAAAGGGGGCTGATGTATCAAAGGATTGCACCCATTCTCTGTCTGTGGGTAAATGTGATGGTACATATTGGGAAAGATTCTTATGAAACCAGATATTTTACCTTTCAGTGAAATCAAATGTAGCCAAAATTTCAAATATGATTTTGATATTTCCTGATCCTCTACACTTTATAAAATAACTAAATAACATGCTTCTAAACACTGCATCTTTAGATCAAAAGACCACACAACTGAAAAAAAGCATAAGGAAGAAGAAACAATATTTTAGTGACATCCCTAAACAACAAAACTCAAGCAGAATAATGTTAGTCCAGTATTTCTTGCTGCTACCTTGTATAACAAAGTTACATTGTATTGGCCCCTTCAGGAAGAAATAAAAATGACTCACTCATCTTTTCCCTTCTTTGAATGGCACTTAGTTTGTGCTTGTGAAGGTGTTTTTTCAGTGTTTATATGTTTACACTGGTGATGGCTATTTTCCTTTCGGTGGGGTTTTATCAGATATTATAGGTATAAACCTAAAACCAGATAGCCTACATATAGTATAGATTAAATGAAAAGAGAACTACATAGTAGTTATAAAACTATGTATTTATTAAATAACATTATCTAGTACTACACAGTACACAGAGATAGACACAAAGCACACAATACTTAAGCAAAGAAATGACAGTAAATAGCACTAATACACAGTGGGCCCTGGGGGGACCAAATCATATACTAAGAAAGTGGTATAAGGACCACGGCTCGAGTCAGGACAATGTTGAGAGGATGTAGAATTGCTGGGACCCCACGGAGTGCGTGTGCTGTGTGTGAACACGACCACGTGCTCCATACAAGTCTATGTGCAAGTCGTGGTTGAAATTTTAAAGATTAGGGACCCTTGCCAGTAGACTTCGAGGAAACACTGTGGAAGACAGAAGGTTAGAAAGCTACCCCACATGTGGATACCGAAATACCCAAGTTACACAACCCAGGGAAGCCGGGTGCATAGGTGTGAAGTGGCATCGGAAACCGCCGTCAAACCAAATGGAGGACTTCGAAGAAGAGCCGCTGCTGGAAGAGGAGAAAGTGTCAGCTGGAATCCAAATGTGAAGTCTTGTTGAGGAGTACCTGAAAGGAGAGGGGACAGAGTCTGGGTCATTTGAGAGTGACCAGGGGCTCGGTAGACGAATGCCCACCGATGTCAGGTACTGTAGGATAGCTGACAGTGACCTTGACTCCGCAGCTGCGGGAACCAGGCAATGTTGAGAACACCCAGGAGCTGTATGCAAGCTGTCCATAGGAACTTGGGATCATCAGACCGGTCAGCAGTATTGCAGTGGAGTGAATCCTTCACTCCAAGCGAAATTATATTCAGGTGTCTTGGATGCTCCACAGGCCCTGCATGGATCCTGTATGGCGCACAGGCACAGACGATGCAGCAGACTGAGAGGGAGATGAAGTCAGGACCAAACAAAGTCCAGAGTGCCCAGATGGTTGAAGTGCAGTGGTTTCAGTTCTGAATCTTGTCCACGATGAATCTAAGGTACTACAACCAGGTAAGCCCGTATGTACCCACGGGAAAGGGTTGGAAAGATGCAGGGTACCCTCCCAGGGGAGCGGTTACTCCCATGTCTTTTGTCCAGTTTTGTGCCAGTGCGGTATCCAACGGCTCCCAGGACTGGTTTGAACTGGACTATGCACAGGGACACCAAATGTGCCCCTCCTGCAGGTTTTCAGGAGCTGGCAAGCACACCCACCCAGCCCTAATACGCTAAATCCTGTCTTGGAGGTGATCACACCTCCCTGTAACAGGATGCCTATTGTTCTGCCTTTCCTTGACTCTGCAGCAGGAGGACAGCAATGTGTCTCTGGTCGACAGCAACCATTTTGTGTTGTCTGGAGTTAGAAGGCTGGTACCGGGAACACTGAGGACCCCACAAATGGCCTTCCTGGTGGGTGGAATCCTACCTCCCACACCGGTTACTGGTGTGGGTGTATAATACCTATATGTTTGACACCAAACACGATAGGGTTGGTTGCAGCCGTATTTGAGATGGTCATCACGCGGTCACCTAATGCCCCTCTATATATAGTATATGGCTGCTTCACTGATAACCCGGGATGTTAAATATTGGACGGATTTGTTAGCATGAGCTGAAAGCCATTTTGTATTTCTGGCAGTCATTTTAGTTAGCCATGTGCTGCCACGTGCTCGCCATGTGCTCTGTCCTCCCTCAGTGTTGACTGCTCTTGTAATCTGCCTAGAAACGAACTATATTCAGCATCTTCCACCTTCGCACATGCTCAGTTGAGCTTGTAGCTGTCCTTACAACTATTCCTAGTCCATAAATGTCAGGATGTGTTCACCAGAAATAGCAACTGTTAGCTCCTCCCACTTTGTTGAGCAAGCAGATCTTGCATGTCCATGTTAGTCATTTTGCATGAATACTATATTTAAGGCTGAACTAAGATTAAGGAGCCGGTGGCTGGTTCCCTTATGGATGCAAGCATATGCATTTACTCTTAAAGGGACAGGAGATACAACACAAAAAAACTCAAGGCACAATCTGAAAGAGCAATTAGGGGAGCAAGCAGTGATCCATATGACTGTCTGTTCTCACTGCAGCTGCACTTGCAAAGTGGAAACTGTTCTTTTCTAGACAATTTCCAGTATGAGAATGGTTACTGACTGCCATGATCAATCAGTAGCTTTTCAATGGTTTGCGACTGCTGCAATTGTTGCAAACGATTGCCACATTTCCTTGTGTATCAGAATGAGGTAAGGATGCACTTTTATCATATTCTGTGCCTTGCACGGAGTACCAAAGTAGCAAAATTGACATTATAAGTTGCCAATGTGTTTATAACTCGAATGCCATTTTTGTACATTGCACTGTGGCTTCTTGCAATGTAAAGCTTGCCGATTTGTGTGGGAATTTCTAAAAACTTTTGGACATCTGGCCGAAAGAATCATGCGGATTTTGCTATGGTGGCTCATTCATTTTATCTAATAGATTTTGCAGATTTGAGAGTTTTATCTATAAGGGGCTGTAATCGATGACTCGGGCCTCATTTATTTAGAAGTAAATTGTAATGGCCAGGGACTTCAAAAAGGGAGCAAATGGATACTTTTCAGATCTCGCCTACTAAGTGAATGCGCTGTGCTGCAATATGTATTGTTTACAATTCAATGGACTTACAACCCACCCACAGCACACTATTAGTTGTTTTCATTGTCACTCTAATTTGCAATCTTTCGATTGCTTACCTCCTGTAGGCTTCAATTCCTTTCTTGTGTTCGCTCCTTTCTGTAGCAAGGGCCCCATATGTGTGTTCTTCCTCCTCTTTGTTCTTCCTTATCTTTTTGCAACTCACAATTTTTTATTAAGTGTTTTGGAATTATTCCCAGACGTACAACATGCTTTTCTACTTTTAACGCAGGCATACAGCTTCCTCTTTATGCTGCTTTCACCTAATCTGCCTTCTCTATTGTCGCTTTAGTTACTAACACACAAAACTGTACTTTTCTACGTCAAATTCTCCACTTTGGAGGTGGATGATAAGTCTTCAGAAAATAAAAAAACATGTGCATGCCTGCAGCCATGGTGCCATTACATGGCAGATCAGTCTTTAATGGGTTTAATGGTGTTTGAAATAGCTCCAGCCATTGAGACGGGAGAGATATCAGGGAGAAAAGAACAGCTCACCCAGCAGCAAAATTTAGGGGCATATTATCTAGGAAGTGGCGGTGAGATGCTTTAGCCTCCTTGGCTTAACGCCTCTCATCGCCACTTCGGAAGTGCCAGGCTGCCTCATATGTGTGCTGCTTCATGCAGCACACATGTAAGTTACAAAATGGCATTTTAAAAAAAGGTTTGTTTATGTACAGGAAGGGACACCTTCCTGAACATAAACAAACTTTGGCATTATGCTTTTTCCATGTGTGCTGCATAAGGCAGCACACATGGAAAAAACAAAAACGAGGAGAAATAAGGCATTTCTCCTCGTTTCGCCACCTTAAGATCATGATTATTCTGGGCCTAAGTTCGGCACTGCCACCTATTATCGCCTCTCTTGATAATAGGTGGCTGCGTTGAAGTGAATGGGTGTTGCAGTGCAACGCCCACCGCAACAGCCACTGCACTCCCCTTTCACGCTAATTTTAGCATGAAAGGGGTCCTATTACCAAGGCAGCGTTAAACCACTTAACGTGGCTTTTAGCCACATTACGCGGTTTTCCGCTGCCTTGGTAATAAGGCGCTGACCCTATCGCCACCATAACGTCACAAAAAGTGACGTTGTGGTGGCGATAGGGGCTTGGTAATATGCCCCTTAATCTTTAATACACCAATTGACGACTTAGTGTATTTACTTCTCTATGATCATCATTAAGGCCCATCAGCTAAATTTGCTTCAATCCTTAAAGCACAAGCAGCAATATGGATGCTAAAGAATTTTGCTACATTTATCTCAGTGAAACGTTCCCTAGCTTTGGCCACTGATGTGCCTGGCTCCCTGTCTATATCTGCAAAGGATCCGTAGTATGTTAAAGGATTTCGCCTTGAATTTTCTTTCCAAGTAATCTTTCCTCATATCGGTGGATTCCCCCTTTCCATACAAATGGAACATTCCTTTTTAGCACCCCAAGTTAACCAGTATCACACTGGCCTGTCTCCGTGCCTCCCCCACCTCACCAATTCAGTTTAACCCCAAATGAAACGGAGAGCACAGCTTTCATTTGTGACCGTTTCTCGTGCATTTAATTAGTGGCGCGGCAGCCTTAAAATGTAAGCAACAGGGAAAAGATTCTGTTTATTATGTCTTTAATCGCAGATTTTGATGTACTAAGCCAAAGCTACCTTCCAGCTGCTATGTCTTATTAACTTCAGGATCAAACGAGAAATTGCTACTTAGTGAGTTAATGAGGATAAGTTCACATGAATATTTAAGATTGCAATTACAAGTTTCAAAGCAATTCAATACTTAATAAGACACCAAGTTGTTGCTCTAACATTGTGTCTATAATATTTTCTTTGTAAACACTTTTTAGAAGTGAACGCAGCATGTGTAGGGCCTTGTTTTCAGATGGAAAGTGTGCCTATCGTAAATTGTAGTTAATGAAAGAGAAGAGATTCTTTACTCTGTATGTGGTCTTCAGTTGCACACTTCTTAAGTTGACATGGATCAGACACGATGACCCTATAATGCGCTGTTTAATCTGGGTGCATTTTTCATGACTGCTACACTTCACATCTCACACTACATTATTGATACCCTTTGCTTTCTTCGGCTCCATCCAGACCTGTTCTATTATATCATAGCAGCATCACGGTTTTCACTCACTCTCTAGCCCCAAAGCACATTCAGAATGTCAAGGAAGTGTCTGCTCTGCTTGTAATGTCTATTTGGGAGAGTGTTAGTTGGTGTGTATAATTTAACGTGGGGCGTGAGATTGAAAGGGGTGCTCACATGTGTGTGGGCAGTCATGTTGCAGCACATTATTGCAAGAGGTGAGGTGCGAAAGAGAATGAGAGAGAGGATTGCAATATGTGTATAGAAATGAGTACATGTTGTAGCCTGAGACAAGTTGAAATCAAGTTGTAAGGAATAGCCAGGTCTTTACTTCTTGTTCTAATTTCAGGTAACTGCTCCCAATCCTTATTTCTATTGGAAAAGTGTTCCATCGCGTGCATGCATGCACAAAAATTAAGCTCCAGCAATTGTAGACTCCTCCAAATGAAGGTCTGAGCAAGAGCATGGCCATTCTTCATCTGAGGTTCCTCCTTGATTCTAGAGTCTGAATTAGGAATGTAGGAAGATACGCCTTATCACATGACTTGACGGTAGGAGTAAAGCGATCGTATGGGCTCAAGTTTAGAAATCGCCAAGCTGTGAAATTCTGGTTTTGCTGAAGTTTGCAGATTACGTGCCTCAGGAGTCCAGAGTAGAGCCCATTGGCAAAAAAACAGACAAGACAGCATTAGAGCTCTTGAAAACTGTGCCCTTTGAGGGCAGCACCAGGAAGCAAAAATATTGTGTTGATTTGGTCATTATGTAAAAAGCAGTTGATTAATCTGAGTTTGGAGAGAAAGGTTGGAGTCCGCTGTCATGCTCAGGTTCAATACTTCCTACAATTTAGATGGGGGGTAGTACAATTTGTTTAGGCCAAACAGTAATAATGTTATTTTTTTGCTATGGCCCAGAGGCGAGGGTTTTATTTCGAGGAGTTGATTGTCAGGTTGTGTATTATTGAATGGTCTACCACCTGTAAGCCTTGGAGGGGGCCCAAGGTTTCCAAGTTGGAGGGGTTTGCCAGTTTTTGGATGACATTGGTATGCATCATCAGTGTCAGAATAACAGGCGAGCTTTAATGAGTAAACGAGTTTCAGGAGTGGGGTCAGGTATATATTGAAGTGTATAGGGGTGATTATTAATCTTTAAGATATACCAAGCTGATGGGTGAATGGTGCTGAGCGGAAATGACGCACAATGGCTTGGGGGCTATCTGTGAGGTATGACTTAATTCAATTAGGGTTGTGCCCTGGATTCCTGTTTTGCTTAGCCTTTGGAACTGTACTGTGCTCAACAGCATGGAAGGCTAATGAGAAGGATCGAATGGGAAGAGGCCAGTCCCTCTGTTTGAATCAATGGTGTATTGGTGTCTTCCAAGATTACAATTAGTTTAAATTAAGGATCTCTTCCAGATCAGAAGCCTGTCACTCTGTCTGAGAGCGGGTTGTTTTGTTCAAGTAAGTTTGAGATCTGAAAACGAGCTGCAATGGGCTTACCCACAAATGGCCTATTGGAAATAGTCCTGTAATTTAATTAGTCCAACTTTTCAAACCCTTTCTTCTTTAGGGTCAGCTTTGCTTGATGTAGAATCCTTTTAGCTTGCTGGTGAACGCTCCAGTTGAAAATGACGAGTTGATGATCACTCTGGAATCACTCAAAATATATTTCAGCTGTTATGAATAAAACGTTATACCTTTTAGGTAAAGTAAAGCTCTTACAGTTTCTCAGTATTATATGCTGCACCATGCTTTAGTACACTATGCCATGCTATTCTATTGTATGCTGGAAATACTTATTAGGTGTACCACCAGAGCCTCCAAATTGTTTCCTGGTGCTGCTGATTCCAGTTTGACGTACACGAGGATGCGTTTGTTTAATGTTCTGTAAAGAGTTAAATCTGGAAAGACATCTATAAGTTAGCTTTTATCATCCTAGTGCAGCCTAGGAAGAGAGTTCCAAAGAAAGGAGGGCTTCACTTAAAATGATCTAACTCCGGATAAATGAGAAGAGGGTGCCACCAGAAGGCAACTGGCTAACAATTTCAAAAGTTGACTTAGTATATTTTCTGTAATTTGCACCCCAAAATAGAGACTCTGTGTCAAAGAATGCTATTTGCACAATACAGATTGGCTTATGTGAAATGAACTGGTGGGAGAGGAGTTGGCCTAACGACTAGGGCGGTCGACCTCTAATCTGGGGTACCCGGTGCGAGTCTCGGTAAGGATGCGCAACATCCTTTGATTCTGAGCAAATCACTTAATCTCCCTGTGCCTAACAAAAAAGAACGTGTCCTCATGTAATGCAACTGGTGCTCGTGTAAAGTGCTCTGATACCCGATACCTTTGGGGCAAGTTTGTGCTATATAAAACTCTGTAAAAAAAACAAAAAAAACTTGCATATTAGGAGCCATTGCAGAGAGGGAAGACCTTAATAAATATGATATATTTTAATATACTTGAAAAGAGGGCTTGAAGCAGTGTGCTCAACATGCTGTATTTGATGGATATGCTGCATTTCCTTGGTTCAAACATGTAGTAACAAATTTGTATATTGAATAGTTTATTAATTGGGCTAACATCGTCGATGCTTTTGAAACACCCCGCTTGACAAGTCTTGGGACAGTTTCAACAGCATACAAAGCCAATGACTGAAACTATTCTGATAGAAATGAGGAAACACCAGCTCAGATCCACACTCTCAATCTCCGCCTCTGATAGCCACTGGAGTAAAAGTGATGCTTGAAAGTATCAGCGGTAGTAATAAGAACCTTGACTCTGATGCCATCCACCACCACCACCAGATCAACAAGCACTGAGAGGGCAACACTCTTGGTGCCCATACCTGGCCTAAATTTGACTTGAGGGAGGTCGGATGTTAAATCTCTTGGCATAGAGTGGAATTGTGTCTTATCTGCCTATTCCAGTGGCTTAGCTTGAAATGGAAAGAGTAATATTTCAAGACATTCAAGAAGCCTACGTCATCATGTATCTGGGTGATAGTCTACAAACGTGGATGAATATCTTCATGATGGTAATTTACCTGAATATGAGGTGTGTGCTATGTTTAAAACGTGTGAGGTTCATTTCCACACTATGCAGTTTCAGTAATACACCATCACTTCCAAACTGTTGCTAAACATAAATCCAAATTAGATTCAACATTTTATAGACATCGGACTAACAGACTAAACAATATTCAAATAATTAAAGGTTTTCATGAAGGTGCTAATCCCTACAAATAATTTTCTCCCTTCTTTGTGGAAGATTGCGAAGCCCCAACATATCATAGTAAGTCATC